>NC_048569.1:49733643-50418018 GCF_013265735.2 Oncorhynchus mykiss | reverse complement strand
AGGGATGTTAACAAATTTGTGCACAACATTTGAGAGAAATAAGCATTTTGTGCATATGGAACTTTTCTGCGATCATTTATTTCAGCTCATGAAACACTTTACATGTTGCATTTAAATTTTTGTTCAGTATAAGTTAGGAGTGATGAACCCTTACTGAAAAAACTGGCTTCTGGCTAACAGTTGTGGTAAGTCTTTGGCCAATTTACCACAAATTTGCAGAAAGCTCATATTTTCACATGCAAATTAGTTTTGTTGCAAACTGTTGTGGTAAATATGCGGCAACTTGTGAAGTTCTGGCCAACAATTGTGGGAAATTTGTAGCGAACATTCTGTTTGGTTCAAACGCAGTATGAATATGCAAATGAGATCAGGTTTTGGTTACTGTGTGTTAAATAACATTCAGATGTATCGACATAAACCAAATCACATAACTTTAAATGAACTTACTTCATAGAGAAAAAACTAAACATACTAAAAAGTAGTAAATATACTAAACAACATTCAAAGACATTCAGTATTCAAAGTCTTTAAGAGAAAAATCAATCCAATACAACTTGAAATCATCAGCATAGTGATTATAAATAGCAAAGATTGCATATATCCCAAATAAATAAAAAAATAATTTAATGTAGCTGCAACATTTACATGAGAGAAATGTGAACACTATTGGGATGTTGACCTTCGGATGTTTAAAAGGATAACTACATAATTATTTACATGAGATAAGTGATAACTGAGGAATATATTTACAAATGGAAGTTTAAAAGTTCATTAACAAAATTGTAATAAGTAACAACAATAACTAAATCCAACCCAGTTCAGAACCATTGCCTTTTTGAGTGAACTTTGGAAGTTGGAAGTCCTTCGTCCAAAGCTTGTTGAATGTATGCATGCACTGGAAACAATCAGAAAACAAAAAAAAGGTAGATATTGAGTTTTGCTTAATATGGCAATTCACATTATTTTTCCAAAATAAATTGTTACTACCAAAAAATGCTGGGTTAAAAATAACCCAATTTGGGTAATTTCGACAACCCAGCGCTGGATCAATATTGGACAAACTCAGCATTGGGTTAATTCAACCCAGTGGGTTTGGGTTTTGCTTCTTACCCAGTGCATTGGGTGAGCCCTTTACCCAACTGCTGGGCAAATTAGACTATATTGCTGGGTTCAGACATAAAACCATCACATTGGGTTGGGAGATACATTTTTATGTAATCCTAATATTTTTGCCTTCTCTACCATCCCTTCCTTTTCCTACTGTACACACAAAATCAAGACACAATGTTGAATTACAAATAATTAATTATTATTGCTGTAACGGTTTTCTTCCGACCAAAATGCAGTGTTGTTAGTGTTCAACATGTTTAATATAGACGATAAGAGAGAACACTTACAAAATACAACAAATGTGAAAACCGAAAACAGTCCTATCTGGTGCATAGACACAAAGACATAAGACAAACACCCACCAAGTACCCACAGAATATGGCTGCCTAAATATGGTTCCCAATCAGAGACAATGATAGACAGCTGCCTCTAATTGATAACCAATCTAGGCAACCATAGACCTACAAACTACCTAGAAAGGAAACAGCCCTATAAACATACAAAAACCCCTAGACCAGACAAAACCCATAAATCCAATTTAATTTATCCCAGAGGCTGCTCCAAGACGAATCCGGCGGAGAAGAGGTATTCAGAGTGGACTTCTCTGACTCAGGAGGCGTGCACACCATCCATCACTTCTGAGTATATTACTGCTAACGTTCAGTCCCTGGACAATAATGTAGACCAGTTCAGTGTGAGGATCTAGTTCCAGAAAGACATCAGGGACTGTAACACACTCTGTTTCACGGAATCATGGCTCTCTCCGGATATACTGGCCCGTCCATACAGACAGGAATAAAGAACTCTTCTGGAAGAAGAAAGGCGGTGGTGTATGTTTCATGGTTATCTTACTCATGGTGTGATTCTGATAATGTACAGGAACTCAAGTACTTGTGTTCACCCGACCTAGAATACCTCACAATCAAATGCCGACCGTATTACCTCCAACAGAATTCTCTACGGTTTTAGTCACAGCCATGTATATTCCCCCTCAAGCCGATACCACAACGGCCCTCAAGGAACTACAGTGGACTTTGTGAAAACTGGAAACCATATATCCAGAAGCCGCATTTATTGTAGCTTGGGACTTTAACAAAGTAAATTTGAGGAAAACGCTACCGAAGTTCTATCAACACATTGCCTGTAATGCTCGCACATCAAAAAACTCAAACATTGTTTCTCTCTCTTCCTGAATGGCTACAAGGCCCTCCCCCGCCCTCCCTTTGGCAAGTCAGATCACGACTCCATTCTGCTCCTCTCTTCCTATCGGCAGAAACTCTAAGAAGAAGTACCCGTGCTAAGGTCTATTCAACGCTGGTCTGGCCAATCGGAATCTATGGTTCAATATTGGTTTGATCATGCAGAATGTGACATGTTCCGGGTTGCCTCTAAGAATAACATTGATGTATACACGGACACGGTGCCTGAGTTCATCGGGAAGTGTATAGGGGATGTTGTTCCCACTGTGACTATTATAACCTACCCAAACCAAAAACTGTGGATAGATGGTAGCATTAGCGCAAAATTGAAAGCGCAAACCACTGCATTTGGGGCGGCAGGTAGCCTAGTGGTTAGAGCATTGGACTAGTAACCGAAAGGTTGCTTGATCAATCCCCAAGCTGACAAGGTAAAAATCTGTCGTTCTGCCCCTGAACAAGGCAGTTAACCCACTGTTCCTAGGCTGGCATTGTAAATAATAATTTGTTCTTAACTAACTTGCCTAGTTAAATAAAGGTTTTTTAAAAAAGAGCACGCACGACATATTAAATCTCTTCCTATCCCAGTCCGCTGTCCCCACTTGGTTCAAGATCAAATCAAATCAAACTTTATTTGTCACATGCGCCAAATAGACCTTACCGTGAAATGCTTACTTTCAAGCCCTAAACCAACAATTCAGTTTTAAGAAAATAGAGTTAAGAAAATATTTACTAAATAAACTAAAGTAAAAAATAAAATAAAAATAACAATAACGAGGCTATATACAGGGGGTACCGAGTAAATGTACAGGTTAGTCAAAGTAATTTGTACATTTAGGTAGGGGTAAAGTTACTATGCATAGATAATAAACAGTGAGTAGCAGCAGTGTAAAAACAAAGGGGTCTGTCAATGCAAATAGTCCGGATGTCCATTTGATTAATTGTTCAGCAGCCTTGAGGCTTGGGGGTAGAAGCTGTTAAGGAGACTTTTAGACCTAGACTTGGCGCTCTGGTACTGCTTACCATGCGGTAGCACAGAACAGTTTATGACTTGGGTGTCTAGAGTCTTTGAAAAGATTTGGGGTCTTCCTCGGACACAGCCTAGTATATAGGTCCTGGTTGGCAGGAAGCTTGGCCCCAGGATGTACCGGGCCATATGCTCTGTCCTATGTAGCATCTTATGGTAGGATGCCGAGCAATTGCCATACCAGGCGGTCATGCAACCGGTCAGGATGCTCTCGATGATGCAGCTGTAGAACCTTTTGAGGATCTGGTGACCCATACCAAATCTTTTCAGTTTCCTGAGGGGGAAAAGGCATTGTCATGCCTTCTCCATGACTGTCTTGATGCGTTTTGACCATAATAGCTTGTTGTTGATGTGGACAGCAAGAAACTTGAAACACTTGACCCGCTCCACTACAGCCCTGTCAATGTGAATGGGGGTGTGTTCGCCCCTCCTTTTCCTCTTGACCACGATCAGCTCCTTTGTCTTTCTCAAGTTGAGGGAAAGGTTGTTGTCCTGACACCACAATTATAATTTGGAACGACAAGGCTTCTAGTGACAGAGCTATGCCCTAAAAAACGTGAGGCGAGACACTAGATTGTTGCTTGGGCTAACCTTGCAACAATCTCATTCTTAGCAAGTTTGGTGTGAAACTGTTATAGCGTGTTCTCTTTCTCTTCCTTTGAAATATTATTAACATGCTGTAAGTCAGTATTGGTTAAAGGTTGTTTTCTTTTAACACGTTTAGAGTAAGGTTCTCTAAACCCTTAACCTGTTTACATTAAGTGGAACACTGAGCTGATGAGCCAGCGCCAACCTTTTGAAGGTCTTAGCAGAATTTTTAATGAAACAACAGGGTATTATATTTTGACTAGGTGGATGTCCCAGGGACAGTTAGGTCAATGAAACCCAAGTGTGGAAAGAAATATGGAAACAATGGTTAACATCAAGCGATTTATTCACCTCTGAATCTACAGATCCGTTGTGTATTTTTGATACTCACTCCCATTAATAAAGTTTAACCTTTATCATGATTATAGAATTACCATACTAAGTGGGTTGTACAATCCAGAATGAAGGGTTTGAAATGTTGAAGTGTGTTTTTTTGTATTGATTTCCCTGACTTTAATAGAGTATAGAATATTTTGATATAGAAGCTAAAATCTAAATACTTACATTAAAATGTAATGATTATTATCACTCAGGGATAAGAGGATGGCAGACGACATTACAGTGGCAGGCTTGATTGCTAACAACGACGAGACGGCCTACAGGGAGGAGGTGAGGGCATTCGGGGTGTGTGTCATGAAAATAACCTCACACAATGTCAACAAAACAAAGGAGATTATCGTGGACTTCAGGAAACAGCAGAGGGAGCATCCCCCTATCCACATCGACGGGACAGTAGTGGAGAAGGTGTAAAGTTTTAAGTTCCTCAGCGTACACATCACGGACAAACTGAAATGGTCCACCTACACAGACCGCATGGTGAAGAAGGTGCAGCAGCGCTTCTTCAACCTCAGGAGGCTGAAGAAATTCGACTTTTCACCAAAAACACTCACAAACTTTTACAGATGCACAATCGAGAGCATCCTGTCGGGCTGTATCACCGCCTGGTACGGCAACTGCTCCACCCACAACCGCAAGGCTCTCCAGAGGGTAGTGAGGTCTGCACAACGCATCAACGGGGGCAAACTACCTGCCCTCCAGGACACAAACACCACCCGATGTCACAGGAAGGCCATAAAGATCATCAATGACAACAACCACCCGAGGCACTGCCTGTTCACCCCACTATCATCCAGAAGGTGAGGTCAGCACAGGTCCATCAAGGCGGGGACCAAGAGTCTGAAAAACAGCTTCTATCTCAAGGCCATCAGACTGTTGAACAGCCATCACTAACATTGAGTGGTTGATGCCAACATCTCTAGTCACTTTAATAATTAAAAATTGATGCAATAAATGTATCACTGGCCACTTTAAACAATGCCACTTTATATGTTTACATACCCTACATTACTCATCTCATATGTATATACTGTAATCTATACCATCTACTGCATCTTGCCTATGCCGTTCGGCCATCGCTCATTCATATATTTTTATGTACATATTCTTATTCATCCCTTTACACTTGTGTGTATAAGGTAGTTGTTGTGAAATTGTTAGATTTCTTGTTAGATATTACTGCATGGTCGGAACCAGAAGCACAAGCATTTCACTACATTCGCATTAACATCTGCTAACCATGTGTATGTGACAAATAAACATTTATTTTATTTGCTTGACTAGTTATTGCCTTAGAACCTGGGTGGTTAGCTACCTGCAGATTCATGCAGGGTAGTAACAGCATGAGTTGATTGTGGTCCATTGTTTAGCTATCTAGCTACACGTCATGTCCAAATTAGAGTGGAGTATTTTGTTAAAGTATTTTCATTTCAAGTTGAAGTGTACTGTTAGCAAGCTAGCTAACGTTAGATGGCTGGTTCGCTAACTAACGTTACGTCATGCGTTGGGATTCATTGTTTAGCTATCTAGCTACATTTCTTAACAAAAGACACTCGACTTAAGTGTGCCAGAGCGTAGAATAACTGATGCATTTTTGAACGCTCAGCACCCATTGAATATGTCCGGTGTCAGTAAACGCCGGCAATGAAATTAAATTCAATTGTTGCCAGCAGCACAGTTAGTCAGCAACGCTCTGGATAACATGAAAAAGTCTAACCAGCTCTGCTAGGGTGAGTAAAATGGTCAGAGTGGGGTGTTCTCTCATTATGTGTCTGGAAGTAGCTAGCCAATGTTAGCCAGTTAGCTTGGGTGCTTGACTGTAGTTGTGAGGTCAGAGCTTTCTGAACAACCATACTTATTGGCCAGAGCGTCCAGTGTGAGCTCTGAACCCGAAATGCTCTGAATTTACAAATGGACAATCTGACAGCACAGTTGCAGTCACCAAAGCTCTGGATAACATAACAGCCTAACCAGCTCTTCTAGGGCGAGTAATGTTCAATGACCTGTTCTCTCTCTTTCTCTTAGATCAAATCAAATGTATTTGTCACATACACATGGTTAGCAGATGTTAATGCAAGTGTAGCGAAATGCTTGTGCTTCTAGTTCCGACAATGCAGTAATAACCAACGAGTAATCTAACCTAACAATTCCAAAACTACTACCTTACAAGTGTAAAGGGATAAAGAATATGTACATAAAGATATCTGGAAGTAGCTGGTAAGTTGGTACAGAACGCACAAATCAACCCTTAAAGAGATGGGTGGGGCTAAGGCTTAAAAGAGGGTGTGAACAATGTTGAATGGGTGTACACAAAGAAGGGCTCTCCAATAGTAGTACCAAAACATTGAAAGACGGTTTTCTCAAAAGTGAGTTTACAAGTTTCAACTTTCAAAGCAGAATTACTTTCCCATTGTTTCCTTAAATTCAGTATATGATGTACCATTTTGTAGCTCTCAGTCTCTACTTTTATCCAGTGCAAAAAACAGAAATTCAAATGTTGCTACATGAAACCAAGTCCAGGTGGTGAGTTACAAATATTGAACATGCTAAAGTGACACACTGCAACACACTGCATTTTTCTGAAATGGCACAGCAACAATATGGTGAAAGGCACCACAAATCTAATTCCACTGTACACTGTGAATTATTCTAACATGCCACTGCAACAAGATAATTATTCTAAGGGAAGGTGCTGCAATCTCGCTCTGGTGCTGCAAACAAGATGGAACCCACCCTTGGCCCTGCTCTACTCTGCCAACCCCTCAAATGGACTCTACTGCTATGGGACAAATAGGGAGGGGGAAAGACAGACAAGACAACATGGAAAGGGTGAGGATGGGTTCTCGAATTTCTAGTGCCTGATAAGAACCATATCCCCACAAAATAAAATTAACATCTCCCTGTCCTGGAACGCGCCCGGTCTGAGACTGCTTGGAGACATCACTAATGGCCCCGCCTTCGGTGTTAAACGAGAACGAGACAGACGGCAGGGAAACCTGACGTCAATAGAGGCTTTCAGTTGAGTGCAAAATGGCCCAGAGAGAGAAAGGGTAGGGGAACATAGGAAGAATCATGTATCTTCCTAGATTTGCTTTGTACCAATGCCTCTCTCAGTTTTCTGCTCTAAGATCACCACCTTGCTCCACAGCCCCAGTTTGTCGCCAGCGCAGCCACCCACTTCCTCACTCATCCCGCAGACACTGGTTCAGTGCGATCACGGCAAACACCCAAATAGACAATACATGGAAACTTGCATAGGAGACCAATCTCCGCTCAACTTCCAGTCTCTAACACTTTTTCTTCTTTGGGATTTGGTTGGCGGATCACATCCAACTTTTAGGTGTATACATCGCCACCTACTGTAATGGTGTGTGAGGTAATTCACGGCCTACCTACATTATATTCCTTGATACAATAATACAAACTTAGGGAAAAGGAAAATTGCCATAACCCCTATTAGCCCTCTATAAAGTAAAAACACCACCCATTCCACTACTTAACCCTGTCTAGTCCTATTTCAGACTAACGGTGTGAGAGGACATTACACTACCACTCAACACTCCCTGCAGCTGTTCTGCAGTAAATTCGGGCAATCCAATGTACTTCTCTGCGGCTGCCACCACAACCCCTATTTTCTGTGACTTTCGATCCATTTCTGCAGTACAATTAACAACCATGGTTATAAATGCTAAAAATCCACTTTAGTGAAGCACATATTCTTCCCATCACTCTCTCTTGATCTCTGCCTACTCACAGGAAACCTCTCAAGATCCCTTACCCTATACCCATCGCCCTCTACCACTCTCTTCACTGCTTCGGCATACTACACTTTCTGTACTACTCTAACCCTGGCAAACTCAACCTGCCTTTCGCTCACCGGACACCTCCAATCTCTAGCCCCATGATCACCCCCATAACTAACTTTCTCCACCAATACCACACACTCCTTCGCCCTCCTGCACACTTCTCACATCTATGAATCTCCCTCCTGCATACTGCTGCAACATGCACATAACCTTGACACCTAAAACACCATACTATGTTCATTACATAAGCTCTCCCAGGATAAAACTGACACTTTCTAACTTGACCTTACCTGGTAATGACTCTGCATCAAAACTCAGTATGACAGATATTGTATTATCCATTTCCCCACCATATCTAGGTCTCACCAAACAGCAGGTGTCACAGACACCGGGAATCTTCACTTTCAAATGCTCCTCAACACTTAATGCAACCCCAGCTGTTTCTCCTTTCAACAGCGCACTGCTCCAGAGAGCAAACCATGTCACAATTCTTGTCCCTTATCTTGTAATCCGGAGCGCCCGCTCCCTCTGGGTGGAGGAAATACAAAAAATTATCAAGAGTCCACTCAACAGTCCCCAACCTTTCCTCCATCCAACCTGACACCACATATGGATCAACCAAAAAGAAAGGATCTATTCTCTCTACAATCCCAAAATCACCCTTCTAATCTTTGGGACGAGGCCCAAACTCGTCGGTCCTCGTTGCAAGTACTACATCTCTAAACTATTGGAGTATATATCCCTGTTTTTGCACTTGATGCCCACCTCCTTCACCTCACTACATCCTCTACACTCAACTTATTCTCAGCAGTCATCACTGCACCTCATCCTCACTCTCGTCATGTTACATTTCCTCCTCAAGCTCTTCCAAAAGTTCTGTACGATCCTTCATTCCATATTTACTCAAAACCTATTCCATATCTTTCCTTTTTTTCCTCATCCATCATCTTCTCCTTCACCAGTTCTTTTATAAGGACTCTGTAATCCCCCACCTCATGTTTATTCATAATATGTTCCACCCAACCCTGAAACTAAACTTATGCTAAAGAATTTGAATGTCATCTCATAGGAAAAGACGACCTTGACGAGGATTTGCACAAACTGGGCAGTTCAGATTTGGCACTTTGACTTATTGACTTAAATTCATGGGTAAAGTCTGGCAATTGTCTTTCAGCTTGAAATAGTGGATTTCTACTGGTGTGGGCATTTAAAGATAATGTTTTTTGGTTTGGACAGGGCTTTTGGTATGGATTAACTTTGAATAACTAGTTAGAAACACCGAAGGAAAGAAGTTGAAGAAATTGGCCAAATTTATCAGCCATGGCAGAGTAAAAGAAGATGCCTGCAACGTGAGAATATTTTATAAAAGTTACTTCAGACAGTCTTTAAGGTTTCAATTAAAGATGAGTATGATATGTACCTTGGTAGAGTGGTATAACTGACCCATGTATGCTGAGTTGAATTCAAGGAGGAAGGAGAGGGAAGAAACCCATGGAGGTTTTTATTTTTGTAAATATTCAAAACAAGATTTTTAAATATATAAAAAATACATTAACAAGATTTGCATAAAATATACATTCATTGTCAAAATCTGTCACGGTCGTCATATGGAGGAGACCAAGGCGCAGCGTGGTAAATGTACATACTTATTTAATGAAAGAATGAACACTGAATAAACTAGACAAAACAACAAAACGAACCATGAAACTAATATGGCTAGTGCAGAACAGGCAACTAAAACATAGAAGAACAACCCACCATAAAATTACCAAGCAGCGTGAAAAGGAGGAGCAGCGTTTGATGGAGCAGACAGCATGGACATGGGACGAAATACTGAAATACTGGACGTAAAGGATCCTGGACGTGGGAGGAAATACTGGCAGGAGAGGATCGCCTACCGTGGAGGCAGGTGGAGCTAGCAGAGAAGCCCGAGAGGCAGCCCCAATAAAAAAATTGGGGGTGGCACACGAGGAGATTGCAAGAGTCAGGTCGGAGACCTGAGCCACCTCCTCGTGCTTACTGTGGGGAGCGTGTTACTGGTCAGGTGTTATGCGGTGGAACGCACGGTGTCTCCAGTATGCTATTCTAGCCCGGTGCACTCTATTCCAGCTCCTTACATTGGCCGGGCTAGAATGGGCGCCATCCAGGAAGGAGGGTGCCGGCTCAGCGCTCCTGGTCTCCAGGATACCTCTTTGGACCAGGATATCCTGCGCCGGCTCTGCGTACTGTGTCTCCTGCTCCCTGCACTCGCCCTGAGGTGCGTGTCACCAGCCCGGTACCACCAGTTCCGGCACCACGCATCAGGCCTCCAGTGCGCCTCCAGGGTCCAGTACGCCCTGTTCCTCCTTCCCGCACTCACCCTGAGGTGCGTGTCACCAGCATAAATGATTACCGACCCGTAGCACTCAAGTCTGTAGCCACAAAGTGCTTTAAAGGCTGGTCATGGCTCACATCAACACCATAATCACAGAAACTCTTGACCCACTCCAATTTGCATGCCGCCCCAACAGATCCACAGATGATGCAATCCCTATTGCACTCAACACTGCCCTTTCCCACCTGGAGAAAAGGAACACCTTTGTGAGAATGCTATTCATTGACTACATCTCAGTGTTCAACACCACAGTGCCCTCAAAGCTCATCACTAAGCTAACGACCCTGGCACTAAACACCTCCCTCTGCAACTGGATCCTGGACTTCCTGATGGGCCGCCCCCAGGTGGTAAGGTTAGGTAACAACACATCTGCCACGCTGATCCTCAACACGGGGGCCCTCGGGTACGTGCTCAGTTCCCTCCTGTACTCCCTGTTCACCCACGACTGCATGGCCTGGCACGACTCCAACACCATCATTAAGTTTGCCGACGACACAACAGTGGTAGGCCTGATCACCGACAACGATGAGAGCCTATAGAGAGGAGATCAGAGACCTGGCCGTGTCGTGCCAGGATATCAACCTCTCCCTCAACATGATCAAGACAAAGGAGATGATTGTGGACTACAGGAAAAGGAGGAACGAGCATGCCCCCATTCTCATCGACAGGGCTGTATTGGAGCAGGTTGAGAGCTTCAAGTTTTTTGGTGTCCATATCACCAACAAATTATCATGGTCCAAACACACCAAGAAAGTCGTGAAGAGGGCACGACAAAGCCTATTCCCCCTCAGGAGACTGAAAATATTTGACAGGAATATTTGACAGGAATAGTTTCCCCGTGTTAAAATGAGAGGGTCGACCTTAAAATGAGGGACAGACGAATCAGTAATCACATGAAATAAATAACAATCTTCAGAAATGACTTTGTCAAAGGAACAAAATAACTAGGGCTTTTCAATGGTGGTTATACTTGGAAAATGTTATTAAGTGGGTCACAATCTTCCAATTAGTGACACAGGGTTGACTGAATGCATTGTCAAAATGCATAGCTCTTGCACTTTAGCAAGCCTTTATTCATATATAAAAAACGGATATATTGAATTCTCTGTGTGGTCTATTTTAAAGGGCACAACAGGCTTCTGAAATTCAATATTGGTACACAATTTCTGCTTAAACTATCAAAGAGATGCAAAAGGCACTCTTTTCGTAGAACGGCCGAGCTATTCCATTGACAAACACAGAGAAGTACGCTGTCCATAGCATAACCTATGGTATAACCCCACCACCATAGACAGGTGAACACCATTCACAGACACTAAGATAACAGAGAGCCAGTTAAGATTTATGAAATCATATTTAGGCTGGGATTCAAACAAACTCAGATTAATCTGCGCTGCAATTTAATTTTAAAGGTGATTTCTGCTTGTGTCTACATGTGCAGTGTAGATTTGTATTTGTTTTATACAAATTCTTATTTACAATGACAGACTACCCCAGACAACGCTGGGCCAATTGTGTGCCGCCCTTTGGGACTCCCAATCACAGCCGGTTGTGGTACAGCCTGGAATCAAACCAGGGTCTGTAGTGATGCCTCTAGCACTGAGATGCAGTGTCTCAGACCACTGTTTGACTCGGGAGCCCCTGAGTGTAACCAACTCAATCCCCATAAACGTCTGGGAAATTGCATTTACAAGTCTTGAGCTGTGTGCAGGTCTATGTTATCTATGTTGGAATGAATCCCGGCCTGAGTTTGGAAATCAAAATTATGAACAAGTTCACTTGAGGGTCTCCCTCTTTACTAGCCCCACCCTTTCTTGTCAGATGATCGGTTTACTCCCAAAGACACAGTAGATAATGAGTTAAGAACATTGCACTTTAAATAACATTGTAATCTTACCATCATAAACTATCGGCAGAGAGAGAGTGGCAGAGGGTGTGGATGCAAGGCAATATGAGATAATTTTATGATGTAAACATTGCTTCTTTATTTCAAGGCATTGTGTGTGGTGTGGCTGTGTATGGGTAGTGTGTGTGTGTGTGTTTGTGTGCATTTTTATTTTTGCTTGTCTACTATACAATTAGCGTGTACAGTATGTGCTGCAGTTCACCATACCTTGTGCTTTGGCGCAATGTAGCACGGAGGACACTTCATTTACCGAAGGTAGTGTTGCATTCGTAGACCACTGCGTTGGCTGAGGCCCACTGTCTTAGCGCTGTCTTTTATTTGCTCATCAACACTATGTCTATATGGCACAAAACAAACACAAACACTCTCAAATGTGGGCGTAGAAGTAGGATCTTAATTTGATCACCCTTTGGTTGCAGAAAATGTTTTTTCCCTAACAAAAAATGGATCAACCCCTACAAAAATGTCCATTAATTATAATCCACACAATAATTGACATTTCCCATTGTTACAGGATAGAACATTTCCTAATTAAGGTCCCACATCTGTACTGTAATGACCTTTCCCCAACACCTAGGAACCTCGCTAAGAAGGGAATCATTGACTCCCTCACTATTTTGTTTCCCATTCATTGCACCTTATCTGATGAATGTGAGAGAACCTGGAACGGACACCAAAGACACTGAAAATTCTTATCCAGATGTCGAGAATTCAACTGAGTAGGAAAACATTTGGGGATTATGTTTGGCTACAAGTCCGAACCTTAACCTCTATCTGACCATAAACCCAATTCCAGTATTTCCTGTATTTTACCACAATGGTTACATTTTCATTTTAAATGTCAAATGCAATTTAAGCTGTGTAGGAACATTCTCCCACAACAATACCAAGAGGATTGTACTGAGCTGGAGAAGGGTGGAATGGGACAAGATACGACATGTCAAGAGAACAAAGCATGCAGAACACACACACCCATCTCCCACCCACCACAACATTTTACATTTTAGTAATATAGCAGACGCTCTTATCCAGACCGACGTATAGTTAGTGTATTCATCTTAAGTGGGATAACCACATAATCTGACGTAATAAGCCAAGTAAAAAAAAAAAAAACATATTTAATTTTTTTTGTAAATGGTACAATCTGAAGAGACGAAGAAGTGAATGGCTATTTATCTAATCATTTAGGCATTTCTGAAAACCTCATATACACCATGCACGCACGCACGCACACACACCTTTCATTAGCCTATTTGAATTATCTAATTAAAACATTGTTGTCCACGTTCATTTTCCACAGCCAACACTAAGCAAGAGCAAAATCAGACAACCACATAATACAATAGTTTACCTATTCAATTGCCCAGTCTTTTGCATTCTGTGAGAAAATAATATTCCTCTTGAGGCACTATCAAATTGCGTGTGCCGTGCATGGAGAGAAATACACATGCCCAGTTATTGTAGCCTACAACACACCTTTGAAAGCAGTTTCGATGGCCACTGTTAAAAGTGGAGGGTCATTGAACTTTCTAGTGTTACTAGGCTACACTTTTTTCTCAAATCCAAGAAAGTAAAAATTTACCATTTTAGAACTAAAGTTTTTAGCAGGGGCATGACAGTGGCAAAGCCAATGGCATTGAATGCATAGGGAAGACCGGGGTTAAGTGTAACACGGGTCAGGTATAACTACATTATTCACAATGCATGATCCTTGATTGGCCGAGTGCCAGTAGAACGTTCTATTTTGAGGACATTTAAGTCATCAATATGTTGCTATAACCAGCAATAAGATGTTTAGAACTTAGAGATTGTGATATAGCACATGATTAGCCCAGTGGGGTTATAGCCACTATGCTGCATCAGGTGGACTACATAAGGTGATAATACAAATTGCTAAATAGCACACCTGCCTGATAAATATAGACCAATACATTATATTAGACTCATATCTGGAGGGGGAAAATATATTTTAGACTTCAGCAACATTTTATTTTCATACATTTTGCGGTAGGATATCCTTTTACACTGAACAAAAATATAAACACAACATGTGACGTGTTGGTCCTTTCATGAGCTGGAATAAAATATCACAGATATTTTCCATTCTCACAAAAAGCTTACTTCTCTTAAAATGTTGTTCACAAATTTGTTTACATCCCTATGCGTGAGCATTTCTCCTTTGCCAAGATAATCCATCCACCTGACAGGTGTGGCATAACAAGAAGCTGATTAAATTGCATGATCGTTCGGTCTAAGGCACTGCATCTCACTGCTAGAGGCATCGCTACAGACCTTGGTTCGATTCCAGGCTGTACCATAACCTGAGGTGATTGGCGCGCGCACAATTGGCCCAGGGTAGTCCGGGTTTGGCTGGGGTAGGCCGTCATTGAAAACAATAATTTGTTCTTAACTGACTTGCCTAGTTAAATAAAGGTAAAAATAACAAATTCCTTACCTTGTGCTGGGGACAATAAAAGACCACTCTAAAATGTGCAGTTTTGTCACACAACACAATGCCACAGATGACTCAAGTTTTGAGGGAGCGTGCAATTGGCATGCTGACTGCAGTAGTATCCACCAGGGCGGTTGCCAGAGAAATAAATGTTCATTTCTCTACCATAAATGTTGTTTTAGAGAATTTGGCAACCAGCCTCGCAACCGCAAATCACGTGTATGGAGTTGTGTGGGCGAGTGGTTTGCTTATATCAACATTGTGAACAGAGCGCTCCATGGTGTCGGTGGGGTTATGGTACAGTATGGGCAGGTATAAGCTACTGGCAATGAATACAATTGCATTTTATTGTTGGCATTTTGAATTGTCGTCCCATTTTTCCTGCCGCCATCACCCCATGATTCAACATGAAATTGCACGATCCAGTGTCGCATGGATCTGTACACAATTCCTGGAAGCTGAAAATGTCCCACTTCTTCCATGGCCTGCAAACTCACCAGACATGTCACCCATTGAGAATGTTTAGGATGCTCTGGATCGACGTGTACGACAAAGTATTTCGTTTTCCGCAAATATCCGGCAACTTCGCAAAGCCATTGAAAAGGAGGAATCTGTGACCAACAGATGCATATATGTATTCCAAGGCATGTGAAATCCATAGATACAGACAATATTCAATATACTATCATAAATATAGGATAGTAAATATTTAGGATTCTCAGTAAAATCATTGAAATTGTTGCATGCTGCATTTATATTTTTGGTCAGTATAAAAAGTCACCAGAACGGACATTCTTACAGTCATTATCACCCCAAAATTGTAGATCCCTCCGCGACCTGTATAGTATGCAGTGATATGTGCTTTTGTCAGCATATATTTAGGATAGTATATTGTATATTATGCCAGTCAGCAGATCTGAGACAACTGGGTAGGTGTAAGTGTAACATGGTTGGTTATGTTTCCACTTGCCTCTAAAGAAATTTGTATTTAATGTTCAAGCACTGATATTGGTTGGTTCAATTCCGATGACAATAAAGCGTATTGTTATTGGCCCCGCTTGTAGATAGGAGGAGATCGCGAACGTCAGGTGCTATTCTATAAATTAATTTCTTCGTAATTAATATTATCTGATTAAGCTAATCATGTAAATGTAATTAACTAGAGAGTCGGGCACCACAAAATAATATTTATAGAGCTGTTATCTTCCGATTAAACTCTTAAAGGTCTAGTAATATTTTACATCAATAGCAGTCAAAATCAATCGTCATCTTAATGCAGTCTCATCTGAAAGTTGTAAATTATTTTATCTGCACGAACCCTGGCCAACAAGTTGAATCAGCAATACAAAATTGGGTTTAATTATTTATTTACTAAATACCTCACACAGACTTACACATACACACAATTAATCATAACTTGATTACAAATTACGTCATGAAGGAAAACGTCCCTAGCGGGCAGAACAGGCATGACAGCTTGTTTCACAAAAGAAAAGGGGCTGGGTTTGAGTGAAAGAGCGGGAAGACTGAGGAACTGAGCTATCGTAAATACAGTATCTTATGCATTCTAAATTACTGCCCATTTGGAAGAGGAAAATGCAATAAATATTTACTCTGAGCTGCGCTTCGGTAGGTTGGTGGTAGATGGAAGGCCGTGTTGCCCAACTGAGTCCTTTGAAGAATGTCTCTGGTGGTCAATTGGATACGTTGTAGTAACGTCGTTGTGTGGTAGAGGAGATACTCTGTCTGTTCCTTCCTAACCTGCGTTTGCAGCTGCGGTTGCTAACTCAACGGCTAGGAGGTATCACTTCTGTAGTGAATAAGAGTTCAAAGTTCATACCATTCGCAACCAAAGCTCACGCTGATGTTGGCTTCGTTCTGTAGTTATCATCTGAACCATTCTGACATAGGACCGTCGTCCTACATCCCCGGAACAGGAAGTTCTATTGTTGTCAAGGCTTTATATAGGAAAGGAGAGGAGGGCATGTTTGAAAAGTTTTATAGCCCATGTCCCTTCACAGGGTGGGCCACTGATTGAGCAGCCCTATCTTATGAAAACCCACATTTCACATTTTAGAAGCTAAAATCACATTTCATCCCATCACAAATAATTTCATATTCAAACATTTCAATTGAACAACATTTCCATGTGAATCCGATAACTCTGATGTGTAGACTTTCCACTGTAGAGGTTATGTCATCTTATCATTGATGAGAATGTCTCAGATGACAACCGAACTGACATCATATTCATTAAGTACCACCGCATATGTTCAATTGTTCGGATTACCAGAATATAGTTCTGGTATTTATGACTGTCATAAAACTACCCCCCAGGCCAACGTCATGACAATACTGTATTCTATTTTTATATTTTACACTGTGTACAGGTTTGCTATACATTCCTGAATTATACATGTGTGGGTTTATGGTACCTGTTAGGAATTGAGGGTCTTTCTGGGATGTGCTTTGGTATATGATTGCTGTATATAAGTGTGCTAGCTAGATAGCATGCACCGATGTAATGGTCACATAAGCTCACTGCCAACACAGTTGTTTTCATGCTACAGATTTTACCATCGACAGCCATCAACATCATTAAGCCCTGCACAACTAACATGCTGTTTCCTATTTAATCACATAATAAATAACGCTCAACTGGGGTGATTTCTTTGAACTTAACACAATGAAAGGAGAGTACGATTAACATCTTTTACATAAGCAATAGGTCCACTTAGTACAGCATTCAGTCCTAGCAGATCTGTGAAGGGCAGTAAATGAAACGCAGCCTAGGTTGGTAGTAAATGAATGGATGTATAGTGGGGGGAGTTTAGGGTGAAATAGTGTAGGCATTCGTCCAACCCTAGAGAGGGCGAGGTAAGGGAAGGTATCCATGGCGAGCACTGTCTCCTCTCCTGACCTTCCTTCCATTTGGCCCCTCAGGATGCGAGCTGCCGACACAGTGGACACACCCATCCCTGAGTGACAAATGAGATGACAATGATGTTGTTGATAGGCTTCACCCTCATTAATGTGCTCTAAAACTAAACCAGGGCATCTTGATCTTTTAATCTTCTTTCTCTTTTAATTCAATCACAATCAATAACCTCTGAAGTACAGCATCAATATTAGGATAGACACAACTTTCTGATAACTAACAATGTCCTAATATGGATGCTGTAGCAAATGTTACAATCTGAAAAGACAAATAAATGAATTGCTATTTAACTAATTATGTAGGCTTTGCTCAAAACCTCTCCTCAGAAGTGATATTTGGGAACAAAAAGCAACAGACCTACAAATGAAAAAAATATTGTACTTTTAGAAGATTTAAGTGAATAGCGGTAACTCAAAAAATAGAATAATGATAAAATAGACCTTGTGCAGAGTGGAAATTCTGCCTGTCGACAAGAAATCCCTTAGACCTTTTGTGCCTCTAAGTGTGCATCCCAAAGCAGCTCTCATCTCATTAAAACACATTTGTTGTACACATGCCTGAGCCTCACAACTATTTAAAAAAAATTGAATTATTAAAAAAACTACAATTCCAATTATTTATCCGACAGATTTCCTCCGGTAATTGATAAAAGAAACCCCTGTGCTATGTAGTAAAGTCACTGTGCCCTGCAATGCCAGATAATGCCATGCTTTCCACAAGTACCATCTGTTTAACATATGTCTATGGTTCCTGCTCTTTTACGATCCCCCAGAAATAGGATGATGTTCTTAGCGCGGTGTGTTCGGGGGCAGAGTCTTAGCATGGCTTGGAGCATCTCCTTGGCCTGAGCATTCCAATAGGCTGGTTCCCTGTCTTTTTCCTGTTCTGCTATAGAAAAGAAACACAAAAACAAACGGAAAATGTCACGCTACATTTGAGCCGACTGTGTATACACCTTTCCCAGAGGACTTTTAACCATTGGCATACCTTCGGGGTAAACATTGTTTCTGAGGAGGCGTCAAAAGCAGCTAAGAAACACCTTGACGACTGTCTCCAATCCTACATGCGGAGAAACAAGTGGCAGTAGTCATGATGGTGTGAGGAAACTGAATAGGGCATTCCACTGACTGCACACCAAAACAAAGGGAAAAAACTATCCATCCATCCTAGGGTGTCAAAACACTTTACATAAGCTGGATCTGACACACACACACACACACACACACACACACACACACACACACACACACACACACACACACACACACACACACACACACACACACACACACACACACACACACACACACACACACACACACACACACACACACACACACACACACACACACACACACACGTGCATGAGCACAAACCCTCTCACTCACACCTTCTTTCCCTCCACTCACACACCTGACCACACTTACACCCAAAACACGGTTGAGGTTACCTGTGAGCCCATCCGCCCGTCCATCCACACCAGAGCTAATATTACCGGCAGGGACAATGCCACCGCTGTGTCCTCAAGCCTCACCTTGGCTATTGCAAAACTTCCAGTAGCGGCGAGCAGGAGATGGGCCAGGAGGAAATGGGAGCAGCCTAGGGGCCCAGCTCTGTGGTGGTACCTGCATCACTGGCTTGGAGGTTGGAAGAGCTGTGCCACCGACCCACACTGCACTCAGGAGCAGAGTAGTGTGCCTCCCCAGACCTGTAATGTGATCGATGTAATGCAAATCGCAAAAAAAACAACTTAATTTCTGCCCTGGAAAAAGAGTCAAATGTGTGAATTTGTAGTTCACCATACTTATTCTTGGGGATATCATGATTGACTCTTCCAACCTCCAAGCCAGTGATGCAGGTGGCGTGAGCCGTGCTTTTCATGTTGGAAAAGGGTCACAAATCAATTTTCACCCAAGATCTCGCCAGTAATTCTGTAAATTTGGCAGTTTTTGGTAGGAAGTAAACGGGATGTAAAGTGGGTTGTAATTTTCTTCCTTGAGGTAGTGGAGACTGCCTGTGATGTATCACAGAACATTGACTTGAATGAGGAGGACGTCTGTTCAAGTAATTATATTTCCATGTGCACCACCAACCAAAATACCAGAGCAGACTTTGGAGCCTCTGAGCTTGTGGAGGCACGTCTGTCCATTGTTATGAGGTTGCTGACTAGAAGGACGGCTTGCTTATGTAGAGAGAGTCTATGGGTTTCCATCAAGACAAGTGTAAATACCAGTGGCTCTTAACAGATCTTTTCCTCCACAATAATTGTATGCCTTGGTCATACTTACTTAGAATGCATGTTTACTAAGGACGTTTTTGCAGGCTGTTTTCTTCCTAAAGCATAAGAAGACTACTGCAGTCATAAAGAGTCTGACTTCTTAAGCAGGTGACTGATGACTTACAGTGGTATATCTATAGTGATGAACTTGCCAACATGCTCATGATTCAAGTCTACACTGAGTGTACAAAACATTAGGAACACCTTCCTAATATTGAGTTGTACCCCTTTTGCCCTCAGAACAACCTTAATTAGTTGGACTCTACAAGGTGTCAAAATCATTCCAGAGGGATGCTGGCCAATATTGACTCCAATTCTTCCCACAGTTGTGTCAAGTTGGCTGGATGTCCTTTGGGTGATGGACAATTCTTGATACATATGGGAAACTATTGAGTGTGAAAAACCCAACAGCGTTGCAGTACTTGACACACTCAAACCAATGCGTCTGCTGGCACCTACTACCATACCCCGTTCAAAGGCACTTAAATAATTTGTCTTGCCCATTCACCCTCTGAAAAGCACAAACACAATCCATGTCTCAATTGTCTCAAGGCTTAAAAAAATCCTTCTTTATCCTGTCTCCCCCCCTTCATCTACACTGATTGAAGTGGATTTAACAGGTGATATCACTATGGGATCATAGCTTTCAGTCTGGTCAGTCTATGTAAGGGATTCCCAAACTCGGTCCTTGGGAGCCCAAGGGGTGTATGTGTTGGTTTTTGTCCTAGCGCTAAACAGCTGATTCAAATAATCAACTAATCATCAAGCTTTGATAATTTGAATCTGTTGTGTGGTGTTAGGGCACCCGTGCACCCCTTTGGGTCCCGAGGACCAAGTTTGGGAAATGCTGGTCTATGTCATTCCTAATGTTTTGTACACTCAGTGTATTACAGTGGAGAGTGACATAGTTGGCTATCATGAAAACTAACTTAAGTATCGTGTTTCACATTACAGTACCAGTCAAAAGTTTGGACACACCCACTCATTCAAGGGTTTTCTTTATTTGTACTATGCTCTAAATTGTATAATAATAGTAAAGACATAAAAACTATGAAATAACACATATGGTATCATGAAGCAAAAATAATGTGAAGTAAAAAATAAACAAGAAAACATTTGAAAATATAAGTAATAATTCAACAGCAGCAGTAAAATAACAATAGAGGCTATCGACAGGGTGTACCGGTACAGAGTCAATGTGTGGGGAGCACCGGTTAGTAAAGGTAATTGAGGAAATGCGTACAAGTAGGTAGAGTTAAAGTGACTATGCATTGATAATAAACAGAGAGTAGCAGCAGGGTAAAAGACTGGCTTGGTAGCCCTTTGATTAGCTGTTCAGAAGCCTTATGGCTTGGGGATAGAAGCTGTTAAGAAGCCTTTTGGACCTAGACTTGGCGTTCCTGTACTGCTTGCCATGCAGTAGCAGAGAGAACAGTCCATGACTAGGGTGGCTGGAGTATTACACTATTTTTAGGGCTTTCCTAGGATACCGCCTGGTATAGAGGTCCTGGATGGCAGGACGCTTGGCCCCAGTGATGTACTGGGCCGTACTGGGCTGTAGTGTCTTGCGATCGGAGGCCGAGCAGTTGCCATACCAGGCGTTGATGCAAACAGACAGGATACTCTTGATGGTGCAGCTGTAGAACCTTTTGAGGATCTGAGGACCATTGCCAAATCTTTTCAGTCTCCTGAGGGGGAATAGGCTTTGTTGTGCCCTCTTCATGACTGTCTTAGTGTAAAAACTTTGAGACTTCCTTAGATTTCATATACTAGCTGTTGTTAACAAATATACATAGACCGCCACCCCTTGTCTTACCAGAGGCTGCTGTTCTATCCTGCTGAAAAACGTAAAACCCGCCAGCTGTATTTTATTCATGTCGTCGTTCAGCCACAACTCGGTGAAACATAAGATATTACAGTTTTTAATGTCTGCTTGTAGTTTGTAGTTTGTAGTTCGTTTACTATCGATTGATTGACTATCGATTGATTGTACGTTGGCTAATAGGACCTAATAGGATGGTAAAGGCAGATTACCCTCTCGGCGATGGATCCTTTCATTGCACCCAGGACCTTCGTCCTTGATACCTCCGTCTCTTTGTCCTGTGAATGACGGGGATGAGGGCCTTGTCAGCCGTCTGAAGTAAATCCTTTCTTTCCTACTCGTTGAAGCAAAAAATATTTCTCCAGTATGGGGTGAGTAATCGCTGTCCTGATAACTAGAAGCTGTTTTCGGGTCAGAAACATTACTTACTAAATAAATTATAAATAACGAGTAAAAACATACACAATAGCACAATTAGTTATGGGATCGTAAAACAGCAGCCTTCGGCTCCATTCTAGGGATTTCACCTACTCTGCGTCTCACAAAGACATGACGGTTGGAACCAGAAATATCAAATTTGGACTCCTCAGACCAAGGACAGATTTACACCGGTCTAATGTCCATTGCTCATGTTTCTTGGCCCAAGCAAGTCTCTTCCTATTATTTGTTTAATTTAGTAGTGGTTTATTTGCAGAAATTCGATCATTCGAAGGCCTCATTCATCTAGTCTCCTCTGAACAGTTGAGATGTGTCTGTTACTTGAACTCTGTAAAGCATTTATTTGGCCTGCAATTTCTGAGGCTGGAAACTCTAATGAACTTATCCTCTGCAGCAGAGGAAACTCTTGGGCTTCCTTTGCTGTGGAGGCCCTCATGAGAGCCAGTTTCATCATAGTGCTTAATGGTTTTTGTGACTGCAAAGTTCTTGAAATTTTCCAGCTTGACTACCTTCATGTCTTAAAGTAATGATGGACTGTTGTTTCTCTTTGCTTATTTGAGCTGTTCTTGCCATAATAGGAACTTGTTTTTTTTTTACCAAATAGGGCTTTTCTGTATACCAATCCGACCTTGTCACAACACAACTGATTGGCTCAAACGCATTAAGAAGGAAAGAAATTCCCAAAATTAACTTTTAACAATGCACACCTGTTAATTGAAATGCATTCCATACCTCATGAAGCTGGATGAGAGAATGCCAAGAGTGTGCAAAGCTGTCATCAAGGCGGCTATTTTGAAGAATCTGAAATATTTGTTTAACACTTTTTTGGTTACTACATGATTCCATTGTGTTAGTTCATGATGTCTTCACTATTACTCTACAATGTAGTAGGTGTCTCCAAACTTTTGACTTGTACTCTAAGCCTTCATTGCAGTAGCTGAATTGCTGTTTGTTATTTAACTTGTTATGGCTGGGGCAGTATTGAGTAGCTTGGATGAATAAGGTGCCCAGAGTAAACTGTCAGCTACTCATGCCCAGTTGCTAATATATGCATAGTATTAGTAGATTTGGATCGAAACCACTCTGAAGTTTCTAAAACTGTTTGAATGATGCCTGTGAGTATAACATAACTCATATGGCAGGCAAAAACCTGAGAAAAATTCCAACCAGGAAGTGGGAGATCTGAGGTTTGTTGTTTTTCAACTCTTTGCCTATTGAATACACTGTGTCTATGGGGACAAATTGCACTTCCTAAGGCTTCCATTAGATGTCAACAGTCTTTAGAATGTTGTTTGATGCTTCTACTGTGAAGTTGAGGCGAATGAGAGGGGAATGAGTCAGAGGTCTGCCAGAGAGGCATGAGCTGACCACCCGTGTTCACGTGATAGTTAGCTTAAGTTCCATTGCAATTCTACAGACAAAGGAATTCTCCGGTTGGAACAATATTGAAGATTATTTTTAAAAACATCCTAAAGATTGATTCTATACATCGTTTGACATGTTTCTACGGACTGTAACGGAACGTTTTGACGTTTCGTCTGCACCTAGTGATCGCGCGTCATGAATTTGGATTACTAGGCTAAACACGCAAAAAAATTGAGGTTTTAAGGACATAAATGATGGACTTTATCGAACAAATCAAAGATTTATTGTGGGACTGGGATTCCTGGGAGTGCATTGTGATAAAGATCATCAAAGGTAAGTGAATATTTATAATGCTATTTCTGACTTCTGTTGACTACACAACATGGCGAATATCTGTTTGGGTTGTTTTGGTCTCTTTTTAAAATCTGACACAGCGCTAGCGGAACCCCTCGCCAGCAGCCAATGAAATTGCAGGGCGCCAAATACAAATCAACAGAAATCTCATAAATCAAATTTCTCAAACATACAAGTTTTTAAAGATGCAATTCTCATTAATCCAGCCATAGTGTCTGATTTAAAAAATGCTTTCCAGCGAAAGCTCCACAAATGATTATGTTCGGTCACCACCAACTCACAGAAAAACCCAGCCATTTTTCCAGCCAAAGATAGGAGTCACAAAAAGCACAAATAGAGATAAAATTAATCACTAACCTTTCATGATCTTCATCAGATGACACTCATATGACTTCATGTTACACAATACATGTATGTTTTGTTCGGTAAAGTTCATTTTTATATCCAAAAATCTTATTTTACATTGGCGTGTAACGTTCAGTAGTTCCAAAACATGCAGTGATATTGCAGAGAGCCACATGAATTCACAGAAATGCTCATAATAAATGTTGATGAAAATACAACTACAATATATTATACATGGAACTTTAGATACACTTCTCCTTAACTTTTCTAGGGTAGGCGGAAGCATTAGGAATTTGGGATGAAAAGCATGCCCAAATTAAACTGCCTTCTACTCAGGCCCAGAAGATAGGATATGCATATAATTGGTAGATTTGAATAGAAAACACAGTTTCCAAAATTGTTAAAATAGTGTCTGTGAGTATAACAGAACTGAGAAAAATCCATTCAGGAAGGACTTTTTGGGAGGTTTGGTAGTTTTCTATTCAATGCCATTACAGTATCCATTGACTTAGGACTCAATTTGCAGTTCCTATGCCTTCCACTAGATGTCAACAGTCTTTAGAAATTGTTTCAGGCTTGTATTCTGAAAAATGAGGGAGTAAAAGCAGTCTGAATGAGTGGGCCCTGCCGTGTCACAGAGCTTTTTCATGTGAGCGACCAAGAGAGTGCCTTTCTTGTTTATCTTTTATATTGACAACGTTACTGTCCGGTTGAAATATTATTGATTATTTAGGCTAAAAACAACCTGAGGATTGATTATGAACATAGTTTGAAATGTTTCTACGAACTTTACGGATACTATTTGGAATTTTTGTCTGCCTGTTGTGACTGCTTTTGAGCCTGTGGATTACTGAAGAAAACGTGCGAACAAAACGGAGGTTTTTGGATATAAAGAGACTTTATCGAACAAAAGGAATATTTATTGAATAAATGAATGTCTTCTGAGTGCAACCATATGAAGATCATCAAAGGTAAATGATTAATTTTATCTCTATTTCTGACTTGTGTAACTCTTCTACTTGGCTGGTTATTGTTTGTAATGATTTGTCTGCTGGGCTATGTTCTCAAATAATTGTAAGGTATGCTTTCGCCATAAAGCATTTTTGAAATCTAACACCGTGGTTGGATTCACAAGAAGTTAATCTTTAAACCTATATAAAATAGTTGTATCTTTTCTGAATTATTATAATGAGTATTTCTGTATTTGAATTTGGCGCCCTGCAATCTCACTGGATGTTGGCCAGGTGGGACGCTAGTGTCCCACATAGCCTAGAGAGGTTAACTTTTTGGTGACAGGGGGCAGTATTTTCACGTCTGGATGATATGCATGCCCAAACTCATCCCCAGAAGATAAGATATGCATAGTATTAGTATATTTGGATAGAAAACACTCTGAAGGTTCTAAAACTGTTGGAATCATGTCTGTGAGTATAACATAACTTATTTTGCAGGCGAAACCCGAGGACAAACCATTCAGATTATTATTATTTATTTTGAGGTCACTCTCTTTTCAATGGGTTTTCATTGGGAATCCAGATTTCTAAGGGACCTTCTGCAGTTCCTATCGCTTCCACTGGATGTCAACAGTCTTTAGAAATTGGTTGAGGTCATTCCTTTGTGTAATGAAGAAGTACGGCCATCTTGAACGAGGGTCACTTGAAGTATACTGTTAGATAGAGGCGCGTGACCAGAAAGCATGCTTTAGTTTGTTTTCTTCCTGTATTGAACACAGATCATCCGTCTTCAATTTTATCGATGAATTACGTAAAAAAATACCTAAATTTGTTTTACAAAGGACCATTTGTGATGTTTATGGGACATATTGGAGTGCCAACAAAAGAAGCCCAAGTTAAGGTGATGTTTAGCGTCAGCTAACTGAATTCTTGTTGATTTTTTGTTCTCTTCTGTATTGATAGTAATTCACACACACGCGCCCACACACACACACGCGCACACAAACTTTATTATCATACTTCTTATCACACTTATTTTGATAACAACTCCATTACAGTAACTCAGTGCCCTGTAGACACCATTAAACGTTGGGGAAAATTACAAAGTTGGGGAAAATTGACACATTAAAGTGTACTGGCCTATGGTCGTTTGAATTACAGTGGTTGGCCAGATTATGCTCATTTGTTACAACTCAGGAAAATGTTTCGTTTCAGCTTGTCGACGCATCATATATGTTAGCACAGACAAACTACACATCCATTTTTCAATGGGGCAAATCCTTTCATCTTCTTTTGAATTAGATTGTCAAAGGGAGATTAGATTTTGTGTTGTTTATCAGGTAATAGAGATTTGGAAAGAAAGAAAGCAGGATAGACAGATGGAGGGAGAGAGAGAGATAGAGAAAGAGTGAGAGAGATCTAGAGAGAGAGCAATGAAAAGACAGATGGAGAGCAACATAATGAAACAGAGGGTGTTTGTGTGTGTGCATACTCCCAGATCAAACTCCAAACCTACAACCTGATTTTGGACAAGATTACCTGGAAGGATTCCAACTACCAAATATTATTATTTCCAAGCTATACAGCGAATGCTCTGGCAAAAAAACAACACAAACCAAAAAATACGATCCAACCTGGAACTGAGTTAGTAATGTTTAGTCTGAAGCTACTTTTACAACAAGAAGAAAAATGCATTACAATGATACATTTTACTTTATAATGACTGAATGCTAAGTTAAGGCTACCATGCTTGCTAGTACAGAACATATCTGACTGTAGCCCAACAATGGAAGGAGAGTTTCAGAGCTTACCATACCCAAATCAGAAGCCCCCTCCCACTGTTAATTTGTCTATTCCAATTGTGGGAGGGGTGGTAGGGTTTGTGGGGAATAATACATGAAAATCTATAATATATATCTAAATGTAATGTAATGTAATGTAATGTATATAAACTCAGCAAAAAAATAAATGTCCCTTTTTCAGGACCCTGTCTTTCAAAGATAATTTGTAAAAATCCAAATAACTTCACATATCTTCATTCTAAAGGGTTTATACACTGTTTCCCATGCGTGTTCAATTAACCATAAACAGTTAATGAACATGCACCTGTGGAATGGTCATTAAGACACTAACAGCTTTCAGACGGTAGGCAATTGAGGTCACAGTTATGAAAACTTAGGACACTAAAGAGGCCTTTCTACTGACTCTTACAAACACCAAAAGAAAGATGCCATGGGTCCCTGCTCATCTGCGTGAACGTGCCTTAGGCATGCTGCAAGGAAGCATGTGGACTGCATATGTGGCCAGGGCAATAACGCTGTGCGTTACAGGGAAGACATCCTCCTCCCTCATGTGGTACCCTTCCTGCAGGCTCATCCTGATATGACCCTCCAGCATGACAATGCCACCAGCCATATTGCCCGTTCTGTGCGTGATTTCCTGCAAGACATGAATGTCAGTGTTCTACCATGGCCAGCAAAGAGCCCGGATCTCAATCCTGTTGAGTACATCTGGGACCGGTTGGATTGAAGGGTGAGGGCTAGGGCCATTCCCCCCCAGAAATGTCCGGGAACTTGCAGGTGCCTTGGTGGAAGAGTGGGGTAACATCTCACAGCAAGAACTGGCAAATATGGTGCAGTCCATGAGGAGGAGATGCACTGCAGTACTTAATGCAGCTGGTTGCCACATCTTATACTGACTGTTACTTTGGATCTTGACCTCAACCCTTTGTTCAGGGACACATTATTCAATTTCTGTTAGTCACATGTCTGTGGAACTTGTACAGTTTATGTCTCAGTTGTTGAATCTTGTTACGTTTATTCAAATATTTACACGTTAAATTTGTTGAAAATAAACGCAGTCGACAGTGAGAGGACATGTATTTTTTTCCTAAGTTTACGTATACACTACCGTTCAAAAGTTTGGGGTCACTTAGAAATGTCCTTGTTTTTGAAAGAAAAGCATATTTTTTGTCCATTAAAATATATATATTTTTTATTAGAAATGCGGTGTAGACATTGTCAGTTTTGTAAATGACTATTGTCGCTGAAAATGGCAGATTTTTTTATAGGGAATATCTGCATAGGTGTACAGAGGCCCATTATCAGCAACTGTCACTCCTGTGTTCCAATGGCACGTTGTGTTTATCATTTTAAAAGGCTAATTGGTCATTAGAAATCCCTTTGCATTTAAGTTAGCACAACTTAAAACTTTTCCTCTGATTAGAAAAGCAATAAATCTGGCCTTCTTTAGACTAGTTGAGTATCTGGAGCATCAGCATTTGTGGGTTCAATTACAGGCTCAAAATGTCCAGAAACAAAGAACTTTCTTCTGAAACTCATCAGTCTATTCTTGTTCTGAGAAATGAAGGCTATTCCATGCGAGAAATTGCCAAGAAACTGAAGATCTCGTACAACGCTGTGTACTACTCCCTTCACAAAACAGCGCAAACTGGCGCTAACCAGAATAGGAAGAGTAGTGGGAGGCCCCGGTGCATAACTGAGCAAGAGGACAAGTACATTAGAGTGTCTAGTTTCAGAAAAAGACACCTCACAATCCTCAACTGGCAGCTTCATTAAATAGTACCTCCAAAACACCAGTCTCAATGTCAACAGTGAAGAGGCGACTCCGGGATGCTGGCCTAAAGTGAAGGAAAAGCAGCCAGCAAGTGCTCAGCATATGTGGGAATCCTTCAAGATTTTTGAAAATAATTCCAGGTGAAGCTGGTTTAAAGAATGAAAAGTGTGTGCAATGCTGTCGTCAAGGCAAAAGGTGGCGATTTGAATAATCTCAAATATAAAATATATTTGGATTTGTTTAAAGTGATTTTGTAGTCATTACACAAACAGATAGAGTCACTGTTACCCTGGAGGTGGGGGTCTAGATTTGAGTTTAATTAGCTTAAATATGTTGAGTAACACCCACACTAAGCCACGGCGCCAATATAATTTCCCGGTGTGCCTTGCCTTTGAGAGAATTGTAGAGTTACCACCCATACAGAGACATGGATGTTCTGTGGCTTTTACCAAGTGATTTCCTAGGTGAATGTCATCTTTCCTCTTTCACCTCCCACAAACATCTGATATCGTCAGAGCTGGCAGCTGAACAATGATTGCTTGTTACAATCAGTTTGTTATTTTTATTAAATAGTTTCAATCAAAGTGAAAGTTGTATAGTTGCGGATTCCGCTGCACTGGGACCGCAAGTTTATGTCCATGCAAGAGGAGGGAAAAAAATACGGAACTGATTAATTGACAGAGTTTCGTCTGCCCTAAATGCACCACCGTCAAGAAGCTTGGGGAATAGATTCTCCGGCTGATAGCTCAAATGCGGTAACAGCAGGAAATGCTTTCTAATTGCACTGACATTGCTGTAGTTTAGGCAAAACGTATCTCAGTTCTGAATGCCTCCTACAGTGAAGGTGTTGGTTGAGTCGGGTGGCATGGATCTGTTCTAATTCCCTTGCACAGATGGTAAGCACAACTCCGCGGCTCATGGGAGACTGGACACTGGTAAAGCGTAGAAGCTGGCCTCCATCTATCCTAGAATATCCGATCCAGTTATTTAACAGCTTTTCCCCAATGGAGGCAGATCTTTCTGCCTTGGGAATCAGCTCTGATCCTGGGAGTGAACCAACAGCCGGCAGCCGACTTGCTTTTCAGCAGGTCGATGACTCAAGAAGGCAAGGTTCTGGGTCCCCCTCCACTTTCCCGGGCCATCCGTTGATGCCGATGCGGAGAATAAGGCTAGCCTGCCTCGAAGCCAGTATCCCCCCCTGCCCGAGGCAGTCCCGTTCCCACTCTTTCTTCACCTTCGGATTCCATCACAACCACCGTCATTGTGGGCAGCTCGATGGTGAGAGATTTTGGCCTACCTACAATCTGTGGACCGACCAAGTTCACCCAGACCTCCTTGTCATAATCAGCAACAGAGGACGTGGAAAGCATATCAACTCCTGTAGAAATGTTAGTAGGGTCAATGTAAGTAACCTGATTTAGGCTAATCTAACTCCCCTGAATGCCTTTATGATTCCGACAGCTATTGTCAGCAGTTATCATGTATCTATAAAACTGAATTACACTGCATCACTGAGGCAGTCTACCCTAGTAGGAAGCCCACTGTTAGCATTTCACCCTGCACTTTCAGCTCGAATACACAGCGGTTCTTCCTTTAAAAGTTATTAGCTTACTGTTAGTGGTAGATGGTGGCATTCTGTCATTGCACCACACTATCACAAGGGGGAGTTAGAATGCTGATCTATCGGTAGTCTAAACTGTGGCACAAATTGATTATCTATTCATAAATGAATTGAGGTGTTTTCAGTCTTCTCTGGCACTAGAGTCCTGCATCAGGCAACAACAAAAAAACTGTCAGTGGTCCTGGAGTTAAGAGAGAACTTGGATAGATACATTGGGGCAATTTCATTTGACATGTGGACTGGTGATTTTTGAAAAATAGGCACGGTGGTCTTTTGGTTTCTCTCCATCTAAAAACATAAATTAATAATTCTAAATAACAAACTGGCTTTACTTACAAATTAGTAAGAATGTCTCACCCCATGTTCAAAAATGTCCTTTTCCCCTTTATTCAGATTACAATCGCTCACTTTCGGTTATTTGAAAACGAAATAATCTCCAAAATATAGTTATTTTTTAATAATTTTAAACAAGCCATAGAAAGTTGGTTCCACATCATTTGAATCCACCAGAAAATACAGAACAAATAATACAGCAAATATTGTTATTAAACTCAAATATACTAATTGATCAAAAAAAACTTTAAGTTGAAGGGGGAAAATGTATGGAACTTGTCTGTCGGCCCTGCATTAAACACCAAAATTGGTGAATGAAAATTGTGATAAATAAAAATATATACCAGTTTCATTTAAGGACCAAAACATTTACAGCTGTGACGTATAGATTGCAGAATAGTTGGGAAGGGTTAGGACTAGAAAATTAGATTGTGAACTCTGCAAACTGTAATTAATACATTCATTCAAAACATTGGAATACAAAAGAAGGCATCCAAAGTGTGTGTGGGCGATGGAGAGAATGCATTTGACTGTTTTTAATATTGCCCATCAACCAAAAACACAGCATCTACCATGGTAGAAATACAGTGCCTTGCGAAAGTATTCGGCCCCCTTGAACTTTGCGACCTTTTGCCACATTTCAGGCTTCAAACATAAAGATATAAAACTGTATTTTTTTGTGAAGAATCAACAACAAGTGGGACACAATCATGAAGTGGAACGACATTTATTGAATATTTCAAACTTTTTTAACAAATCAAAAACTGAAAAATTGGGCGTGCAAAATTATTCAGCCCCCTTAAGTTAATACTTACAAAAGGTCGCAAAGTTCAAGGGGGCCGAATACTTTCACAAGGCACTGTATTTCTACCATGGTAGATGCTGTGTTTTTGGTTGATGGGCAATATTAAAAACAGTCAAATGCATTCTCTCCATCGCCCACACACACTTTAAACATTTAGATAAAGAATTTAAAGGCTGACATTGGTTGATTTGAATACTTCGGACAGCCAAAATTCTAACTCCATAACTTTTTTAACTTTTTAAAATTCACAGAAGGCATGGATTATTATAACCTACTGCAGGCCTAAAACCTAAGGGTTTAACCTTTTGAATTAATAATTATATGATTGAAAGTAGAAGCTGCCTCTTAATGAGTTCTGAGAACCGATCTGTTATCCAATGATTATTATTAACCCTGCATTATAATTATGTAAAAGCCCCTTAGATACTGGATAACATGTTTTCAACCACTTGTTTTTCATACGGGCTATTAGAAGGACAATAGACATGATATGGTCACAAAAACACCTCTCTGACGTAGGGTCCAGCATATCTCTTGATGATGTCATTGAATGTCTCACCAGCGTTGATCCATGTCTGGGCCTGCAACATGCAAAGTTCTTTGTTTGTCAGACAAATCCTTGGGTCGAAACTACAGAACAGTACAAAACACACTTGGTTAATGTTCTGTGTATATACTGTATATATACATACAGTGGGGCAAAAAAAGTATTTAGTCAGCCACCAATTGTGCAAGTTCTTCCACTTAAAAAGATGAGGGAGGCCTGTAATTTTCATTATAGGTACACTTCAACTATGACAGACAAAATGAGATATTTTTTTTCTCCAGAAAATCATATTGTAGGATTTTTTAGGAATTTATTTGCAAATTATGGTGGAAAATAAGTATTTGGTCAATAACAAAAGTTTCTCAATACTTTGTTATATACCCTTTGTGTAACGGCTTTCTTCTATTTCGTCCTCTGACGAGGAGGTGTAGCAAGGGTCGGACCAAAATGCAGCGTGTAGATTGCTTCAGTTTAATAAACATGGATCGCAACACGAATCTAAATACAAACACTACAAAACAATAAACGTAACGAAAACCGAAACAGCCTAATACTGGTGCACATAAACACAGCACAAGGACATCAGGACACTAAGGACAATCACCCACGAAACACTCAAAGAATATGGCTGCCTAAATATGGTTCCCAATCAGAGACAACGATAAACACCTGCCTCTGATTGAGAACCACTTCAGACAGCCATAGACTTAACTAGAACACCCCACTAAGCTACAATCCCAATACCGACACACCACATACAAAAACCCATGCCACACCCTGGCCTGACCTAATAAATGAAGATAAACACAAAATACTTCGACCAGGGCGTGACAGAACCCCCCCCCCCCCCCAAGGTGTGGACTCCCGGACGCACATCAAAACAATAGGGAGGGTCCGGGTGGGCGTCTGTCCATGGTGGCGGCTCCGGCGCGGGACGTGGACCCACTCTATCAATGTCTTAGTCCCTCCTCCTCGCATCCTAGGATAGTCCACCCTCGCCGCCGACCATGGCCTAGTAGTCCTCACCCAGAATCCCACTGGACTGAGGGGCAGCTCGGGACTGAGGGGCAGCTCGGGACTGAGAGGCAGCCCGGGACTGAGAGGAAGCCCGGGACTGAGAGGAAGCCCGGGACTGAGAGGAAGCCCGGCACTGAGAGGAAGCCCGGCACTGAGAGGAAGCCCGGCAGGTAGTTGGATCCGGCAGAAGCTGGCTAGTGGTTCTGGCAGATCCTGGCTGACTGGCGGATCTGGAAGAGTCTGGTTGAATGGCAGATCTGGAAGAGTCTGGTTGACTGGCAGATCTGGAAGAGTCTGGCTGAATGGCGGATCCTGGCTGAATAGCGGATCCTGGCTGACTTGCAGCTCTGGCTGCTCCATGCTGACTGGCAGCTCTGGCTGCTCCATGCTGACTGGCAGCTCTGGCTGCTCCATGCTGACTGGCTGCTCTGGCTGCTCCATGCTGACTGGCTGCTCTGGCTGCTCCATGCCGACTGGCTGCTCCATGCTGACTGGCGGCTCTGGCTGCTCCATGCTGACTGGCGGCCCTGGCTGCTCCATGCTGACTGGCGGCTCTGGCGGCTCCTTGCAGACTGGCAGCTCTGGCGGCTCCTTGCAGACTGGCAGCTCTGGCGGCTCCTTGCAGACTGGCAGCTCTGGCGGCTCCTTGCAGACTGGCAGCTCCTTGCAGACTGGCAGCTCCTTGCAGACTGGCAGCTCCTTGCAGACTGGCAGCTCTGGCAGCTCCTTGCAGACTGGCAGCTCCTTGCAGACTGGCAGCTCCTTGCAGACTGGCAGCTCCTTGCAGACTGGCAGCTCTATGCAGACTGGAGACTCCGGCAGCGCTGTAGAGTCGGAATGCTCTGGCAGCGCTAAACAGGCGGGAGACTCCGGCAGCGCTGGATAGGAGCAAGGCTCTGGCAGCCCTGGACAGGCGAGGCGCACTGTAGGCCTGATGCGTGGTGCTGGCACTGGTGGTACTGGGCCGAGAACACGCACAGGAAGCCTGGTGCGGGCAGCTGCCACCGGAGGGCTGATGCGTGGAGGTGGTACTGGATAGACCGGACCGTGCAGGCGCACTTGAGCTCTTGAGCACCGAGCCTGCCCAACCTTACCTGGTTGAATGCTCCCGGTCGCCCTGCCATTGCGGCGAGGTGGAATAGCCCGCACTAGGCTATGCAGGCGAACCGGGGACACCGAGCGCAAGGCTGGTGCCATGTAAGCCGGCCCAAGGAGACGCACTGGAGACCAGCTGCGTAGAGCCGGCTTCATGTCACTTGGCTCAATGCTCAATCTAACCCGGCCGATACGCAGAGCTGGAATGTACCGCACCGGGCTATGCACCCGTAATGGGGACACCGTGCGCTCCACAGCATAACACGGTGCCTGCCCGGTCTCTCTAGCCCCCCGGTAAGCACAGGGAGTTTGCGCAGGTCTCCTACCTGGCGTAGCCATACTCCCTGTGAGCCCCCCCCCCCAATACATTTTTGGGGCTGACTCTCGGGCTTCCATCCGCGTCGCCGTGCTGCCTCCTCATACCAGCGCCTCTCCGCTTTCGCCGCCTCCAGTTCTTCTTTGGGGCGGCGATATTCTCCTGGCTGAGCCCAGGGTCCTCTTCCATCAAGGATCTCCTCCCAAGTCCAGAATTCCTTATTTCGTATCTCCTGCTGCTGCTGTTGCTTCTCCTGCTGCTCCTGCCTGTTGACACGCCGCTTGGTCCTGTTGTGGTGGGTGATTCTGTAACGGCTTTCTTCTATTTCCTCCTCTGACGAGGAGGTGTAGCAAGGTTCGGACCAAAATGCAGCGTGTAGATTGCGATCCATGTTTATTAAACTGAAGCAACACGAATCTAAATACAAAGACTACAAAACAATAAACGGAACAAAAACAGCCTAATACTGGTGCACATAAACACAGCACAAGGACACTAAGGACAATCACCCACGAAACACTCAAAGAATATGGCTGCCTAAATATGGTTCTCAATCAGAGACAACGATAAACACCTGCCTCTGATTGAGAACCACTTCAGACAGCCATAGACTTAACTAGAACACCCCACTAAGCTACAATCCCAATACCGACACACCACATACAAAAACCCATGCCACACCCTGGCCTGACCAAATAAATGAAGATAAACACAAAATACTTTGACCAGGGAGTGACACTTTGTTGGCAATGACAGAGGTCAAATGTTTTCTGTAAGTCTTCACAAGGTTCTCACACACTGTTGCTGGTATTTTGGCCCATTCCTCCATGCAGATCTCCTCTAGAGCAGTGATGTTTTGGGGCTGTTGCTGGGCAACACGGACTTTCAACACCCTCCAAAGATTTAATCAATGTATGTATTGTACTGCATGAATATGTTTTGTAACTGCACAACTACCTTTTGTAGAATTGCAAGGCTGCCACATGCAGGTGGAAAGACAGCTATATTCACTCGGGAGCAAGAGGCCGTTAAGTTGGCATGGTCCTTCAAGATAATGCAATACGACTCAGAGAAATCCAGGAACGAGTGATACATGACAACACACACTTCCAGTGAATCGACAGTGTGAGCATTTCCACAATTGACCGTGTCCTCCATCGTAACAGGATGCAAATGAAACAAGTATACAGAGTACCTTTTGAGCGCAACTCACCAAGGGGGAAAGAACTGCGAGCTCAGTATGTGCAAGTAAGTGTACATTCAGAAATATTTACTGTAATCCAGATTGTCTACAGTACTACCACATACTATGTGAATGACATTACTCTTCAGTACATACAACGAATGTGAATCAGAAGCCTAATTGTACTCTACAGTATAGCACTGTCTCTGTACGACTTACAAAATCCTACATACAGTATATTGTATTTCTACAGACAATATTTTACTTGGAATCCTTGGACAGACCCCATGAGTTCATCTTTGTCGATGAAGCAGGATTCAATCTAACGAAGAGGAGAATGAGAGGCCGAAACATGATTGGACAGCGGGCCATTGTTGAAGTCCCTGGTCAACGAGGTGGCAATGTCACAATCTGTGCTGCTATCAGCAACCATGGTGTTCTACACCACCATGTTACACTCGGGTCATATAACACCCAGCACCTTCTAAGATTTATTGCCAATCTAAGAGATATTTTATTTGAGCAGCAAATTACAGAGCCTTGTTATTTACAAGAGCAGCAGGGTCAAGAGCTAAATGAGAATCCCATTCCCACCTATGTGATAGTGTGGGACAATATCAGTTTCCACCGAGCTGCTCAGGTAAGGGAATGGTTCAACATCAATGGGCAGTTTATGAACTTGTACCTCCCTCCATACTCGCCTTTCCTGAATCCGATTGAGGAGTTTTTCTCCTCTTGGAGATGGAAAGTGTATGATAGACAACCCTACACCAGAGTAAATCTGCTGTAAGCCATGGATTTAGCCTGTGGTGATATAGGTGAGGAATCATGTCAGGGCTGGATACGGCACACAAGAGGCATCTTCCCCCGTTGCCTCAGAAAGGACAATATGGCTTGTGATGTCGACGAAGTGCTCTGGCCTGACCCAGCCCAAAGACAAGAAGAAGCACATTGATCACATGTTTACTCCTTTGATTTTTGTCCCTTTTAGTATGGTATACTGTAGTACAGTGCATTGTAGGCTGTATACTGTACAATGGACAAATTGTATGGCCCTGAACATTGTGCCTTCCATTTATTAACAGTACTGACTGCTCAATAGATTTTGACTGGTTGCAGGTTCTTAACAACAAAGAACAAGAATTACAGTATCACAGAGACAAAGGACAAGTTTGTGAGATGCAGGGTACAGTACTGTAAAAATAGGGGTACAAGGAGGAGGAAGAACAAAAAAACAAAATTGTAAAGAACAAAGCAGAGTAGTAATTTCTGATCAATTTTGAGCTACTATGATAGAACATGTTTTCGTTCAAAAGACAATGACGGAAAAATATGAATATTTTTTTGGATTAAAAATGTACTTCTCCCTGATAATTCTATGTTTTGAACAATGTGTTTTCTATTTTTCGGTGTATTGTTTACTGACTGCTTGAGAGCGTATATAATTTTGATCACTTTGTTTATGATTTGAGAGCAGTGTTTGATTTTGAACACAGGTAAAATTGTTTTTAGGCGAATGTTTCATTTTGCGAGAGGAGTCAGAGGTTATGTAAATAGTGCTTGAAGATAAGGTTTTGTGTTTACTGTTTTCAGGAAATGGAGCATGGTTTCAGAAATGATGTTTTAGCAATTGAGAAAAACTGTAATATGGATTCAGGTTCACCTGCAGGCCCTAAAGCTTATTCTTGTGTAAAGTTACTATAGACCACCAAATGCTAACAGTCAGTGTCTGGATATAATGTGTGAAGTGATTGATGGTGTATGTGATATCAACAGAGAGGTATAATTTTCTGGGTGACCTAAATGTTGACTGGTCTTCATCAACCTGTCCACTCAAGAAAAAGCTTCAAACTGTAACCAGTGCCTGCGATCTGGTTAAGGTAATCAGTCAACCTACCAGGTTATTACAAACAGCACAGGAAATAAATCATCCACATGTATTAATCACATCTTTACTAATGCTGCAGAAATCCAAAGTACTATAGTATCCACACCCATCGGATGTAGTGATTATGATATAGTAGCGAAACTTCCAAAGACTGGGCCTACAATTGTGTATGATAGATCATACAAGAGGTTCTGTAGTGATTCCTATGTTAAGAATGTAAAGAATATTTGTTTTGTGTAATGAGGAGCAACCAGATGTCACGTATTTATGCAATTGATTCTTCAGTTGCTAATAATCACGCATCCATTGAAAAACAGACTATAAAAACCACTGAATCCCTGTGGATTGATGAGAAATTGAAAAATTGTATGGTTGAGAGGGACGAGGCAAGAGAAATGGCAAATAAATCTGGCTGCACAGCCGATTGGCCAACGTACGTTAAATTGAGAAATCATGTGACTAAACTAAACAAAAAGAATAAGAAACTGTAATATGAAACAAAGATACATTTATTAAAGGATGATTGCAAAAAAGCTTTGGAGCACGTTAAATGAAATATTGTGGAAAAGGGTGAACTCCCTCCATCCTTTATTAAATCAGGTGGCTTATCTATCACCAAACCATCTGATATTGTTAACTGCTTTAATGAATTTTACATTGGTATGATTAGCAGATTTACTGTAGGCATGACAAAAAAATATGAAAAAAAACTGAAAACTTAACTATTCACCCCCCACCAAACTCAATACTTTGTAGAGTCACCTTTTACAGAAATTACAGCTGCAAGTCTCTTGGGGAATGTCTCTATACGCTTGGCACATCTAGCCACTGGGATTTTTGCCCATTCTTCAAGGCGAAACTGCTCCAGCTCCTTCAAATTGGATGGGTTCCACTGGTATACATTAATCTTTAAGTCATACCACAGACTCTCAATTGGATTAAGGTCTGGGCTTTGACTAGGCCATTCTGAGACATTTAAATGTTTCCCCTAAAACCACTTGAGTGTTGCTTTAGCAGCATGCTTAGGGTCATTGGAAGGTGAACCTCTGTCCCAGTCTCAAATCTCTGGAAGACTGAAACAGGTTTCCCTCAAGAATTTCCCTGTATTTAGCGCCATCCATCATTCCTTCATTTCTGACCAGTTTCCCAGTCCCTGCTGATGAAAAACATCCCCACAGCATGATACTGCCACCACCTTGCTTCACTGTGGGGATGGTGTTCTCGGGGTTGACAAAAGGTGTTGGGTTTGTGCCAGACATAGCATTTTCCTTGATGGGCCAAAACTACATTTTAGTCTCATCTGACCAGAGTACCTTCTTCCATGTTTGGCGAGTCTCCCACATGCCTTTTGGTGAACACCAAACGTGTTTGCTTATTTTTTTATTTTTAAGCAATGTCTTTTTTCTGGCCACTCTTCTGTAAATCCTAGCTCTGTACGGCTTAAAGCGGTCTTATGGACAGATACGCCAATCTCCACTGTTGAGCTTTGCAGCTCCTTCAGAGTTATCGTTGGTCTCTTTGTTGCCTCTCTGATTAATGCCCTCCTTGCCTGGTCCGTGAGTTTTGGTGAGTGGCCCTCTCTTAGCAGGTTTGTTGTGGTGCCATATTCTTTCCATTTTTTAATAATGGATTTAATGGTGCTCTGTGGGATGTTCAAAGTTTCTGATCTTTTCTTTATAACCCAACCCTGATCTGTACTTCTCCACAACTTTGTCCTTGATCTGTTTGGAGAGCTCCTTGATCTTCATGGTGCCGCTTGCTTGGTGGTGCTTCACCAATTTGGACTATTTTGTGTATGTCCATTACATGAAATCCAAATAAAAATCTGTTTAAATTACAGGTTGCAATGCAACAAAATAGGAAAAATTCCAAGGGGTTGAATACTTTTGCAAGGCACTGTACATACACTAACTCTATCAAAGCATGGCAAACCCAACTCAATTTCTAATCATTCGGTCAAAAGCACATGCACGTTTTCTATGTGTTCTGCACATGCACATGTTTTCTATCATCCTGTCAAAAGCACATGCACTAGCACATGTTTTCTATCCAAGAGGAACATACAGTCAATCACAGCACAACAACTTTCAAAATGCTAACAGTTGATGGCATTTCAAAAACTGCATTACTTTTCATGTTTCAGTTCTACCTGCATACAATAGACAATATGAAATCCATTATTTTTTGCAATTCAGTTTCCTTTTACTCTAAATCACTCTAAAGAAATTGGTTGTGTCGAATGTATGCATTTTTGGCCACATACTATCTAAAAGTGAAATGAGTCATCTTTTCTTTATAGAATGTACAGTAGAAAAACATTGTAAGTGACAGAATGGCTGCAGTAAAAGCTATTAGCAACATAAAATTGCTGCCAGCAACATAAAATTGCTGCCAGTGATCAACAAAATATCCAACATACATGGCCTTTGGTTCCAAATGTGTAAAAAGAAAACACAATTGCAGTAAAAAGAAAAGGCACAGAAGGGAAAAAACACAAAAATGCACAGTCCTTCAGAATTTGGCCACAGGTTCTCGTCCATCACATCTTATGTCATCTCTCGCTATGCACCTTGGATAGAACCGCTTAGCATGCCTTATCCACCCCTGGCAGTCTTCAGCTGAGATGTCTCTGCAGCCGGCATCCATTGCATCCAGGAGGGGATTTGGTCATGTGGCCGATGATCATACTCTTTCCAGCCAGGCAGAAAAAAATTCCTCAATGGGGTTGAGGAAAGGCGAGTAGGGGGGAGGAAAGGTGAGTAGGGGGGAGGAAAGGCGAGTAGGGGGGAGGAAAGGCGAGTAGGGGGGAGGAAAGGCGAGTAGAGGGGGGGGAAAGGCGAGTAGAGGGGGAGGAAAGGTGAGTAGTGGGGGAGGAAAAGGGAAACCATTCTTGGATGGGCTGCAAACCAGTTTGTGATTGAATGGTGGAATGCTACATTGTCCCATGCAATCACAAATGTCCTCATGTTTCCTCCCACCTGTTCCCTTTATGCTTCTGGCACCAGTTGTTGGTGGATGTCATCTAAAAACAAAAGAAGGCGCTCAGTGTTGTAGGAACCAATCTGGACCAAACCTGCACTCGAAATTGCACCACACATTGTGATATTTGCTCCTCTCTGACTCAGCACATCAACGGTGGCCCTTTTTCCGATTACTTTTCTTCCCCGCCGACGTGTTTTTGCCAGGTTAAACCCTGCCTCTTCTACATAAATGATTTCATGTGGGTTTCTGATTAGCCTCCAACTCCATGACTCTCTGAACAAAATCAAACAGTATTTGTAAATTCTTTTCAGTATGTCCTAGTGTACAGTATGTACTGTAACCCGTATTTACATGTAGAGTAGTAAAACTCATTATAGAACAAGACATATTGGATAGACACCATACCTGGTGCTGGAGTTCCTTGACCCGCTCACTGTTCCTTTCAGAAGGAACTGTGTACAACTGTTTCATTCGAACTCTGTGTTTGACCAGAGTCCGAGCAAACGTAGTCAGGCTGATGCCTTCGACATTGTGAAATACCAGGTTGTCCTCTACAATTATCGTCTAAATATCTCTCAGTTTTTTGCATTGTCAGCATTGACCAATCCTACAATGGTCTTCACTGAGGAACTTTCCTCTTCCCCCAGAGGGAGGAAGACGTTGCATCCTTTAGAGGAACAAAAATACAACATATGTATTTACATTGGGACTGGTGGCCTACAGTTACTGTGGTACATAGCAACAGTAATGATAGAAGAAGCCTTTGTGAAATGCATTACTTACCTGTTGGTTTGTTGAAAATTCCAGATATTGGAAGCCACGGATTGATCGTCTGAGATTAGGCTGGACTCTTTCACCAGACTCTCTCAGTGATAGATCATGGTTTATCACATGGTCTATGATGGTGGCTCTTATTTCATCAGCGACAACAGCTCTTACTCTCCTTTGAACACCACCACACATTCTTAATCCTCTCCCCCTACCTTGCCTTCTCCCTTGTCCTGGTCCAACTACTCCTCAGCCTGGTCCAGCTACTCCTCTGCCTGGTCCAGCTACTCCTCTGCCTGGTCCAGCTTCTCCTCCCCCTGGTCCAGCTACTCCTCTGCCTGGTCCAGCTACTCCTCTCCCTGGTCCAACTACTCCTCTGCCTAGTCCAACTACTCCTCTGCCTGGTCCAGCTACTCCTCTCCCTGGTCCAACTACTCCTCTGCCTGGTCCAACTTTTCCTCTCCCTTGTCCAGACATAATTTGTTCTCTCTCTGCTCCTCTGTGTTGTTTTGTGTCCATATTGAACAAAATTAATCCAGAGTCCCCTTTTTACTGTGCATGTCCATGTAATTGAAATAACTTTAACACCTGGCTATGTCTCTGATTGAGATTGGAATCAGCTGTGGTTGGTCTATTTTAATCAACTTACAGTAAATCAGCCATTTCTCAATGTTTCAAAGATCTGTTCATTCAAAAATGCTTATCGGCTGTTTTAATATAGCTTTTGAGCTGCTGTTGTTGCAGAAGTATAGGCTTTATATTATATTTAAGGTTTTGAACATTAGGTCTTCATTTCTGGCATACTGTGTGCAAGCATTTGTAAATAAGACAAGAAAGATCCACCATTTTGGTATTGGGTAAGCTTGTATGTAAAGACAATTTAAGCATTTTAGAAACATGTTGATTGACTGCATATTCTGTGAAAACAAATTGTGTTAATTAATGGATGTTGTGCTAATTGTGTTTAGAGTTTTGAAAATGTGACTACAGATTGGACAAAAGGATGTAAATTGTAAAAAAAAACCTGCAATTATTTGGAATTTGTCTGCGTTGTCGTGACCGCTGTTTCCTGTGGATTTCTGAACACAATGCGCCAAACAAACTGAGGTATTTTGGATATAAAAATAATCTTTATGGAACAAAAGGAACATTTGTTGTGTAACTGGGAGTCCCGTGAGTGAAAACATCCGAAGTTAATCAAAGGTAAACAATTTATTTGATTGCTTTTCTGATTTTCGTGACCAAGCTACCTGATGCTAAGTGTACTTAATGTTTTGTCATGCGATTGATAAACTTACACAAACGCTTGGATTGCTTTCGCTGTAAAGCATAATTTCAAAATCTGAGATGACAGGTGGATTAACAAAAGGCTAAGTTGTGTTTTGCAATATTGCACTTGTGATTTCATGAATATGAATATTTTAGTAATATTATTTGACTGAGGCGCTATGCTATTCAGCGGTTGCTGATGACAATTATCCCGCTTAAGGGATGGGTAGCGTCAAGAAGTTAATGGAAGCTTCTCTAACGTAAACCAGGTACAATTTGGCATACCTCAAGATAGCTATCTTGGCCCCTTACTTTTATATTGTTACTAATGACCTAGAGCTAGTTTTGAGTAAAGCCTGTGTGTCTATGTATGCTGATGAATCAACATTATAGATGTCTGCTACCACAGAAAGTGGACACTTAACAAAGAGCTGCAGACAGTTTTAGAATGGGTAGCAAGTAATAAGCTAGTCCTAAACATATAAAAAATTAAAACCATTGTATTTGGGACAAAATCATTCACTAAACCCTAAACCTCATCTAAAGCTTGTAATTAATAATGTGTTAATTGAACAAGTTGAGAAGACTAAACTGCTTGGTGTAACCCTAGATTGTAAACTGACATGGTCAAAACATATTGACGCAACGGTAGCTAATACGGGGAGAGGTCTGTCCGTGATAAAGTGCTGCTCTGCTTTTTAGACATCACAATCAATTTATTAAGTCCTACAGGCTTTTGTTTTTATCACATCTGGACTACTGCCCAGTTATATGGTCAAGATCCTCAAAGAACAGCATAGACAAATTACAGTTAGCCCAGAACAGAGCAGCACATCTGGCCCTTAAATGTGCACGGAGGGCTAATATCAATAACATTCATGTCAATATCTCTTGGCTCAAAGTACAGGAGACATTGACTACAGCACTACTAGAAGAAGTATTGACATGTTGAAAGCATTGAACTGTCTGTTCAAACAGCTGACACAAAGTTCAGACACCCATACATACCCAACAAGACATAGTGGTTTCTTCACAGCCCCCAAGTCCAGAACAGACTCTGGGAAACACACAGTTCTACATAAAGCCATTACTACATGGAACTGTCTCCACATCAAAATCAGTTTTAAAAAACAGATAAAAGAACACCTCACAGCACAATGCGGACTGTGAAGAGACACAAACACACACACACACGCATACACACACACACACACACACACACACACACACACACGCATACACACACACACACACACACACACACACACACACACACACACACACACTGTACACACACACATACACACACATTGCAATGTTGTGGTATTGTGAATTTGTAATATTAGAGTAAGAATGTAATAATGTCTTGTATGATGTATAGTTGATTTCTGATATATGCTGTTTTTTGTGTTGAAGCAACTGTTTTAACTGTGTTTGGACCCCAGGAAGAGTAGCTGTGGGATCCTAATATATACTATTTAGCTTTATGACAAAACATTACATATCTCATAAGGCCTTATTTTGAAGCTTTACGCTAATACAGTGGCCTGAAACTCATGGTTTACATGCCACATCAGACCTGCATGTAGGGTTGCAAAATTCCAGTAACATTCTCAAAATTCCCATAATAATAAAACATCCTTGTTGAAGGACTTCCAGGAATCTTCCAATTAGGATTTCTGGATAACCTGGGAAATATACCAGAATATTGCAACCCTACCTGCAAGTCACATTATGCTGGCTTGTAAAGTGATGGTTAATTACTATTGGAATCCAGACAGGGCTAGACTAGCCAACAGTTAACATTTTTATTCAACCATAACCTGCATTCATAATGACTGCCAGGGTAAGAAACATTATAAGGAAATGACCTAAGCCATTTAAACTGGACCAACCATTTCAATCTAACTAAATGGTTGGATTGGTTTACAAAAATGTATGTTATTTATCTATGTGTAGCATAAGATTAATCGATCAATCACTCAATGTACATGCAAAAAAACAGATGTATTTTATTTTATCAACCTGCAGTAGAGCATGCTGGGTAAAAAGTTAGTTTGTTATTCTAACTTAAAAACTAGAGTTGATGTCACTTCTCATTTCGTTTTGAGTCAGTATCACAAATATTTTAATAATAATAACGACTTTTCATTGACTTCGAGTTCAACTTACTAGAAGTATTTGAGGTAAACATTCCTTGGGGTGTACAGTGTAGGGGAGTAAGAGGGCAAGGGGAAATGTGGTGGAGAAAAGTCCTTAAACTGAGTTGATTCTGGGAAAGGACTCAATTTCAAGATAAAAGTACCTCTATGATTAAAATCAATGATCATGAACATCGTCATCATTACCATAAAATTGTGAACATATCATCTCATTGACTCATAGTGACTTCTCTGTCAAATTATGAATCTCCTTTTGGTGCACCCTTTGCTACATAAGGGCATAAGCCGAAGGATATAAGCCGTCTATGTACAATATCACATAATCCAGCCTTAAGTATATGCAATTGTCTGTAATTGATGAGTTAGTGTGTGTGTGCGTGTGAGTGTGTGCGTGTGTGCATGTTTGTGTGTGTGTGCACATGTCCTTGTCGCAGGGAGTACCAGAAGCTGGTTTGTCACTAACTGCAGGCACATGGGGCCCACCGTGTCGGCGTCACAGACAGGATGAGAGCACGTCTGGGGACCTCACATCTGTCAACACTTTTTATCTGCCTGTCTGACACTGCCTTTAATTAACCCCTCACAGAGACGACAGCTCTGGCTTTACTGGAAATACAGCTAATTTATTGGCTTTGAAGCATCATCAGGAGCTCTTGTGGCGCTCTCTGGTGTTGCTATGAAGATGTTTCAGAATTATCCTATATCCTTTTCATATTTCAGTACAGAACACTACATTACTACAATAGTCAGTCAGAACTCAGGCTGAATTAAAATATTTTGACAGATTCATAGGCTTAAATCCAAAGCATTCCAATTTGCAAATGCATTATATAAAATCTTTGGACCCTTAGCTGACTAAATTGAGTTATTGTCCTTTCAAAAAGGTAGCTTTATGTCTGTTAAATGTGAATATAGCCAGCAGGGTTGGGGCCAAATCCATTTAAATTCCAGTTAATTCAGACACTATACCAAATTCAATTCCAGGTGTTCCTCATTGAAAATAATTGAAGAGATTTGGAATTGGAATATCAGTGTACCAGTATATAATTTAAACAACCTTTAACTTCAGTCCCAATCGATTCAACAGACTTGAATACCACCTAGTGGAACACACATGAACTTATACACTGAGTGAACAAAACATTAAGAACACCCTCCTCCAACGCTTCCCACAGTTGTGTCAAGTTGGCTGGATGTCCTTTGGGTGGTGGACCAATTAAAAACCCAACTGCATTGCAGTTCTTGACACAAACCGGTGCCCCTGGCACCTACTACCATACCCCATTCAAAACCACTTAAATCTTTTGTCTTGCCCATTCACCCTCTGAATGGCTCACATACCCAATCCATGTCTCAATTGTCTCAAGGCTTAACCTGTCTCCTCCCCTTCAACTATACTGATTGAAGTGGATTTAACAAGTGACATCAATAAGGGATCAAAGCTTTCACCTGGACAGTCTATAAATCTATTCACACGGGACTAGTATTACTATAGAACGTTGGTTATGTAATTGTTACCCCAACACGTCCTTTTTTCCAGTGGAAGATTCGGACGGGATTAGTTTTTACCAAACTGCTCAAGCAATTAATTTTTTTCCTCATTCAAAATGTACCATTATGACGAAAGCCTGGATGCCCTTCTAGCTGTGTCAAAATAATAATGCATAAGAACCATGAAACCTTTGGAGACATTTAATTTTCCTGACGTATTTGGCAATTTATTAATTCATTGGCACAATATCATCCACTTCATCTTTTAAAAGAGAAGTATGGCACAAGGAAAGTTGATATGTGACAAAATAGTTAATTAATCTGTAGCCTACGTGCATATATCACTTTGTTTTAAGAATCCATTTGTTCCTATGTTCTAACCCAAACTGGGTGCAAACACAGAGATTATGATTTGTACAGGATACGTATTATCAGAGTTGGGAGTTTGCTGAAAAACAGCAGATTTTTAGGGCTGGGATAATAATCTTCCTACCAAGAAAAATTACTGACATGGCAGATTTGGACAGGAGTAAAATTGCGGATGTGGTGATTTGTGCGCATGCACATAATTACATTACTTGAGCTCCCCCAGTAAAACGTATCCTGTCCAAATAGGTTTTATGTAATGGAATGAGTAGATATTCTTAATGTTTTATACACTCAGTTTAAGTAACTTCATGTATTTCCAAAAGCAGCTGCACCAATGATCTCTATAAGGATTCTAAAGTATAGACTTATTTGTGGGGGGAAAATCACCTCACTTGGAAGACTATTACAAAACTGCTTGACAATTATATCTTGAGTGTGAGACAATAATTATGAACAGTTTACAACAGTAGTTGGCATGGTTTATAAATGGCACAGTCAACTGTGTCAAACATCAATCTCTCTTAGTAAATGTGCTGGACAATTTAATAAACAGAGAGAGAGGAGCGCATATCACGTCTGCACACACACACACACACACACACACACACACACACACACACACACACACACACACACACACACACACACACACACACACACACACACACACACACACACACACACACACACACACACACACACACACACACACACACACACACACACACACACACACACACACACACACACACACACACACACACACACACACACACACACACACACACACACACACACACACACACACACACACACACACACACACACACACACACACACACACACACAACACACACACACACACACACACACACACACACACACACACACACACACACACACACACACACACACACACACACACACACACACACACACACACACACACACACACACACACACACACACACACACACACACACACACACACACACACACACACACACACACACACACACACACACACACACACACACACACACACACACACACACACACACACACACACACACACACACACACACACACACACACACACACACACACACACACACACACACACACACACACACACACACACACACACACACACACACACACACACACACACACACACACACACACACACACACACACACACACACACACACACACACACACACACACACACACACACACACACACACACACACACACACACACACACACACACACACACACACACACACACACACACACACACACACACACACACACACACACACACACACACACACACACAACACACACACACACACACACACACACACACACACACACACACACACACACACACACACACACACACACACACACACACACACACACACACACACACACACACACACACACACACACACACACACACACACACACACACACACACACACACACACACACACACACACACACACACACACACACACACACACACACACACACACACACACACACACACACACACACACACACACACACACACACACACACACACACACACACACACACACACACACACACACACACACACACACACACACACACACACACACACACACACACACACACACACACACACACACACACACACACACACACACACACACACACACACACACACACACACACACACACACACACACACACACACACACACACACACACACACACACACACACACACACACACACACACACACACACACACACACACACACACACACACACACACACACACACACACACACACACACACACACACACACACACACACACACACACACACACACACACACACACACACACACACACACACACACACACACACACACACACACACACACACACACACACACACACACACACACACACACACACACACACACACACACACACACACACACACACACACACACACACACACACACACACACACACACACACACACACACACACACACACACACACACACACACACACACACACACACACACACGGTCCTCTGGGGAACATGCGAAAGGAATGCTACAGGGTGGAAGAGGTAAGCCAGCCAGGATGCTTTTCCCTCCAAATTTCTTAGATGCCTTATCTAGGAGAAAAAGCAGCAGTTGGTGATGAAGTCTCAGTCACTGACAACCATGGAGCTGAGGGCCACAGAAGCCTCTTGAGGTAATCCCACTGTGGGCTGATTGGGCTGTGCTGACTCATTTCCTCTGGGAACAAGAGCTTGTGGCCCAGGCAGGCGCCGACAGGCCTCTGCGCTCCGCAAGCCGAAGGGTAGGCAGGGGAAGCCGCACAAGCAGTCAACTTAATTATCCTCTCCCGTCCAACCAGTGCCTCCACACAGTCAGCACCCATTTACCTGGAGGAACCCGAAGCCTACGTGTCCGTTCCAAAATGTCTTGCATCAGCGAAACAAAACTTTCAGCGTCAGACAAGGTGTTCATTCGTTAACTCCTGGTGCTTTGTTCAAGCCGTTCTCTGTGACAGCTGTTTACAATTGCACCATGCATTTTCATTTGGTTTTGTAGACTTCGGTCTATAAACATCAGCAGCATCCTGATGGCTGGCAATAACAACTCTGAATTATGACATGGCATATCCCGCTAGCATCCAGGCTCTGAGATGGTCCAGGGCAGGATTTGTCAAACTACACACATACTTCCTCTGATTGACTAGCTGAAGACATTGCCAGTCCGGTGAGAGCAGAGACTAGATGATGAATGAAGTACATTGTCAAACGGAAAACAACTCCGGATCAATTAAGGTGACAGAACATAATTTAGCACCAGTTCTCTACCATTACAACAGCGCAGACAACAGCTAGAGTCTTGAAAGTGAACTTTGCCAACTTTGTGAAAAGGACAGCCAAAAATAAGAAATTAACTCTGAAGGCTGCTGTATCGCAGTGAGGAAAACATATGCCATTTGCATATGGCGACAAATGTTTGTCTATTTCATCAGCTCATTAGTTTTACTACGCTCTTTGGGCTGCATTGTTAAGTTGAGAGAATGGGTTTGATTTAAATGAGAATGAGACTATTAAATTCATCATGGATGCTCTAATGCTGCTGGGATGCTGATTCAGCCCCTTCTTTCGCATTCTGAAGCTGTGAGGCATGTTGAGTGATCTCCCAGGTACCCCTAAGCTCCGTGATGAAGTTTCCTCTAGGTACAGATCTAGGATCAACTTTCCCTCCCCCAATTCTTATCTTAACAATTAGTCGGGAAAATTATAAACTGACCCAAGATCAGTGTCTAGGGTCAACTAATCCTACTCATGACAGAAATCACTATGGGAAAACAAAATGGCTACCCAGCAATTATATCTCCTTGAGGCATCACTCTAGCCTCTCAGCTGTCCAAAGGAAATGGCAGGCTCATAATAATCCTTGACTTCTATGCTTGCTACCTTCAAAGAGTGGGAAAAAAACACACTGCATTTTCGTGGGAACAACCGAAGATGTGAGGCCAGCACCGTTTTGTGTCCATAACTGCTGTATAAATATTATTTCAGAAGCCGCCCCTGGGCCGTGCATCTTGGAGCATGTTGCTCACTCCAAATACTTTTAGGTAAGGTACAGGCGAGAGGCTATACATTTGCTACTAATTTAGGTCCTAATTTAGGTCCTAAGCCTGGTGTTACTCTCTAGCTCCAAAATGAGCTCATACCACAACAAATGACCTCCAGAACAAACAGTAGTTGAGCCGAATGACCCCTATAATCAAAATGGACCAAAGAATAAATAAATAAATAGAATACAGGGACTGTGTTCAACATTCTCACAAATCCTGCAGGGAGGAAGGAGAGGGGAAACGAGGTGGGTCTTTTCCTCTGTTCTTTGAACTGTTCATTGTTTTCTTGTCAACCTTTTAGATAGGTCTATTATTACCATGACTGGTGTTCTGGATTCCCATTCAAAACGAAGCTTGTTCACATAAACCTTGAGGTTTGAGGGTTCATGGGGCCGACTGGGTGGCTTTCACGAGAGAATAAGCGCAGGGTCGCGTTGGACAAGGACCAGTAGCCGCTCTCTAACCTGGGTTGGCCGGGACCTAGACTCGGTGGTGAGGACTTCTTTCCTGGCACTGGAACATGGGTCAGTACAGTACTCAGGATGCCTCTTAGATTCCCATCATACATACTTATAAGGCATTGGATGTCGTATTAGTAGATATCCCTTCAAGTGTGTCACTTTGCTAAAATTAAGTTATTTTCTCAGCATACAGCCCAATATTTAAGACCAGATATCTGTTTTATAACCAAACCAAATCCAGCTATTTTAACCACATAAGCAATATCATGATATCACATCCTGGGACATCATTATCATGATCAAGTGGGTTATTTGAAAGAAACATTACAAATGTGTTTCGGCTTTCACGGCCTCAATCCACTTAGCAGACACAGTGGAAAAGCTGTAGCCTACACAGAACATCCTCGCTTTTAATAGCATTGCTTACAAAACACCATGTCATCCTCTGGCTTAGTCTGATGTTGCATCAGTTTGTGAGCATTTAAGTGACAATATAAGTAAATAGTTCTAATGTGGCGTCACCCCTGAAGCATTTAGCTGCTGCGCTCCCGACATGACGATGCCGCCGTGGTCTCTTTTGTGACAGGGATGAGACCAGACTGGAGCTGGAGCTTGTCTGAAGCGGCTGCCAACTTTCCCACCCACAGAGCTGTAGGCACAACCTGACTAACATGCAACGTTCTCCTAACCCTCGACTCCAAAACAGCAGACTTAATTGGATACTGCTGCAACGTTGCGTTATTGATTAAGGGGTGATAAGTGGGTGGTCTGGGTAGTGTAGAGAGAGTGACTTCGCTAGTGGCAATCTTATGCATAACCACCCAGAGCTCTTTTCACACACACACACACACACACACACACACACACACACACACACACACACACACACACACACACACACACACACACACACACACACACACACACACACACACACACACACACACACACACACACACACACACACACACACACACACACACACACACACACACACACACACACACACACACGCACGCTTAAGGCTTATGTCCACCTCTTCCCCATCCTTTTCTTCATAACATGACAGACCTTCACCCGGTGCTCCAGAAGATGGCAGAAGTGGCACTAGAGTGTCCTTGGAAAAAGTATTAGACACCAGAGCATCAGGTTGTCACGTACCTCTGTTCTTGCTGGGCTTTCGTATTGGCCATAGACGCCTGCTGCAAAAACTTCTGCTGTCTGTGAAGACCCAGATCTGACAACAAAACACATGTGGCTTTTGATGGGAGGCCCAAAATGGCCACCATGGTGTCATCTCCATGTATAGCACATCTGGTCATCTTAATAAGTGTTCTTTCCACACAGAGGGATGTTTTATGGATGCTTTCTTCTGATGGAGGCGTTGTCATCCTTTTATTGTAAATCCACTAAACAGAGCCAAGGAGTTTAACATCGCTTCGAAATTACCGAAAGGTCTATTTTTGAATGTTCTCGTCATGTCGGACCCTAAACAATGTCTCATACTGACGATTACAAAAATAAAACAGAATAGAGAGACTCCCTGAACATTGGCCTTAAATCCACAATCTGCTGTTCATTTTTTCACCCAAATGGTAGCCTTCACCGCCTTTTCTGCTATACAGCAGTAACTATTCCACTATTACACCTTTGAGCACCATTTTGGGGATACGGTTATGACCCTGAGTTGCCTTTGAATTCCATCCAGTTTCCACCTCTTGGCTGTGAATAGCAGAGCGACCCCCAGTGGTGTAAACACAGGATTAGTGCTCTTATACCTGCCCACTTTTTTTACGCTCCCCTAGTTTTTAATGGGCCAGGGAGGTGTTTGCTATTATGGTGGTGTAATAGGAGAAAGAGGGGTGTCCCACTCCTGTGGCTTTCATTGCCACAACACTGATGAGAAATAGACAAAACATGGTGAAAGAAGAGGAAAAAACCTCTCTCTCTCTAACGTAAACAAATACAATGACTAATGCAAGAGTAACATTTACAAATGGAAAAAGCTAAACATGAATTTCAAGGTGAAGGGCTTGGGATATCTACACCAGTGTTTTATTGTCAATCTCTGTAGGCTTTCATGGGCATACTAAATGGTTTATTTCTAAGTGCAGTATCTTGCCAATAAAGTGTCTACTATTTCCAAGGCAAAAACATACAGGCATATGTAATTGTCTAGGTAGTAGAGCCCGTGTAAGGTATAAATAGAGGGAGAGAAAGACAAAGAGTGTGTGTGTGCGTGTCTGTTCGTGTACAGTACATGTGTGTGTCCTGAGTTTGCTGACACACTACTGTAGCACTGCGGCCAGTGCCAGAGCATAAAAATCCTTTGCCTTCATTTCCTGTTGAACATCAACATATGTTAATGCAGGCAGTCTATTACCCATTAGCCCAGTTAATAGAATGCAGAACGTCAGATGAGCCATTGTATTTGTGTATTTTCAAATGATGCATTCATAGAGGGAGCAAGAGGCTTTGGGCTTCATCACCACAAGCCAGAGGTTGTCCTTTTAGTAAACTGACATCTACGCTCTTTGGGATGTCACGTCTGTTCTTTTCTGGACAAAGAAAATACTTTCAAATACTTCACAAATACCAGGTTGTATCTAATATTATTAGGAGAGGATATTCCAGGCATTAATTTGAATCCTTTTTCTCTTTCAGACACACAGACAGAGACAGCATGCACACACAATGGCCATGTCAGTATAAGTTGCATAAAAAGCAGAAACTGGCGAATCAGCCTACTTCTCTGTATTACATCATTCCTTTGGGGCATTTGCTCCGTTTCCCTGTGTTTTATTATCCTTGTGCGGTTTGTAATTGCGAATAAATGCTCTCACTGGCCTTTTCTCAGGTCAGGCCTAGTGTATTGTCATTTTTCATTCACAACTTCAAACGCTTCAATCGTTAAAATCTGTACAGGAACAAAGCCACAGAGATGGTGGTAACTGGAGATGTTTTTACAGTGGTTCCCTTTGGGTTTGCGTTACCGCACCAGCCAAGCATGGGAACGAGAGACTGAGACCGACTTGGAGGGTTGAACTTACATCAGACGAAACAGGTTTTACTCCCCCAGGTTTAATACTGGGACACAGAGGCAAACCACCTCTGATCCCGTACAGAAATAACACTACGGCTGGTGCTGCAAAAGTTGGTTGTGTTTTACTGTACAGTAAACCCCTTTATGTATACATTCTTAAAGCCTTCATAACAGCTACATAAGACATTTTAACAGGACCACCATCTATGTTTAAGAGTAGGTAGGTTCGCTGTGTACACACATGTCCTATGAGCAATGCGTCATAAAATAACAAGCAGTTAAGTGAAATTAGTTTTATCATCCAGACTCTCCAAAGACCCTCATTCAGGTCTCATAAAGTTGTTTACACACTAATTGAACAGCCTTATTCAACTGAAGCAGCTCAGGAATTGAGATAATAACCTTTATGCATTGACTTCATCCTCAACTAACCCCAACCCCCTCCCTTCCTCCAACCTCCAGACTAGTACAGGTGCACATACAGTATGTCATATAAGGCCATAGGATGATCCTAAATTCATTAACCAATACAATTGTGTTGCCTCAATACAATCCTAAGCCAAAAATGCACTGTGTCAAAGGTCAGAGTTGAGACAGCAGAATCCAACCAAAGACAGTACAGTATGAAGATAGGCAGAAACTGCATCTTCAATAGAAATCCCTGATCATACTTGTAGGCGATGTCATGGCAACCGTTGGCTAGATAAGCTCATGCGTAGAAACACGTCATCGGGTGTAATGGTCGTCTCGTGCCGACCTGCGCATGTGCAATCCGTCAGCACTAAGGCACTCCTTCAATATAAAGTTGTTTGTGATGAAAATGAATGTCAAAATGTCACTTTCACAAGGTTGGAGTAATATCATGTACAACTACTGTCTCGAATCTAGGTTGTACCTTTAGATTTCAAGAACATTTTAAACTAAGGGAAAAAAAAGTTCACTTCTCTCATTGACTTCTCAAACACCAAACCTCGGCCTGGTCTGTTTGGTCTGTTTCGCAAGTATTCCCAGAAGTTTTGTAATGTTACGCCTCTGGGTTTAGAACCTCTGTGATCCAACTGTACACCAAAAAAATATAAAAGCATTACTGGCAACAGCACGTTTCTGTGGGAATGGGGGGCTATGACCTCTTACTGTCCTTGCAACGTGAGGGTCATGTGAATTAGGTAAAGGGGATACTTAGTCATCAAGTATCAACCATACATTTATGAAGGCCAGGACACATCCTTACGTCTGTGACAGGACAAATCAGGTTAAACATTACAAGACACATGACCCCATTACTTTTTGTATGGAAATACACATCTCGTAGAAGATGTAGCTGTATTTACATTTTAATTTTAAACAACAGGTTTGAACAAAGTCTAAAGACACGTTGCAATGAAGAGAGTGGTTAGTGATCTGCATCAACAGCCTTTTTCAGCAAATTGTAATGTGCGGCATCTTCAACCCCTGTATCCTTGCCACAAGCTGTAAAATGCATGACTTCCGGTGAATGATGCACTGTTTGTATGCTAATGACTGTCTGCCTCTGACAAATGAGATTCAGGCACTTATTTAATCCCAAAAGAGAAACAATATGTTGGCCTTTCCTCTAAACTCCTTAATTTACATGTCCAGAGTTGTTTTAATGGATCCCTGACAGTTTGTGGCTTTTCAAAGTGGTGTTTTTTTTAGGCTTGGGGGATGGGGAGGGCTTGTACTGCACGTGTCAAGAACACAAAGAACTGTCAAATCCGGTAATCTGTCTGTTAAAATGACAAACGTTCTATCAATGCAAAGGAGCGCACATACAGTTTATAAAAAGAGCGGACAGAGACATCACGATTAGTGATCTGACCAATTCGCGGGCAGGTCCTGACGCTCTGAACTTCACAGCATCTCCTAATATGGCTACTAAGTAACTGCAGAGATGAGACAAAATGACCAGTGGTGAGAGAATAGTCACAGTATCGCACTGGGTAAAGTAAAAACATCACAAACTTGATTATTTTGTCATAACATCAGATCCTATAATAAGAAACATCAATACATGGGATACTCATATTAGATGGAAAATCATTTTTTAGTATGTAGAAAATGAAGGATTTTGTTGTATATTCAATACCGGCTTTCCATGTTTCAGAATGCTCTGGAATTACAACTTCGAGAATCATATCCAGAGTTTTTAGTATTTCTGGTGGGTTTAGAACACATTTCTGGGATCTGTTACAGCAAGAATTGGTGAGTTCTGGGTACTTGGGCAATACTAGTGATTGCTGTTTCATATCATTCCAAGTAGGGCAATGTAGAATGCAATTTCTCTCCACAACTTTAGTGTATTTTTCCCAGCAAATTTTTTGAAAGTTCCTCATACTATAATAAAACTTTGGTCAAAGCTTTGTTTGAGAATCAGAAATACACATCAGAAGCTGCATGCACAAATGCAAGTTATCTTCTTTTATGGGGGTGTTTTAACATAACTTGTATCCCAAATTGTGTCTGCCCAATCAAGAAAATGCCAAATTTGACCTTTGGAACTTCAAAGAAGCATTGAGTGTATTTTATGAGCACTGGTTTCCTCCTTCAGATCCAGTACTGTAAACTATGACCCCTTATCTTTGTCAGCTTATCTAATGATATCTTACCATGATGTATCATATTTGAGAACATGCTTGCTGTCAGTTTCAAGGTACATCTACAAATAAACAGTAAGTAAGCCATCAACAAGTTTCAACGAGTTATTTGCAGTGGTGAAAAAAAGGACCCAAATTGTCATACTTGAGTAAAAATATAGATACCTTAATAGAAAGTTACTCAAGAAAAAGTGAAAGTGACCCAGTAAAACACTACTTGAGTAAAAGTATTTGCTTCTAAATACAGTGCCTTGCGAAAGTATTCGGCCCCCTTGAACTTTGCGAGCTTTTGCCACATTTCAGGCTTCAAACATAAAGATATAAAACTGTATTTTTGTGTGAAGAATCAACAACAAGTGGGACACAATCATGAAGTGGAACGACATTTATTGGATATTTCAAACTTTTTTAACAAATCAAAAACTGAAAAATTGGGCGTGCAAAATGTAATGAGTACTTTTGGGTGTCAGGGAGTAAAAAGTAAAACAAAAAATAGTGTGTGTGTGTGTAACATGAAGTACAGATACCCCCCAAAAAACTACTTAAGTAGTACTTTCAAGTATTTTTACGTAAGTACTTTACACCACTGGTTATTTGAAACACTTTAGAAGTGTAAGTGGGAAGTGCTGCCATATTTACTGTATGCTCTATTAAGAAGTCAAAATATCCACTTCAACGTGCCAAGTTTTTTCTTTCTTTTTTCTTCTTCTTGGGGGCGATTTTATGAAAACTGCTGTGAATAGAACACAGTTCAAAATCCCTTCAGATGAAATAACTTCTGACTTTCTTTTTCGCATGTCACCTGTCAAGAAACATAATAACAAAAGTATCATATTATAAGATAAACCATTGAGGCATTAAAGACATCCCCCACACCGGAGGTCATTCTAATATTACTCTATGTGTTACGGTGCGTGAATGAGGACCCAAAAGCGACTTAACGTAAACAGAGCTTCTTTAATAGCAAAACAAAGGTAGGCTCAGATAGACCGGCAGATTCCGACAGGACAGGACAAGGTTACAGCAAACATGACGATAGTCTGGTTCAGGCATGAAACACAACAAACAAGAATCCGACAAAGACAGGAGCAGAAACAGAGAGAGATATAGGGACCTAATCAGAGGGAAAAAGGGAACAGGTGGGAAAAGGGGTGGATGAGGTAGTCAGAGGAGACAAGGAACAGCTGGGGGAAAGCGGGGGAGAAAAGGTAACCTAATACGACCAGCAGAGGGAGACAGGGTGAAAGGAAAGGACAGAAAGACACAACATGACAATACATGACAGTACCCCCCCACTCACCGAGCGCCTCCTGGCGCACTCGAGGAGGAAACCTGGCGGCAACGGAGGAAATCCTCGATCAGCGCACGGTCCAGCACGTCCCGAGAGGGAACCCAACTCCTCTCCTCAGGACCGTACCCCTCCCAATCTACGAGGTACTGGTGACCACGGCCCCGAGGACGCATGTCCAAAATCCTGCGGACCCTGTAGATGGGTGCGCCCTCGACAAGGATGGGGGGGGGGGGGGGGAAGACGAGCGGGGGCGCGAAGAACGGGCTTGATACAGGAGACATGGAAGACCGGGTGGACGCGACGAAGGTATCGCGGAAGAAGAAGTCGAACTGCGACAGGATTAATGACCCGAGAAATACGGAACGGACCAATGAACCGCGGGGTCAACTTGCGAGAAGCCGTCTTAAGGGGAAGGTTCTGAGTGGAGAGCCAAACTCTCTGACCGCGACAATATCTAGGACTCTTAGTTCTACGCTTATTAGCAGCCCTCACAGTCAGCGTCCTATAACGGCAAAGTGCAGACCTGACCCTCTTCCAGGTGCGCTCGCAACGTTGGACAAAAGCCTGAGCGGAGGGGACGCTGGACTCGGCGAACTGAGATGAGAACAGCGGAGGCTGGTACCCGAGGCTACTCTGAAAAGGAGATAGCCCGGTTGCAGACGAAGGAAGCGAGTTGTGGGCGTATTCTGCCCAGGGGAGCTGTTCTGACCAAGACGCAGGGTTGCGAAAAGAAAGACTGCGTAAGATGCGACCAATAGTCTGATTGGCCCGTTCTGCTTGACCGTTAGACTGGGGGTGAAAGCCGGAAGAGAGACTGACGGAAGCCCCAATCAAACGGCAAAACTCCCTCCAAAATTGAGACGTGAATTGCGGACCTCTGTCCGAAACGACGTCTGACGGAAGGCCATGAATTCTGAAAACATTCTCGATGATGATTTGTGCCGTCTCTTTAGCAGAAGGAAGCTTAGCAAGGGGAATGAAATGAGCCGCCTTAGAGAACCTATCGACAACCGTAAGAATAACAGTCTTCCCCGCTGACGAAGGCAGTCCGGTGACAAAATCTAAGGCGATGTGAGACCACGGTCGAGAGGGAATAGGAAGCGGCCTGAGACGGCCGGCAGGAGGAGAGTTACCGGACTTAGTCTGCGCGCAGACCGAACAAGCAGCCACGAAACGACGCGTGTCATGCTCCCGGGTGGGCCACCAAAAACGCTGGCGAATGGAAGCAAGCGTACCCCGAACGCCAGGGTGGCCGGCTAACTTGGCAGAGTGAGCCCACTGAAGAACGGCCAGACGAGTAGGAACGGGAACGAAAAGAAGGTTCCTAGGACAAGCGCGCGGCGACGGAGTGTGAGTGAGCGCTTGCTTTACCTGCCTCTCAATTCCCCAGACAGTCAACCGGACAACACGCCCCTCAGGGAGAATCCCCTCGGGGTCAGTGGAGGCTACTGAAGAACTGAAGAGACGAGATAAAGCATCAGGCTTGGTGTTCTTAGAGCCCGGACGATAAGAAATCACGAACTCGAAACGAGCGAAAAACAGCGCCCAACGCGCCTGACGCGCATTAAGTCGTTTGGCAGAACGGATGTACTCAAGGTTCCTATGGTCAGTCCAAACGACAAAAGGAACGGTCGCCCCCTCCAACCACTGTCGCCATTCGCCTAGGGCTAACCGGATGGCGAGCAGTTCGCGGTTTCCCACATCATAGTTACGTTCCGACGGCGACAGGCGATGAGAAAAATACGCGCATGGGTGGACCTTGTCGTCAGAGAGGGAGCGCTGAGAAAGAATGGCTCCCACGCCCACCTCTGACGCGTCAACCTCGACAACGAACTGTCTAGAGACGTCAGGTGTAACAAGGATAGGAGCGGATGTAAAACGATTCTTGAGGAGATCAAAAGCTCCCTGGGCGGAAACGGACCACTTAAAGCACGTCTTGACAGAAGTAAGGGCTGTGAGAGGAGCTGCCACCTGACCGAAATTACGGATGAAACGACGATAGAAGTTCGCGAAGCCGAGAAAGCGCTGCAGCTCGATGCGTGACTTAGGGGCGGGCCAATCAATGACAGCTTGGACCTTAGCGGGATCCATCTTAATGCCTTCAGCGGAAATAACAGAACCGAGAAATGTGACGGAGGAGGCATGAAAAGTGCACTTCTCAGCCTTCACAAAAAGACAATTCTCTAAAAGGCGCTGGAGGACACGTCGAACGTGCTGAACATGAATCTGGAGTGACGGTGAAAAAATCAGGATATCGTCAAGGTAAACGAAAACAAAGATGTTCAGCATGTCTCTCAGGACATCATTGACTAATGCCTGAAAGACAGCTGGAGCGTTAGCGAGGCCGAAAGGAAGAACCCGGTATTCAAAGTGCCCTAACGGAGTGTTAAACGCCGTCTTCCACTCGTCCCCCTCCCTGATGCGCACGAGATGGTAAGCGTTACGAAGGTCCAACTTAGTGAAAAACCTGGCTCCCTGCAGGATCTCGAAGGCTGAAGACATAAGAGGAAGCGGATACCTCCCAGCTGCATAGGCTCAGCTCCCGAGCCGGCAGAGGAAGATGGTAGTGATGCGGAGAGGGGGGCAACGGAGAGCGCGAGCTCCTTTCCACGAGCTCGGTGACGAAGATCAACCCGTCGCTCAATGCGAATAGCGAGTTCAATCAAGGAATCCACGCTGGAAGGAACCTCCCGGGAGAGAATCTCATCCTTTACCTCTGCGCGGAGACCCTCCAGAAGACGAGCGAGCAAGGCCGGCTCGTTCCAGCCACTGGAGGCAGCAAGAGTGCGAAACTCAATAGAGTAGTCTGTTATGGGTCGATTGCCTTGACATAGGGAAGACAGGGCCCTGGAAGCCTCCTCCCCAAAAACAGATCGATCAAAAACCCGTATCATCTCCTCCTTAAAGTCCTGATACTGGTTAGTACACTCAGCCCTTGCCTCCCAGATTGCCGTGCCCCACTCACGAGCCCGTCCAGTAAGGAGAGATATGACGTAGGCGACACGAGCAGTGCTCCTGGCGTAAGTGTTGGGCTGGAGAGAAAACACAATATCACACTGGGTGAGGAACGAGCGGCATTCAGTGGGCTCCCCAGAGTAACACGGCGGGTTATTGATTCTGGGCTCCGGAGATTCGAAAGCCCTGGAAGTGGCCGGTGGATCGAGGCGGAGATGGTGAACCTGTTCTGTGAGGTTGGAGACTTGGGTGGCCAGGGTCTCAACGGCATGTCGAGCAGCAGACAATTCCTGCTCGTGTCTGCCTAGCATCGCTCCCTGGATCTCGACGGCTGAGTGGAGAGGATCCGAAGTCGCTGGGTCCATTCTTGGTCGGATTCTTCTGTTACGGTGCGTGAATGAGGACCCAAAAGCGACTTAACGTAAACAGAGCTTCTTTAATAGCAAAACAAAGGTAGGCTCAGATAGACCGGCAGATTCCGACAGGACAGGACAAGGTTACAGCAAACATGACGATAGTCTGGTTCAGGCATGAAACACAACAAACAAGAATCCGACAAAGACAGGAGCAGAAACAGAGAGAGATATAGGGACCTAATCAGAGGGAAAAAGGGAACAGGTGGGAAAAGGGGTGGATGAGGTAGTCAGAGGAGACAAGGAACAGCTGGGGGAAAGCGGGGGAGAAAAGGTAACCTAATACGACCAGCAGAGGGAGACAGGGTGAAAGGAAAGGACAGAAAGACACAACATGACAATACATGACACTATGTTTGAGGTAATCAGTATTAAAGGGATCACACAAAAGTTGAACATGTTTATGCAGGAACTGAAATGAGATGCTTATGAAAAGTTAATTATTCAGGAGACTAGCCTGCAGGTTTGGTAGCCCATTTTCCATGAGAGTGGAGGGTACAAGGCAGATTTTGAGTGGGAGAATGAGCCTGTTGGCTTTATTTTCTATACAGCCGTGAGCCGAAAGAAGACTCATTCTGGGTGGGGGTAAAATGGTGGTGGGGAGAGGCTTTTGAGTATGTGACTATAGGGGTGCTCTGGGGAGAACTTACAACAAAGGGGTAGTTAAAGCAATGTTATTGTACATCTCTTTCATTTGGATGAACATGCACAAGGACTTTTTCACTGAAGCAACAGAGATGTATTTTGAATCAGCTATACCAAAGAAAGCATGAATTATGTGAAGCAAGAGGTGTGTTTTTATTGAATTGCAAAGGGACAGTTTAAGTTAGGGGCAGACCAGGGTTAAAATACTTTAGCTGCACTTCAACTTGTCTGACTATTCAACATCCAATGGAATAGTCCCATAAGTGCAAACCCAGAAAAAAGTATTTTAAACTAAATTAATATTTGTTGATCCCTGGATAGGGGGAGATGCTGGGTGGTAGCCTGGAGCCATGACAGGGCTGTGTCAGGTGCACTATGGGAAGCCCATTCAACAGACCAGGGTGGGCCTGGTCCTGGGAGGTTGTGTTGTGCTGTTTTGATTTATCTGTGCAGAAGATGGTCATGGCCTGGGAGAGAAGCGTGTTGGGAACTGCGACATCCACTGGAGAATTACATAGTTGGGAAAGGTGGTAAGTAAGTCCAAAACACTGTCTGCTTTCTTTCTCTGGGAAAGTCAGAACGTCAGTGATCAAAGCAGTTTAACTTGACACTGGCCAATAATTTTTTATTGGGTTTAGGGCACCGTTTGGCAATAGTCCAAAATACTGGGCTTTTGACAAATTTGTCGGATGTCTAAATGGCATGTCTATCTTGACAAACATACAGTATGACATTTTGCTATCTGTATGTTCTCATTTGTGACCTTTGGTTCAAACTCAATGAAATACACCAAAACAGACTGCTGCAAAAAAGGATACTCCACCCCTTTATGGGTACTGTAGTCTGAAGTCAATCTGAAGCTTACTCTGTCAAATCTTTCTTGAAAGCAGAAAAGTGGGAAACCTCTTGTTCTCCATGGTCAAGCTACTTTCTTTTCAAGCCTTATCAACTGCCCTTACCTTTTTAGAACATTGGTTTGATGCCGAGCAGGGGCAAAAGGGCTGCTGGTTTACATCATCTCTATTTACACTACAAACTAAAATGATTCTCCCTCTCCTCTATTGCCATGTCTCCATCAATTGTGACCCTCTACCCATGTACAAGGAAGCGTGAGAAATTGGGAAAAGAGTGGAGTGGAAGGTAGGTAGGAGGATGGGGGTAATGCATGTCTGATGTAGTTAGGGAGGGTTATTGTGTTCTTTCCCTTCATGACGGTTGCTGTGGCACTGTGTCGGCCTTTACCCTGCTGGGCTGGCATTGTAGAGGAGGTTGATGCCTCAGCGCTGGCACAGCAAGCTCTGATAGTCACTGCCGAGTCGGCCTCGCTACAACGCACTCCATTCCTCCTCCGGTTGAGGCTTGCCCTTTAGAGCACATTAGATAAAGAGTCAAAGGAAAATAAAATAGTGACATTGGACAGCCTTACTGTGTTATTTGTCAAGGGGGGGGGGGGGGGGGGGGGGTAATGGGAAATGCTGTCTATTGAGCGGACTTTGCGGTTTCAAAAGGTTATTCTCTCTAGGTAAACTTATATTGAAGCGCTGGACACGCTTTTGTTTGTAGAGAATGGTGTGTTATTTTTCCTGCCCTCTTCCTCTGGTGAGCCAAACCCCCAAACCTTTTGAGTTTGTGACGTAAATGTGCATGTCACACAGGTGGTTTCTCTTACAGAAACTGTATCGTCTCCGAAGATTGAATCATGCCGCTAGTATTTCATTTACTTTCACAGATGGATACCTGAACCAAACAATTATAGCTGCTTCCTACAAAGCACCAGTTTAATTCATCTAAGTGAATTTCAAAAGGGCTGAGTTGAGACAATTTGCCCTGCAAAGCAACTGAAAAAAGAGAGAATGAGAGCCCAGATTACTCTACCATTTGACAGGGTAAAGATCCATGATCTTTAATCTCAGCATCCAGTAGGCCACGGATATGACTGTCACCTCCTATTAAATCAGTTGTAAACAAAAATAGACAGAGGGTGTGATTATCTAGAAGCGATTAGTGCCTACGTCACAGAATTCCAAGATTAAATACACTCTCCTGTTAGTCAAAAACATAATGTGACAGCTTCTGTGTAAATAGGTGATATGACGACTTTGACGTGAATGTGGCCCACGTGTGCCAGGCTCTGCACTCTTGCAGGGAGAGAAAGTTCTCAGCCTTTCGTCTTCTTCACAGTCAGTCTTTCCCATGAGCAGGACGTTCCCAATTCGCGTGACGATACTCACTGTTTGCCCCGCTTCCCTTGTCTGACCTGAACGGAAGTGAACGTTTACAGGAATTTCTTCCCCTGTTCTGACCTGTACTGACTCCCACCCATAAAAGACTCGCTACGGTGCTACAGGGTGTGAGGGAAGGTCAATGGCAGTCCTTGATTGGTCCATTGGGTGGGCTAGCTCTGACTCCAGAGGACATTTGCGTGTGATCCGCCATGCATATAGGAAATAAAGGGCCACAACCACCGACATGTGCCAAGACACGGAGGTCGTTTCTCCTGACCCTGCACCAAGGACGGGTCAGAGAACAGAGTGGACTAAAACCGAAACAGGGATGAATATATTCAAAACAATGGGGTCTCAAAGGGAGGAGATGGCAGCTGGGTGTACTTTGACATCAACACGGTGTCAAAAGGCCCATTGAGGACCACCTAACATTAACACACAAAAAAAATACTAGAGGAACTAGACAAATCTAGGATTTGCTACTGTAGTTGGAGAGAGGAAGTGTTGCAGTGGGGACTCAGATGTGCCCTATGGTATAAAGGTGAACATCTAACAGACCATGCCACAGTACAATGCTCACATATGCCATGTTTTGCCTCACACCCTACTTGTTTTTTCTCTCTCATGAAATTATTGTGAAATAGTAATATCAAGATACTGTAGTTTAGGCAGAGATGTATTCAGATAGCTGTTGGGTTTTTAGGATTCAGTGGAGTACCAGTGCAAGGACAGCGCTGTAGCTGAGTAGTGACTGTCCGCTGACATAATCACACACTATAAACTGGCCAAAATGTTCAGGAAAAGTGAAACAAATACAACACATTTTTTATTCATGGAATTACATTCATAAAGTGAATATAAGGGACAAACTCAAATAGTTTTTGCCCTTTCATTAGATTGCTGACACTCACACGCACACATGTGCATACACACACACATATTAACAACACACACTCTGAGGTGGGGTCATGGTCCTTTTACATCTAACTGGGGCGGGGGCCAAACCAAGACCAGCGGCTCCCCTTGTTTGTGAAAGCAGGACTTTTAATTAATATTTTGGAAGCCATTTTCACACAGGGTTATGCTCTCTAATTTGCTTTCCTGGAAGGCTGATTCTTTAAGCACAATCAGTAAATCTCTTGCATACAAATATAATAATATTGAAAACACCTTAAAGATTCACTGATTGTGCTCCCGGCACAACTTTCAGACAGGAGTTCTCATCAATGTCAAGTAAACATATTACAAACTATAGACAGTCACGAAAGACTGTGTTTGTGTGTCATGCCAAGATGACCAATTTTGTGACATAATCTCCTACTTTATCCTTTAAACATGCTGAAACTCATGGTATACCTGGTCATGTACTTTCATAGGAGGCACAGTCTCTCATGCAGAAAGAGATGATCACATTGCTGTTATATCACATAACAAGTGTGAAAGCCTGAAAGTAGCGTGTGTGGGTTGATTCTAAATAATACAGCTGAATGGTGTAGTGATAGGCAGGCCAGCCAACCACGTTCTATTTAAGGGGTAAGCAGATTCCCAAATGGAAATCAACAACCACAATAAATCCCTATCCTCTCATTTGCAGTTTGGGGGCACCCCTGGCTTTATCCCCAACCCCCCCTCTCTATTCTCAAAGAGTCTTCCAAACTGTTGAATTGCTGATCTTGGTAGAAAGGGGATCCAATGATACAACATTTGGGCATCGACAACATCTTTAAAAACAATACTCATATCCTATCTATAATTCACTTTCAACAATAACTTAGAAAAGATAATGTAATGCGACATTCTCAACTAAATCTGTTTGATAATTAACGTGGGATGGGGATTTGATTGATAAGTCGTGGGATGGGGATTAAGGAGAGACCTCCTGGTGAGAATGTCCATGTCAAGGATTTCCATCCCGAGGGAGGTGACTTTGATGTGCCTGTGGAACCTGCCTGTGACATCTGACATCTCTCCCATTTGCCCCCCCCCCCCCCCCCCCGGACAAGTTTGAGGGTGACAAGGAAAGAGTCCCGTGTTTGAGTTTGCAGTGTGACAGATACTGTCCTAGCATACCCTTTAAGGGTTCCCCAGCTGATTATAGCTCTCTATTACCCATCTGCCCATCATCAAGAGGGGATGCGTGATTCCCCAGTGCTTTCCCATCATTAAGAGCTGCGATTTTTTTATTTTTTTATTTCACCTTTATTTAACCAGGTAGGCTAGTTGAAAACAAGTTCTCATTTACAACTGCGACCTGGCCAAGAACAAAGCAAAGCAGTTCGACACATACAACAACACAGAGTTACACATGGCATAAACAAACATACAGTCAATAATACAGTAGATAAAGTCTATATACAGTGAGTGCAAAGGAGGTAAGATAAGGGAAGTAAGGCAATAAATAGGCCACGGTGGCGAAATAATTACAATATACCAATTGAACACTGGAGTGATTGATGTACAGAAGATTAATGTGCAAGTAGAGATACTGGGGTGCAAAGAAGCAAGATAAATAAATACAGTATGGGGATGAGGTAGATTGGATGGGCTATTTACAGATGGGCTATGTACAGATGGGCTATGTGAAAGTCTTAGTGTTGCCAGCCAAACGGCAGATTAGAGTAGACACACCCCTGGGTTCTCCACTTCCTGAATTATGGGAAATCCAGCTCAGTGGAATATCCTCAGAATCTCGCTCCTTTTTTACCTGCGCGGCACCCATCACTTCAATGAGTGGTTTTATGGTGAGAGACCCATGTTAAGCAACTACATCGGCTCTATTTTTAGGGAACAAATTGGACCTGGCATCGAGATCTGCAACAAAAATAACTCAATCAACTTTTAGTGGAAAGTTGAATACGCGTGGGTCTCTTGTGTGGTCTCAGTTTCATTAAAACAGCCTAATTTTCCACTCAAGCTCTGGAAACTAGGTCCATGGTAGCGAAGTGGTGAAGAAGGAGGCAGGGCTTGGAGGAGAACCCCTGGAGAATCCCTCGTCTGGCAATAGCTCCCTTACGAAGCCCTGAGTCCCAAGTAGACGGGTCGAGTCAAGTCCAAGTTGTGCATTCTAAGAGCAGGTCAAACGTTTTTCCAAGTCAAGTAAACAAAAAATCTATCCATACATTGACTTGTTCAACTACAAATCGATACCTTGGGACTATTAGGTTCTGTCTGACGTTTTTGTCCAAACTTGGTCACATCTAATAGATATTTAGATGGTTCTTCATTTCTGTTAAGTTCTATTTTTTTTAAAGTACATTTTAAGTGAAATATACAAAAACAACTAGAAAGTTCTATCTGCGTATACACATTTGAACTTTGTGCTGTAAGGTTCTATCTGAGGGAACACGCACCTGTTACCTGTTCTCCTGAGAGCACCTAAGTTCCTATGGGGATAAGGGATTGGCTGTTGACCTGGGCGCTGTCTCCCAAAAGCACTAGAAATTTAGGGCCAGGCTTCATTATGGGCCTACTTTTTTTCACGGTCGCTGCGCTCAGACCGAGCGAGCTACGGTCACGCGGGGCATCTCGTTGAACTCGGCACAGCCTAGAGATAATGGTAATTCCATTGCAGGCTCTGTGTGTCTTTAAGTATCGCACTGTGTCACTCCATCCTTGCTGTGTGTGTGTGTGTCTCTCTTTCATGTTAAGAATTGACTGATCTACACAGGGTTGAATGCAGTGATTTTCACAATTGCAGGTTATGTATATCAAAACACTTTTAGGGTGAATTTAATCACTTCCGGTTGCTCCAGGAAGTTTAGAATCGACGCAGGTAGACCTCATACTGGCCTGATGAATTGTAATCAAAGACAGGCTTTCCATAGATTTTCAAGACGATTTGAGTCTAAACGGTAACTAGGCCACTCAGGAACATTCAGTGTTGTCTTGGCAAGCAACTCCAGTGTATATTTGGCCTTGTGTTGTAGGTTATTGTGCTGCTGAAAGGTCAATTGGAAAGCAGACTGAACAAGGTTTTCTAGGATTTGGCCTGTGCTTAGCTCTATTCCATTTATTTTTAGCATAAAATGCTCCCTTAGTCCTTGCCGATGACAAGCATACCCATAACATGATGCAGCCACCACCATGCTTGAAAATATGAAGATTGGTACTCAGTGATGTGTTGTGTTTTCCAAAATGTAACGCTTTGTATTCAGGACATGAAATGCACTTCTTTGCCAATTGTTTTGCTGTTTTATTTTAGTGCCTTTTTGCAAACAGGATGCATTGTTTTGGAATATTTGTTTTCTGTACAGGCTTTCTTCTTTCCGCTCTGTCATGTAGGTTAGTATTGTGGAATTAACTACAATGTTGTTGCTCCATCCTCAGTTTTCTGCTATCACACCCATTAAACTCTAACTGTTTTAAAGTCACCATTGGCCTCATGGTGAAATCCCTGAGTTGCTTACTTCCTCTCCGGCAACTGAGTTAAGAAGGGCGCCTGTATCTTTGTAGTGACTGGATGTCTTGATACACCATCCAAAGTGTAATTAACAACTTCACCATGCTCAAAGGGTATTCTATGTCTGCTGCTTTTTTTACCCATCTACCAATAGGTGCCCTTATTTGAGAGGCATTGGAAAACCTCCCTGGTCTTTGTGGTTGAATCTGTGTTTGAAATTAAATGCTCGACTGAGCGACCTTACAATTATTTGTATGTGTGGGGTACAAAAATGATGTAGTCCTTCAAAAATAATGCAACTTTTTATGTGACTTGCTAAGCACATTTATATTCCTGAACTTATTTAGGCTTTCCATAAAAGGGTTTGATTGTTATTGACTAAATACATTTCAGCTTTTCATTTTTTATTCATTGGTAAAAATGTCTACAAACATCATTCCACTTTGACATCATGGGGTATCGTGAGTAGGCCAGTGACACAACATTGTATTTTAAATTCGGGCTGTTACACAACAAAATGTGGAAAAAGTCAAAGAGTATGAGTACTTTCACTGTGTAAGTGGACATTATAAAAGAGGCATATTTTATTTTTTTTAACTTAGTAGAAAACATAATATAGGCTATATTTTACTCAGCCATGCCTCCTTGTCCGTACAACATTTCCTCATCTCCCACCCTTTCTAATGCAACTATCTCCGATGCTTCTCCCTCTTTTTCCCTTGCCCCGCAACAAAGTGCTAAAAGAGCTCCTGAAACTTGACCCCAAAAAAACATCTGGGGCAGTTGGTTTAGGGCCTTTCTTCTTTAAGGTTGCTGCCCCTATTATCGCCAAGTCTGTCTCTCCTTTCTGGGGAGGTTCCCATTGCTTGGAGGGCAGCCACGGTTTGTCCTTTATTTAAAGGGGGAGATCAAGCTGATCCTAATTCTTATAGGCCTATTTCTTTTTTGCCCTGTTAATCAAAAGTGTTGGAAAAACTTATCAACAATCAACTGACTGGCTTTCTTGATGTCTATAGTTTTCTCTCTGAAATGAATGTGTCACTGCAACCTTAAAGGTCCGCAGTGATGTTACCATTGCCCTTGATTCTGAGCAATGTTTTGCTGCTATTTTTATTGATTTGGCCAAAGCTTTCATACGGTAGATCATTCTATTCTTGTGGGCTAAGGAGTATTTGTGTCTCTGAGGGGTCTTTGGCCTGGTTGCTAACGACCTCCCTCAAAGAGTGCAGTGTAAAAAGTCAGAAAATCTGCTGTCTCAGCCACTGCCTGTCACCAAGGGAGTACCCCAAGCTCAATCCTAGGCCCCACGCTCTTCTCAATTTACATCAACAACATAGCTCAGGCAGTAGGAAGCTCTCTCATCAATTTATATGCAGATGACACAGTCTTTTACACACCTGGCCCCTCCACAGATGTTGTGTTTAATGCTCTACAACAAAGCTTTCTTAGAGTCCAACAGGCTTTCTCTACCCTTAACCTTGTTCGGAACAAAGCAAAACAAAAGGTCATGTGGTTTGGTAAGAAGAATGCCCCTCTCCCCACATATGTGATTACTACCACTGAGGGTTTAGAGCTGGAGGTAGTCACCTCATACAAGTACTTGAGAGTATGGCTAGATGGTACACTGTCCTTCTCTCAGCACATATCAAAGCAGCAGGCTAAAGTTAAATCTAGACTTGGTTTCCTCTATCGTAATCGCTCCTCTTTCACCCCAGCTGCCAAACTAACCCTGATTCAGATGGCCATCCTACCAATGCTAGATTACGGAGAAATCATTTATAGATCGTCAGGTAAGGGTGCTCTCGAGCTGCTAGATTAACTTTACAACTCGGCCATCAGATTTGCCACAAATGCTCCTTATAGGACACATCACTGCACTCTATACTCCTCTGTAAACTGGTAATCACTGTATACCCGTCGCAAAACCCACTGGTTGATACTTATTTATAAAACCCTCTTAGGCCTCACTCCTCCCTATCTGAGATATCTACTGCAGCCCTCATCCTCCACATACAACACCCGTTCTGCCAGTCACATTCTGTTAAAGGTCCCGAAAGCACACACATCCCTGGGTCACTCGTCTTTTCAGTTTGCTGCAGCTAACGACTGGGACGAGCTGCAACAAACACTCAAACTGGACAGTTTTATCTCAATCTCTTCATTCAAAGTGGACACTTTTACCCACAGTTGTGGCTGCTTTGCGTGATGTATTGTTGTCTCTACCTTCTTGCCCTTTGTGCTGTTGTCTGTGCCCAATAGTGTTTGTACCATGTTCTGTGCTGCTACCATGTTGTGTTGCTACCATGTTGTTGTCATGTTGTGTCGCTACCATGCTGTGTTGTCATGTGTTGCTGCCTTGCTATGTTGTCTTAGGTCTCTGTGGTGTTGGGTTGTCTCTCTTGTCGTGATGTGTGTTTTGTCCTATATTTGTAATCCCAATCCCCGTTAGAGGCCTTTTGGTAGGCCGTCATTGTAAATAAGAATTTGTTCTTAACTGACTTGCCTAGTTACAGTGGGGCAAAAAAGTATTTAGTCAGCCACCAATTGTGCAAGTTCTCCCACTTAAAAAGATGAGAGGCCTGTAATTTTCATCATAGGTACACTTCAACTATGACAGACAAAATTAGAAGAAAGAAATCCAGAAAATCACATTGTAGGATTTTTAATGAATTTATTTGCAAATGATGGTTAGAAAATAAGTATTTGTTCAATAACAAAAGTTTATCTCAATACTTTGTTATATACCCTTTGTTGGCAATGACAGAGGTCAAACGTTTTCTGTAAGTCTTCACAAGGTTTTCACACACTGTTGCTGGTATTTTGGCCCATTCCTCCATGCAGATCTCCTCTAGAGCAGTGATGTTTTGGGGCTGTTGCTGGGCAACACGGACTTTCAACTCCCTCCAAAGATTTTCTATGGGGTTGAGATCTGGAGACTGGCTAGGCCACTTCAGGACCTTGAAATGCTTCTTTAGAAGGCACTCCTTCGTTGCCCGGGCGGTGTGTTTGGGATCATTGTCATGCTGAAAGACCCAGCCACGTTTCATCTTCAATGCCCTTGCTGATGGAAGGAGGTTTTCACTCAAAATCTCACGATACATGGCCCCATTTATTATTTCCTTTACACGGATGAATCGCCCTGGTCACTTTGCAGAAAAACAGCCCCAAAGCATGATGTTTCCACCCCCATGCTTCACAGTAGGTATGGTGTTCTTTGGGTGCAACTCAGCATTCTTTGTCCTCCAAACATGACGAGTTGAGTTTTTACCAAAAAGTTATATTTTGGTTTCATCTGACCATATGACATTCTCCCAATCTTCTGCTTCTTCTAGCAAACTTCATGCGGACCTGGACATGTACTGGCTTAAGCAGGGGGACATGTCTGGCACTGCAGGATTTGAGTCCCTGGCGGTGTAGTGTGTTACTGATGGTAGGCTTTGTTACTTCGGTCCCAGCTCTCTGCAGGTCATTCACTAGGTCCCCCCGTGTGGTTCTGGGATTTTTGCTCACCGTTCTTGGGATCATTTTTACCCTACGGGGTGAGATCTTGCGTGGAGCCCCAGATCGAGGGAGATTATCAGTGGTCTTGTATGTCTTCCATTTCCTAATAATTGCTCCCACAGTTGATTTCTTCAAACCAAGCTGCTTACCTATTGCAGATTCAGTCTTCCCAGCCTGGTGCAGGTCTACAATTTTGTTTCTGGTGTCCTTTGACAGCTCTTTGGTCTTGGCCATAGTGGAGTTTGGAGTGTGAATGTTTGAGGTTGTGGACAGGTGTCTTTTATACTGATAACAAGTTCAAACAGGTGCCATTAATACAGGTAATGAGCGGAGGACAAGAGGAGCCTCTTAAAGAAGAAGTTACAGGTCTGTGAGAGCCAGAAATCTTGCTTGTTTGTAGGTGACCAAATACTTTTTTTCCAAATTACAGACAACTCTCCCAACAAATCACGAGTTTGGGTAGGCAGGGCTTAAAATGCAGGTGGGAATTGTGCTCATGTTTAGCTAGAGCAGCAAGTGGATACGGAAGTTACGTACCGGTGACGTGCTTCCAATTTATGACTCGTTCTCTCTGTCCCAACTGACGCCTCAACTTGTATAGACGTTTTAGGGGAGGACCATCCTACTCAGGGAATTTCAGAAATGTTTTAAATAATTAAACATTTTAAAAAGTTATCCTTTTTAGATAAAGCTAAATATATTCATGTCACCAAATTCCTGATTAAAACACACTGTTTTGCAATGAAGTTCTACAGTAGTCTCAACACACTCTAGCTTTGCACAATAGTGTAGCCAGAACACAGCTACTTCCCGCCCTGCTCTGGCTACATTGTCTTCAATACAAAACCTAGGAGGCTCGTAGGCCTTACCCCCTTCCATAGACCTGCATGATAATTATGACCACTTCCGGACAACGTCCTCCAAACAATCAATGCTTTTGCAATAGGAACTGATATGTTGTCCATTCAATCAAAGGATTAGGATCAAACAACGAACCTAGTGTGGTGTATTGGCGTTGTGTCACAGAGCATTATGGGGGTTCTATGTGTTAAGTTGAGTTGGTGACATATTCGATAGAGATTAAGAGTGAAGCGTGATAGTTGAGCATTTTTGGGATATTATTCAATTCAAATTAGTTTCTTCAAACTGCAGAAGATGAAGGATGAAGATTATATAATTCTGGAATTCATTTCATTTAAGGTGTACTTAATTTCTTTCTTCATGCGTTTCAGCCAATCAGTTGTGTTGTGACAAGGTAGGGTGGTATACAGAAGATGGTCTTTTACCAAATAAATCCATATTATGGCAAGAACAGCTCAAATATGCAAAGAGAAAGGACAGTCCATTACGTTAACAAATGAAGGTCAGTCAATACGGAACATTTCAAGAACTTTGAAAGTTTCTTCAAGTGCAGTCCCAAAAACCATCAACCCCTATGATGAAACTGTCTCTCATGAGGACCGCCACAAGAAAGGAAGACCTGGAGTTACCGCTGCTGCAGAGGATAAGTTAATTAGAGTTAACTGCACCTCAGATTGTAGCCCAAATAAATGCTTCAGAGTTCACGTAAAAGACACATCAACTGTTCAGAGGAGACTGCGCAAATCAAATTACTGCAAAGAAACCACTATTAAAGGACACAAAAATATGAGACTTGCTTGGGCTAAGAAACATGAGCAATGGACATGAGATTTTTGGTTCCAATCGCCATGTCTTTGTGAGTTGCAGAGTAGGTGAACGGATGATCTCTGCATGTGTAGTTCCCACCATAAAGCAGGAGGATGAGGTGTGATCGTGTGGGGGTGCTTTGCAGGTGATTGTGTCAGTGATTTATTTAGAATTCAAGGCACAATTAACCAGCATGGCTACCACAGCATTCTGCGCATATTGGTACTATCATTTGTTTTTCAACAAGACCATGACCCAACACATCTCCAGGCTGTGTAAGGGCTATTTGACAAAGAAAGAGAGTGATGGAGTGCTGCATCAGATGACCTGGCCTCCATAATCACCCGACCTCAAACCAATTGAGATTTTTTGGGATGAGTTGGACTGCTCTTGTAGTGTGGGGGCTGTGCTTTGGCAAAGTGGGTGGGGTTATATCCTTCCTATTTGGCCCTGTCCGGGGGTATCATTGGATGGGGCCACAGTGTCTCCTGACCCCTCCTGTCTCAGCCTCCAGTATTTATGCTGCAGTAGTTTATGTGTCGGGGGGCTAGGGTCAGTTTGTTATATCTGGAGTACTTCTCCTGTCTTATCCGGTGTCCTGTGTGAATTTAAGTATGCTCTCTCTAATTCTCTCATTCTCTCTTGCTTTCTCTCTCTCTGAGGACCTGAGCCCTAGGACCATGCCTCAGGACTACCTGGCATGATGACTCCTTGCTGTCCCCAGTCCACCTGCCCAAGCTGCTGCTCCAGTTTCAACTGTTCTGCCTGCGGCTATGGAATCCTGACCTGTTCACCGGACATGCTACCTGTCCCAGACCTATTATTTGCTGGTCATTTATGAACATTTGAACATCTTGGCCATGTTCTGTTATATCATCTCCACCCGGCACAGCCAGAAGAGGACTGGCCACCCCTCATAGCCTGGTTCCTCTCTAGGTTTCTTCCTAGGGTTTGGCCTTTCTAGGGAGTTTTTCCTAGCCAACGTGCTTCAACACCTGCATTAATTGCTGTTTGGGGTTTTAGGCTGGGTTTCTGTACAGCACTTTGAGATATCAGCTGATGTAAAAGGAGTAAAAGTAAAAGTAAAAGGAGCAGATTTCTGGGCACGGTAGAATATATTCAAGGCATAATGTACAGACAAAGCTTTAGTAGGATGTGAATACAGTGGGGGTAAACCTGTGCATACAGTGATAATGAAAGAGATATTGTCTCTAGAAATAGAATTTAAACCAGGTGATGTCACTGCGTGTGTGGGGGGTGGAACTAAATTGTTAGCCGATGCATGTTGAGCAGTGCTAGAGGCCCTACAGTGAAATAAAATAATAGTTACAAACCAGAACAGCAATCGACACGGCATGGTGACGTTAGGGAAAAGCATGCATAGCCGGGTGATCATACAAGTCCAGTCCGTGGCTTCAAGCAGCTAACGGCACGGGGTTAGCAGGCGAACAGAAAGGCCTTAGAGGGATGACGCGACAGAGGAAAGTCTGTTGTGCCCCCTTCGTGCAGTTACATCAGCGAACGGATCAGCAGGGCTCCGTGTGGTAAACGAGGCATATTGGCAAAATATGTATAGTGGCTGAAGAAATACGTCCCAAGGGCCTCTTAAGTCAGCAGTCCAATGTGCTTAAGATAGCTAGCAGGCCGCAGATTAGAGGCTGTGCGTTCAGAGGTCGTTAGCTGCTATAATTCCAGGTGGAAAAAAAATATATAAAAAAATATCATAATACATTTTTTTTTTAAATGTATAAAAAAATAGGTTCAGAGCTTGCGGTAGGAATCCGGAGATATCGAGAAGAATAAGTCCGACTAGCTCTGGTTTGAGTCACGCTGTACAGACTGGCGATAGTTGTCCGGTATAAAGGTAGCTGATGACCGCTAGCAAAGGATAGCTGACTGCTAGCTAGTGGCTTCGGAATGTATTCGATGGCCATCTTAAGCCAACAGTCCATTGTGCTCTAGACAGCTAGCATTCAGGGGACGTTAGCTGCGAAGGTGGGAAGGTGAGAAGGTTCAGAGCTTGCGATAGGAATCAGGGGATATGGAGAGAAAAAAAATAGGCCCGGTATGCTCTGGTTGAATCGCGTTGCACAAACTTCCGAGCTAAGGTTAACTGATGACCGTTAGCTGGCTAGTTAGCTGGCTAGTTTATGTTGGAGAGATTCCAGTAAGAGGCAAAGAAAAATACGTTACAGAAAAAGCAGGTCCACACCACATTGGGTGGGGCGGGTTGCAGGAGAGTATTTTGAAATAAGGGTTTAGAAAAATATAAAAAGATATGCGAAGAAAAATATATAAAAATATATATACATGGGACACGACAAGACGAAGGACAAATACATCTGACTGCTACACATAGTAATAATAGTATAATAGTATAATAATAGTATAATAGCATAATAGTGAAGATATCAAAACTGTGAAATAACACACGGAATCGTGTAGTAAAATATTCTTCAAAGTTCTTCAAAGTAGCCGCCCTTTGCCATGATGACAGCTTTGCACACTCCTGGCATTCTCTCAACCAGCTTAATGAGGTAGTCATCTGGAATGTGTGCCTTGTTAATTTTTTTGTAATTTCTTTCCTTCTTAATGCGTTTGAGCCTATCAATTGTGTTGTGACAAGGTAGGGGGCTATACAGAAGATAGCCCTATTTGGTAAAAGACCGAGTGTCCATTTTATGTCAAGATCAACTTAAATAAGCAAAGAGAAATGACAGTCCATCATTGCTTTAAGACATGAAGGTCAGTCAATACGGAAAATGAACAGACACATCTTAACATCAACTGTTCAGAGGAGACTGTGTGAATCAGGCCTTCATGGTCGAATTGCTGCAAAGAAACCACTACTAAATGACACCAATAAGAAGAAGAGACTTGCTTGGGACAAGAAACAGCAATGGACATTAGACTGGTGGGAATTTCTCCTTTGGTCTAAATGTAAGATTTTTTATTCCAACCGTTGTGTCTTTGTGAGACGCAGCGTAGGTGAACGGATTATCTCTGCGTGTGTGGTTGCCACTGTGAAGCATTTAGGAGGAGATACGATGTGTGGAAGTGCTTGTCTGTGATTGATTTAGGAGAGAGTGCGAGAGAGTTAGCAATGAATTAGATTAGCCCTATGTGTACGTTATGTTGGCTATGACATGCTGTGGTTAATGAGTGTCTTATTGCCTATTGGTCCACATATTTCATTATAGTGATTATGTTCCCCGTATAATATATATGTTTATAGATATGTGTTGTGTATTTGATGTATTGATCCCGGGTAAAAGTATTGATGTAGGGTTCACCCACTGCTAAAATAAAGGATAAATAAGCAATAGTAAACTTGAGTTCTAACTGAATTTGTTTTAATCCTCAATAGTGGTAAAGACTCAGATTACCTCTGGGAGCCAACTCCAAAGAGACCACATTCAAGTCCTCCATCCCTTACTCATTCAAAAGTAGGAATTGGTTCCTCCAGTCTGACCCCTTCTGCTGTCTCTGGCTCCACACCAACCCCAGCCAGGCCAAAATACTGCAGACCTGAATGCGCCTCAGGGATAAAAGAGCACAGCAGGGAGGCATGGTTATACTCTCACAAGAAATCTTCCATCACCTGCACTTCTTGTGCTGTTACCCTCTTCTTCACAGCAGAAAGAGACTGCTATGGGACTTGGCATCAGCAGCACAATCTTGTGTAGAGGACGGTGGGTGTTCTAAATACTCTAATTATGAATATTGTGTAAATTGTTCATTTTTTTCACTCTGTGTTGTTTGTGGTGGGTGCAGTTATGACATTAGATCAGTGTTGGCTGCTAACTTGGCCCTTAAATAGTTCACTTCTGTGTTGGGAGGCATTGGATCAGTGTCTACAGTCAGTACCTATGTAGGGAAGCTAATTATCCATCATGTATGACATTCCTGGAAGTGTGTAAACTTAAACTTTTCATTACCATTTGCCACAGTTTTACTCAGCCACATACTCACCGTTATTGTATTTACGTATTGTTATTGTATTTACGTACGCATTTGAAATAACAAGCATTTGAAATAACAAGCTATATATATATTTTTTTTTTTTTTCCCATAAGCAAGCTAAGACACCAAATGACACTAAATGAGTTCTGCTCTGCCTTGTGAATAAACACTGAACAGCTGTTGAAAGGCTTTGCATGCATAGGTCGACAACGTTCACTCGCTAAAACACCTAGACACAGGAACAAAACCCAATTTTGAAATTTGACTCCATTTTGTTTATTTTTCCGCACGCTTGACCACACGAAATGCAAAAATCTGAGTGGCTCGACAGAAGTAAAGGAACAGTGCAGACAAAGGACACAAGAGTGGAACATGGTTCTCAAAGCAGGGAGAGACACAGTACCGTTCTCTCTGGTCGCTATGTCCTTGAGCTTCCTTTGAGCTGGCTTTGAGTTTTCCAGCAGCAGCGCGACAAGTGCCATTTTTGGGGATGCCTGTCTTGTCAAGCATCCAAACCACTTCCTTCCTGCTGTCACCACAGGGAGAAGCTGCTGTAGACTAAAGGAAAGATGTGGTGAGCATTAATAGTGGATAACCTTATCCCTGGGTGGAAAGTCCATCAGGGTTCATCCTCTTAATGACTGTCATAACTGAGATACTAACTGCACACTCATATCCCATGATGCACCTACCTAACAGGGCTCCTTTGGCTTCCTCCTCTCGGACAGGGATACATGGTTTTAATGTCAGATGGTGATGTATTATTTTGCTTTCCCCTGTCATCTGGAGATATTGGTCCATATAAACAGACGACTTCAAAACCGGGGCCCCTGACTCACTGTTTTTTTAATGACAAGGCCATAATAGGGGGTGTGGTGGAGTGGACACACGTGCTGCTAAATCAACAGAGCGGCTCACCGACATGTTAAAGATCACTCCAGTAGTTTCCAAGGTGCCCGGCTTCCTCTTTCCCCCTTTATCAGCTTTCTGTGTCCGCAAAGCATTTGTAGAGGGCTTTTGAAGGTGGAAGTGGAGTGCTGATAAGCATGTAGAGAGGGAGTGCCAGAGCTACACCCATGCACCAGTCTGGCCGGGACATCTAAACCATGGGAAATTGTCTGATCTTAGTCTTTTGCATGTTACAGTACATGCTGTAGAACACCTCCCTCACCTGGATTTGATTATTGAATGCTTCTTACAAAGTCAGGGCTTATTAAAAGACTGAAAAAGAGCAGTTGGGTAATTAAAAAAAAATATATCTCATCAGGTTTGTGAGTGTGGGTGCGCGAGTACGTTCTGTTCAGTCAGTGGCATACAGTATGGGTGCACGCTCTGACTAAACCAACAAATCAAAATTTGAATAACATTTTATTGGTCGCATACAGTACACATATTTTGCAGACATTATTGCAGGTGAAGCGAAATGCATTTATATTTTTGCAATAATACTGAACAACACAAAAAAATATACAAAAATGTAACAAAATAAATCAAGAAATATCAGTACAGAATATTTTTTATTTATTTAACTAGGCAAGTCAGTTAAGAGAAAAGTATTGTTTTCAATGACAGCCTTGGAACAGTGGGTTAACTGCCTTGTTCACAGGTAGAACAACAGATTTTTCTACCTTGTCAGCTCGGGGATTCAAACTTGCAACCTTACAGTTACTAGTCCAGCACTATAACCACTAGACTACCTGCCGCCCCGATATAAATATAAACAGCACCAGTCAAAAGTTTAGACACACCTTGTCATTCAAGGGTTTTTCTTTATTTTTCCTAATTTATACATTGTAGAATAATAGTGACGATATCAACACTATGAAATAACACATACGGAATCATGAAGTAACCAAAAAGGTTTTCAACATACAAATATTTAATATTTTGTGTTCTTCAAAGTAGCCACACCTTGCCTTGATGACAACTTTGCACACTCTTGGCATTCTCTCAACCTGCTTCAAGAGATGCCCTAGGGCTTCCGAGTGGTGCAGTGGTCTAAGGCACTGCATCTCAGTGCTCGAGGCATCATTACAGACCCTGATTCGATTTCAGGCTGTACCACTCCTGGCCATGATTTGGAGTCCCATAGGGCGACGCACAATACCCCATAATGAAAAAGTGAAAACAGGTTTGTTATACATGTTTGCAAATGTATTAGAAATATAATATAGAAATACCTTATTTACATAAGTATTCAGACCCTTTGCTATGAGACTCAAAATTGAGCTCAGATGCATCGTTATTCCATTGATCACCCTTAAGATGTTTCTACAACTTCCTTGGAGTCCACCTGTGGTAAATTAAATTGATTGGACATGATTTGGAAAGGCACACACCTGTCTATATAAGGTCCCACCGTTGACTCTGTGTGTCAGAGCACAGGAAGGAATTGTCCTTAGAGCTCCGAGACAGGATTGTGTCTGGGGAAGGGTACAGAAACATTTCTGATTTCTGAAGGAGTGGCTTCGGGACAAGTCTCTGAATGTCCTTGAGTGTCCCAGCCAGAGCCCGGATTTGAACCCAATCAAACATCTCTGTAGAGACTTGAAAATGGCTGTGCAGCGACGCTCCACATCCAACCTGACAGGATCTGCAGAGAAGAATTGGAAAATGTCACACCCAGACCATAGTTTGCTTTGTATGTTTCTATGTTTTGTTTGGTCAGGGTGTGATCTGAGTGGGCATTCTGTTGGATGTCTAGTTTGTCTGTTTCTGTGTTTGGGCTTGATATGGTTCTCAATCAGAGGCAGGTGTTAGTCATTGTCTCTGATTGGGAACCATATTTAAGTAGCCTGTTTTGTGTTGGGTTTTGTGGGTGGTTGTCTCCTGTGTCAGTGTTTGTACCACACGGGACTGTTTCGGGTTTTCACGTTTCTTGTTTTGTAGTTTCTTCATGTATAGTTTCTTTATTAAAGAACCATGAATTATAACCACGCTGCATTTTGGTCCGCCTCTTCTTCACAGGAAGAATCCCGTTACAGAGAAACTCCTCTATTACAGGTGTGCCAACCTTTTAGCGCCATACCCAAGAAGACTTAAGGATGTAATCACTCCTAAACGTGCTTCAACAAAGTACTGAGTAAAGGGTTTGAATACTTATTTAAATGTGATATTTTTCAATTTTTTTGTTTAGAATAAATTTGCTAACATTTCGAAAAACTGGTTATTGCTTTATAATCCCCTCCCCGGATTTTGTGTTTAAAGCTCTACCACAAAGCTTTCTTGGAAGCTTTCTCTGCCCTTAACCTTGTTCTGAACACCTCCAAAACAAAAGGTAATTGTCACGTTCTGACCATAGTTCTTTTGTGTTTTCCTTGTTTTAGTGTTGGTCAGGACGTGAGCTGGGTGGGCATTCTGTTGTGTCTGGTTTGTCTAGTTCTATGTTTGGCCTGATAGGGTTCTCAATCAGAGGCAGGTGTTAGTCATTGTCTGATTGGGAACCATATTTAGGTAGCCTGTTTTGTGTTGGGTTTTGGTGGGTGGTTGTTTCCTGTCTTTGTTTGCTGCACCAGATAGGGCTGTTTCGGTTTTTCCGCGTTTATTGTTTTGTATTATGTTCATGTTGAGTTCGAGTTCTTATTAAAAAACATGAACTATAACCACGCTGCATTTTGGTCCGCCTCTCCTTCCCAGGAGGAAAGCAGTTACAGTAATGTGGTTTGGTAAGAAGAATGCCCCTCTCCCCACAGGTGTGATTACTAGCTCTGAGAGTTTAGACCTTGACATAGTCTCAAGTACTTGGGAGTACAGTATGGCTAGATGGTACACTGTCCTTCTCTCAGCACATATCAAAGCTGCAGGCTAAAGTTAAATCTAGACTTGGTTTCCTCTATCAAAATCACTCCTCTTTCACCCCAGCTGACAAACTTACCCTGATTCAGATGACCATCCTACCCATGCTAAATTATGGATACATCATTTATAGATAGGCAGGCTGCTCTCAAGCAGCTAGATGTCCTTTACCATTCAGCTATCAGATTTGCCATCAATGGTCCTTATAGGACACATCATTGCACTCTATACTCCTTTGCGAGATGTATTGTTGTCTCTACTTTCTTGCCCTTTGTCTGTGCTCACTAATGTTTGTCCGATGTTTTGTGCTGCTACCACGTTGTGCCGCTGCCATGTTGTGTTGCTAACATGCTGTGTTGTGTTGCATCCTTGCTATGCTGTTGTCTTAAGTCTCTTTTTATGTAGTGTGGTGTTGTCTCGCTTGTCGTGATGTGTGTTGTCGTATTGTAACAGTTTTCTTCATCTGAAAGAGAGGCGGACCAAAATGCAGCGTGGTGGTTATTCATGTTCTTTAATAAAGGAACTATACATGAACTAACTAACAAAACAAGAAATGTGAAAACTCAAAACAGCCCTATCTGGTGCAAACAGAGACAGGAACACTCCTTGCTCTCTAGCCCCCCGGTAAGCACAGGAAGTTGGCGTAGGTCTCCTACCTGGCCTCGCCATACTCCCTGTGAGCCCCCCCAATACATTTTTGGGGCTGACTCTCGGGCTTCCATCCGCGTCGCCGTGCTGCCTCCTAATACCAGCGCCTCTCCGCTTTCGCCGCCTCCAGTTCTTCTTTGGGGCGGCAATATTCTCCAGGCTGAGCCCAGGGTCCTTCTCCGTCCAATTCGTCCTCTCATGTCCATTCCTCTTGCTGCTCCTGCTGCCGTTTCTCCTGCTGCACCTTGGGGCAGCGACACTCCCCTGGCTTTGCCCAGGGTCCACTCCCGTCAAGGATTTCTTCCCAAGTCCAGAAGTCCTTATTACGCTGCTCCTGCCCGTTACCACGCCGCTTGGTCCTGTTGTGGTGGGTGATTCTGTAACGGTTTTCTTCATCTGAAGGAGAGGTGGACCAAAATGCAGCGTGGTGGTTATTCATGGTTTTTAATGAAGAAAAACTATACATGAATAAACTAACAAAACAATAAATGTGCAAAAACCTAAACAGCCTATCTGGTGCAAACAAACACAGAAACAAGAACAATCACCCACAAAACACTCAAAGAATATGGCTGCCTAAATATGGTTCCCAATCAGAGACAACGATAAACACCTGCCTCTGATTGAGAACCACTCCAGACAGCCATAGACTTACCTAGAAAACCCCACTAAGCCACAATCCCAATACGTACGAATAAACCCCAAGACAAAACACACCACATACAAAACCCATGTCACACCCTGGCCTGACCAAATTAATAAAGAAAACACAAAATACTAAGACCAGGGCGTGACACATATATTTATTATGATTTTATTTTTTCATCCCAGCCCCTGTCCCCGCAGGAGACTTTTGCCTTTTGGTAAGCCGTTATTATAAATAAGAATTTGCTCTTAACTGACATGCCTAGTTAAATAAAGGTTAAATAAAAAAATAAATACAATTATGGGGTATTGTGTGTAGATTGATGAGGGAAAAAAAACTTTTATCCATTTTAGAATAAGGCTGTAATGTAACATATCTGTAATGTAACATATCCCGCACTCTTGAAGCATAGATTCCGAATGGTCAGATCAACGTTGAACAGCCCTTACCATGGGTACTTCCTGTTTAGTTTCTGCCTATAGGAGGGGAGGAGCAAAATGGAGGCGTGATTGGATTTGCCGAAAGGAGGGCCTTTCTCCACAGCTACAATAAATGTGGCTTCAGGATATGTGGTTTCCAGTTTGCCCAAAGTCCAAGTGTAGTTCCTTGAGAGCCGTCTTAGTAACGGCTTTGTGGGAGGAATATACACGGCCGAGACGATGACAGAAGATAATTATCTCGGGAGGTAATGCGGTCGGCATTTGATGGCGAGGTTTTCCAGATCGGGAGAACAAAAGGACACAAGTTCCTATACCTTACCACAATCACAGTAGTTAAACAAACATACACAGCCACCTGTCTTTTTCCCGGAGAGTTCTTTCTTCCTGTCCATGCGATGGACGGAGAACCCCTCTGGCAGTATATCCGTTTGCGAGCCATGATTCTGTGAAACAGAGTATGTTACAGTCCCTGGTATCTCTCTGGAAGGAGATCCTCTGCCTTAGCTCGTCTACTTTATTGTCCAAGGACTGAACATTAGCGAGTACTATACTATACATCTCTGTTTAATGTCCCTATATCTGTTATTACATAAGAAGCTAACAACACCACCTGCCAAGGAAGGTAGGTGTGTGTGTGTGTGTGTGTGTGTGTGTGTGTGTGTGTGTGTGTGTGTGTGTGTGTGTTTTCTCCAGACAATGGCCCGGTGATCTCACTATATGGCACTTTAGTCGTGCAGTAGTGTGGATATACTGTATGTCTTTGAGGATGTGTTATTCTTACCGTAATGCATTTATAACATCTATGTCTGCAATGACATCAGAGCAAACTCAGCCAAGGTTTCTCTCTCGCTATAGGAAATCAATGTGTGCGTTTAAAATGGCACCCTCTTTCCTATATAGTGCAGTACTTTTACTACTACAAAAGTGCACCCTATAGGGGATAGAGTGCCAATTGGGATAGGCCCTTAGTACAGTGTGAGGTTTACTGCAGATGGCTGTGCAGTAATCACAGTGAGTGTGTGTGTGTCTAAGGTGAAGGAGTCAAGCACCACTTAGAAGCAACACAGAAGATACCCGACTCCAAAGCTGGAGATATCCTAATGCAGGGGTCTCCAACCTTTTCTAGCATGAGAGCTACCTTTAAAAAATGTAACATGTTGCAAGCTACTATTTTTTTCCATTGCTTTCGAATAGGCACATTCTCTTCCTCTACCTTCCTAACTCTTCCCCGGGTCCTTTGTGTCTAAGAGATGTCTTTTTTTAAAACCTTTATTTAACCAAGCAAGCCAGTTAAGAACAAATTCTTATTTACAATGACTGCCTAACCCGGCTAAATCCAGACAATGCAGGGCCAATTGTGCACCGCCCTATGGGACTCCCAATCACAACCGGATGTGATACAGCCTGGATTCAAACCAGGGACTGTAGTGATGCCTCTTGCACTGAGATGCAGTGCCTTAGACCACTGCGCCTCTCAGGAGCCTAGTAAAGGAATGGTTAATAATCCGTATTTGGCACGACAGGCACATACAATTATATTTGTATTTTCCCAAATTCAGTTTTGGGTTTCAGTTTTTTACTCTCAATATTAAAATTATTCATAGAAAAACCATACAAATTGATATTCTGAGTCCATGTCAATGCTTCAATCTTCCCATCAGAAGACTACTTTTGAGGTCTGGATAAAAAACTAAAACATTTAGATTTTTTGTGTAATTCCCCTTTAGTTGAGCATCTAGCAAGAGAGTAATGTGTTGGTCTAGCGATGTTCATGCTGTTGCATGAGGCCTGCTACTGCAGCACATGTCATGGCAGAGTTTACAAAATAATAGCCACCCAATTGATACAAATAATCATAATATTGTTCTACATTGCGTTTAACATTTAATTGATAAGGTTTTTGGGGAACGTCTTTCTGTCTACCCACAAGACAGTTATCATTGGCATCGCTGACTGGCTGCATACTGACTGATAGTCAAACGCGCACACCAAACAGAGGGGCAATATTGCTGGAAATTAATTGGCAGATATTGTATGGCTTTTAAAACCAATAGTAGCTAACCAGGAGTGGGATAATGTACATTTGGCTTTGATGGGACAGTAGCCGGGAGCGTTATGTTTATGCAAACAACCTTAGACTAGGGCAAAGATTTATGATCCAACAGGACAATGACACCAAGCTTACAGCTAAAGCAATGCTGCAATGGCTTCAGAACAAGAATGTGAAAGTGGCCCAGCCATAGCCCAGACTTCAATCCCATTAAAAATCTGTGGACAGACTTGAATATTGCTTTTTACCGCCGCAGTAACTTAACAAAGCTTGAGAAAATCTGCAAGGAAGATTGCGAGAAAATCCACAAATCCAGATGTTCAAAGCTGATACAGACATGCCCAAGATGCCTCAAAGCTGTAATCGCAGCCAAAGATACTTCCACAAAGTATTGACTCAGGTTGTGAATACCTCTTTAAATTAGATTTTTTTTTGTATTTCATTTTCAATACATTTACAAAGATTTCATAAAAAAACATATTTTCATGTGTTTTTTGTGTGTTGATGAGTACGGGGGAAAAATCAATTCAATCCATTTTGAATAAGTCAAGGGATACTGTAACAAGTGCGCTGAGAGTCGGGAAGCAAGTTCAGGGAGTGAGTGTTTTAATAAACAATGAACACACCGACATGTTTTATTACATTTTTTTACTAGGCAAGTCAGTTAAGAACAAATTCTTATTTTCAATGACGGCTTAACTGCCTGTTCAAGGGCAGAACGACAGATTTGTACCTTGTCAGCTCGGGGATTCGAACTTGCAACCTTTCGGTTACTAGTCCAACGCTCTAACCACTAGGCTACCCTGCCACCCCGACATGAAAACAGAGTCAATAACACCTGATGAAAGAACCAAGGGGAGTGACACATATAGGGAAGATAATCAAGGAGGTGATGTGGAGTCCAGGTGAGTGGCATGAGGCGCAGGTGCCCGAATTGATTGGGACAGGTGTGCTGGATAATCAGTAGCCGGAGAGGGAGTATACGTGACAGATATGAATACTTTCTGAAGGGCATTCTGGCTGTCACGCCCTGGTCTTAGTATTTTGTGTTTTCTTTATTTATTTGGCCAGGCCAGGGTGTGACATGGGTTTTGTATGTTGTGTGTTTTGTCTTGGTTTTTTTTTCGTATATATTGGGATTGTGGCTTAGTGGGGTTTTCTAGGTAAGTCTATGGCTGTCTGGAGTGGTTCTCAATCAGAGGCAGGTGTTTATCGTTGTCTCTGATTGGGAACCATATTTAGGCAGCCATATTCTTTGAGTGTTTCGTGGGTGATTGTTCCTGTCTCTGTGTTTGTTTGCACCAGATAGGCTGTATAGATTTTCACGTTACGATTGTTGTTTTTGTATTGTTCGTTTTTTCATCATCATTAAATATGTATCAAGAATACCATGCTGCATTTTGGTCCGACTCTCCTTCACCTCAAGAAAACCCTAACAGAATCACCCACCACAACAGGACCAAGCGGCGTGGTGACAGGCAGCGGCAACAGGAGCAGCGAAATCCGGACTTTTGGACATGGGAGGAGATATTGGACCCTGGGCACAGCCTGGAGAATATCGCCGCCCCAAAGAATAACTGAAGGCGGCGAAAGCGGAGAGGCGCTGGTATGAGGAGGCAGCACGGCGACGCGGATGGAAGCTCGAGAGTCAGCCCCAAAAATGTCTTGGGGGGGGGGGGGGCTCACAGGGAGTATGGCTACGCCAGGTAGGAGACCTGCGCAACCTTCCTGTGCTTACCGGGGGGCTAGAGAGACCGGGCAGGCACCGTGTTATGCTGTGGTGCGCATGGTGTCTCCAGTGCGGCTGCATAGCCCGGTGCGGTACACACCAGCTCCGCGTATCGGCCGGGCTAGAGTAAGCATCGAGCCAAGTGTCATGAAGCCGGCTCTACGCAGCTGGTCTCCAGTGCGTCTCCTTGGGCCGGCTTACATGGCACCAGCCTTGCGCTCGGTGTCTCCGGTTCGCCTGCATAGCCCAGTGTGGGCTATTCCACCTCGTCGCACTGGCAGGGCGACCGGGAGCATTCAACCAGGTAAGGTTGGTCAGGCTCGGTGCTCAAGAGCTCCAGTGCGCCTGCACGGTCCGGTCTATCCAGTACCACCTCCACGCATCAGCCCTCCGGTGGCAGCTCCCCGCACCAGGCTTCCTGTGCGTGTTCTCGGCCCAGTACCACCAGTGCCAGCACTACGCATCAGGCATACAGTGCGCCTCGCCTGTCAAGCGCTGCCAGAGCCTTCCTCCTCTCCAGCGCTGCCGGAGTCTCCCGCCTATCTAGCGCTGCCAGAGCCTTTCTCCTCTACAGCGCTGCCGGTGTCTCCCGCCTGTTCAGTGCAGTCGGAGCCTTCCTCCTCTCCAGCGCTGCCGGAGTCTCCCGCCTATCCAGAGCTGCCAGTCTGCAAGGAGCTGCCAGTCTGCAAGGAGCTGCCAGTCTGCAAGGAGCTGCCAGTCTGCAAGGAGCTGTCAGAGCTGCCAGTCTGCAAGGAGCCGTCAGAGCTGCCAGTCTGCAAGGAGCCGCCAGAGCTGCCAGTCTGCAAGGAGCCGCCAGAGCTGCCAGTCTGCAAGGAGCCGCCAGAGCTGCCAGTCTGCAAGGAGCCGCCAGAGCTGCCAGTCTGCAAGGAGCCGCCAGAGCTGCCAGTCTGCAAGGAGCCGCCAGAGCTGCCAGTCTGCAAGGAGCCGCCAGAGCTGCCAGTCTGCAAGGAGCCGCCAGCGCTGCCAGTCTGCAAGGAGCCGCCAGAGCTGCCAGTCTGCAAGGAGCCGCCAGAGCTGCCAGTCTGCAAGGAGCCGCCAGAGCTGCCAGTCTGCAAAGAGCTGCCAGTCTGCAAGGAGCCGCCAGAGCTGCCAGTCTGCAAGGAGCCGCCAGAGCTGCCAGTCTGCAAGGAGCCGCCAGAGCTGCCAGTCTGCAAGGAGCCGCCAGAGCTGCCAGTCTGCAAGGAGCCGCCAGAGCTGCCAGTCTGCAAGGAGCCGCCAGAGCTGCCAGTCTGCAAGGAGCCGCCAGAGCTGCCAGTCTGCAAGGAGCCGCCAGAGCTGCCAGTCTGCAAGGAGCCGCCAGAGCTGCCAGTCTGCAAGGAGCCGCCAGAGCCGCCAGTCTGCAAGGAGCAGCCAGAGCCGCCAGTCTGCAAGGAGCAGCCAGAGCCGCCAGTCTGCAAGGAGCAGCCAGAGCCGCCAGTCTGCAAGGAGCAGCCAGAGCCGCCAGAGCCGCCAGTCAGCATGGAGCAGCCAGTCAGCATGGAGCAGCCAGAGCAGCCAGTCAGCATGGAGCAGCCAGAGCTGCCAGTCAGCCAGGATCTTCCAGATCCGCCATTCAGCCAGGATCCGCCATTCAGCCAGGATCCGCCATTCAGCCAGGATCCGCCAGTCAGCCAGGATCTGCCAGAACTGCCAGTCAGCCAGGATCTGCCAGAACTGCCAGTCAGCCAGGATCTGCCAGAACCACCAGTCAGCCTGGATCTGCCAGTTCCATTAACCTGCCTGAGCTTCCTTTCAGTCCCGAGCTTCTTCTCAGTCCCGAGCTGCCCCTCAGTCCCGAGCTGCCCCTCAGTCCCGAGCTGCCCCTCAGTCCCGAGCTGCCCCTCAGTCCAGTGGGGTCCTTGGTGAGGGCTACTAGGCCAAGGTCGGCGGCGAGGGTCGCCTATCTAAGGACGCAAGGCAAATGGACTAAGACTTTGTTAGAGTGGGGTCCACTTCCCGCGCCGGTGCTGCCACCCTGGACAGACGCCCACCCGGACCCTCCCCTATGGGTTTAGTTGTGCGGCCCGGAGTCCAAACCTTGGGGGGGGGGGGGGGGGTTCTGTCACGCCCTGGTCTTAGTATTTTGTGTTTTCTTTATTTATTTGGTCAGGCCAGGGTGTGACATGGGTTTTGTATGTGGTGTGTTTTGTCTTGGGGGTTTTTTCGTACATATTGGGATTGTGGCTTAGTGGGGTTTTCTAGGTAAGTCTGGAGTGGTTCTCAATCAGAGGTAGGTGTTTATCGTTGTCTCTGATTGGGAACCATATTTAGGCAGCCATATTCTTTGAGTGTTTCGTGGGTGATTGTTCCTGTCTCTGTGTTTGTTTGCACCAGATAGGCTGTATAGGTTTTCACGTTACGTTTGTTGTTTTTGTATTGTTCGTTTTTTCATCATCATTAAATATGTATCAAGAATACCACGCTGCATTTTGGTCCGACTCTCCTTCACCTCAAGAAAACCCTTACACTGGCTCTCTTCAGCTAGCCGGCTCGTTCAGCTCAGCTCACCAAAAAGAGCCGGCTCTTTTGGCTCCCAAATGGTTCTTTAAAAACATATTTGTTTTAAGTCAAACAGTTTGCGATAGTTTGACTATGATTGGTGTTAAAACAATTATAATTAAATTAAATCATACTCTACCTTAACCACAATGTATTTAAAAATGCATTGGTTTGCAAAGAAAAATATATAACAATGTGCAAAATTTCAGCATCCCACTTAAAACATTAAACTGGTCCCTCTTTTTTCTCTGTTTTTTATTGCCATGTTATAACCAGCAGCGCACAGCAATGCGGACCATATTTTGCTTTTATGATAGATTTGCATTCAGAAATGCAAGATGCCTCACTTTCGAGGGGTTGATGCAGTTTCTTCTCTCAGAAATTATTTGTCCCATTTCCGAGAAGACCATCTCAGAGGGAACGAATGTGGCCACAGTCTCCTTGTCATGACTTTAGTAGAGTCATGACAGGGGTCATGACAGGGAGACAGGGGCTCCTCCAAATAGGATCGGACCTCCATCATGGCATCTGCTGAAGGATTCCTTCGTGCTGCATCCCCAGTTGCTCTCTTGTCAAACAGCATCCAAACAGCAGACGTTTGTGGCACTACTGCTGGTGCTTCTGCTCCATCTGATTCCTCTTCTTCCTGTTGCCCTGGTGCCTGAGCCAGCTGTCTGCTGGGGCTGTCCCTCCCTGCTGCTGGGGTTATTCTTTGAAGAGCCTCATCAATCGCTCTGGCATCACTGAAGGCTAACTTCTTAAACCTGTGGTCAACTGCAGCGGTTTCTGATAGCACATGATTATATTCCATTCTGTGGAACTTTCTGTCCATTGATGAACATAGTGTCCATTAACTCTGTCACATGTCCTGTGGTTACATTTGCTTTTCTCTGGCGGCTGGCTGTGATTGGCTGCAGACCCTGACACAGGAGTATCATATTTGAGGCTGTCACATAACTGAAAAGAGAGAACAGTAACTTAATAGTTCAGGTTCATGTTTTGTCTACTGATACTACATTCTCATCTACTGCTCATATACATATATAATACTGGATTAAATCATGATAGATTAATAACTGCTTACAGTACCTCTCTCCACTGATCTCCACAGTGAGCTGCTCAAAGGGTTCCAGGACTCTGCATGCCTCCTCCACCACCTCCCATTCCTCTTGGGTCAGAGCATCAACAGGTGCATTGACAATGGCCAGGGTAGAGATGATGGCACTCTTTGACTCAAGAAACCGCTTCAACATATAAAGGCTAAAATCGAATTCCACCTTGTAGTGCAGTCTTGTTTAGGCCTCAGCTCAGGCATCCCCATCTGGCGATGTGTAGACTTTAATTTTTCAGCACCTACTGTGCTCCTGTAGAAGTATTCCACAGCTGCCTGCACTTTATCCACAGTGGGCTTCATCACCTTCAGAGCATCTCTAACAATCAGGTTGATTGTGTGGACATGGATGATGGGTCCATTTGAACATTTTCATGGCTTTGGTTATGTTAGCTGCATTGTCGCTAACACAACAAACCACTTTTCCATCTACTTCCCATTCTTTGGCCACTCTCAACAGTTACTCTGCCAAGTTTTCTGAGGTGTGTTTGTCGCTGAACTCTAAGCAGTCCAGAAGACCGGTAGACATCGAAAAATCTTCAGTGAAGTGACATGTAACTGACATGTAAGAAGTGGTTACCCTTGATGTCCAGCAGTCAGTGGTAAGGCAAACTGCAGTAGCTTTTTGGACTCATTCAACACTGAAGCCTGTGTGCTCTCGTACAGTTGTGTAATAAGTAATTTTGAAAGGGTTTTCCTGCTTGGAATTGTGTACATTGGATTTAGACTATTGCTATAATTTCTAAAACCTCTGTCCTCCACGATGTAAAATAGCTGGATATCGGTGGCAATCGTCTTAGCCAATGCAATATCAATTTGGCCTTGTTTTGCTACAGACATAGACTTTGGCATAAACTGGTCCATAGAAGACTGCGTTGCTGTGGGTTGCGGAGTAGGCCTACTTGACTAAGTGGATACATCTCCATGTGTGGAGGTGATGGCTCCACCACTATCACTAACAGGCCTGCTAGTTTCTCGAATCTCCGCTACAGCTAGCTTCACAGTTGGGTGCACAATTCGCATATACCTGTGTAGGTTGTGCGTAGAACCGGATTTATAAGAGATTTTGTTTTGGCAAATTCTACACTGTGCTCTAACATTGTCTACATTATTAAAATGCATCCAAATGCTACTGTGCTTCCGATTCATTTTCCAGCTGTTGTTTTCGCAGTCGTCCTTCCTCTCTCTCCTTGGCTGCTAAGTGTGTGACTGAGTGAGTTGCTCGGCTCTCCGTCACGCATCTTCGGTTCAATAGTTGACACTGCGTTTCTGATTGACAGAAACAACAGGTGAGGCTGTTAGTCTGAGCAGACAGTCAGAACGAATGTGTGCGCTTGAGCATTTAGGCCTGTTATTTATTTATTTTTTAAATTGTTCTTTGAGTTAATTCTATTCATTTAAATCTTTTGATTAGTCACATCTTAATTTTTTAAATATTTTTATAAATAGATTCGGCTCTTCTGATATGCGAGCCGGCTCCCAACGTTCTTAGAGCCAACTCGTTCATGAACGACCCATCACTACTCCATAGTTCTACTTAGCACCTTTTTTTCTGAGTGCATCTTAAGATGAATTTAAGTCACTCTGTATAGGAGTGTCTGCTAAATGTCTAAAATGTAAATGTAAAATGTTGAATGCTGTTCAATGTTCATGTCAATTAAAACAGCAGTAAAAAAAACCTAGATGGTATTTTAGATTCTGAACTAAATATCGAATGACACATTAGGAATGTGAGGAACATTGCCAAGGTGTGGTAATTTCTCTCTCAGGCTGATACAGGGAGACTCATCCATGAGTCTTTTATTACGAACAGGCTTGACAGCTGTAATGTTCTCCTGTCTGGTCTACCCAAGAAAGCCATTGGTCAACTGCAAAACATATAGAATGCTGCAGCACGGGTCCTGACAAAGACCAGTCAGAGAGCAGACATTACATCGGGTTTAAAGTCTCTGCACTGGCTGCCTGTGAGTTTTAGAATACATTTAGTTATTATGCCCCCAGTCTCTGGAATTGCCTGCCAGAGAACCTGAATGGGGCTGAAACTGTGGACCCATTTAAAAGAGATCTTAGTTCTCTTTGTGTCATTCTTTAGTTTTTTTTAAATCTTATGTTTGTTGTGTAATAAATATTTCAGCTCTAATTTTCATTGTTATTTATTTGTTTTTTCTTGTAAAGCCCATTTTGCATTGCATTCCATGTCTGAATTGTGCTGTATAATTGTAATTACATTCCATTTCATTCCTGTGATACAAATGGTGTAAGTATGTGTAATAACATGGCTATAAACTAATATTGTTGTGTCTTGTATGGGTGGACAGTTTGTCTGTTGATATTATGTTAATTACATAAAATCATCCTATTTTATGTAAAGTCCCCTAAAGAGGGGAGTAAGGTGGTTCTGGTACCGGTTCCGACCATCATTTTCGCATACAAATCGATTGGTGGACAGTGACACCGTAGATTGAAATAGCTTGTATTCAGCAATAGCCCTAATTCACATGGACTCTGGAGTATATCTCCTCCCCCTGTGTGAAATCTGACACCACTTCAAGCTGGGATGTCCCACCTACCATGTCATTCGCTCATCTGACTGTCCAAGTCCTGACCGAACATCACAGCCACTGACAAAACACATGCCTGCAATCCTTACAAGCAAACCACACAGGCCACGTTGCGGGCAAGAGCTTTGCAAAATAAATGTACACGTAGAAGTTATTCAATCATTTCACCCCCAGCGCATGTGCACTTGAACGAACGTCTACGTAGCCAAGCGCTAAAATAAAACTTGGTTCTATTTAAAGATGCTTCACATACTGCAAGTCCCCTCCTTATTGGATATCGGGAAGAAACAACCATATGTGGATCATTGAAAGACAAACAAGGAGAGATTAATTAAAGATAACTAACAAAAAATTAAGAATCAGAATTCTACAAAGAACCAGTTAAAAGAGGACCATATTCATGTCATGTTAAATAATAACCCAATGTTCATCTCACAGGACAAACTAGGTAAATATCCATGAAAGTTGTATGTGTTTCAACCTGCCCCAAAATTAATATAATTGATTTACAGATGGTTTTTGTACTTTATCCTGCGTGACATGATCGTGTCTGACACAGATAAAATCAACATGCGCACGATATGGCGCAAAAGGACACAACTGCGTGGCCAGTGTAGTCAGCATGATAGATCCTAGGGCAACAGGGGAGAGTGGTTTTGTCGCTCTAGTAGATTCAGAGATTGATTTATAGCCAACTTTATCAAAGTAATCTAAAATAATTAAAAGACTTTAAACAAATGTCTTCTTCTGTTTGTTATAGATGGTCACGATTAACATAAGATGAAAAGTCAGTTGCTAACGAGTTCAGGAAGCCAAACTAGAGCCCTGTTTAGGTGGGGGCATAAGCGAGACCTTTAGAAAATATGCAAATGTTTTCTGACACTAAACACACAAATATGTATTTTACAGTTATAATGAAGGTGAAATGTTATTGTTAGTTGTTTCATAATTATATTTTACTGTATCTTGTAAAATATAATTTCATGCATTATACATGGATTATACATTAAGCTTTGTTGAATAGTAAATACATAAAATATCAAATGTTTCATATTTGAACTTTGTATTTGAGCTTGTGTCCTCAAAAGTGTCCTCAAAAGTCACCTCAGCAATTTCTAACTAATTTTACCAGGAAGGTGAGATTTGAATCTTTCTGGCAGTATAAGCATTACTAGGTTTTGTTTATGGCCCTCTTATGATAAATAATTACTTCTGGGTGTGCCTATTTTGCAGAAAATCTACATTTTGGCATTACATTTAATGCAACTTCATCAAAAGTGTTACCCAAATAATTTATGAACTCTTTTAAATACACGGCCAAAAGTATGTGGACACCTGCTTGTCGAATATCTCATTCCAAAATCATGGGCATTTATATAGAGTTGGTCCTCCCTTTGCTGCTATAACTCGATGTTGGAACTTTGCTGCGGGGACATGCTTCCATTCAGCCACAAGAGCATTAGTGAGGTCAAGCACTCGCAGTAGTTCCAATTCACTCCAAGGGTATTCGATGGGGTTGCCCAGTCAAGTTTTTCTCGACAAACCATTTCTGTATGGACCTCGCTTTGTGCACGAGAGCATTGTCGTACTGAAACAGGAAAGGGCCTTTTCCAAAATGTTTCCACAAACTTGGAAGCACAGAATGGTCTAGAATGTCATTGTATGCTGTAGCGTTATGATTTCCCTTCACTGGAACTAAAGGGCATAGCCTGAACCATGAAATACAGCCCCAAACCATTATTCCTCTTCCACCAAACTTTATAATTGGCACTATGCATTTGAGCAGGTAGTGTCCTCCTGGTATCCGCCAAACCCAGATTCGTCCGTCGGACTGTCAGATGGTGAAGCGTGATTCATCACTCCAGAGAGCATGTTTCGACTGCTCCAGAGTCAAATGGTGATGAGCTTTACACCACTCCCTACAATGCAAGGCATTGCGCATGGTGATCTTAGGCTTGTGTGCATCTGCTCGGCCATGGAAACCTATTTCATGAAGCTCCTGACGAAGAGTTCTTGTGCTGACGTTGATCCCAGAGGCAGTTTAGAACTCGGTAGTGAGTGTTGCAACTGAGGACAGACGATTTTAACGCGCTACACGCTTCAGCACTCGACAGTCCTGTTCTGTAAACTTGTGTGTCCTACCACTTCACGGCTGAGCCATTGTTGCTCCTAGATGTTTCCACTTCACAATAACAGCATTTACAGTTGACCGGGGCAGCTCTAGCAGTGCAGAAATTAGACAAACTGACTTGTTGGAAAGGTAGCATCCTATTCCACGTTGAAAGTCACTGAGCTCTTCAGTACGAGACATTTTACTGCCAATGTTTGTCTATGGCTGTGTGCTTGATTTTATACAGCTGTCAGCAACGTGTGTGGCTGAAAGAGCCGAATCCACTAACTTGAAGGGGTGTCGACATATTTTTGTATATATAGTATATTTAAAAATCCAAATCAGAGTACAAACATGCATATGCAACGTTTATGATAGTTAATAGTTGTTGAGCATGTATAAATGGACAACCCAGGGTTAGAACATGCATTATATGGTTCAGATTTGTGATATTCCTGCTATTCAACTGGAATGGTTTGAAAATAAGTGCTCCCTGGCATGAAAGCTGTCTCGATTGTGCTTGACTTCTGATTGAAGGGTTTGAGAGAGGGATGGATAGATAGAGAGATGAAGGGAGGGAAAGATGGAGGGCCCACTATCTGACGTGTATGTTCTCTCTCCGAGGACTGAAGGTGACAGAGTGTTTAATGCACCCCATTCAGTCCTTCTGTTTGCCCGGTCGTTGGGGTGATTACTTTGATAAAAGTCTTCCCAAATGTACTCTGAATCGACACAGATCTCATATACCTATATCAGATTGTGGCAAACTAATCTAGATAGTATGAATGCGTAGTGCCTATTTACTGAGCAAGGCTAGTCAATGAGAATCTATAATTTAAATGCACTCTGTTTGCCAACTGCTAAGTCACAACTTCCCCGATGGACCTACTTCACAGACATTCCCTGTGCCCTTCTGAAGTGTAATGCTATTGCCAAGGTAGCCAGAGAGGTGTGTTGCTTTGCCCCACCGATGACGTCGTCTTAGGAAAGGACCCTCATTAGTTAAAGGGAGAGAGAGCATTTAGATGGCACAATTAACCTTTAAAAAGGCCACCAATTTGGGATGAGCGAGAATGAATGACAGTGAAGCCACTAATATAAATCCAAGGCATTGACCCCCTTTGGTTTTCCCAGGAGATCACAGTCAAAATGGACACAAGGACATGGCAAAAAACTGGGTGAGTCAGTGGCAGAAGACATCACCAACTCACATGTAGAGGTTGGTCGGACGTTTGTCAGTCTAAGGAGGGAATAGTCAATGGAAGCTGTTTGGCAGCTGAGTTGTTTGCCGTCTACCGAAGATAAAAGGAATTGCTGCAAGAAAGAATTACCCCGGTTGTCTTCTGGGGCCAGACCATTTAGTCACTGTAGCCTACAATTCCTCTGCCGTGACATTTTTCGTACATGGTGATACCGGAATCAGAGCTCCACGCTAAGTGTTGCGACCATTCTATTGAACTGCAGACTAATCAATCAACGGATGACCGACAGAATGGCACTGTTTATGCGATATTAACAAGATATGTTGTTAGTGAAAACATAAATCACTCCCACGATGCCTTGCATTGAAACACAGTGGTATTTGGTCACAGTGACGTCTGCAGGCACAATGGTGCCGCAGGGCCCATGGGGCTCCTGGAGGGGTCAGTGTTTGTCTCTGGATGATTTGGGTTTGACACTATTGTCTCCAACCTCACACCAACCCAAATCAGCCTCCACCACACCGCCCACGTTTCTGGAATGAGGGAATGAGTGGGGAATTACAATTCTTCTGACAGTGCAGTATGAGCAAAGTGGGGTGGTTTGAAATGGCTTTTTGTGTGTGTGTACAGTTGAAGTCGAAAGTTTACATACACTAAGGTTGGAGTCAGTGTTTTTCAAACACTCCACAAATTTCTTGTTAACAAACTATAGTTTTGGCAAGTCGGTTAGGACACCTATTTTGTGCATGACACGAGTCATTTTTCCAACAATTGTTTACAGACAGATTATTTCACTTCACTGTATCACAATTCCAGTGGGTCAGAAGTTTACATACACTAGTTGACTGTGCCTTTAAGCAGCTTGGAAAATTCCAGTAAATTATGTAATGGCTTTAGAAGCTTTTGATAGGCTAATTGACATCATTTGAGTCAATTGGAGGTGTACTTGTGGATATATTACAAGGCCTACCTTCAAACTTAGTGCCTCTTTGCTTGACATCATGAGAAAATCTAAAGAAATGAGCCAAGACCTCAGAAAAAAAATTGTAGACCTCCACAAGTCTGGTTCATTCTTGGGAGACATTTCCAAACGCGTTGAGGTACCACGTTCATCTGTACAAACAATAGTACGCAAGTATAAACACCATGGGACCATGCAGCCATCATAACGCTCAGAAAGGAGACACGTTCTGTCTCCTAGAGATTAACATACTTTGGTGCGTAAATTAGAAATCAATCGCAGAACAACACCAAAGGACCTTGTGAAGATGCTGGAAGAAACAGGTACAGAGCCTTGCGAAAGTATTCGGCCCCCTTGAACTTTGCGACCTTTTGCCACATTTCAGGCTTCAAACATAAAGATATAAAACTGTCTTTTTTTGTGAAGAATCAACAACAAGTGGGACACAATCATGAAGTGGAACAACATTTATTGGATATTTCAAACTTTTTTAACAAATCAAAAACTGAAAAATTGGGCGTGCAAAATTATTCAGCCCCCTTAAGTTAATACTTTGTAACGCCAACTTTTGCTGCGATTACAGCTGTAAGTCGCTTGGGGTATGTCTCTATCAGTTTTGCACATCGAGAGACTGACATTTTTTCCCATTCCTCCTTGCAAAACAGCTCGAGCTCAGTGAGGTTGGATGGAGAGCATTTGTGAACAGCAGTTTTCAGTTCTTTCCACAGATTCTCGATTGGATTCAGGTCTGGACTTTGACTTGGCCATTCTAACACCTGGATATGTTTATTTTTGAACCATTCCATTGTAGATTTTGCTTTATGTTTTGGATCATTGTCTTGTTGGAAGACAAATCTCCGTCCCAGTCTCAGGTCTTTTGCCGACTCCATCAGGTTTTCTTCCAGAATGGTCCTGTATTTGGCTCCATCCATCTTCCCATCAATTTTAACCATCTTCCATGTCCCTGCTGAAGAAAAGCAGGCCCAAACCATGATGCTGCCACCACCATGTTTGACAGTGGGGATGGTGTGTTCAGCTGTGTTGCTTTTACGCCAAACATAACGTTTTGCATTGTTGCCAAAAAGTTCAATTTTGGTTCCATCTGACCAGAGCACCTTCTTCCACATGTTTGGTGTGTCTCCCAGGTGGCTTGTGGCAAACTTTAAACGACACTTTTTATGGATATCTTTAAGAAATGGCTTTCTTCTTGCCATTCTTCCATAAAGGCCAGATTTGTGCAATATACGACTGATTGTTGTCCTATGGACAGAGTCTCCCACCTCAGCTGTAGATCTCTGCAGTTCATCCAGAGTGATCATGGGCCTCTTGGCTGCATCTCTGATCAGTCTTCTCCTTGTATGAGCTGAAAGTTTAGAGGGACGGCCAGGTCTTGGTAGATTTGCAGTGGTCTGATACTCCTTCCATTTCAATATTATCGCTTGCACAGTGCTCCTTGGGATGTTTAAAAATTGGGAAATATTTTTGTATCCAAATCCAGCTTTAAACTTCTTCACAACAGTATCTCGGACCTGCCTGGTGTGTTCCTTGTTCTTCATGATGCTCTCTGCGCTTTTAACGGACCTCTGAGACTATCACAGTGCAGGTGCATTTATACGGAGACTTGATTACACACAGGTGGATTGTATTTATCATCATTAGTCATTTAGGTCAACATTGGATCGTTCAGAGATCCTCACTGAACTTCTGGAGAGAGTTTGCTGCACTGAAAGTAAAGGGGCTGAATAATTTTGCACGCCCAATTTTTCAGTTTTTGATTTGTTAAAAAAGTTTGAAATATCCAATAAATGTCGTTCCACTTCATGATTGTGTCCCACTTGTTGTTGATTCTTCACAAAAAAAGACAGTTTTATATCTTTATGTTTGAAGCCTGAAATGTGGCAAAAGGTCGCAAAGTTCAAGGGGGCCGAATACTTTCGCAAGGCACTGTATATCGACATAACCTGAAAGGCCGCTCAGCAAGGAAGAAAGCACTGCTCTAAAACCGCCACTGCAGATCGTACTTTTTGGAGAAATGTCCTCTGGTCTGATGAAACAAAAATAGAACTGTTTGGACATAATGACCATTGTTATGCTTGGAGGAAAAAGGCCAAAGAACACCATCCCAACCGTGAAGCACAGAGGTGGCAGCATCATGTTGTGGGGGTGCTTTGCTGCTGGAGAGACTGGTGCACTTCACAAAATAGGTGGCATCATGAGGAAAGAAAATGATTTGGATATATTGAAGCAACATCTCAAGACATCAGTCAGGAAGTTAAAGCTTGGTCGGAAATGGGTCTTCTAAATGGACAATGACCCCAAGCATACTTCCAAAAATGGCTTAAGGACAAGGTATTGGAGTGGCCATCACAAAACCCTGACCTCAATCCGTTTGAAAATTTGTGGGCAGAACTGAAAAGTGTGTGCAAGCAATGAGGCCTACAAACCTGACTCAGCTCTGTCAGGACGAATGGGCAAAAATTCACCCAATTTATTGTGGGAAGATTGTGGAAGGCTACACGAAACGTTTGACCCAAGTTAAACAATTTAAAGGCAATGCTACCAAATACTAATTGAGTGTATGTAAACTTCTGACCCACTGGGAATGTGATGAAAGAAATAAAAGCTGTAATAAATAATTGTCTTTACTATTATTCTGACATTTCCCATTCTTAAAATAAAGTGGTGATCCTAACGGACTTAAGACAGGGAAATTTTACTAGGATCAAATGTCAGGAAGTGTGAAAAACTGAATTTAAATGTATTTGGCTAAGGTGTATGTTAAGAATACATTCTTATTTACAATGACGGCCTAGGAACAGTGGTTTAACTGCCTTATTCAGTGGCAGAACGACAGATTTTTACCTTGTTATCTAGGGGATTCAATCTAGCAACCTTTCAGTTACTGGCCCAGCGCTCTAACCACTAGGCTACTTGCTGCCCCATTAAGACCAAGTCTGCATCTCTCACATAGATAGGCAGACCATTCCATAAAAAATGAGCTCTATAGGAGAAAGCCCTGCCTCCAGCTGTTTGCTAAGAAATTCTATGTACAATAAGGAGGTCTGCATTTTGTGACCGTAGCATATGGGTAGGTATGCATGGCAGGACCAAATCGGAAAGATAGGTAGGAGCGAGCCCATGTAATCAAATCAAATCAAATCGAATTTATTTATATAGCCCTTCGTACATCAGCTGATATCTCAAAGTGCTGTACAGAAACCCAGCCTAAAACCCCAAACAGCAAGCAATGCTGGTGTAAAAGCACGGTGGCTAGGGAAAACTCCCTAGAAAGGCCAAAACCTAGGAAGAAACCTAGAGAGGAACCAGGCTATGTGGGGTGGCCAATCCTCTTATGGCTGTGCCGGGTGGAGATTATAACAGAACATGGCCAAGATGTTCAAATGTTCATAAATTACCAGCATGGTCCAATAATAATAAGGCAGAACAGTTGAAACTGGAGCAGCAGCACGGCCAGGTGGACTGGGGACAGCAAGGAGTCATCATGTCAGGTAGTCCTGAGGCATGGTCCAAGGGCTCAGGTCCTCCGAGAGAGAGAAAGAAAGAGAGAAAGAGAGAATTAGAGAGAGCACAGTTAAATTCACACAGGACACCGAATAGGACAGGAGAAGTACTCCAGATATAACAAACTGACCCTAGCCCCCCGACACATAAACTACTGCAGCATAAATACTGGAGGCTGAGACAGGAGGTGTCAGGAGACACTGTGGCCCCATCCGAGGACACCCCCGGACATGGCCAAACAGTAATGCTTTGTAGGTTAGCAGTAAAACCTTGAAATCAGCCCTTGCCTTAACAGGAAGCCAGTGTAGAGAGCCTAGCGCTTTAGTAATATGATACAAATATTTGGGTTCTAGTCAAGATTCTAGCAGCCATGTTTAGCACTAACTGAAATTATTTAGGGCTTTATCCGAGTGGCCGGAAAGTAGAGCATTGCAGTAGTCTAACCTGGAAGTGACAAAAGCATGGATACATTTTTCTGTATCATTTTTGGACAGAAAGGTTCTGATTTTTGCAATGTTACATAGATGGAAAAAAAGCTGTCCTCGATATAGTCTTGATATGTTCATCAAAAGAGAGATCAGTTTCCAGACTAATGCTGACCTACACAGTTTTATTTGAGACGACTGTACAACCATCAACATTAATTGTCAGATTCAACAGAAGATCTTTTTGTTTCTTGGCACCTAGAACAAGCATCTCTGTTTTTGTCACGAATCCCGCCGAAGATGGTGCCTCTTCCTGTTCGGGTGGCGCTCGGCGATCGTCGTCGCCGGCCTCCTGGCTGCCACCGATCCCCTTTTCTGTTTCATTTAGTTGTGTCTGATTAGTTGCACCTGTTTTGTGTTTTGGTTTTGATTGTGGGCTATTTTAACCCAGTAGGTTTTTCTGTTTATAGTGTGTGATTATTTTGTGGTATTTATTTTTCTGGTCAGTTGCGTCCTGTTGTTTGGACTGGGTTTTTACGCACCCTTGTGTGTGTGGCGTGACCGTCTCTCTGGGTTTTGTAAAATAAAAATCCACATCTTGTGAACTACCCTGCTCTCTGCGCCTGACTTCTCCACCCACTACTCATAGAAGCCGTGACAGTTTTGTCGAAGTTTAAAGGTAGAACATTTGCCGCCATCCACTTCCTTATGTCTGAAACACAGGCTTCCAAGGAGGACAATTTTGGGGCTTCACCATGTTTCATCGCATTATACAGCTGTGTGTCAGCCGCATAGCAGTGAAAGTTAACATTATGTTTCCGAATGACATCACCAAGAGGTGAAAACAATCGTGGTCCTAAAACGGAGCCTTGAGGAACACCGAAATTTACAATTGATTTGTCAGAGGGCAAACCATCCACAGAGACAAAGATCTAAACCAGGCCAGAACTTGTCCGTGTAGACCAATTTGGGTTTCCAATCTCTCCAAAAGAATGTGGTGATCGATGGTATCAAAAGCAGCACTAAGGTCTAGGAGCACGAGAACAGATGCAGAGCCTCGGTCTGACGCCATTAACATTTCATTTACCACCTTCACAAGTGCAGTCTCAGCGCTATGATGGGGTCTTAAACCAGACTGAAGCAGATTTTTGTAAAATTTTGAGAGGAATGGGAGATTCAAAATAGGCCGATTGTTCTTTATATTTTCTGGGTCAAGGTTTGGCTTTTTTAAGAGAGGCTTTATTACTGCCACTTTTAGTGAGTTTGGTACACACCCGGTGGATAGAGAGCCGTTTATTATGTTCAACATAGGATGGCCAAGGAAGCAGCTCTTTCAGTAATTTAGTTGGAAAAGGGTCCAGTATGCAGCTTGAAGGTTTAGAGGCCATGATTATTTTCATCAATGTGTCAAGAGATATAGTACTAAAAAACATGAGTGTCTCCCTTGATCCTAGGTCCTTGCAGAGGTCATTCAACTAAGGTAGATAAACAAACACATATCATAGTCATAGTGAAGGTATGTACTTGCAAGTTTACAAAATACGTTATAAAAGTTTTTTAAATAAATGCAATACTTTGCAAAAGTATACTGAACGTTAACGTGTAAAGTGTTTCATGAGCTGAAATAAAAGATCTCAGACGTGCCATTATTTAACTTATTATTAACTTCTGACTTCAACTGTAGGTGCGTGTGTGCTCATGCTTGTGGGTATGTCCATGTGTGAGGTGTCGCTCTCTCACTCTTGGTAGCATTTCTCAATAACCAGGTGGAAATGATCATGCTTCTTTGCATTTTGAGGAGTGTAAAAACAGAAAATAATCATTCCCCTTATCCTTGTTAATGGTCTTGTATTCATCCACTCGCCTGAGCCATTTAATCTACTTAAGAACAGGCAGACACACAGAAACCTATTTGGAAGGACACACTGAGCAGCCTCGGCAGTGGACCTTCTAACCCCTATTGTATCATACTGATCAACATGACAGGTATAATCAGAAATTAGCACTATTTCAATTACTTTTAAGTATTTTGTCATTAATATTTTACTGGCCTGAACAATCCAATGCATTTTGTAACAAGAAAATGTTGAAACCTCTCATTTTTTAAAATGTTGTGTGTAGAATACAACAATATTTTACCATTTAAAAAATAATAATTCTAGCGGTTCACAATTTAGCTAAGCAAGCTGATCATTATTCTAATGAGTTCAGCCCCCGAAAATTTTACATAAACTTTTAAATTTTGCTCATTTAGCAGACACTCTTATTCAGAGAGACTTACAGATATTACATTCAAATAAGGTAGATGAACAACCACATATTACAAATAAAAAACGCTTTGGTTATCGTTATTGAAAATATTGTTTTAGTGAAGGCATAAGTACTTGCATATTTACATTGAAAACATAAAATAATTGTATTTTGATTAAACACAATATTTTGCGAAAGTATTTAGTGTTTTATTTTGATACAGTTAAAAAAGGCTCTGAAAACCAATGTAACAAGATAGCATATGTGACCCACCACCTGGATTTGGTCCTATGTAGCAAAATTGTGGTTTTTACATTGGATAAAAGTGGAGACTTAAGATATAGAAAGTGATATATCATACACTGCAGCTGAGGAACATTGAGAAAGTAGATCTTCTTTCAAAGTTGATAAACTTGTAACCACACTTTTTAGAAAATGGCCTGTGAATGTTTTGATACACCTGCTTGAGAGCTCTTCTTTGTCTACACCCATTCAGCATCGTTCACACCATCTTAAGACATAGCCCCACACATCTCTTTAAGGATTCACATGTGATGCCATGTGCCAAACAGAGTGAGTAGTGTAGTAAACAACCAAAAGATTTCAAGACTAAAAGTGGTAAAAGTACTAGCCTACAATTAAGAAAATCTCCAGATAAAAATACACTTTATCTAGTCCTTGGCCTATATCCTAATCTGGCTTTGGTGCAGGTCATGTTGTTCTTTACATTACCATCTCTGGTAAACACACACTATATCAAATAAAGTCTAAGTTTATTTGTCACATGCACAGGATACAGAAGGTGTAAACAGTACAGTGAAATGGTTACTTGCATATTTGCAAAGTAGCAATATCAAAGACAGAAAGTGTTGAGATAGCTAGCTAAACAATGAACCGGAATAATCCCAACTCATACTACTACCAATATAAACTGATTGTCATAGCTGTAGTATGGCTCTGCAGGTACCTAACTAGGTTCAATGTTAACTAGATAGCTAAAATTAGGCTATAACTAGCAATGCAAATGGATTTCTGCATCAAATAGAATTCCTACACATAACGTTAGTTAGCGAGCCAGCAAGCTAACGTTCAAAAGCTACCTAACATTATGCTTTAACTTGCAATGAAAATGACTTTGACAAAATGTTAACTCTGTTTTGCATGTAGCTACATCTTGTTTGGCCAGCGTTGTGTCAAGTCACTCCGGTTCATACTGACCGTGGTGTGTGCAGAAAGTAGCCCATCACAACTTTTTCCAACTGATCTGTCGATAAATCCAGTGTGGTTGAGAAAAGTAGCAAAACGTTTGTATTTCTTGATGGCTAAGGTTATAACTTTCATGAACGCCGCGGTAGAAAGGCTTATCAACACATACCGTTGTAGACAGAACCGTGATACATGTTAGACCAATCCAAACTCATCTCCCAGTATGTCCAGCCCATCCATTTTCTCAGCCAATCATGGCTAGCGGAAAGGTTCCTGCCTTTTTCCGTGGTTAAACCAATTAGGCTTGTGATTTTAAAATGTTATTCATATTTACAGACAGAAGAGAAGTTTCATATTAAGGCACATGAAAGTTCACATGTTCCAGAAGACATTTCTGCCAAAAAACGCATTTTGATAAAAAATAATAAACATATTTAACATATGCCTAGCTTCCTGCAACGGATCACATATTTGCCCATTTTAGGGTATAATCCATAGGCAACTGATGAGCTGCCATTTTAAAGTTTCTCTCTCTCCCATGCATACTCCTACATACAGTGGGGCAAAAAAGTTCTCCCATTTAAAAAGATGAGAGAGGCCTGTCATTTTCATCATGGGTACACTTCAACTATGACAGACAAAATGAAAAAATGTATTTGCAAATTATGGTGGAAAATACGTATTTGGTCACCTACAAACAAGCAAGATTTCTGGCTCTCACAGACCTGTAACTTCTTCTTTAAGAGGCTCCTCTCCTCCACTCGTTACCTGTATTAATGGCACCTGTTTGAACTTGTTATCAGTATAAAAGACACCTGTCCACAACCTCAAACAGTCACACTCCAAACTCCACTATGGCCAAGACCAAAGAGCTGTCAAAGGACACCAGAAACAAAATTGTAGACCTGCACCAGGCTGGGAAGACTGAATCTGCAATAGGTAAGCAGCTTGGTTTGAAGAAATCAACTGTGGTAGCAATTATTAGGAAATGGAAGACATACAAGATCACTGATAATCTCCCTCGATCTGGGGCTCCACGCAAGATCTCACCCCGTAGGGTCAAAATGATCACAAGAACGGTGAGCAAAAATCCCAGAACCACATGGGGGGACCTAGTGAATGACCTGCAGAGAGCTGGGACCAAAGTAACAAAGTCTACCATCAGTAACACACTACGCCGCCAGGGACTCAAATCCTGCAGTGCCAGACGTGTCCCCCTGCTTAAGCCAGTACATGTCCAGGCCCATCTGAAGTTTGCTAGAGAGCATTTGAATGATCCAGAAGAAGATTGGGAGAATGTCATATGGTCAGATGAAACCAAAATATAACTTTTTGGTAAAAACTCAACTCGTCGTGTTTGGAGGACAAAGAATGCTGTGTTGCATCCAAAGAACACCATACCTACTGTGAAGCATGGGGGTGGAAACGTCTGTGGCTGTTTTTCTGCAAACGGACCAGGATGACTGATCCGTGTAAAGAAAATAATGAATGGGGCCATGTATCGTGAGATTTTGAGTGAAAACCTCTTTCCATCAGCAAGGGCATTGAAGATGAAACGTGGCTGGGTCTTTCAGCATGACAATGATCCCAAACACACCGCCCGGGCAACGAAGGAGTTGCTTCGTGAGAAGCATTTCAAGGTCCTGGAGTGGCCTAGCCAGTCTCCAGATCTCAACCCCATAGAAAATCTTTGGAGGGAGTTGAAAGTCCGTGTTGCCCAGCAACAGGCCCAAAACATCACTGCTCTAGAGGAGATCTGCATGGAGGAATGGGCCAAAATACCAGCAACAGTGTGTGAAAACCTTGTGAAGACTTACAGAAAACATTTGACCTCTGTCATTGCCAACAAAGGGTTTATAACAAAGTATTGAGATAAACTTTTGTTATTGACCAAATACTTATTTTCCACCATAATTTGCAAATAAATTCATTAAAAATCCTACAATGTGATTTTCTGGATTTTTTTCTTCTCATTTTGTCTGTCATAGTTGAAGTGTACCTATAATGAAAATTACAGGCCTCTCTCATCTTTTTAAGTGGGAAAACTTGCACAATTGGTGGCTGACTAAATACTTTTTTGCCCCACTGTACAGCTCCACAACACGATACATTTTTTTTAAAGCAGTGTCAGACAGGATTACCAACACAGACTGACCAGCTCAAATAGACAGAAACCTTCTAGGATCAGAAGCCTTGCAGGACCACTCCGAACTCCTCTCTCAGCATGTCCAGCCCACTCATTATCTCAGCCAATCATGGCCAGTGGGAAGGTTGCTGACTTTTTCTCTGGCTTAACCATCAAGGCTCGTAATTTAACAATTATATTCATATTTACAGATGGCATACACATTTGTTATTAAGGAACATGAAAGTTCACATGTTCCAGAAGGCATTTCTGCCCCAAAACGCATTTTGATAATATGTTTTTTTTTAAACAACGTTAAAATAGCTCTCCTGTGACATGCGAACAACAACTAGTTTCCTGAAATGGGTCACATTTGTGCACAAAATTTGAGAGAAATAAGCTTTTCATGTTAACCTTTAAGTCTTTATTGAAGACTGATCACTTCAGTAGGTCCTATGATTGAGTGTAGTCTGGATTGAGTGTAGCCAGGAGTGTGAAGGTGAACGGGAAGGCACAGGAGCAATGAACCGCCCATGCTGTCTTTGCTTGGCTGGTTCCTCTCTCTCCACTGGGATTCTCTGCCTCTAACCCTATTACAGGGGCTGAGTCACTGGCTTACTCGTGCTCTTCCATGCCGTCCCTAGGAGAGGTGCATGACTTGAGTGGGTTGAGTCACTGACGTGATGTTCTTGTTTGCGTACCCCCCTTTGGTTGTGCCGTGGGAGAGATCTTCGTGGGTGGAGTTATATCCTGCCTGTTTGGCCCTGTCCGGGGGTATCGTCGGACGGGGCCACAGTGCCTCCCGACTCCTCCTGTCTCAGCCTACAGTATTTATGCTGCAGAAGTTTAAGTGCTGGTGGGCTAGCGTCAGTCTGTTATGTCTGGAGTATTTCTCCTGTCTTATCCAGTGTCCTGTGTGAATTTAAGTATGCGCTCTCCAATTCTCTCTCTTTCTTTTGTTCTTTCTCTCTCTCAGAGGACCTGAACCCTAGGACCATGCCTCAGGACTACCTGGCCTTATGACTCCTTGCTGTCCCCTGTTCTGCCTTCAGCTATAGAACCCTGACCTTTTCCCCGGACGTGTTACCTGTCCCAGACCTGCTGTTTTCAACTCTCTAGAGACAGCATGAGCGGTAGAATGATTGGCTATGAAAAGCCAACTGACATTTACTCCTGAGGTGCTGACCTGTTGCACCCTCGACAACCACTGTGATTGTTATTATTTGACCTGCTGGTCATCTATGAACATTTGAACATCATGGCCATGTTCTGTTATAATCTCCACCCGGCACAGCCAGAAGAGGACTGGCCACCCCTCATAGCCTGGTTCCTCTCTAGGTTTCTTCCTAGGTTCTGGCCTTTCTAGGGAGTTTTTCTTAGCCACCATGCTTCTACTCCTGCATTGCTTGCTGTTTTGGGTTTTAGGCTGGGTTTCTTTACAGGACTTTGTGACATCAGTTGATGTACGAAGGGCTTTAGAAATACATTTGATTGAATTTGTTTGACTGTAAGTGGGCAAAATTAGCAATATGTAAAGGTTGCAAAGCACAATGGGTTAGACAGCATTACTATTGGCCTTGTTTTGGGTTCGGGGCTTATAAGAATAATTTCCCTAACCCTAACCCTAACCCTAACCCAAATAATAACCCTAAACCTAACCCTAACCCAAAACAAGGCCAATAGTAATGCTGTCTAACTGCGAGTCTCGTGAGTGAAAACATCCGAAGCTCAAAGGTAAACAATTTAATTGTATTGCTTTTCTGATTTTCGTGACCAAGCTTCCTGCTGCTAGCTGGACATCGATAAACTTACACAAACGCGTGTCTTGCTTTGGCTGTAAAGCATAATTTCAAAATCGGAGATGACAGGGTGATTAACAAAAGGCTAAGCTGTGTTTCACTATATTTCACTATATTTCACTTGTGATTTCATGAATATGAATATTTTCTAGTAATATTTTTTGACCCGTTGCGCTATGCTAATTAGTGTAGTTGATGACAATTCTCCCGGATCCGGGATAGGTAGTTCTTAACACTGGAGTGATAATGAGCAGATGATGATGTGCAAGTAAAGATACTGGTGTGCAAAAGAGCAGAAAAGTAAATAAAATAAAAACGGTATGGGGATGAGGTAGGTAGATTGGGTGGGCTATTTACAGATGGACTATGTACAGCTGCAGCGATCGGTTAGCTGCTCAGATAGTTGATGTTTAAAGTTGGTGAGGGAAATAAAAGTCTCCAACTTCAGCGATTTTTGCAATTCGTTCCAGTCACTGGCAGCAGAGAACTGGAAGGAAAGGCGGCCAAATGAGGTGTTGGCTTTGGATCAGTGAGATATACCTGCTGGAACGTGTGCTACGGGTGGGTGTTACTATTGTGACCAGTGAACGGAGGCGGAGCTTTACTTAACATAGACTTATATGGAGCCAGTGGGCCTGGCGACGAATATGTAGCGAGGGCCAGCCGACTAGAGCATACAGGTCGCAGTGGTGGGTGGTAACAAAATGGATGGCACTGTGATAAACTGCATCCAGTTTGCTGAGTAGAGTATTGGAAGCTATTTTGTAGATGACATCGCCGAATTCGAGGATCGGTAGGATAGTCAGTTTTACTAGGGTAAGTTTGTCGGCGTGAGTGAAGGATGCTTTGATTTGATTATGGATTGGGAGATGAATAAGCATGTTCATGGCAAGTCTTGTATTGCATTATAACTGCCTCATAATGTATTATACCTGCAGGTTATTATACCTTTAAAGAAAGTGTTGCCCTCTTACCTACTAAAGGGTTGTTGTCATACTGTAGCAGAATGGCAGCTGTAATCCGTTATTGTGGGGTGGTTTTGTAAATCATTTAATATGTCATTAAAGCAACACTGGTACACTGGTACCTGAAACCTGATGGTACAGACATGGTCACAGCTTCCACCTTCCTACGTGATTGACATTGTTCTATATTAAACCTATTTTAACATTGTTAGAACTTTAATGTGCTTCCTTGTTTAAAAAAAAGAAACAATTGGCACACACATGCGTTATCATCATGATAGCAGCAGTTGAAATAGTCTGAATCTCAATTGGATTCTGTTTTGTTTGGTAGCGTTTCATTTCCAGATGTGGTATAGCCCTGAATATGCCCCAAAAAGCTGAATATGTAAAAATATGCATGTATTTCACCTTATATAAATGTATACTTAAGCAAAATAAAACTTACTCTCTTTGATATCCAAATGCTGTTACTTCACTTGGAAGAATTCAGAAAATCTGAATGCTGGTGTTTTGCCTTTCTGGAGAGAAGTGGAGGCTTGTACAACAAAACAGGTTCATTTGGATAATAAAGAAAGCCGCCAACACATTGACAAGAAAGTGAAGGAGAAAGGAGGGGAAAAATCCCTGTGAATTAATGATCGATGAGGTGGCTTTCTTTGACTTCAAAGACCTGGAGTGTCAATTTCAAGGCCCTGCTTTGGCCCCTTTTCCCCACTGTGGTCCCTCAGTTGTTGGTTGAAGCATGCGACCTGATTCGGTCGTTACTGGGAGTCTACCCCTGCTGTTGCCACCGAAAAACTCCAAACAACCTCTCAATGGCCATTTTATCCCCCCCCCCCCCCCCATTCTCTGGATTTTAACCCTTGTCCTTCCTTTTTGGCTTTGTTTTTTTATTAGTCCTTGCTCCTTGTTCTACTCGTTCCCAGTGGTCCCCGGGAAAATAAGTGTTGATTTTCTTTCTTCCCTATTTTGTGACAGTGTAAGCTGTTAGTGTCTTAACAACCGTTCCACAGGTGCATGTTCATTAATTGTTCTGTTCAATGAGCTCCGTTCATTGAACAAGCATGCAAACCAATGTTTAACTTTTTATGGCTGCAGGGGCAGTATTGAGTAGCTTGGATGAAAAGGTGCCCACTGTAAATGGCCAGCTCCTCAGTCTCAGTTGCTAATATATGCATACTATTATTATTATTGGATAGAAAACACTCTGAAGTTTCTAAAACTGTTTGAATTATGTCTGTGAGTATAACAGAACTCATATTGCAGGCCAAAACCTGAGAAATTCCACTTCCTGTTTTTTTTTCTGGGAGTGGCAGATTTTCAACCAAACTCTCATTGAAATTACAGTGAGATATGGGTGAGTTTTCACTTCCTACGCCTTCCACTAGATGTCAATAGTCAATAGAACTTTGTCTGATGACTCTAATGTGAAGGGGGGTCGAATGAGACAGGAAATAGTCATCACTGCCATGAGTTGACTATGCTTTCACTATGCACGTTCACAGGGGAAGGACCTGCGTTCCACCGGTCATCTGAAGTCATTCTAATTCTCCGGTTGGAACGTTATTCAAGATATATGTAAACAACATTCTAAAGATTGATTCAGTACATCGTTTGACATGTTTCTACTGACTGTTACGGAACTTTTGGACATTTCGTCACGTTATAGTGGACGCGCTTTGTGACTTTGGAATTGTTTACCAAACGCTGGTTTCTGTTGACTCCAACATGGCGGCTAATTTGGCTTCTGTTCTGAGCTCCGTCTCAGATTATTGCATGGCTGACTTTTTCCGTAAACTTTTTTTGAAATCTGCATTAAGGAAAGGTATAGCTATAATTCCATGTGTATAACTTGTATTATCATCTACATTTATGATGAGTATTTCTGTTGAAACGATGTGGCTATGCAAAATCACTTGATGTTTTTGGAACTAGTGAATCTAATAAACCAATGTAAACTCAGATTTTTTGATATATGAACTTTATCAAACAAAACATGCATGTATTGTGTAACATGAAGTCCTATGAATGTCATCTGATGAAGATAATTCAAGGTTAGTGATTCATTTTATCTCTATTTCTGCTTTTTGTGAATGCTATATTTCGCTGGAAAATGGCTGTGCTTATTGTGGTTTGGTGGAGACCTAACATAATCGTTTGTAGTGCTTTTGCTGAAAAGCATATTTGAAATCGAACACTTTGGTGGGATTAACAACGAGAATGGCTTTAAAATGGCATGAGACACATGTATGTTTGAGGAATGTTAATTATGAGATTTTTGATGTTTTGAAAATGGCGCCCTACACTTTGACTGGCTGTTGTCAAATCGCTCCCGTTAACGGGATTGCAGCCATAAGAAGTTAAACCCTTTACAATGAGGATCTGTGAAGTTATTTGGATTTTTACGAATTATCTTTGAAAGACAGGGTCCTGAAAAAGGGATGTTTCTTTTTTTGCTGAGTTTATAATTATTTCCCAGCATGCAGTGAGATTTTCAGTTATTTGATTTTGTGCTGTAATATTTTTTTCTAAGAGTGTAGGCCTGTGAAAAGGTACAGGGAAGTGCCCCCATCTGTCAGCTAATATCTTTATTTGACCGCTGAGCATTTAAAATCATACAAACACAACTTAGTCTTGATTAATCATATTTGCTAAAGCACTGTTTTCTCACTCCTTATTTGGATATTTATGAAGTTAAATGGGGTTGTTTTGACTGTAAAGGCATTTGGCTTGGACAGCTTCATAAATATGTATTGTAAAGGACCTCTCTACACCTCTCCACACAAACTTGGACCTCTCTACACAAAATATGTTTATGTGTAGGAGAGGTTCAATGAGAGTGAAAAATACCCTTTCCAAATGTTGGTAGAAGAAGAGGAAGATGCCTGCATAAAATATTCCCATCGTTTGACCAATGTTCCTGGAAACATGCCTCTACAAGAGTTACATGAAGAAAACCAAATTGGCACCAACTTCAATTGAGTAACCAGAAGCCGCTATGTTGGCACATTTACCTCCAGGTGAATATGATGATGAATAATAACTTCCCTGACTGGGGAATTTGGGGTGGCAGTGACGTGTTGTGGCAGGTGCTAGGCCTGTTTACCAGATTGGTTGGCAGTTCGCTGATACCTCAGGAATGCCCAGACCTCACCACACCTGACAGACTGGGAGCAGTTGTTGGAGTAATCAATTTCAAATACAAACTGCTTTGTATTAGATCCCTCCTGTTCCTATGGTACCTCCCCACCTGTCTATTTCCCAGCAACCCCCAGCAGACAGACAGGATCGCCAGGAAGGCAGTTGACACCAGGCTTTAATTACATTTTTTATCATCCACACGCCTCTTCAAATCAGATTGTATTTGTCACATGTGCCGAATATAACAGGTGTGCAAGCCTTTACCCAACAATGCAGTTTTAAGGAAATTCCCCCCGAAAAAGTAAAAGCTAAGAATAACAAATAATTAAAAAGCAGCAGTAAATAACAATAGCGGGGCTATAAACAGGGGGTACCGGTAAAGAGTCAATGTGTCAATGTGCGGGGGAACCGGTGTCGAGGTAATTGTGATAATTATGTACATGTAGGTAGGGGGCAACGCAAATAGTCTGGGTAGCCATTTGATTAGCTGTTCAGGAGTCTTATGGCTTGGGGGTAGAAGCTATTCAGAAGCCTCTTTGACCTAAACTTGGCGCTCTGGTACCACTTGCTGTGCAGAAGCAGAGAGAACAGTCTATGACTAGGGTGGCTAGGGTGACATTTTTTAGGGCCTTTCTCTGACACCGCCTGGTATAGAGGTCCTGGATGGCAAGAAGCTTGGCCCCAGTGATGTACTGGGCCGTACGCACTACCCTCTGTAGTGCCTTGCGGTCGGAGGCCGAGCAGCTGCCATACCAGGCAGTGATGCAACCCGTCAGGATGCTCTCAATGGTACAGTTGTAAAACCTTTTGAGGATCTGAGGACCCATGCCAAATCTTTTCAGTCTCCTGAGGGGAAATAGGTTTTGGCCTGCCTTCTTCACAACTGTCTTGGTGTGTTTGGACCATGTTAGTTTGTTGGTGATGTGGACGCCAAGGAACTTGAAGCTCTCAACCTGCTCCACTACAGCCCTGTTGATGAGAATGGTGGCGCACTCATTTTCCTGTAGTCCACAATCATCTCCTTTGTCTTGATCACGTTGAGGGAGAGGTTGTTGTCCTTGCACCACACGGTCAGGTCTCTGACCTCCTCCTTATAGGCTGTCTAATTGTTGTCGGTGATCAGCCTACCACTGTTGTCATCAGAAAACTAAATTATGGTGTTGGAGTCGTGCCTGGCTGTGCAGTCATGAGTAAACAGGGAGTACAGGAGGGAACTGAGCACGCACCCCTGAGGGGCCCTCATGTTGAGGATCAGCATTTCGGATGTGTTTTTTCCTACCCTTACCAACTGGGGGTGGTCCGTCAGGAAGTCCAGGATCCAGTTGCAGAGGGAGGTGTTTAGTCCCAGGGTCCTTAGCTTAGTGATGAAAATTGAGGGCACTATGGTGTTGGAACGCTGAGCTGTAGTCAATGAATAGCATTCTCACATAGGAGTTCCTTTTGTCCAGGTGGGAAAGGGCAGTGTGGAGTGCGATAGCGATTGCATCATCTGTGGTTCTGTTGGTGTGGTATGCAAATTGAAAGGGGTCAAGTGTTTCTCGGATAATGGTGTTGATGTGAGCCATGACCAGCCTTTCAAAGCATTTCATGGCTACAGACGGGAGTGCTACGGGTCAGTCGTCATTTAGGCAGGTTACCTTAGTGTTCTTGGGCACAGGGACAATGGTGGTCTGCTTGAAACAGACAGGGAGAGTTTGAAAATGTCAGTAAAGACACTTGCCAGTTGATCAGCTCATGCTCAGAGTACCCGTCCTGGTAATCCATCTGGCCCAGCGGAACATCATTTTTAAAGGTCTTACTCACATCGGCTCTGGAGAGCTTGATCACACAGTTGTCCGGAACAGCTGATGCTCTCATGCATGTTTCAGTGTTACTTGCCTCAAAGCGAGCATAGAAGTTATTTAGCTCGTCTGGTATGCTCGTGTTCAGAAATTCAGAAATAGAGATAAAATGAATCCCTTATTTCAACCGGACAATAACGTTGCCAACATAAAAGGTAAACAAGAAATGCACTCTCTCAGGATTGTGCATGAAAAAGCTCTGTGCATTCAGACTGGTCTTCCTCATTTTTAAGAATACAAGCCTGAAACAATTTCTAAAGACTGTTGACATCTAGTGGAAGGCATAGGAACTGCAAATTGAGTCCTAAGTCAATGGATACTGTAATGGCATTGAATAGAAAACTACCAAACCCCCCAAAAAATACTTCCTGAATGGATTTTTCTCAGGTTTTCGCCTGCCAAATCAATCCTGTTATACTCACAGACACTATTTTAACAGTTTTGGAAACTTTAGAGTGTTTTCTATCAAAATCTATCTATATGCATATCATATCTTCTGGGCCCGAGTAGCAGGCCATTTAATTTGGGCTTGATTTTCATCCAAAATTCTGAATGCTACCCTAGAGGAGTTAAAGTCACCGGCCACTCGGAGCGCAGGCTCTGGATGAGCATTTTCCTGTTTTCTTATGGCGGAATACAGCTCATTGAGTACGGTTTCAATGCCAGCCTCGGTCTGTGGTGGTACGTAGACAGCTACGAAAAACGGAAACTTTCTAGGTAGATAGCATGGTCTACAGCTTAACATGAGATACTCTACCTCAGGCGAGTAAAACTTTGAGACTTCCTCAGATATCGTGCACCAGCTATTGTTTACACTTTTGCATAGGCCCCTGCCCCATGTCTTACCAGAGGCTGCTGTTCTGTCCTGCCGATAGAGTGTATAACCTGCCAGCTGTATGTTCCTAATGTCGTCATTCAGCCACGACTCGGTGAAACATAAGATGTTACAGTTTTAATGTCCTGTTGGTAGGATATACGTGCTTTCAGTTCGTCAAATTTATTTTCCAGCAATTTAACGTTAGCTGGCAGAACAGAAGGCAAGGGCAGATTATCCACTCGCCGCCTGATCCTCACAATGCTTCCTGATCTCTTTCCGCAAAACCTACATTTCCTTTTCCAGCGAATATACAGGGATCTGGGCCTGGTCGGGTGTCTGTAGTATATCTCCGCATCCAACTTATTGAAGAACTCCTCATCCAATTTGAGGTGAGTAATCCCAGTTCTATTGTTCAGAAGCTCTTTTCAGTCATAAGAGATGGCGGTAGCAGCAACATTATGTTCAAAACAAGTTACGGCCAATGCGAAAAAACAAACAAAATAGCAAGGTTGGTTAAGAGCCAATAAGATGGCAGCCCTCCCCTCCGGTGCCATCTTGACATGCACCACAACTAAAGTGCCTGCTCACTGTTTCTCTCACAGCAATGTGATATTGTGGGGAATGTAAGGCTCCATTGCATTTCATTGCATTCTTTAAGCTCTTTACCCTTACCCATCCCATGACTTGTAGTAGGGCGCCTGTTCACGTAAGTTGAAAACTTTTGAACGCTCACATCCTGTGAAATATTTGCTTAAAGCAACTTCTGGTTACTCACCTGAGAACATTGTCAGTAAAGATTGCTGCTGAGTGATTCAACAATTCCTCCACCCCCGAATGCAATGTAATGGGCCTCTGGCATCACTTCAAAGAACTGATTCCAGAGAGGACAATGAAACATATTAACATACTATCAAACATACTATCCTGGTGTAAATAAAGGAATAGACTGGATGACCACCATGCTTAATTACAAAACACATATGTTGCTAAACTGTGTAACACACCCAACACGAGGACAACGTAGGCTACATTCTGCAGTGGCTCTCTCTCTCTCTCTCTCTCTCTCTCTCTCTCTCTCTCTCTCTCTCTCTCTCTCTGTGTGTGTTTGTAAGGGGTGTGTTGGGGCCAATTTCACCTCTCTCAACCCCTTCGACAAGTGTGGTAGCTGCAAATTTGCCTTTGTTTATTACGAATTATCAAATCAGGAAAGAGCTGAGTCGTTTTGGTAAGTTTGCTAGCGGTTTTCGTGTACTGTCGGCAGGTTTTCAGCCAGATGCCGTTAAGCATGTTGTTTCTGAATAACAATGAGCAACAGCTAAATGTGCATTTTAAAGTGAGGCATGGTGAGGGGCTCTATGCAGGGTTTGCCAGCACAATTAGTCTACGGTGTTTTGAGTGTGGGGATTTGGGGCTTTGCATGCCCACATACAGGCCGTAGACAAGGTGAGGGTACAAGCGCCAGTGGGGGAAATCGAAGTCAACGTGCAGGGGGTAATGAGATGCAGACAGCAGAGGCTGGGCCTAGTCATGCCAGGGATGGTGGTGTAGATGAGGCTGGGCCTAGTCATGCAAGAGATGGTGGTGTAGATGAGGCTGAGCCTAGTCAGCCTAGAGATGGTGGGGTAGCTAAGGCTGGGTCTAGTCAGGCTATGGATGGTGGTGTAGCAGAGGCTGGGTCTAGTCAGTCTGGAGATGGTGGGGTAGCGGAGGCTGGGCCTAGTCATACTATGGATGGTGGAGTAGTGGAGGCTGGGTCTAGTCAGGCTATGGATGGTGGTGTAGCGGAGGCTGGGTCTAGTCAGGCTAGAGATGGTGGGGTAGCTGTAATAATTTTCTCCTCAAAGGAGGTGTGTAGGGGTAGGCTGCTTGATGTAAAAGCAGAAATTAACAACATGGGTTTTGTCTTTATAAATGTGTATGCGCCTAACACAGGGAGAGAGATGGGGGTTCTATTTGGGAGTCTTAGACAGGAACTCTCACAGGTAGCGCTTGAGGAGACGCTGGAGGTCGGAGGGGACTGGAACTGTACAATGGATTTTACGAAAGACAGAAATGGGGAAGCGCCTCATTCAGTGTCAGTGGGGGTGTTAAGGAACATCATTAATCAGTTTGACCTATTGGATGTGTGGAGAACTAAACATCCCAACACAAGACAGTATACATGGGTGAAGTTTTTTTGGGGCTAGGGTAAGTGCACCCCGACTTGATCGGTTTTACATGTCTAGGAATCGGAGCAATAGGCTGTTGGGCGGTACCATTCTCCCGGTGGGGTTTTTGGATCATCACATAATCATGACTTGGCTGTCTATTTCACCAGGGCCCCGGCAGGCATCCTATTGGGAGTTCAATGTAAAACTCTTACAAGATGCCACTTTTTGCTCAGTTTTCCAGACCTTTTGGGAAAGGTGGGGGCAGCGAAGAGAGGAGTATGAGTCTCTGAGTCAATGGTAGGATGTGGGAAAAGTCAAAATTCTGCATTTCTGTCAACAGTACACATCTCTCTCATCCTCAGAGGCTAGGAGAGTATTGGGGGAACTAGAGCGTTTTATTAGTGAAATGGAGGTAGAGATGGTGGGGCAAGGCAATGTAGGCCTTCAGGCTAATTTAGCTGAATTACGTAGGGACCTGTCAGGAGAATTCTATACTCCTGTTCATTTACCAATTCAATTATGTTATCCTCAGTCTGTTATATCAGGATTTATAAGTTACTGATAGAAATGAAAACAGACAGAGGCCCAGTCTACCAAAGTTAAATGTTTATTCATGGAACGTTCTGACGTGTAGAGTACAAGACCTTCAATTTATAGTGACACACATACTTCCACACAAACCATCAAATCCGCCCGCCAATAGAGCTTAGGGGAGTACGTGAGAATAATGTCTTCCTACTCTCCCCTAAGATAGGGAGAGAACTGGGACTGGGAAGTTCTCAGTGTCCCAGCCAAGGTCGCCCCGAATCTGGCTCAGACAGACAGTCTGTTCTCAAAACACTAGACACATTGTTCCCAAAACGTAGATTCTGACTAAACCCACACACAGTATTATAATATAATCATCGAATGATTCTAACACTTACACACATGTATTATAATAATCTAATGATTCAAATCAATTTCATACAATCACATGGTTTCAGACCTATGGTTTCAGGACTGTAACATTCTAATAATGTATTAAAACACATTTCCTTATCAGGACCTGGGTAGTTTTTTCCAGATTAAAGCAAAGGGAGCACTTGTAAGAGCTAGGTTCTCCATGCTCAAGGAAATGAATGCTCCCAGCTCCTCCTCCTTTGGTTTGGAAAGACAGAGCGGTGAAGCCAAGGGTATGCATTGTCTACGGCTGTCTGATGGGCAGGTGACCTCTGTGGTGGGGGAGATGCGGGAGCAGACTGTGGAGTTTTATACTGAGTTGTATAGGGCAGAAGTGTGTGATCCTATGAATGCTCGGGTCTTGTTCGCATGACTCCCTAAGCTCTCTCTGGCACAGAGGGATGAAATGGACATTCCTCTGGTGTGCCATGAACTGGCAGAGGATGTAACCCGGTCATGCACTGGGGGTCGATGGACTCCCAGTGGAGTTTTATAAAAAATTCTGGGGAATAATTGGACAGGAGTTCTTTTGCGTGTTGTGTGAATGTGTCGGGGTTAGGAGAGTTGCCGATGAGCTACCGCCGGCGGCTCTGACTCTCAGACACAAAAAAGGGGACTTGTGTGAACATAAGAACTGGAGGCCTGGAGGCTATTTGCCAAGGTCCTCTCTAACAGACTGAAGTCCCATTTGGACTCGATAGTACATATTGTGTATCGGGACGCTCAATCACGGACAACTTGTTCTTAATCAGGGACATGTTGGACTTGTCGAGAGGTTCTAATGTGAACTTTGTACCGGTCTCTTTAGATCAAGAGAAGGCTTTTGATAGAGTGGACCATGAGTATCTGTTTAATTAGAGCTCTCTTGAATTTTTTCAACATTTTGTTAAAAATCGCGTATAGTATATGCATATGATTAGTATGTGTGGATAGAAAACACTCTGAAGTTTCTAAAACTGGTTAAATCATGTCTGTGACTATAACAGAATGTGAACAGCAGGCAAAATCCCAAGAAAAACCTGTTCACAAAAAAAAAAAAAGTATCCATCCGCCAGGCTCTGAATTGTCTATGGCAAGGGAAAATAGATAGCGGCCAGTTTACAGTTCGTACAGCTTCCACACGATGTCGCCAGTACTGGCAATTGGGTTGAAATTAATCCTTGGTGAAATGAGAAATAGACACTTCCTGTCATCCAGTACACAGGAGGAAGTTTATGGAAGAGAGAATATGGACCATGATTTCAAGAGTAGCTGCTATTGAATACAGATCGCCCCGTGATCAATTTGATCGATTATTAACGTTTACAAATACCTAAAGTTGGGTTACAAAAGTAGTTTGAAGTGTTTTGTCAAAGTTTATAGGCAACTTTTTTAATTTAAAAAAATGACGTTGCGTTTTGGAAAGCAGAAGAAGCTTGTCAAAGGTAATGCATGTTTTATGTTTTATTTCTGCGTTTTGTGTAGTGCCGGCTACGCTAATTAATTTGTTTACGTCCCCTTCAGGTATTTCGGGGGGTTACATGCTATCAGATAATAGCTTATCATGCTTTCGCCGAAAAGCATTTTAAAAATTTTACATGTTGGCTAGATTCACAACGAGTGTAGCTTTAATTCAGTACCCTGCATGTGTGTTTTAATGAAAGTTTGAGTTTTAGCGAGTACTATTAGCATTTGGCGCTACGCATTTCCATTTCCTGTTGGCTAGGTGAGACGCTGGCGTCTCGGTGGCTGTAAGAGGTTATTAACCTTTCTGATCTCCCCATCCCGGATCCGGGTTCGTGAATACAGACTCAAGCTCATTACCATAACGCAACGTTAACTATTCATGAAAATCGCAAATGAAATGAAATAAATATGCTAGCTCTCAAGCTTAGCCTTTTGTTAACAACACTGTCATCTCAGATTTTCAAAATATGCTTCTCAACCATTGCAAAACAAGCATTTGTGTAACAGTATTGATGGCTAACGTAGCATTTAGCATTAACATTCAGCTGGCAACATTTACACAAAAAAACAGAAAAGCATTCAAAAAAATCATTTACCTTTGAAGAACTTCAGATGTTTTCAATGAGGAGACTCTCAGATAGCAAATGTTCAGTTTTTCCTGAAAGATTATTTGTCTAGGACAAATCGCTCAGTTTTCTGCGTCACGTTTAGCTATGAAAAAAACCCTGTATCCAGGATTGTGTAAATCTATCAGCAAGCTCATTAGCATAAAACAACGTTAACTATTTATGAAAATCGCAAATGAAATGAAATAAATATGCCATCTCTCAAGCTTAGCCTTTTGTAAACAACACTGTCATCTCAGATTTTCAAAATATGCTTCTCAACCATAGGAAAACAATAATTTGTGTAAAAGTAGCTAGCTAGAGTTAGCATTTCGCGTTAGCATTTAGCGTTAGCATTAGCGTTAGCATCCAGCACGCAACATTAACAAAAACATAAAAGCCTTCAAATAAAATCATTTACCTTTGAAGAACTTCTGATGTTTTCAATGAGGATACTCTCAGTTAGATAGCAGATGCTCAGTTTTTCCAAAAAGATTCCTTGTGTATTAGAAATAGCTCCGTTTTATACATCACATTTGGCCACCAAAAAAAATCCATAAATTCAGTCCTCAAAACGCAAACTTTTTTCCAAATTAACTCCATAATATCGACTGAAAACATGGCAAACGTTGTTTAGAATCAATCATCAAGGTGTTTTTCACATATCTCTTCATTGATACATCGTTCTTGGACACATGCTTTCTCCCCTGAATCAAATGGTAAAGTGGAAGCAGCTGGCAATTGCGCACCGAATTCGACGCAGGACACCAGGCGGACACTTGGGAAATGTAGTCTCTTATGGTCAATCTTCCAATGATATGCCTACAAATACGTCACAATGCTGCTAAGACCTTGGGCGAACGACAGAAAGTGTAGGCTCATTCGTTGCGCAATCACAGCCATATAAGGAGAGAATGGAAAACAGAGCTTCAGAAATTCTGCTAATTCCTGGGTGATGCATCATCTTGGTTTCGCCTGTAGAATGAGTTCTGGGGCACTTACAGACAAAATCTTTGCAGATTCTGAAACTTCAGAGTGTTTTCTTTCCAAAACTGTCAAGAATATGCATAGTCGAGCATCTTTTCGTGACAAAATATCGCGCTTAAAACGGGAACGTTTTTTATCCAAAAATGAAATAGCGCTCTAACAGGTTAATGTGATGTCTGTGTTTGGGTTTGGAAAGAGTTTTTTGACCTGTGTGAAGCTGTTGTATGCTGGGGCATCATGTATGGCCAAAGTGGGAGGGGGGCTCAGTAGGCCAGTCTGGGTGAGACGGGGCATTAGACAAGGATGCCCTCTATATGGGTAGTTATACACACTAGTCATTGAGCCTTTTTTGGGACTGCTACGCAGGAGACTGAAGGGAGTGTGCTGGACAGGCATGGATGTGGTGACAGGCATAGCAGTGTCAGCATATGCAGATGATGTTTCTGTGATGGTCAGGATATGCAGGCACTAGAGAATAGTCTGAAGGTGTACGAGGGAGCTTCTTCAGCTAAGGTGAAGTGGGGCAAGAGCAAAGCCCATTGGGGCTAGGGCCCCCCATGGGGGATAGGGCCCCTCCTCTGCTTCCAGGGGGTTTGCAGTGGGGTTGTGAAGGGCTTAAAGTGTTGGGGGTGTACCGGGGCTCGGGGAAGTGCGTCAGGAAGAACTGGAAGGGGCTGTCACAGGCAGTGGTGTCAAGACTGGCCAGGTGGAGGTGGCTCCTGTCCCAAGTGTCATATAGAGGGAGGGTGCTGATAATCGACAACCTGGTGGCATCTTCCCTGTGGCATAAACTGGCTGTCCTCAACCCCCCCGCCAGTCTGCTCGCAGACCTGCAACGCAAGCTGGTGGACATTTTCTGGTCGGGCCATCACTGGCTGAGGGCAGCAGTGTTGTACATGACCATCCACGAAGGAGGATAGGGCCTGGTGGAACTGGAGAGCAGGATGGCTGCTTCCGGCTAAAGGCGGTGCAGAGACTGCTGTACCATACTGATGTTGGCTGGAGGGAACCAGCATGCGCGCTGCTGAGGAGAGCTGGCGGATTAGGGTTGGACCGGCAGCTGTTCCTCATGAAGCTGGAGAGGCTGAGTACAGCAGGTCTCTCAGATTGTTACTCTGCAGTGCTGAGGGCCTGGCAGCTGCTAAGGCCCACACGAGAAGGGGGTGTGGAGCCTGGGCCGTGGGAGGAGCCTATCTTCAACAACCCAGCCATCCCTTTGAGATCGGTTCAGTCGGCCACCCTGCAGAGGCAACTGATGGCAGCGGGTTTACAAAGGCTGGGTGACCCGAGACTGCTGGGAGAGGAGGGGTGGAAAACCCCGGAAGTCTTGGCACAACAAACAGGAATAATGTCTCAGGCTGCTCGAGAGTTTCCTGGAGGAGGTCCAGGAGGCACTGTCCGAGCCTGTAAGGGGGGTATTTGAGCGGCCAAAGGGTGAGGGGCCACCAATGTTTCCGCCACTGAAGGTGACGGCAGAGACTGGAGACTGGCAAGGGGGTCTGGAGGATTCGTTAGATTTTAACACTCCGAGCCTGGGGGAGTTTGAAGGGGTGGGAGGTAAAGCCCTCTACAACCTCTGCGTTAAGGTTAGGAACATTAGGAGCGAAGGCACATCAGTGGCAGGGGGTATGTGGGGCAGAGAGTATGGTGGGTTTTAGATGGAGGGGGCTCTACAAACCCCCAGTACCAAAGAGGTCAGGGGACCTCCAGTGGAGGGTTCTTCATGGAGCCCTGGCCACTAACAGCTGGTTGGCACGGGTTGAACCGGGATTCGGGCCGGGTGTCCTTTCTGTGTAATGAAAGAAATTGATTCATGTGCTTTCTGTGTGCACCAGGTTAATGCCATTAATGTCTCTGTTGGAATGTCTGTGTGAGAGGTTGGGGGTGGTTTTTACTGTTGGGATGTTTATAATGAGATACAGGTATTCGATTAAGGAGAAGGCCGAATGTGTTTTGTTGATTTTTTGCTCAGGCGAAGTTGGCTATTTGGCTAACAAGGAGGAACAGGGTCAAAGGTGGAGGGATAACAGACCCTTTACTATTGTTTAATGGGATGGTCTCTGCAAAGCTTAGGTTTGAGTTTGAGTACTATAGAATGATAAAAAGTGTGCAGATGTTTCAGGAGATATGGTGTGTTGGGGGGGCTGTCTGTATAGCTGGGGAATATGTTTTTGATATACGGTTGTAGAAGTGAGTATTATTTGGGGTATTGTGATGTTGGTTTACATCATGTGGTAGATGGAAAGGTGAGTATGGTACATGTATGCAGTACAGGATAAATTTTACTGTTTTATTTTTAAGGGGGTGAGTTTTTTTTTATGAAATGAGAAAGTTTCAGTAAAGAAAGACAAAAGTCTCTCTCTCTCGTATATATATATCAGAGGAGGAAGTGAAATATAAAAAAGTTATAATTTTTAGATAAAACTATACTAAATATATTCATATGTCACCAAATAATTGATTAAAATACATTGTTTTGCAATGAAAGTCTACTGTAACTTCAACAGCACTGTCTGGGGGTAGCACCATGGTGTAGCCGGAGGACAGTTAGCTTCTGTCCTCCTCTGGCTACATTGACTTCAATACAAAACCTAGGAGGCTCGTAGGCCCCACCCCCTTCCATAGACCAACATGGTAAATAGTGTAATTTAAATTTTTTGCCTTGCTATCTCCAGTAGTTAGCTACCAGCACGAGGGTGCAGTTTTCTCCGCCAGAATGGTAGAGTAGCCAACGCTGCCAAAAATGTTGGACTTTTTGTTGAAGGAACCCCTTTTGTTCTCTGGGATGCACGGAAAAAGTGCAAATTAAAAGCGTCGGTCAAACTCACCATGAGATCAGTTTCATGAAGATTGAAAAGGTAAGGGCATTCAATACCAACTGGTATCAAAGTACTGTATATCTGGTTAACATCAGGCCGTCTGTATTGCTGGCCTTACCTGCTTTTTGGAAAGTCTGAGCCTTGGTCGAAAGCTGGGTACAGTAACCTGAATAACATCCATCATTCAGCTAAATGAAAAAACAATAATTTTCTTTTAGAAGAGAGGGAAAGTTCCGTTAATTAACAAGGGCAACTACAAGGAGCTTGCTGAGGTAATTACAAGTTACGATGCTTTACTTGCTGAATATATCAAACTTTTGACTGTCTTTTCTGGGATGTCGTAAATAATTCAGAATGATTTGAAAGCTTCCATCTCATAATCCATTAAAAGTTAGATTCAAAAGAGAGGTTGACGCAGAGCATTTCGTACAAAGGGAGTTCACATACCACTGTAAAGCCCAGCTCATTGGCTATCGAGCTATGTTTCAAAACAATAGGTGATCATTGGACCAAGACATTGTCAATCAAGTAAACACCATTGGTGCATAATGATGGCCAATACGCAATGTAGAATGATGAAACAAGTTTTGCTGCCATCTAGAGTGTCTGAGGATTGCACAGGAACTGAACTTGACCGGGTTAAGTTTTGGCGATTAGATTTCATAAATTGTTCTGTTGCAAGTTGAAAGAGTCAGAATTCATGCAAACCGCTGTATACAACATGGATCATGTTAGGATATAAAAATGGTTGTTATTAGACAAAAATGTGCTACATTTTATCTCTTTAAGCTTTCTGACAATATAAGATATGTCTATGTCCCGAGAAAGTTAGTTGTTGTTTACAATGCCTTTCTAATCAAATATCGCATATTGAGGAACAACTGTCACGATTTCAGGACGCTGATCCAGTAGAGGTTTTAAAGGTACAACTACAGAATTATTTACATGAGCCAAGTGATAACTGAGCAAAAGACATACACCAATAGTAGTTTGAAAGAAAGAACAGCATTTTAAAATTAAAACAACTAAAACTAACTATCAAACCCAATTCAGAAATATTGCCTTTTGGAGTGAAATTTGGAGATGGCGGTGGGAGTCCTTCGTCCAAAGTTTGTTGAATGCATGCACTGAAGAAATTATAAAACACAAAAACGAAAACAATTACCGAAATCTATTTATATTTTGGCATCTGAAAAGGTCAAAATGTAGTTATTATTGTTACAAAACAAATGCTCGGTGAAAAATACACGAATTTGCCTAATTTTGACAGCCCAGCGTTGGGTCAATATTGGTCAAACACAGCATTGGGTTGATTCAACCCAGCGGGTTTGGGTTGTGCTTCTAACCCAGCGCCTTGGATTGAGCACTTGACCCAACTACTGGGTAAATTAGACCATATTGCTGGGTTAAAACAACTCAGTGTGTTGGGTTGTGACATAAGATTGGGGGATTGACCCAGTAGCTGGGTAATTTAAGTAATACTTTGGTTATTTTCAGTGTCATCCAAATTTCAATTTTGCTTGCATATTTTTGCGTTTCCACCATCCCAATCCCTCCCTTTCCCACACACACAATAATGACACAATGTTGAATTTTGATTTAATAATTTCTATTGTCTATATTTCAGAACATGAATTGTCCACAATGTACAAGACTATACAATTTATGTTTACGCTAGCATCCCACCTGGCCAACATCCAGTGAAATTGCAAAGTGCCAAATTCAAAAACAGAAATACTCACTATAAAAATTCATGAAACATACAAGTGTTATACATCGGTTTAAAGATTAACTTCTTGTTAATCCAACCACGGTGTCAGATTTCAAAAAGGCTTTACGGCGAAAGCATACCATGCGATTATTTGAGAACAGTGTCTAGCAGAATAATCATTACAAACAGTTACCAGCCAAGTAGAGGAGTTACACAAGTCAGAAATAGAGATAAAATGAATCACTTACCTTTGATGATCTTCATATGGTTGCACTCTCAAGACTCCCATTTACTCAATACATGTTTGTCTTGTTCGATAAAGTCCCTCTTTTATATCCAAAAACCTCCGTTTTGTTCGCGCATTTTGTTCAGTAATCCACAGGCTCAAACGCCGTCACACGAAAAATCCAAATAGTATCCGTAAAGTTCGTAGAAACATGTCAAACAATGTTAATAACAATCCTCAGGTTGTTTTTAGCCTAAATAATCGATAATATTTCAACCGGACAATAACGTCGTCAATATAAAAGGTAAACAAGAAAGGCGCACTCTCGGTCGTGCGCATGAAAAATCTCTGGGACACTGTAAGGTCCACTCATTCAGAGTGGTCTTACTCTCTAATTTTCCAGAATACAAGCCTGAAACAATTTCTAAAGACTGTTGACATCTGGTGGAAGCCATAGGAAGTGCAATTTGAGTCCTAAGTCAATGGATACTGTAATGGCATTACAAACATAAAAAAATCCCACTTCCTGGATGGATTTTTCTCAGGTTTTCACCTGCCAAATCAGTTCTGTTATACTCACAGACATTATTTAAACAGTTTCGGAAACTTCGGAGTGATTTCTATCCAACTCTACCAATTATATGCATATCCTAGCTTTTGGGCCTGAGTAGCAGGCAGTTTACTTTGGGCACGCTTTTCATCCAGAGGTGAAAATAGTGCCCCCTACCCGAGTGAAGTTAAGTAATGACTGTATTTCATTCATAAAGCACTTTTCACAAGCCCCAAAATGTAGCATTTGTATTTAAAATAAGTTGTGATAGAATGAAAGCGTACCAGAACGCGCTTCGGTAGTTGAACTAAAAGCAAACGAGCCACATACCGTACTGTAGGCAAAAAGCAGGCACACATGCATTAAAAAACAAACTAAAAGTTCATTTAACAGAGCTATAAATAGTGCCTTAAGAGGATTGAAATGCATCAATTCACAGGAACACATCAGCCAGAGGGCTGTCACTTCTCACACAACATACAAGAGCAAATACTTATCCACTATTGTTCAGTAGAAAAAAAGACATCTTCACAACAGTCTTAATGCAAGGGGATTATGTTCCTGGCAGCTATACACCATGGTCTGTAATAATTCCCATGTTGGTGCACAAAGAATGGGAAAGTTAAACCGACGGTCTGTGTTGGCGTTTTTGTTGAGCAGGCATTTCAATGCCATGGCAGGGTATCACATCTGCTGCAGAAGCAGTTGAGCTTATTTCTCGAGTTAGTTGTTCGAATGGAGCTAGAAGTGTTCATGTTTCCAAGTATGTTCTCAAATGCCATTGAAATGGCAGCAGCGGTATGAGAACCAGCACATTCTTGAGCATGCAATATGGCTTTCCTCTGTACGATATCCTCATCGACCCACTGTGCTGTCAGACTCATAATGCTCATGGGGCTGACATTGCTGGTCCAAATGTCAGCCGTGAAGCTAATAGCAGTGACGCCCATAGCAAGTAGCTCATGAATGTGAGTTTCAACAATACTGTGAAACTCCGGAAGGGCAACATCTGAAAAATAGCGCCTACTTATTAGTGTGTACCAGTGCTCGACCAGTCGGCGAAAGCCAAAATCATCTACGACAGAGAACGGTTGATTGTCAATGGCAATGAATTCCATGATCTTGGCATTAATGGATTTTGCCTTTGAGTTGTCTCGCTGAAATATTCTTACTCTTTCAAATGACTGCTCGACTTCTTGACTGCTCTATCCACACAGCAAACAATGTAGGCTAGGTTAAGAATGCTGTGTTGCACGTATAGCGCTATATTTTTTGTGGCATCATTACGTCATCCACTTCCGTTATATAGGTATGCATGTCAGTTTGACATCAGTTTGGCACATTGGCTTAAACTAGACATCAGGCCGATGCCGAGGTTTGCATTTTTAGCTAATATCGCCCGATTCCGATATGCTTACCTCTATATTGAGCATCCCAACCAACAACCCAACCTTGCTGTTTTTACAGAAAACAACCCAACTATTGACCCAATGCCTGCATCCCAGCAATTTGGTCATCCAAACAAGTCTAACTTACATCTCAAAGTCATGCACGCAAGAAGCCTTTGTCTGTCTGGTGCACACATATTTCTCTGTCCTCAGTTTGATTGAAGGCCTCAATCTGTACTTTTGCCTTGTAACTTATTGCTTCTAGAAAGAGAGAAGGAACACCACATGATCAAGATGAGCAAGCTACTACTTTAAAGCCATGAAAGATCTAATTGTTACAAATAATGAATGTATGGGCTACATTTATATGAATAATGCATATATTTTTCTTACCTTATCAATTTTGAAGGCGATAAACTCATTTATCATTAAAATAAAGTATTATGAGTGCACCACAAAAATATTTCCAAGTTATTGATGGGTCCTCCGGGTTGTTGATGCATTCCAGGGTGTTTGTGGATACTTCCCCTACGGGAAGTTTTGCTTTGATGTCAAGTCAACTCATAATGTTGCTAACTAGCTACCTTAGCTGTTGTGTTAGCTAACATACTACTGAACTGTGAAACTAGCATATTGAAATGCAGTTTTGAGATTTAAAGAGAGCAACATATTCACCTAAAATATAAGTGTTTAGGCAAATCATTAGTTAGCTAGCTATCACATGAAAAATATGATAAATAACATTAGCTAGCTAAGTGCTAGCCAGTCAGTCAGTAGCACTGACAGGTTGAAACTGCTATCAACAAAATGTGTTTAACTCTATCCAATAAAGAATGACATTGCTAACTGGGCATCAAAATTTGTTAAAGTTTATTAAGACATTTTATTAATAAGTTAAACACTCACCAGACAACATTGGTAGGTAGCTAGCTAGATAGCTTGGTTTCTATTCTCCAACATATGCTTCTAATCCCCAAGTTCCAATATCAGTAAATGTTGATGACCAATGAAGATTGGTCATCAACGTTTACTGATATTGGAACTTGTGTTCACCAGAAGTGGCTTTTGGTAAACTGTTGGCCACTAGTGGCAATAAATGCTGTTGCCACAGATTCAAATAGAATCTTGAGAGAATTGTATGCCAGAAATGGAACTCTGGCTAACTGTTTGCCACTGGAGGCAATACATATTATTGTTGCCAAAGGCCTGCTGCAGACTCACCACTATGGGCAAACTTTTGCAAAACTTCTGGCAACATTTTGTTTCACTCTATTTAGTTTGCAGCAAATTTAGCACACACTTGTGGAAAGTTAACCACAAAAAAAACCCATTTTTATAAGGGTAGCCATCTTTGGATACACACCTTCAATCAATTACGCATATGCCATGGTAGTCACTTCTAGACTGGTACCTTCAGCAGATTAATCACGTGTGTTTGTTTGTTCTATCTTTGGCTAACATTAGCTAACGTAAGACGTAATATGATTCGGTGCGTGAAGCCCAGACCTGGCTTCCTCCTTGGCAATTATGTGTGAAACACATCTCACTGACATGATGAAAACAAGCCTAGATTCCCCCAGGGTGAAATTCCCCTTCAAGAACCCAGGTCCCAGGCCTGGTATCAACCTCAAGTCCTCAGTCCATTCACTGTAGAGCAGAAGAACAAAGATTTAATAACACAGGGCAACGGAATATCACCCATGAGCTGATCAACCTAGGAACACAGTGTGACTCTATTTGATTGTCAGCTTTCGAGGCTAGATAATAGTAAAAAACATATGCTTGAAGTTACAATACAACGGAAGGCAGCATGGTCACGTGACAAGTCACATGAACATAGTCCCTGTGCTTGCATCACTGTAACATAACCATTTTCTGCAGTGTTACATTTAGAAAGTGAAGGGTACATTTGTTTTGAAGGGTTTCGTCCAAACCTTTCCCCACTATATTTGTGATGGGAAATCTAAATTGAGCTCCCGTTTGATTGTCCTTGCTTGTAATATCCCTTTTCATCAGGCGCTTGAGTTGAAGTTCTTGGCCGTTATTACCCGAAATTAAGATTAGCCAGCCACCACATGTTTTATGGATTCCACTGTTGTTGCTTCTCTCCACTATTTCCTTATCTTAAATCTAGTGCTCTCTCTTTTTACGACATCGGAGTTGTACCAGTGGTATGCCCTGGCTAGCCTGTCTGATTTGGCACCAGAGGCAAGGTGGAGAGGTAAGTGATCCCAACCTTGTCCCTATTGTCCCCCCGTTCCACTCCTTCTGCGATGGAAGGTGACACACGGGTCACCTAGGGCTGGCTTGCCTTGGTCACAGTGCTCAGAAAGGCACCATTTACCTCCCTCCCTATCTCCCAGATTGAGTGTTGAGGGGAGAGTGGTGTGACCCTAGGAAGTGATTGACCATTGACTTGATCAGGTAAATTTGCAGAACTTGTGCAGACGCCTGTCTTAACTCGGTGAAATGGTGCGACGCTGACGTCCATGGACGTTTAATGAGAGAATCACTGACATGATGTCAGCTGGTCCTTTTCTGGCAGGGCTGAAATGCAGTGGAAATGTTTTTGGGGAATTCAGTTCATTTGCATGGCAAAGACGGACTTCGCAATTAATTGCAATTCATCTGATCACTCTTCATAACATTCTGGAGTATATGAAAATTGCCATCATACAAACTGAGGCCGCAGACTTTGTAAAAATTTATATTTGCGTCATTTTCAAAACTTTTGGCCACGACTGTACTAGTCAAAAACCATTCATCTTGGGGCGATGGGGGAAGTGGGGTTGCAAAATGCAATCATATCATGCAATTATACCATTTAAAAAATTATCAGATATTTTTATGCACACTAGCTAAAAAATAAGTGCAAATTGACAAATTACGAATGGATTATTCAAATAGTCTTGTAAAAAAATAATAATAATGTTCATGGCTCAGTTGACGCAATACTTTTTTGGCTCAGCTCAGTTGCAAAGTTAAGGAACTTTGCAGTCGTGCACATAATCTCATAAGAAAACATGCAGTGGAGATAAGTATTTGATACGCTGCCGATTTTGCAGGTTTTCCTACTTACAAAGCATGTAGAGGTCTGTAATTTTCATCATAGCTACACTTCAACTGCAAGAGACGGAATCGAAAACAAAAATCCAGAAAATCATATTGTACGATTTTTAAGTAAATAATTAGCATTTTATTGCATGACATAAGTATTTGATCACCTACCAACCAGTAAGAATTCCAGCTCTCACAGACCTGTTAGTTTGTCTTTAAGAATCCCTCCTGTTCTCTACTCATTACCTGTATTAACTGCACCTGTTTGAACTCGTTACCTGTATAAAAGACACCTGTCCACACACTCAATCAAACAGACTCCAGCTTCTCCACAATGGCCAAGACCAGATAGCTGTGTAAGGACATTAGGGATAAAATTGTAGACCTGCACAAGGCTGGGATGGGCTACAGGACAATAGGCAAGCAGCTTGGTGAGAAGGCAACAACTATTGGTGCAATTATTAGAAAATGGAAGAAGTTCAAGATGACGGTCAATCACCCTTGGTCTGGGGCTCCATGCAAGATCTCACCTCGTGGGGCATCAATGATCATGAGGAAGGTGAGGGATCAGCCCAGAACTACACGGCTGGACCCGGTCAATGACCTGAAGAGAGCTGGGGCCACAGTCTCAAAGAAAACCATTAGTAACACACTACGCCGTCATAGATTAAAACCTGCAGCGCATGCAAGGTCCCCCTGCTCAAGCCAACGCATGTCCAGGCCCGTCTGAAGTTTGCCAATGACCGTCCGGATGATGCAGAGGAGGAATGGGAGAAGGTCATGTGGTCTGATGAGACAAAAATAGAGCTTTTTGGTCTAAACTCCCCTCGCCGTGTTTGGAGGAAGAAGAAGGATGAGTACAACCTCAAGAGCACCATCCCAACCGTGAAGCATGGAGGTGGAAACATCATTCCTTGGGGACGACGGCACCGTATTGCGGGGAGGATGGATGGGGCCATGTATCGTGAGATCTTGGCCAACAACCTCCTTCCTTCAGTAAGAGCATTGAAGATGGGTCGTGGCTGGGTCTTCCAGCATGACAACGACCCGAAACACACAGCCAGGGCAACTAAGGAGTGGCTCCGTAAGAAGCATCTCAAGGTCCTGGAGTAACCTCCTTCCCTCAGTAAGAGCATTGATGATGGGTCGTGGCTGGGTCTTCCAGCATGACAACGACCCGAAACACACAGCCGGGGACACTAAGGAGTGGCTCCGTAAGAAGCATCTCAAGGTCCTTGAGTGGCCTAGCCAGTCTTCAGACCTGAACCCAATAGAAAATCTTTGGAGGGAGCTGAAAGTCCGTAATGCCCAGCGAAACCTGAAGGATCTGGAGAAGATCTGTATGGAGGAGTGGGCCAAAATCCCTGCTGCAGTGTGTGCAAACCTGCTCAAGAACTACAGGAAACGTATGATCTCTGTAATTCCAAACAAAGGTTTCTGTACCAAATATTAAGTTCTGCTTTTCTGATGTATCAAATACTTATGTCATGCAATAAAATGCAAATGAATTACTTAAAAATCATACAATGTGATTTTCTGGATTTTTGTTTTAGATTCCATCTCTCACAGTTGAAGTGTACCTATGATAAAAATTACAGACCTCTACATGCTTTGTAAGTAGGACAACCTGCAAAATTGGCAGTGTCTCAAAAACTTGTTCTCCCCACTGTAGTTTTGACAAGGATTTCCACGAATGTTCCACTTTGGATTTTCCACTTCAACCCCAAATATATCACATTATACTAAAACGATGACTTAAATCGTTGTACCACATCATGGGTAAGCTCTTGGTATCATCTTTTGTTGTGGTACTTTAAACCAAAGTTTACTGTAATTCAACCATTTTCACAAATGATGTATTCCTCTAAATTCTGCTGTAACATCTATAAAGGGGACAGTTTTTCTGAATTTTGAATTCAGATAAAAAAAATAATCTGTCAAAAAATTGCGCTTTGAGATCCTTGTTTATTAATAATCTGATATATTCCATGACTCTATTTAATTATGGCGAGGAGTTCGGGGAACTCCACCCCCCCGTTCAGCTGAAAAGGTGGCGCAGGGTGGCGCAGGGAATTCAAAAATATTATTTAGAAATATTTAACTTTCACACATTAACAAGTCCAATACCTCAAATGAAAGATAAACATCTTGTTCATCTACCCATCATGTCAGATTTTTTAAATGTTTTACAGCGAAAACACAACATATATTTATGTTAGACCACCACCAAATCAAAGGAAAAACGCAGCAATTTTTTTCCAGCCAAAGATAAAATCACAAAAGCAGGATTAGAGATAAAATGAATCACTAACCTTTTGAAAATCTTCATCAGATAACAGTCATATGACATGTTACACAGTATATTTATGTTTTGTTCGATAATATGCATTTTTATATCCACAAATCTCTGTTTACATTGACGCCATGTTCAGAAATTCCTCCAAAATATCCGGAGGAATTATAGAAAGCTACGCCAGATAACAGAAATACTCATCATAAACTTTGACTAAAGATACATGTTCTACATATAATTAAAGATACACTGGTTCTTAATGCAGCCGCTGTGTCAGATTTGTTTTAAACGTTACGGAAAAAGCATAACATTGCAATAATCTGAGACGGCGCTCAGACGTAACAGTATTTCTCCGCCATGTTGGAGTCAACAGAAATACGAAATTACAACATAAATATCCCCTTACCTTTGATGATCTTTCATCAGAATGTAGTGCAAGGAGTCCTAGTTCCACAATAAATTGTTGTTTTGTTCCATAATATCCAATACTAGTGTCCAAGTAGCTGCATTTGCTATCACTTTCAGCTCACGTGCCCAAAAACTGACTGCTGGTCCAAGATAACTCGCACAAAAACTTCCAAAAGATACATTCCAGGTCGAATAAACTGGTCAAACTAATTAGAGAATCAATCTTCAGGATGTTATTATCATATATATCCAATAACGTTCCAACCGGATCATACGTTTTCATCTGGAGCCAAATGGAACAGCGGTAGCACCCACAGAGAAATGCGCCACAGGAAAATGGCATTCTGTCGGGACACTGACTATTTCCCCTTCCATTAGGTCAAAGTTCACAGCAAATGCTCCATTCCACTTTCTACTGAATGAGGACATCTAGTGGAAGACGTAGGAAGTGCTTCCAGATCCATATTTTGTTGGGAAAGGAGGGGGCGATGACGTCAAAGTTGCCCTAACTTTCAGAATTTCACTTCTTGTTTGGAAGATTGCCTGCCCTATGAGTTCTGTTATACTCACAGACATAATTCAAACAGTTTTAGAAACTTCAGAGTGTTTTCTATCCAATAGTAATAATAATATGCATATATTATCAATCTAGGATAGAGTTTGATGTAGTTCACTATGGGCACGCAATTCATCCAAAGTGAAAATACTGCCCCCTATCCTCAACAAGTTTTAACTTGTAAAACTAAAGCGTTACAGACTCGGAAATTTAGAAATGTAAAATTCATTTAATTTCAGATTGAGCCGACATACTTCATACAGCATTTAACCTGAATGCAGTTTATATGCTGATATATTTGTAAAGCTGATCTTCTGCGATGTCGATTGAATATTGGCCAACATTTATTTTTTAAACTCCAACACAAGGAACAGAATCTAAGGCAACGCAGGATCATTCAAATGTGGTTGTTGGTTATCCCACAGTGGAAAAGAGGTAGTTTGATGAATCACGCTTGCATGATGAGTAACCTTGCGTGCGACCTGAAGACTTGTTAGCTTCCCCAATATTGTGATGTGTATGAGACCCTGGCTCAAACCAGGTCAGTCACAACATCATACCTGATAACTCTTCAGCCCTTAGCAGAGTTGGTCACTGCTCATTCTGAACTGCCCTGCCATTCCCCTAGACTTGTACTTATATCATCTGGAGAAGCACTCACCACAATAGAGAGAGAACGTAAACCTCAACCAGTCGGAAGTCCTTCTGTCCCATTCCAGTGGGCAAAATTATGTTCAAAATAGGATCATTTTTGCTTCTGAATGAAATTTGAAAATATTATTTCAACCGTACGTTGTAAATACATATTTTACGAATGTTGAAAATAGTACATTTTGGGGTCTTTGTTTCTACTTGACTGTGGTGTCCAAACTTGTGAAACATAGACATCTATGATTGTACCGGACCAAATCTGAATAAATCATAGATATCTATGTTTGGGCCAAATCAAGGCTGGACCGGACCAAATCTGAACCAAACACAGACATCTAGAATTGTTTCAGATTTGGTCTGGTCCCAGGTCAGGGCTGTCTTTTAAGGGTATTTCTGTAAATTGATGGGTCTCTCTGCAAAACCACTGGATGTTTTGGAAGCAAAACATTACTGAACATAACGCGCCAATGTCAACTGAGATTTTTGGATATACAGTGCCTTCCGAAAGTATTCGGCCCCCTTGAACTTTGCGACCTTTTGCCACATTTCAGGCTTCAAACATAAAGATATAAAACTGTATTTTTTTGTGAAGAATCAACAACAAGTGGGACACAATCATGAAGTGGAACGACATTTATTGGATATTTCAAACTTTTTTAACAAATCAAAAACTGAAAAATTGGGCGTGCAAAATTCTTCAGCCCCCTTAAGTTAATACTTTGTAGCGCCACCTTTTGCTGCGATTACAGCTGTAAGTCGCTTGGGGTATGTCTCTATCAGTTTTGCACATCGAGAGACTGACAATTTTTTCCCATTCCTCCGTGCAAAACAGCTCGAGCTCAGTGAGGTTGGATGGAGAGCATTTGTGAACAGCAGTTTTCAGTTCTTTCCACAGATTCTCGATTGGATTCAGGTCTGGACCGTAAAAAGAGCTTCTAGATATCAGGACAACGATCACTCACCTCGGATTATACAAAGATTTTTTCTGCAACGAAGACAACGCACATTCTCCAAACACCCCACAGGACCGACATCCCCGTTATTTGCAAGAAGAAGCAACGCAAGTACAGAGGACAAAGAGCCGGATGCCTGGTCAGGACCCAGAGAAGGCGACTGGGAAAGCTGCCATTACCGTCAATACTACTCACCAACGTGCAATCATTGGACAATAAATTAGACGACCTACGATCACAAATATCCTACCAACGGGACATCAAAAACTGTAATATCCTATGTTTCACGGAATCGTGGCTGAATGAAGACATGGATATTCAGCTAGCCGGATATACGCTGCACCGGCAAGATAGAACAGCAAGATAGAACAGCACACAGTAAGACGAGGGGGTGGTCTGTGCATATTTGTAAACAAGAGCTGGTGCACGAAATCTAAGGAAGTCTAGATTTTGCTCATCTGAAGTAGAGTATATTGTGACAAATTGCAGGCCACACTACTTGCCTAGAGAGTTTTCAGCGATACTTTTCATGGTTGTTTATTTACCACCATAGACAGATGCTGGCACTAAGAACGCACTCAGTCAGCTGTATAAGGAAATAAGCAAACAGGAAACCACTCACCCAGAGGCGGCGCTCCTAGTGGCCGGAGACTTTAATGCAGGGAAACTTAAATCAGTTCTATCAACATGTTAAATGTGCAACCAGAGGGAGAAAAAAATCTAGATCACCTGTACTCCACACACAGAGACGTGTACAAAGCTCTCCCTCGCCCTCCATTTGGTAAATCCAACCACAAATCTATCCTCCTGATTCTGTTGTATTCGGCGCACGTGACAAATAACATTTGATTTGATTTGATGTAGGAAATAGGGAACATTCTACTAAAATGTTGCTTCAATTTTAATTATAAATTCATAGTAAGTAGTATGGAATAGTGATGACTGTTGGAATATTTAAACATTCAGATTATTTTTGGAACACCACTAAATAGTTATAATCTGAGAGCCTCGAGTCAGATTTGAAATGTTAATTTGGCACGTGCCAGTAGTGCTGTATTCTTTCAATCGTTTCTTGTTCTAAATTAGAGCTGACACTTTGGGATCGGTTTCAAAATTATGCTGTGGCTGTCACTACTGATTCATTAATCAAATACGCTCAAACTATGTGGAGTTTTTAGTATACAAGTTCAAACATAGTCTCTCCCCAGCCTGCTGAAGCGAAGAAAAGTAGCACTTGTTAAATACTTCCACCAGAGCTGATCTCATACCCTCATTTGATACCTTTTGCACTTCCAAAACTATGATAGAAGTTACATTTAAGTGTAAGTTACATTTAACAAAAAAACACTGTAATTCTCTATTCTAACCATGAACAGTAGGTTGAGACCCAGACTGAGTATCTTTTTTAATTTTGGGAAAAAATCCTCATATGTTGTGGACTGCAGCCATCTCTTTGGCTGAGACTGGTCAACCACTTTTCTCTATCATCTAACAATGAACACCAAACACCAGTATGAGAGTTGCTCATGTCCCACTGAATAAGCTGTGACAAGTTATTCAACTGCAGACACACTTCCTCTACAAACAGAAGTCAATAAAGATTATTATCTCTTTTTTACACAGATTGCTCATATCGAGTCGCTCATTGAAGTAAAAATAGCTCTTAGATTTCTCCTCTGGTTTGTTGGGAGGGAAGCTTGGGCAGTGTTTCTCTTTGTGCAAGTATGAAACTTTCGTCATGGGAATGAGGGCAGAGGATTTGTGTCTCAGTTTCCTTCCTGTCTGCCCGGGCCAACTGCAGGCCTTTAGCCCAAGATAAGACTCCAGCATGGGCTCTCAGGCTGCTTTATTGATGTAGATGAAAACCTTCCCCATACTTAATAAAAGGGACTCCCACTTTCCTGCGCTCCTTGGGCACTGAGGCATTTCTGCTCTCCCATTAAAACATCATTAATAAGAGACAGCTAGGAACGGAAGCTCGGGAGGCAATCCTGGAAAGGTCGTCAGTGTGAGGCTGTGTCTGTTTTACATCTCCAACAAATGCCATATTACAGAATCGACTGATGCGACGAGCCAAAGGAACACGACACAGACGAAGAGGATGATACGTAGTTCCAATGACGATACACCATTCCAAAACACAAGGACATACTTAGAACCACACCTCCCATATCTATTCCATGGTGAATCAGGCGTACGATTATCTCATGGGTTTACGTTTGCTGTGAAAGTAACTCTCAAATGAGAGTTAGTTAGCCCATGGCATGAATGGTAACCATAAACAAAGTCCCTCTGTTTAGGCTGAGACAATGTTTTCCTTTATCAGTGATAAACAATGATAGTGTAGAATTTCAATTCAGGATGAGCCAGCCCGCTCAGACATGCATATTGACTTCCTGCCATGAACAAATGGACGTATTTCTGGTAAGGATTAATCATACTTATGCGCATCGAAATGTCAACATAGAAATAATATGTTTTTGCTGCATTCTTTTAAGAGAAGTTGCAATACCTATTTTGGGGTTTCTGGGATTTGAAGCATCACCCTGGTGCCTTTCATTGGTGGAGCTTGGCACAGAGGGGCACTAGCTATGCATGTGATCGCCTGAACCTCCCGTGGCTCCGGTTTAGCGCGTGCTGACACCAACAGGCAGAACAAATGTTGTCTCCAAGTGACCAGGGTTAATAATAATTAACTTTCTCCGTGTGCATCATGGAAATCTGGATTTCATATTACAATGGGAGTGTCCACTGGTGACACAAGTCCTTATGTTTTAGTCAAAGTGACAAAGTTAAAGCATATGTCCCCTCCAAAAGGAAAAACACAGTCAGTCACTAAATTCCGATTGGATTTGTAAAAAGCATTAAACAAACATGATTATTTTGGACTGGCTCCGAATTGGCGAGTTAACCCTGGAGCTCAGTTGTCACAAAGGTTGCTTAAGTGGATGATATTTTCTATTTATTTTTTTATCATCTGCCAACTACCCCCTAATAATCTCACAAATTACAAGGATTCACCAGAAAGGAGATTCTTTTTCCATTACATATCAGTGATTTAGGTCTACTTTAGATGGATCTGCATGAGGTTTACTTAAGGTATACTTTATAATAACACATTTTACTGTATATAGGGCTTTCCATTACAAGTAGAATCAAAGTTGCTTTAAAAACAAAATTAACAAAAAACAAAATGTAGGAATCTGGCAGTTCCTGGTCAATGCTATTCCACAGCTTTAGTTGATAGGCAGTTCAGTAGGGTAGTATCTTGAGAGAAGGGACCATAAATGGTAGAGCCAAGCAGGGAGAAACATCTGACAGACAGGCCACGGGTCTTTGATAGTCACAGCTCCTCGTCTGTAGGTTAGCTGGATCATCCACTACTGAAATGTAGCACCCACCTGGGTGAGGCTTTGGTGACTGTAAAAGCAGCAGTAAGGTGACCACACCTTATCAATGGTCCAGAAAAGCCCCCTATGAAGCGAGCCTCTGCATTCCCTCACACCGCAATCCCTTCCCTCTAAGGGACTTGAGCAGGCTGCCAAAAAGCTGATACTGTTGATCTGGTGTTGCTGCGCCATTCAAATCATACTAGTAAGCTAGCTAGGCAAATATAAACTGACTTGCCATGATCAGTCCTGCAATTCCGTTGGTCACAGCCAGATATTTCAGTTAATCTGTCAACAAGTTATTTACATTTTTTATTGTTGATAACAATATATATATTAAATACAGCGCCATGGAAACAAATTCATAATTCTAAACTAATTCCGACTTACACTTTCACATCTTTCAGGTCAACTGCATTCCATTGCCACCTCAGCCTCCAACATGACGATATGCAAGAAACGGGGACAGAGAAGGAGCCATAAACAAAAAAATATCGGACTTATTTTTGTTTTGGAATAGGTTCTCATAAGCGACATCTTTTAAAATCGCCACTCTCTTCCAAGATCAGTCTATTTAAGTTAATCTCACAGGACATGCCTCGTAGTACACGTTTCATAATAAAACATAGAAACCCAAACATTTGAACTATGCACTAGGTTGTTAATGAAGCCTATATTGACTAGGGTCTGTAAACTGGTGAGAAAGAGGGAGAGAGAGAAAAATGCAAATGGTTCGCACTGAGCCACTAAACCTCATTGTGGCTGCTGCCCGGTACGGTCTGTCTCATATGTTTTAATAACACAGTGCTCTGAGGCCGACAACAGCACAGCTGGGACACAGCACACACTGCTAAAGGAAGTGGTCCGCCGCCAAAACAAGCAATAGAAATGTTCAGCTAATTCACCGGTCTGCTAAGATTCCCTCCTTTCTTCAACCTCTTAGTTTCAGAGAGAAAAAAAACTGTTCTCTGTAATTAGACTTTGTATTACTGTAGTGAAGAACAATTCATCAAGGCTATCAAATTAAGAGTAACTAACAAATGTAGGAATCTTTTGTGACTTTAACGTAACTCCTGAGGTGTCTGTATATCTCCTAAGGAGGTGTCTGTATTGTTTCAATTTTAGAAAAAAGGGTTAAGAAAATGTATCTTCAGAGAATCTGGTAAGTTAGACCTGCTATTGACATAATTTTGCTAGGTTCCCCAAGTAGGAGAATGCAGTAGAGCGAAGGTATAATGAGATCTTTGGAAGCCATTGCCATTATTGTGAATGTAATGGAGGGAGAAAACATACTGTGTCTTTATCTTATCTCATCAAGTCAAGAATCACAACAGGCAGTTTAGCATGCACCACTTCCCTCAGATTCCATTAGCACATCTTCATGAAAAGCCATTTTATTGAACACTCAGGTCCTTTCCTTCTATACCTTAAGGCATCTCCGTATGCATTTACTGAGCACATAATAGGACAATCCATCACCGTGCAAACCCACAGGTGCAATTCTATGCAAGTGTCTGACAGGTGTATGTTTCAGTTTAGTACCAATTGTATATGAGCAGGCCACCAATGAGTGCCAAGTACTTCTAATTCATTCATAAAAATCCCAAGAACAAAACAAAGGCATACAAAACTGCAGCATTTAGAAAAATCCTAGACACAAACATGCTTGCTGTATAGTTCTGTGGTGTTTGGCTTAGGGGCTCTTCAGTAATAACATTCAAGCATTATTATTAAGAGTAAATTTCATTGAATCATGTCGCCTTTCATTTGTTTATAACTGTTGATGTGTATTTTTATTTCTATTCAAATAATGTTTGTAACATGCAAACATTGTGTACATCACCATTTGCTCCATTTATTCTCCAATTTAACATTTCCAGACCCACTGACAAGTTCTAACATGAAACACATACCATATAGCTCAATGTATAGCTGAGACTATAAAAATCTTAATCTGTAACTATTTTAACTGTGTCTACAGCATTGCAGGTGCGGAAGCAAAGTTAATTTTGATAGGATTAAATTGATTTTGAATGCCGACATCAACCATGACAAGCTGAATGATGCTGAGGTTGCTACCCAAACAATTCTAGTGGTTTCCCTCCCCAAATTGCAGCCTAGGCTTCAAATGTATCATGTGCTTCCTTCACTCTTCGAATAAGTGGTGCCTTGAGGAACCTTTTGAATTGCCACACCGGCGAAACCTTGAAAAGGTTCCTTGAGGAACCCCTGTGCAAAGGTTGAAACCGGAACCTGTTTGTGATGGGAGGAGTTCAATTTAGATTTTTTTTTTTAAATACATTGTAGAGGTGCCAGCATATCAGATTGGAGGCATGGCTTTCAGATTTGAGGTCATCCATTAGAGTTGTCACAGCTGTCGTCTGGAGATAGAGAGGAGGACCAAGATGCGGCATGGTAAGTGTTCGTCATTTTAATGGAAAAACGGAACACTACAAAACAACAAAGTGACAACCGTGACGCTAATGAATAATCGTGCTGACACAAACACTACACATAGACAATCACCCACAACCCACAATGACAAAACATGCTACCTAAATAAGGTTCCAATCAGAGACAACGACTGACACCTGCCTCTGATTGAGAACCATATCAGGCCAAACACAGAAACAGACAAACTAGACATACATGCCCACTCAGATCACACCCTGACCAAACAAAACATATAAACATACAAAGCAAACTATGGTCAGGGCGTGAGAGTAATTTTCATTCCTGGTCATCACTTGTTATACAAATGTTTCTTGAATATTTATGCATACTATGTATTCTAATATAATATTAATAATATTAACATTGCTGATTTCATACAGTAATAAAGTGGTAACTATCCCAACTTTGGGATTAGCGTAGGCTCTTGAGAAACTAATACACCTCTGTTAGCCTCATTGAAGCTACAAAACTTTCAGTTTTCAACCGTAACATGTGATGACAATACAACAGAACAGATGAACATCAATGACATTACACTCTAGAAATACAAATCTTAAAGCCACGCTCCAACCTACTAAGCCATGCCTCCATTCCCAGGGTTCCTCCAGGAATCTGTTGCTACATTGAACCATTAAAGTTTCCTCCAAGAACTCCTCAACTAACCGAAGGTGCAAATATGAACCATTGACTCGCAATGCTTCCTTGAGGAACTCCAGAGTTCTTCGATTCCCCACTAATTTGTGGTTCATAACTTTCAGGTTCAAAATTCTTGCTTTTTTAAAGAATAATGCGAGCAGATGACAAATACTGTTATCGTGGGATAAAACATTGAAAATAGGTGGTCCTTATCCATTCTGGCTAAGATTGAATAACTGTGATGGACTCTTGAATGTATTTAAAGACCTGTGGTTGAAATGTCCAAATGGAATCTTTTAAACTACCATTGGACCTCTGCAAGCCAATGACATCAGTGAAATCTGCATCAACTTGCAGCAGCTTAATGCTGGAGTGACCTTTTGATGCTGAGTTTTTTTGGGGTTTTAAATTACAATCGTCAGCAAACGGAACCGTAGGCTACTTTTTCCATTGAGCCCAGCCTAGCTTTACTGCACTTTTATGCAGGACGAAAAAAATCTTCAAGTTCATTACACCACTGTGAAGAAGGAAGTCCTGTTCCAGGAAACACAGTGGCCATTCTTGTGATGAGTCAATGAGAAAACTAAAGATGAACCTTAGTTCTTCTGGAGGAAAAGTAGAGCACAGTGATTCATACCAAGTGACTATGGTACCTTAACTCCACCTAGACTTGGAACAATTTTGTTTCTGGTATCCTTTGACAGCTCTTTGGTCTTGGCCATAGTGGAGTTTGGCGTGTGACTGTTTGAGGTTGTGGACAGGTGTCTTTTATACTGATAACAAGTTCAAACAGGTGCCATTAATACAGGTAACAAGTGGAGGACAGAGGAGCCTCTTAAAGAAGAAGTTACAGGTCTGTGAGAGCCAGAAATCTTGCTTGTTTGTAGGTGACCAAATACTTACTTTCCACCATAATTTGCAAATAAATTCATAAAAAATCCTACAATGTGATTTTCTGGATTTTATTTCTCATTTTGTCTGTCATAGTTGAAGTGTACCTATGATGAAAATTACAGGCCTCTCTCATCTTTTTAAGTGGGAGAACTTGCACAATTGGTGGCTGACTAAATACTTTTTTTGCCCCACTGTATCCATACCACTCTAGGTTATCTTTGGACATACAAAGCCTGACTTTTTGAGAGAATGACTCCAGCGTTGCACAGCAAGCTGCTCTGAGGAGATTGTGGAAGGAGCCTGACTCATAAAGGTCCAAGGGGACCAATTAGCTGGTTACAAGTGGAAGACTGTGGCACCAGGCAGGGATGCCCAAGATACCCCATCAACGTCTGTAGGAAGCGAATGAACGGGGACAGACTTTGAGTGTCATCTCAGCAAAGCAGATGCTGTTCAGTGTTGTATGATTATGTGCAAGCCAAACCCTCAAAAATAAAACAACTTTTGGAAAGTTTGAAAAGTATGGTCCACATACTGTATCTAGTTGAATCTGTACAAATGTTTCAAGGGAAACTTCACCACAGACACTGTTAGGGTGTTTTTCTAGTCTCCCTACATAATTATGAGTGATGAGAGGGTGTTTCAGACATAAGTGTGACTTGCTCTATCATAATCAGTCATATTGACCCTAAAACCCATTTGGTATTTTATACAGTGATGGAAAGAGGAGAATGTTAGCTTTCTAATGAGACCAACATGATCTCTTTACCCATTAAACGCTGAGTGTATTTTAAAAAGTGCAGTCAAAGTTTACAGTTACTTTTAAGACATTTATTCAAATAATGAATGAAATATTTACTTAATACAAAAAAAATACATGATATTCCTTGACATGAGTGCCCCTGTTCTTTCTCTCACTCACATGCACACACAAACATACAGGTTACAAATAAATTACTTCTTGCTCTAACTATACAGACATCGTTGTCGGACACACACACACACGTATATGCATACATGTGCACGTGTACACATACAAGCAAGAGAATGATTGGCTACATTCACCTATTTTCACACACGTGCACACACACGCACAACTGCACAAACATACAGTGCCTTCAGAAATTGTTCAGACCTTTTTACTTTTTCCACATTTTGTTAGGTTACAGCCTTATTCTAAAATGTATTTAATAGTTTTTCCCCGCATCAATCTACAATCTGCAAAAATAGTTTTTTAGAAATGTTTGCAAATGTATATAAAAAAAATATCACATTTACTTAAGTATTCAGACCCTTTACTTTGTTGAAGCAAGCTCTGTCAGGTTGGATGGTGAGCGTCGCTGTACAGCTATTTTCATGTCTCTCCAGAGATGTTAGATCGGGTTCAAGTCTGGGCTCTGGCTGGGCCACTCAAGAACATTCAGAGACTTGTCCCGAAGTCACTCCTGTCAACCTTTGCCCCAGACTGAGGTCCTGAGCGTTCTGGAGCAGGTTTTCATCAAGGATCTCTCTGTACTTTGCTCCATTCATCTTTGCCTCGATCCTGACTAGTCTTCGAGTCCCTGTCTCTGAAAAACATCCCGACAGCATGATGCTGCCACCACCATGCGTCACCGTAGGGATAGTGGCAGGTTTCCTCCAGACGCGACACTTGGCATTCTGGGCAAAGAGTTCAATCTTGGTTTCATCAGACCAGATAATCTTGTTTCTTATGGTCTGAGAGTCTTTAGGTGCCTTTTGGCAAATTCCAAGCGGGCTGTCATGTGCCTTTTACTGACAAGTGGATTCCGTCTGGCCACTCTACTCTAAAGGCCTGATTGGTGGAGTTCTGCAGAGATGGCTGAGGATTTTTTTTATTTAATCCATTTTAGAATAAGGCTGTAACGTAACAAACTATGGAAAAAGTCAAGCGGTCTGAATACTTTCAGAAGGCACTGTACATGTACATGCACATACATACTGTATGTATGACAGAGAAATATTCACACTGCACATGTTCACTTTTTTCCCTCTGACATGTCCCTCGGCACAGATTATAAACGACATCTGAAAAGAGCTTAAAATAGGGAAGGGGATGGAGGGGGTGAGAGCTAAAAGGGTCAGAGTAAGCTTGGGTATCTCTAAGCAGCAACTAAAATGAGAAATGTTAAAGAAAGTGTGATCACACACACAAGTCACCAGAGTAGGTACTGACAGTCTCGTCGGATCCAATTTGTTTGGGCTTTGTTTAGTTTCTTTCCGCTGGCCCACTTGCTTGAGCTGACAAACATTTGATGCAAATATAAATATCAAGATTTAGGAAAACAATCACCATGATCACACAGGTTTCATACTTGCGCCACAGAGAGGACTTCGTCTTAGTTGTCAGTAGCACCAGGATGTCTGCCCTCTTAAATCCAGGGATCCGTCCTGGGAGTAGCATCGCGTGGACATCAGCGAAGTTGTTGACAAAGTGAACGATTCGCTGAATGTCCTCATAGGACAGCACCCATTTGCTGGCGAGATGACAACCACACTTCTTCTCCCTTGGAGCCACACCATGTTCCTTGTAGAACTTTATCACTGCAATCAGCTTATCTGTAGGAATTCTGAAACCAAAAAAATATATTTTTTAAAACATGCTTTTAATATGTGCTGAAAGGCACAATGTATTCTCAGCTTTTTTTCTATTCATGATACATACTACTACACTGTAAAGAATATTCTGCTAGACTATCTGCATCAACTTTTTGAGTATGTATTTTTACGTATAGTATACTTAACTTTTAATGTTTCACAAACACTAATATATTAAAATCCAGCATAAAAAAATTGCAGACGCAACTTAATTCGAACAACTCTAGAACTGTTATTGTACATTAGAACTAGTTAATCTTTTTGATTAGGTACTTTCATGAATATTATAGTGTTAAAAATTGATATAATGTATTTCATTGCTTGATATTATTATCCACTTGAGTAGAAATTGTTGGGCAGTATTCATTCCTGTAGCAATAACTGCAGGTAAAGCTGCAAGCATTGTCGATTTATGTATTTGCCTCTGTCAAGTGGGGCACACATGACCTTACTAATGTTCACCATTGAATGTCAATTTGCCAACGGTTTTGATATCCGTTCATCATGATCCATTACACCTCATAACAAAACAAACTGTTTGATACTAATTTAGAAATGTACTTTTGGTTCTTCAAACATGTACAGTTGAAGTAGGAATTTTACATACACCAAGGTTGGAGTCATTAAAACCTTTTTCAACCACTCCATAAATGTATTTTTAACAAACTATAGTTTTAGGACATCTACCTTGTGCATGACACAAGTAATTTCAAACAATTGTTTACAGACAGATTATTTCAGTTATAATTCACAGTATCACAATTCCAGTGGGTCAGAAGTTTACATACACTAAGTTTAAACAGCTTGGAAAATTCCAGAAAATTATGTCATGGCTTTAGAAGCTTCTGATAGGCTAATTGACATCATTTGAGTCAATTGGAGGTGTACCTGAGGATGTATTTCAAGGCCTACCTTCAAACGCAGTGTCTCTTTGCTTGACATCATGGGAAAATCAAAAGAAATCAGCCAAGACCTCAATAATTTTGCACGCCCAATTTTTCAGTTTTTGATTTGTTAAAAAAGTTTGAAATATCCAATAAATGTCGTTCCACTTCATGATTGTGTCCCACTTGTTGTTGATTCTTCACAAAAAAATACAGTTTTATATCTTTATGTTTGAAGCCTGAAATGTGGCAAAAGGTCGCAAAGTTCAAGGGGGCCGAATACTTTCGCAAGGCACTGTATATATTTACGCTCAGTGTGTCATCGTGTTCTCTGTTGGAAAGTTTGTTTCTGTTTGAGAGCTTGTCCGCCCTCTCTCTCTCTGCCGTGGTTAGAATGGATAGTTCAGAGTAACATTCAGCAATGTTGCTATAGGATAGATGTTTCGGCGGTTGTCGGTCTTCGCGTTCAATGTACCAAATTCCTAGCTGCAGACTAGTAATTAGTATCAAAGATTTGTTCTTATTCTGTCGGTTCGATAGTCTCAGAGTTTAACCACGTGGTATGGTTAAGAATTCAGCAATCGCCTGAAAATTGTACCAAATGGACCAGTTCGTAGCTGGCTACTTCACCGACCTTTTATACGTACATTCTCCAGAACATGAATATTGTTCAGTTCTCAAGTTCTGTGAGGTGGAAGAAGTTCCTTTGTTCTCTCTATGAACTCTCTCTCTATACTGTCTGGCCATCAGGAAGAATCTCCTCCAGGAATGTGTGACCTGCCTAACAGCAGCCTGGGTGTAGGAGAGAGCGAGAGGGGGGGATGGTGCAGAGAGAGGGGAATGGTGCTCACTGTACCCAAAGAGGGCAACGTCATTATATTCCCTCCCTGGTGGTTTGGATCTTGTTTATCCTGCAAGTTACAAATACAAATAAAAATAATGACCTTGTGATGTCTTGTTTGTGGATCATTGTTGCAGTCCCCTCTGGTGGTTTACCTTAGTAGGCTCTCTGACAGCGGGGCATTCCGCCACAAGGATGGCAGTGGGTGTCCGGATTTGGGATCGCCGTTCGTCTGGTTGTCCAGACTGGAAGATCTGGGTAGTAATTTAGGCAGATGTTAACAAAGCACACACACTTTTTTTTACGGCTCTATCACTTCCTAAGTGTCAAAGGAACTGCACCGAAAAGGAATGAAAACATTAAAAAAATATAGTTCTCACACAAAAATAATCTAATTGGACTGTATTCTACTACTATTACTATCATGGCATTGTATAATGTCATATCTAGGGCTTTCCTAATTTGCGGGTGTTGTTTAGGCACTATCCTAAGTTGATAACAATATGAAGTCTACAGCTGTAAGGCATTAGTTTTGGGAAGTATACAGGGATGACCTATGGACTTCTGGGGAGAAAACTGGTGAGTGCTGTAGAGTCAAAGGCCTCTAAGTAAATGTTCAACTTTATTAAGGCTGGTATTTTGCTTGGATACTTAAGTGATCCTAGCATAAATCCCAATTGGATGTTCCGTTGTGCATGTGCGTTTATGCTTACACGAGCGTGCATGTCAAGGGAAGAAAACCAAGTATCCTGGCAGATTACAACTCGTTCAGAATGAGTCTGACGTAGTCAGGTAATTTTCAGGTCAGTACCTGGAGGTCAGTCAAAAAATTTGTGTCGAAGGAGTCTGTAGTGGTTTTACTACAAGTCACTGTGTCTTCTACTATTGTAGTGGCGATAGGTATGAAGAAGTCTCCACGGAGGAGCTAACCTCACAAGTATTGGACCAGTCGTACATGTTGTGATCATGGATCATGACTTGTAATAACCTCCTGAACGGAGGATTCTATTTATTAGTGACATGTGTTAACCATTGGAAGAGTGCAATGGAGATTCCCTACCACGTGTTGCTCTCTGAGTGACTCCTATGTCGCTGTTGTCAAGGGTAATTTGATTGGTTAGGTCTCTAACCTTCTTACTGATTGTAGCTGGACTGACTGTTGCTGGTATTGGTACTGGTACTCAAGGGGACCAGTTATCCTACCGATTTATTCTGAAATATTATTCTACCGGAACACATGATTGGAGCATTTTACTAGTTGTAATGTAGTTGAACCTACACATGGCAAGGAATGATTATTGTTGCCATTTGTTTTGGAGGTGGACAAGTCCACTGGACTTCCTTTACGACCAGTGTGGTACACCTCAGTACTATCTTAGATGTGTTCTAAGATAATCCCTGTCTAGGGGCCTGTCTGCTCCTCACTGTTTGGAGGCTGGTAACATACACAGGGTGAACGAGCTATACGTCCTGGAAGTGTAGTTTCAGCATGACTCTCAATTTGAGAGGCGAGGTAGTCTGAGTGACCTCTCGTAGGGTAGTGTCGCATCGTTCCACTTTTAACCAACCAATACAACTAGTAAAATGCTCCAATCATGTGTTCCGGTAGAATAATATTTCAGAATAAATCGGTAGGATAACTGGTCCCCTTGAGTACCAGTACCAATACCAGCAACAGTCAGTCCAGCTACAATCAGTAAGAAGGTTAGAGACCTAACCAATCAAGTTGGCTTCAAAGACCTTTTGAGATCATCAAACAATGTTTGAGTTAGCGCATGACAAGTTAATATACTGGTAAGTTTGGTGTATAACTACTAACGTTAGGTAGATAGCTAACATACCGGTACTTAATGCTGTAATGATATGCTATGTGGTTCATAAGGACAACGTAGCTAACGAATTGTCAGCCAACATAACGTGTAGGGTAACATATTTGAAATGTCATTACTTTATTACATTGAGTAGCAAGCTACCACGAGGAGGCACTCTATTGACCCTGCGGCTTGAGCATGCTTTTGGTGCAGAATCGATAGCCCGCTGGACTTCAGGCAAGAAGTTTGAAGGTTTGAAACCTGCTCCCTACTTGCTTCATTTGAAGTCGTGCACAATTATCAGTTTATTATTTGGTTTATATTGCCCATTCATTGTCAGTTTGAGACACAGTGGGGCATTGGGACCCAAAAGCATAATCAGTGCTCTAATCCCCCTTGTTCGTTAGGGCAAATCTGGTCTGTGATTTTCCACTCCTAGCTCGGCTATTAGATTATTCTTTAGTAAAGGTTGAATAGTCTAATGTTCAGCTATTAGCCCCCCTCCCCAACATGCAACAAATTGTTGTTACTCCCATCTCTTTCATCGCCCTCTTCCACGCGTCATTCTCCACCTGAGTGTCTAGCTTGTGGGCGTGCTGGCAGGATATGGCAGCACCTTTAGTTGTGCGTCAAGAATTCTGCATAGCAGGTTTGCATGAAGGTTTGCATGGTTATTCACAGGCAAATGTTTTATTCTATGGAGGTACATTTGTGTCTTTTTGTTGAGAGCGAATCGAAGTAAAAAAAAATAAATGTTGCATTCAAATATTTGCGCAAAACTTTATGCATTATATTCACCCAAAAACATTTTGAGAAGAAAAATGAATTTGATATCCAAACTTAATTTCGTTACAACCACCCTCATTTTGGCAATTTTTTGAGTGTCAGTTTGACTACAAACAATACTGTGCAGACTTTCTTTCTGACACAAAGGAAGTCATAGCAGACATCATCATCTTTAATAGAACAAGATAAAATAAACATTCAGATAGGATGATGGGGACAATTTCAGTGATAAAAATATGAGAGGGCAACAGTACTTGTGCAAAGTTTCAGAATGATAACTTCCAAAATGAGTGTGCTACATGACATTTATCATAAAGTAACCCAGGTGTCCCACACAAGAAGCCCAAATGTACTCAAGTGGCCAAATTGGTTAAGGTATACATTTTGAAACTATTTAAAAAATACCAAAATGGTATTCTAACACCCCCCCCCCCAAAAAAATTTTTGAGAAAAATACATGAAAAAATAAATAAATGGAAAAAATAATAATTATTGATTAAAAAATATGAAAAAAAATATATATATATACATTTACAAAATAACATGGGTAACTATTTACACACTTTAAATATTTGGAAGACCCTCAGTCCTCTATCAAATCAAATCCATTTATATAGCCCCAGCATAAAACCCCAAATAGCAAGCAATGCAGGTGTAGAAGCACAGTGGCTAGGAAAAACTCCCTAGACAGGCAAAAACCTAGGAAGAAACCTAGAGAGGAACCAGGCTATGAGTGGTGGCCAGTCCTCTTCTGGCTGTGCCGGGTGGAGATCACAGTGGTTGTAGAGGGTGCAACAGGACAGCACCTCAAGAGTAAAAATGAACAGTTTAGGGTTCCATAGCCGCAGGCAGAACAGTTGAAACTGGAACAGCGGCAAGGCCAGGTGGACTGGGGACAGCAAGGAGTCATCATGCTAGGTAGTCCTGATGCATGGTCCTAGGGCTCAGGTCCTCCGAGAGAGAGAAAGAGAGAATTAGAGAAAGCATATTTAAATTCACACAGGACACCGGATAAGACTCCCATTCGGAGTCAGTGTCACTGTGAAAGAAAAGGCTCAAGTTAGAATAGTTTCACATATGTGCCCTGTATCAACAGGTATAATAAACAGATATATATAGAGAGTTGAAGGTTGAATATATTATTATATTATTATTACCTGCTAGATCTACTGTCTCTTTTATATCATGACATTTCAGCTAGATCTACTGTCTCTATAATATTATGACAGACCAGCTGTATCTACTGTCTCCATTTCACTTTGGCCATTGATGTGGTCCTGCCCTCTCCTCAACAGCCTCAAATAGGCTAAATTTTATGTGGGTTGGGGTGGGGCGGCAGACACACGCATCTCACATTTCATAACATTACATGTTTATATATTGCTTCTAAATAAAATTAAAAAATCACAAATAATATTTTAGATTATTAATTTCAAACAAGGGCAATTGCATGATAAGAACTTACCAGTCCAAAACGATGTCCTCTCCCGTTCAAAAAATATTCCTCCACAATCGCTAAATGAAGCGTCCTACAACAATCTCTGTCTCACCTTCCCAATCAATTTATTCCAAAATTGTGTGTACAGCTGTATATCTAGACTTAGATTTAGCTTTCCCTGACTTAGTCGGCATAATGATTGATATATAAACAGTTGAATCTGCGCGTTCACCAAACAATGCAGTGCGTAATATGCGTAGCTCCTTCCGGTTTGAAACTTCAATAGCGAATTACTCACTTTACGCTGAAGCTTACTACATGGGTTGGTCTTGCAACACATAAACATGGCGTATTGCCGTTTAGCTCAGCTCATTGGCTATCTACCCAGCTAGATTTCAAGACGATCAGTGGTCATTGGGTTAAAAGACAGTCAATCAACGAAACAGCAGGCAAATCATTGGTGCAAAATTATGTCATGACTTGTTGTCTTAAAATCGATTTATTTCAGTCAATACGTCCCGTGAAATGGCCCATCAGTTTGATTGTGTTACAAACAAACCAGTTGATTGCAGTGAAACCAAACATGACTGGAAAAGTCACGTTCTGTGTGGGTTATTTACCTGGAATGTGTCGTCGAAAATGGAATGAGACGGAATTCACGACACAAGCAGTTCACAAAATGTTTTGTGTTAGGTACACGTGAGACACTTATTTTCATGAATGTTTAATATGACTATTTATGTAGCGATCCCCGTATGTTGTGGAATTTCAGCCCGGGCTCCGTGCGCAGAGAGGTTAACTTTCTTTCATGGCAACCATATTTCATATTTCATGACAGTGTAACGGTTAGCTTTTTTTTTACAGAAGGATGAAAGAACACAATATATCTGTCAGGGAATGCTATTCTGATATGTCCGATGAAGAGTTTGACCAGAAAGTCTGGGCCATTAAGGCAAGGATGCACCATGCGGGCTTTAGAATGGACAAAGGAAGTCTCCAAGCAATGGGCCATCATGTAGAATGGAGAAGAGTTAGGGAGATTAGGTGTAATATTAAGTCCTTTGAGTGTCATCTGATGAATATCATCAAAGGTTAGTGATTAATCTTATCTCTATTTCTGCTTTTTGGGACTCCTCTCTTTGGCTGGAAAAATGGCTGTGTTTTTCTGTGATTAAGTGCAGACCTAACATAATCGTTTGGTGTGCTTTCGTCGTAAAGCCTTTTTGAAATCAGACACTGTGGTGGGATTAACAACAAGTTTATCTTTAAAATGGTGTAAAATACTTGTATGTTTGAGGAATTTTAATTATGAGATTTCTGTTGTTTCGAATTTGGCGCCCTGCACTTTCACTGGCTGTTGTCATATCAATCCCGTTAACGGGATCTAACCTAACACCTCATCAACTGTTGCCTTAGCACTACACAAAGGATTCAACTGATCAAGTCATCTTCAAGCTTCAAGTGTATTTATGTATTTTATGCATGACACCATTCTGTATACTTCTGGCCCTTCTTTGGACACTGTGTTAACAACCCTCCAGGCAAGCTTCAATGCCATACAACTCTCCTTCCGTGGCCTCCAATTGCTCTTAAATACAAGTAACACTAAATGCATGCTCATCAACCAATCGCTGCCTGCACCTGCCCGCCTGTCCAACATCACTACTCTGGACGGCTCTGACTTAGAATACGTGGACAACTACAAATACCTAGGTGTCTGGTTAGACCGTAAACTCTCCTTCCAGACCCACATCAAACATCTCCAATCCAAAGTTAAATGTAGAATTGGCTTCCTATTTCACAACAAAGCATCCTTCACTCATGCTGCCAAACATAAACATAAAACTGACCATCCTACCAATCCTCGACTTCGGCGATGTCATTTACAAAATAGCCTCCAATACCCTACTCAACAAATTGGATGCAGTCTATCACAGTGCCATCCGTTTTGTCACCAAAGCCCCACATACTACCCACAATTGCGACCTCTACGCTCTCGTTGGCTGGCCCTCGCTTCATACTCGTCGCCACCCACTGGCTCCAGGTCATCTACAAGACCCTGCTAGGTAAAGATCCCCCTTATCTCAGCTCGCTGGTCACCATAGCATCACCAACCTGTATGACTGGAATGAACTACAAAAATCTCTGAAACTGGAAACACTTATCTCCCTCACTAGCACCGGCTGTCAGAGCAGCTGCACCTGTACATAGCCCACCTATAATTTAGCCCAATCAACTACCTCTTTCCCTACTGTATTTATTTTATTGATTTATTTCGCACCTTTGCACCCATTTATTTTTATTTCTACTTTGCACATTCTTCCACTGCAAATCTACCATTCCAGTGTTTTACTTGCTATATTGTATTTACTTTACTTTGCCTTTACCTCCCTTATCTCACCTCATTTGCTCACATCGTATATAGACTTGTTTCTACTGTCTTATTGACTGTATGTTTGTTTTACTCCATGTGTAAGTCTGTGTCGTTGTATGTGTCGAACTGCTTTGCTTTATCTTGGCCAGGTCGCAATTGTAAATGAGAACTTGTTCTCAATGTGCCTACCTGGTTAAATAAAGGTGAAAAAAAATGTGTGATCTGTTATTAATGTAAAAGTCTAATAATGACATTACCTTCTATTGTTTCTCCTCATGTGTCTGTTTTTCAACATAAAGTACTCTGTAGCCACATAGTGTGGACACCAGGTGAGACTACACACATACAGTTAAATCAGCTGTGTTGGTGAACCCCTCCCGCATCTGAACTGGCTGACACAGAGGGCACAGCATGATCATAGGTGAGAGGTCACTTGGTCGTATTATTAAAGAGATGCTTTACATTGAAATACAGATAGAGATGTAGTAATCCCAGAGTTAATGATCCAAGGTCAGTTTTGCATTTCACCTCCTGATGACTGTGATAACTGACCGTGTTAGAATAAAAAAAAACAAAGCTTACTCATGCTCTCTCTATCCATCTGTCTCTCATTTTCAGGTATGTGTTGATGTGAGAGAGGAAGCCAGTCCTGTCATTGCCACCTCACCTGCTCTTAACCTTTGGGCCGACTGGGAGCCCAAGGCTGGTTAGGAGACACCGCTAGAGTTACTATGTAATTGTGATGAACTGAGATAATATTAGCGTAGCACTATAAATCATTAATCATATGCTGTCTTCCCTGCTCCTCTGTTTTACCTCTTTCCTCTTCTGTCTTCTACACCTCTCTCCACACCTCCTCTTTGTTCCTCTTTACTTGGTGCGTTACTTGGCTCATCGAGCTCTAGTGACTCCTTGTGGTGGGCTGGGTGCCTGCAGGCTGACTTTATCGTCAGTTGAACTGTGTTTTCTTTGGCACATTAGTGCATCTGGCTTCTGGGTTAAGCAAGTGGGTGTTAAGAAGCGTGGCTTGGCGGGTCATGTTTCGGAGGACGCATGACTCGACCTTCGCCTCTCCTGAGCCAGTTTGGGAGTTGCGGTGATGAGACAAGATTGTAGGCAGGAAAAAGGGGGGTAAAAATTGAAGATTTTTATTTTCACTTAGAAATGTCAGACTTGATTTTCCCTTAAGAAAATTACATCAAGCCATTACAAAAATTATAATCCACAAAAATAATTAACATTTTCTTTTGATCCAGGAATATTTTCCTGCTGTAGAAAACTGGCACAAATGAAGATCCTACATCTGTATGACCAAAGACTTTGTTGTAATGCTTTAGTGCACAGGAAGCCAGTCATGGTGACATTACCCACTAAACTGTCCCTCCCGCCCCTTGATAGCAGGCAGACACACCCTCCACTTCTTTTGTGTCCCAAATCATAGTTGTACCACTCCCAGTGCAAAATGACCACCTTATCAAGTCAGGTTAAGTGTGTGTGTTCACTTTCATTAAGTGTTTTACGGGACGCTGACCATGTGTCACTTCCCTCCGGCTATCCTTGTAAGTATCCAATTAGGCTGAGGCCACACAGAGACGGATGAACATGGATTCATCCATTTTCTGTTTTTGTCCATGAAAAGTTCAATTCACGTCAAAAGGCTGACATATTGTATGATTTTTGACGGACAATCATCTCCGTTGTCAATCATCCATCAATGATTACCCCATTGAAAAAAATGGCTCAAATCCATAATTTTCAAACACAAAATATCTGAGTGTCCGTACCCATAGAAAGAAAAACATCTAAAAGGTGAAAAATATAATTTAGTAGAAGCGCTCATTAACTTGCCTTCATGGAGATTGGAGAAGATTGGATCTGATCCGAATCAACATGAAACTTTTGCTTTACAATTACCCCATCCACTGATCCGATCCAGGATCCACAACCACGTCTTGCAAAAGACATTCACCTTTGAACTTCCTCAAAGCCCGTTGTGTGCCTGGCAAGCCAGCTCAGGTAACCTGTTCCACTGGGGCTCTGGTCGGATGCACGAGTAGACTGTACTACAGATGGCTGGTCTCATTTGCGGCCTGCTCTGGAAAACAGTAACAGAGTTCCCCGCACCATGGTGGTGGTGGTGGGGGAAACACACAGAGCAGCACTAAACATAATTGGAGTTGATCACTATGCTTTGTAGCGGATTAACATAGTGTGCTGTACAGAGTGGAGGGAGGGCAACACAGCTGCGCGTCAAGCTGCGCAAAAACAGGTACATGGAAACAGAGCTGATACAAAGCATAGATACCCATTCCTAACAACAAGGGAGGAAAAAAACAGGAATTTATTCTCTCAAGGCTGGACCACCTTGAAACAGACTATGAGAAGGCAGTAGTAGGGAGAAAAGTAAAAAAAAAAAAAAAAAGTAGGGAGAAAAGCGCAACATAGCTTCTGCTTGTAAATCAGCTAGAAAGATGTGTCGGCATCGAGTAATTGTCTCTGGCCCCCTCCCAGTTAGGGGGAGTGATGAGCTCTACAGCAGAGTCTCACAGCTCAATCACTGGTTGAAAACTGTTTTCTGCCCCTCCCAAAAGATAGAATTTGTAGATAATTGGCCCTCTTTCTGGGACTCACCCACAAACAGGACCAAGCCTGACCTGCTGAGGAGTGACGGACTCCATCCTAGCTGGAGGGGTGCTCTCGTCTTATCTACCAACATAGACAGGGCTCTAACTCCTCTAGCTCTACAATAGGGCGCAGGCCAGGCAGCAGGCTGTTAGCCAGCCTGCCAGCACAGTGGAGTCTGCCACTAGCACAGTCAGTGTAGTCAGCTCAGCTATCACCATTGAGACCGTGTCTGTGCCTCGACCTAGGTTGGGCAAAGCTAAACATGGCGGTGTTCACCTTAGCAATCTCACTAGGATAAAGACCACCTCCATTCCTGACATTATTGAAAGAGATCATGATCACACCGTTTTCACCTCACATCTCAAAATAGGGCTACTTAATGTTAGATCCCTTACTTCAAAGGCAATTATAGTCAATTAACTAATCACTGATCATAATCTTGATGTGATTGGCCTGACTGAAACATGGCTTAAGCCTGATGAATTTACTATGTTAAATGAGGCCTCACCTCCTGGCTACACTAGTGACCATATCCCCCGTGCATCCCGCAAAGGCGGAGGTGTTGCTAATATTTACGATAGCAAATTTCCATTTACAAAAAAAAAATACATTTTCGTCTTTTGAGCTTCTAGTCATGAAATCTATGCAGCCTACTCAATCACTTTTTATAGCTACTGTTTACAGGCCTCCTGGGCCATATATAGCGTTCCTCATTGAGTTCCCTGAATTCCTATCGGACCTTGTAGTCATAGCAGATAATATTCTAATCTTTGGTGACTTTAATATACACATGGAAAAGTCCACAGACCCACTCCAAAAGGCTTTTGGAGCCATCATCGACTCAGTGGGTTTTGTCCAACATGTCTCTGGACCCACTCACTGTCACAGTCATACTCTGGACCTAGTTTTGTCCCATGGAATAAATGTTGTGGATCTCAATGTTTTTCCTCATAATCCTGGACTATCGGACCACCATTTTATTACGTTTGCAATTGCAACAAATAATCTGCTCAGACCCAAACCAAGGAACATCAAAAGTCGTGTTATAAATTCACAGACAACACAAAGATTCCTTGATGTCCTTCCAGATTCCCTCTGTCTACCCAAGGACGCCAGAGGACAAAAATCAGTTAACCACCTAACTGAGGAACTCAATTTAACCTTGCGCAATACCCTAGATGCAGTTGCACCCCTAAAAACTAAAAACATTTCTCATAAGAAACTAGCTCCCTGGTACACAGAAAATACCCGAGTTCTGAAGCAAGCTTCCAGAAAATTGGAACGGAAATGGTGCCACACCAAACTGGAAGTCTTCCGACTAGCTTGGAAAGACAGTACCGTGCAGTACCGAAGAGCCCTTACTGCTGCTCGATCATCCTATTTTTCTAACTTAATTGTGGAAAATAAGAACAATCCGAAATTCCTTTTTGATACTGTCGCAAAGCTAACTAAAAAGCAGCATTCCCCAAGAGAGGATGGCTTTCACTTTAGCAGTGATAAATTCATGAACTTCTTTGAGGAAAAGATCATGATTATTAGAAAGCAAATTAGGGACTCCTCTTTAAATCTGCGTATTCCTTCAAAGCTCAGTTGTCCTGAGTCTGCACAACTCTGCCAGGACCTAGGATCAAGAGAGACGCTCAAGTGTTTTAGTACTATATCTCTTGACACAATTATGAAAATAAACATGGCCTCTAAACCTTCAAGCTGCATACTGGACCCTATTCCAACTAAACTACTGAAAGAGCTGCTTCCTGTGCTTGGACCTCCTATGTTGAACATAATAAACGGCTCTCTATCCACCGGATGTGTACCAAACTCACTAAAAGTGGCCTTAATAAAGCCTCTCTTGAAAAAGCCAAACCTTGACCCAGAAAATATAAAAAAACTATCGGCCTATATCGAATCTTCCATTCCTCTCAAAAATTTTAGAAAAGGCTGTTGCGCAGCAACTCACTGCCTTCCTGAAGACAAACAATGTATACGAAATGCTTCAGTCTGGTTTTAGACCCCATCATAGCACTGAGACTGCACTTGTGAAGGTGGTAAATGACCTTTTAATGGCGTCAGACCGAGGCTCTGCATCTGTCCTCGTGCTCCTAGACCTTAGTGCTGCTTTTGATACCATCGATCACCACATTCTTTTGGAGAGATTGGAAACCCAAATTGTTCTACACGGACAAGTTCTGGCCTGGTTTAGATGTTATCTGTCGGAAAGATATCAGTTTGTCTCTGTGAATGGTTTGTCCTCTGACAAATCAACTGTAAATTTCGGTGTTCCTCAAGGTTCCGTTTTAGGACCACTAATTGTTTTCACTATATATTTTACCTCTTGGGGATGTCATTCGAAAACATAATTTTAACTTTCACTGCTATGCGAATGACACACAGCTGTACATTTCAATGAAACATGGTGAAGCCCCAAAATTGCCCTCGCTAGAAGCATGTGTTTCAGACATAAGGAAGTGGATGGCTGCAAACTTTCTACTTTTAAACTCGGACAAAACAGAGATGCTTGTTCTAGGTCCCAATAAACAAATAGATCTTCTGTTGAATCTGACAATTAATCTTAACTTCTTGGATATAGGGGGCACTATTTTAATTTTTGGATGAAAAACGTTCCCGTTTTAAACAAGATATTTTGTCACGAAAAGTTGCTCGACTATGCATATAATTGACAGCTTTGGAAAGAAAACACTCTGACGTTTCCAAAACTGCAAAGATATTGTCTGTGAGTGTCACAGAACTGATGTTTCAGAAAAAACCCAGATAAAAATCCAATCAGGAAGTGCCGTATTTTTTGAAACCGCCTCATGGCAATGACTCCTTATATGGCTGTGAAGGAGCTAGGAGTCAGCTTACGTTTTCCACGTTTTCCCCAAGGTGTCCAGTGCTAGCCTCCAATAAAGAGTCTTCCTGGCAAAGCAAGGGCTGATTTCAAGGTTTTACTGCTAACTGCTAAGCATTACATGGGCTTGCTCCTACCTATCTCTCTGATTTGGTCCTGCCGTACACGTACGCTACGGTCACAAGACGCAGGCCTCCTAATTGTCCCCAGAATTTCTAAGCAAACAGCTGGAGGCTTTCTCCTATAGAGCTCCATTTTTATTTATTTTTTTACCTTTATTTAACTAGGCAGTTAAGAACAAATTCTTATTTTCAATGACGGCCTAGGAACAGTGGGTTAACTGCCTGTTCAGGGGCAGAACAACAGATTTCTACGTTGTCAGCTCGGGGGTTTGAACTTGCAACCTTCCGGTTACTAGTCCAACACTCTAACCACTAGGCTACCCTGCCGCCCCAGGTCATAGGCGCAAACGCGGTTTCAACCTTTAAGTCTTTACTGAAGACTCATCTCTTCAGTGGGTCATATGATTGAGTGTAGTCTGGCCCAGGAGTGGGATGGTGAACGGAAAGGCTCTGGAGCAACGAACCGCCCTTGCTGTCTCTGCCTGGCCGGTACCCCTCTTTCCACTGGGATTCTCTGCCTCTAACCCTATTACAGGGGCTGAGTCACTGGCTTACTGGGGCTCTCTCATACCCTCCCTGGGAGGGGTGCGTCACCTGAGTGGGTTGAGTCACTGATGTGATCATCCTGTCTGGGTTGGGTTGGCGCCCCCCCCTTGGGTTGTGCCGTGGTGGAGATCTTTGTGGGCTATACTTATCCTTGTATCAGCATGGTTGGTGGTTGAAGATAACCCTCTAGTGGTGTGGGGGCTGTGCTTTGGCAAAGTGGGTGGGGTTATATCCTTCCTGTTTGGTCCTGTCCGGGGGTGTCCTCGGATGGGGCCACAGTGTCTCCTTACCCCTCCTGTCTCAGCCTCCAGTATTTATGCTGCAGTAGTTTATGTGTCGGGGGGCTAGGGTCAGTTTGTTATATCTGGAGTACTTCTCCTGTCCTATTCGGTGTCCTGTGTGAATTTAAGTGTGCTCTCTCTAATTCTCTCTTTCTCTCTTTCTTTCTCTCTCTCGGAGGACCTGAGCCCTAGGACCATGCCCCAGGACTATCTGACATGATGACTCCTTGCTGTCCCCAGTCCACCTGGCCGTGCTGCTGCTCCAGTTTCAACTGTTCTGCCCTATTATTATTCGACCATGCTGGTCATTTATGAACATTGGAACATCTTGGCCATGTTCTGTTATAATCTCCACCCGGCACAGCCAGAAGAGGACTGGCCACCCCACATAGCCTGGTTCCTCTCTAGGTTTCTTCCTAGGTTTTGGCCTTTCTAGGGAGTTTTTCCTAGCCACCGTTTTTCTACACCTGCATTGCTTGCTGTTCGGGGTTTTAGGCTGGGTTTCTGTACAGCACTTTGAGATATCAGCTGATGTACGAAGGGCTATATAAATACATTTGATTTGATTTGATTTGAAAAGTATCTCTTCAACCAAGAAAGAAAAGGCTTTGAAAACAAACTGGGGTGTACTGTACATAAAGTTCTAATTTGAAGTGATATTATAATGGTTTATTAACGCCTTAGTCAGATAATGACTTTCAAATGAGACTTGGTAGACGCCATTAATGGTGAAAGATTGAGAGTGAGACTAATATTTTTAGCCTTCAGTTTTCTGCCTGAGAGATCGATTTTGTTAAAACATTTAATGATTATTAATCAATTGTTTGATTTTACTTTGATTCGATGCCAACTGTTAGGATGGAGCTGGATTGATATTATTAATGGAGATAATAGCCTATAGCTCAGTGAATATAATGTTTTCAATGCAACTTTTACTTTCAAAAGCAGCTCAAACATAGAACATGTAAGAATGAACTATAGCCATTGAATTATACCGTACTGCTATACCATGCGTTATAGAGAAATAATACGCGCTCTAGAATGCCCTTCAACCCAATCAGATATGAGTATTCAACAATGCCACGGTATAAATTGTGGTGTATTGTGTATATTGATGTGTATTGATGTGTATGTTTGATACAGAGCTCATTTGTTAAATAGACAGTCTCAGTATGACTCCCTGTCAAGTCATCATCATGCCAATATTTTGGGGAGGGATTATCACTGTCATACAGCATGTAAATGTGAAAACCTGGACCAAGATCAGTGATGACACACATGTTAATGTTTACACTTCTATCATTCTGGCTAGGATCTTTTTGGCTAGATCCTGTCACACCAGTTTGGTGGAGTCGCAGTGTATTGAAACAAACAATTCTTAAAACCAACCTGCAATAGAGCATGCTAAGGAATGTGATAATAATGGGTGTGGTTTTAGTTCAAAGAGATGGGCATGAGTTTCTGGCCCCTGTATTAGGGTAAAACTAGTCCCTCACAATAAGGTCTATATGGTGTCTATATGGGTCCTCTGGATAATTTGCACGTTAGCGTGGTGGACGACATTGTCTGGGACGAGATTAGCCCAATATCTGTGAGAAAAGGCAAAAATGCACAATTTGTCATTATATGACGGGAACAGGATACTTACGTGGTTAAAGGTTGTGGGTTACCAAACAAGTGACACACTTACACCCTGCTGAAATCAACAGCACTGACAAGCATACATTTCAAGTTTGTCTATGCTGGTCTATGTTGGTCAGTGCTGGTCGGATGCTGGTCTACTTGGTCTGACCAGCATGGTCTAGCTGGTTATAATGGCAGAGCATATTTGACTCATTTCAGGAAACTAGGTGTGACATACACCTAGCAAGTCACGCCTTCACAGGAGAGCCATTTGAATGTTCAGAATTTTTTATCAAAATGTGTTTTTTTGCTAGAACTGCCTTCTGTAACATTTAACAACTAACTTGTATGCCATCTGTAAATACAAATTAAGTTGTTAAATTATGAGCCTAGTTGGTTTAGCCACAGAAATAGACAGGAACCTTCCCGCTAGCCATGATTGGCTGAGATAATAAGTTGGCTGGACATGCCGAGAGATGAGTTTCAGATCAGTCTGTGGTGTAGCATCTTGTGTCTATAAAATCAGCTGTTCTTTATGCGTAGATAATCCTTTCTACTGCAGTTTTTTCTAAATATATAACGTTAGCCATGGAGAAGAGCAAATATGTTGCTACTGCTCTCAATAACATTGTTTCCCTGAATTTACCAGGTGCTACCGACAAAGGTTAGTGGGCAAAAATTGTCATGGACTACTTTCTGGAGGACGATCATGCCATGCTGACTCTCTCGGATTCTGAAAATGAATCAGACAATGAGGAAATCGCTGACTTAGGTAAAAACATTTTAATTGAAGAAGACATTGTTCTGATGACAATGATAGGGAAGAAATGGGGATCAACATTGTCACGGAAGAAGTTGACAGAGTTTTAACATTTTTGGGATAGGGGGCAGCATTTTCAATTTGGATGAATAGCGTGCCCAGAGTGAACAGCCTCCTACTCTGTCCCAGATGCTAATATGTTGTCACGTTCTGACCTCGATTTCCTTTGTTTTGTATTTATTTAGTATGGTCAGGGCGTGAGTTGGGTGGGCAGTCTATGTTTGTTTTTCTATGTTTTGGGGCAGTTCTATGTTTTCGGCCTAGTATGGTTCTCAATCAGAGGCAGGTGTCATTAGTTGTCTCTGATTGAGAATCATACTTAGGTAGCCTGGGTTTTACTGTGTGTTTGTGGGTGATTGTTCCTGTCTTTGTGTTTGCACCAGATAGGGCTGTTTTGAGTTCTCACGTTTCTTGTTTTCGTTAGTTTGTTCATGTATCGTGTCTTCATTAAAATACAATGAACAACCACCACGCTGCTTTTTGGTCCGCTTCTACTTCACAACAAGAGAACCGTTACAGAATCACCCACCACAACAGGACCAAGCGGTGTGGTAATGGGCAACGGAAAAAGCAGCAGCAGGAGCAGCGCGAGGAGGTATGGACATGGGAGGAAGAATTAGACGGAAGAGGACCCTGGGCTCAGCCAGGAGAATATCGCCGTCCCAAAGAAGAACTGGAGGCGGCGAAAGCGGAGAGGCGCTGGTATGAGGAGGCAGCGCGGCGTCGTGGATGGAAGCCCGGGAGTCAGCCCCAAAAATTTCTTGGGGGGGGGCTAACAGGGAGTATGGCTACGCCAGGTAGGAGACCTGAGCCAACTTCCTGTGGTTACCGTGGGGCTGGAGAGACCGGGCAGGCACCGTGTTATGCTGTGGAGCGCACGGTGTCCCCAGTGCGGGTGCACAGCCCGGTGCGGTACATTCCAGCTCCGCGTATCGGCCGGGCTAGAGTGGGCATCGAGCCAAGTGCCATGAAGCCGGCTCTACGCATCTGGTCTCAAGTGCGTCTCCTTGGGCCGGCTTACATGGCACCAGCCTTGCGCACGGTGTCCCCGGTTCGCCTGCATAGCCCAGTGCGGGCTATTCCACCTCGCCGCACTGGCAGGGCGACCGGGACCATTCAACCGGGTAAGGTTGGGCAGGCTCGGTGCTCAAGAGCTCCAGTGCGCCTGCACGGCCCGGTCTATCCGTCACCACCTCCACGCACCAGCCCTCCGGTGGCAGCTCCCCGTACCAGGGTGCCTTCCTCCTCTCCAGCGCTGCCGGAGTCTCCCGCCTGTTCGGCGCTAGGAGAGCTACTCAGCCCAGCGTTGCCGGAGCTTCCCGTCTGCCCAGCGCCGCCAGCGCCGCCCGTCTGCCCAACGCCGCCAGCGCCGCCCGTCTGCCCAGCGCCGCCAGTGCCGCCCATCTGCCCAGTGCCGCCCGTCTGCCCAGCGCCGCCAGTGCCGCCCGTCTGCCCAGCGCCGCCAATTCTGCCCAGCGCCGCCAGTGCCGCCCGTCTGCCAGGGGCCGCCAGTGCCGCCCGTCAGCCAGGGGCCGCCAGTGCCGCCCGTCAGCCAGGGGCCGCCAGTGCCGCCCGTCAGCCAGGGGCCGCCAGTGCCGCCCGTCAGCCAGGGGCCGCCAGTGCCGCCAGTCAGCCAGGGGCCGCCAGTGCCGCCAGTCAACCAGGGGCCGCCAGTGCCGCCAGTCAACCAGGGGCCGCCAGTGCCGCCAGTCAGCCCAGCACCAGCGCCGCCAGTCAACCAGGGGCCGCCAGTCAGCCAGGGGCCGCCAGTCAGCCAGGGGCCGCTAGAGCCCCTCCGCCCGGAGCAGCTGCCCCTCTGTCCCGAGCAGCTGTCCCTCTGTCCCGAGCAGCTGTCCCTCTGTCCCGAGCAGCTGTCCCTCTGTCCCGAGCAGCTGTCCCTCTGTCCCGAAAAGCTGCCCCTCTGTCCCAAGCAGCCCCTCTGTCCAGTGGGGTCATTGAGAGGGGTGGGCATGGTGAGTAAGCCACGGAGGCGGACAATAAGGCGGACTAAGACAATGGCGAAGTGGGGTCCGCGTCCCGCGCCAGAGCCGCCACCGCGGACAGACGCCCACCCAGACCCTCCCCTATAGGTCAAGGTTTTGCGGCCGGAGTCCGCACCTTTGGGGGGGGGGTACTGTCACGTTCTGACCTCGATTTCCTTTGTTTTGTATTTATTTAGTATGGTCAGGGCGTGAGTTGGGTGGGTAGTCTGTTTGTTTTTCTATGTTTTGGGGCAGTTCTATGTTTTCGGCCTAGTATGGTTCTCAATCAGAGGCAGGTGTCATTAGTTGTCTCTGATTGAGAATCATACTTAGGTAGCCTGGGTTTCACTGTGTGTTTGTGGGTGATTGTTCCTGTCTTTGTGTTTGCACCAGATAGGGCTGTTTTGAGTTCTCACGTTTCTTGTTTTCGTTAGTTTGTTCATGTATCGTGTCTTCATTAAAATACAATGAACAACCACCACGCTGCTTTTTGGTCCGCTTTTACTTCACAACAAGAGAACCGTTACATTTGTGCATATTATTAGTAGTAGTATTGGATAGAAAACACTGTAGTTTCTGCAACTGTTTGAATGATGTCTGTGAGTATAACAGAACTCATACGGCAGGCGAAAACCTGAGAAAAATCCAACCAGGAAGTGGGACATCTGAGGTTTGTAGTTTTTCAAAGCTTGGCCTACCGAGTACACATTGAGATATGGATGAGGGTGCACTTCCTAGGGCTTCCACTAGATGTCAACCGTATTTTGAAACTTGAATGAGGATTCTACTATAAAGGAGGGGCTCATGAGACCTGTTTGAGTCAGTGGTCTGGCATAGTGCCTCGGTCTCATTACGCGCTCCCGACAGAGTTACCTCCCCTTCCAATGCTTCACTGAAGACAAAGGAATTCTCCGGTTGGAACATTATTGTTGTTTTAAGTTAAAAATGTCCTAACGATTGATTCCCTACATCGTTTGACATGTTTCTTAAGGACTGTAACGTAACTTTTCGAGTTTTTGTCTGGATGAAATGCTCGCACCTCATGAAGATGGATTACTGGGCTGAACAAGCTAACAACAAGTGGCTATTTGGACATAAATGATGGAAATTTAGGGAACAAATCAGTCATTTATTGTCGAACTGGTATTCCTGTGCCTTCTGATGAAGATCATCAAAGGTAAGTGAATATTTATGGTGTTGATTCCAAAATGGCGGCTATTCCTCTGGCTGTTTTGGATTCTGAGCGCCGTTCTCAGATTATGCTTTTTCTGTAAAGTTTGACAAATCGGACACAGCGGTTGCATTAAGGAGAAGTCTATCTTTAATTCTGTGAATAACACTAGTATCTTTTATCAATGTTTATTATTAGTATTTCTGCAAAATCACCGGATGTTCGGGAATCAAAACAGGCGCCAATGTAAACTGCGATTTTTGGATATAAAAATGCACATTATCGAACAAAACAAACATGTATTGTTTAACATGATGTCCTATGAATGTGATCTGATGATGATCATTAAATGTTAGTGATTAATTTTATCTATATTTCTGTTTTTGTGACTCCTATCTTTGGCAGGAAAAATGGCTGTGTGTTTTTTAGACTTGGCGGTGATCTAACATAATCATATGTTGTGCTTTAGCTGTAATGCATTATTGAAATCGGACACAATGGGTAGATTAACAAGATGTTTATCTTTCATTTGCTGTATTGGACTTGTTAATGTGTGAAAGTTACATATTTCTAAAAAATATTTTTGAATTTCGCACACTGCCTTTTCAGCGGAACCCCTGCACTAGAAATGTTAAAATCAGTGGAATGTTAGGCAGAAGCAAATAGATAAGGAGATGGCAAATGCATAGGGAGTCAAAAAGAGAACACAGAAGGTTGTTGTATAAAACACCTCTCTCCGGATTACATCTTCCAACTAAGGGCAACCATGTCATCTGTGCCAGATGGAGAGAGATCTGATGAATCTTATGGCATTGCACACAGTGTGAACCAGAGTGACTTCAAAAAAAGTAAGAGATAAGAATAACAAAAAATTAAAGAGCAGCAGTAAATAACAATTACGGGACTATATACAGGGGGTACCGGTACAGAGTCAATGTGTGGGATCACCGGTGTTGAGGTAATTGAGGTAATGTGTACATGTAGGTAGAGTTATTAAAGTGACTATGCATAGATAATAACAGAGAGTAGCAGCAGCGTAGAAGAGGGGGATAGTCTGGGTAGCCATTTAATTAGATATTCAGGAGTCTTATGGTTTGGGGGTGGAAACTGTTTAGAAGCCTCTTGGACCTAGACTTGGTGCTTCGGTACCGCTTGCCGTGCGGTAGCAGAGAAAACAGTCTATTACTAGGGTGGCTGGAGTCTTAGAACATTTTTAGGGCCTTCCTCTGACACCGCCTGGGATAGAGGTCCTGGATGGCAGGAAGCTTGGCCACGGTGATGTACTGGGCCGTACCCACTACCCTCTGTAGTGCCTTACGGTCGGAGGCCGAGCAGTTGACTTACCAGGCAGTGATGCAACCCGTCAGGATGCTCTCAATGGTGCAGCTGTAAAACCTTTTGAGGATCTGAGGACCCATAACAAATCTTTTCAGTCTCCTGGGGAGGAATAGGTTTTGTTGTGTCCTCTTCACGACTGTCTTGGTGTGCTTGGACCATGTTTGTTTGTTGGTGATATGGACACCAAGGTACTTGAAACTCTCAACCTGCTCCACTACAGCCCCGTCAACGAGAATGGGGGCGTGCTCGGTCCTCCTTTTCCTGTCATCCACAATCATCTCCTTTGTCTTGCTCACATTGTGGGAGAGGTTGTTGTCCTTGCACCACACGGTAAGGTCTCTGACCTCCTCCCTACAGGCTGTCTAGTTGTTGTTGGTGATCACTGTTTGTCATTGGCAAACTTAATGATGGTGTTAGAGTCGTGCCTGGCTGTGCAGTCATGATTGAACAGGGAGTACAGGAGGGGACTAAATACAAACCTCTGATGGGCCCCCGTGTTGAGGATCACAGTGGCGTATCTGTTGTTACCTACCCTTACCACCTGGGGGGGGCGGCCCGTCAAGAAGTCCAGGATCCAATTGAAGAGGGAGGTGTTTAGTCCCAGGGTCCTCAGCTTAGTGATGAGCTTTGAGGGCAGTATGGTGTTGAACGCTGAGCTGTAGTCAATGAATAACATTCTCACATAAGTGTTTATTTTTTCCAGGTGTGAAAGGGCAGTGTGGAGTGCAATAGAAACTGCATCATCTGTGGATCTGATGGGGCGGCATGTTGATGTGAGCAATGACCAGCCTTTCAAAGCATTTCATGGCTATAGACTTGAGTGCTATGGGTCGGTAGTCATTTAGGCAGGTTACGTCGTTGTTTTTGGGCACAGGGAATATGGTTGTCATGTTGGTAATACAAAGTCAGACATGGAGAGGTTGAAAATGTCAATGAAGACACTTTCTAGTTGGTCAGTGCATGCTCAGAGTACACGTCCTGGTAATCCATCTGGCTGTGCGGCCTTGTGAATTTGAACCTGTATGGCCTCTTAATAACTATAATGAAAATGTACCTGTAATTTGACAGTAAGTTACCGTCTACTGAGTTGCAGTAAGAATACAGTATATAGTATTATTGTTGTAAAATGACTTGTTGTTTACATTACTTTCACTGCATTTTGAAATGTAGGTGGGGCAATGTGCTGGTGGGTGCTCATTAGTATATTTGGGGGCATAGTCAAAATATGTTGTATTTGTGCCAACCTTTAGTGGATGTGTTGTACCAGTTGAAGTGGTTTCATCATTATGCTTATGACGATTGTGGGCAGGTGTGGTGAAGATGGTGGAGTTTGAGCGACGACAACGGGGGGGCGACTGTTGAGTCGGTGAAAGAGGACGTGATGATTTTTTGAATTTCTTCCATCAAGAGGGAGTGGCTTTTCTCTCCGAAATAGGGCACTGTTGAAAGGAGTGCTAACTGGGGTGGCGTTAATTTCTGTGGAGGATCAACTGAAATGTAAGATTCCCAGTGTTTGTGGTGCATGCCATTTAGTGCAACAAAGACCGAGTGGAGAGCATGGTGAAACAGAGTAGACACTGTCTCTCCTGCTGAGTTTTGATGCAGAGTCTTTAACCCACAAAGTCAAGTTAGGATGTGTCAGTTATCCCGTGAGCGCTATGTTTTAGGTGACAAACTTATGGTCATGTTGCAGCCATGTGTAGGTGGGAGATTCCTAGATGTAAGAAGTGTGCAGGAGGGCATGGGACAAAGGAATGTGTAGTATCAGTGGGAAAAGTTGTGTGTATTAACTGTATGGGTACCCATGGTGCTGGAGATCAAAAGTGTTCAGTGAGAGAAAGGCAGGTTGAGGATGCCAGGATCAGAGTAGTACAGAAGGTGACGTATGTTGAGGCAGTGAAGAGAGTAATAAGAAGAGGAAGATGGGTCCAAGTCGAGGGATCCTAAAAGGCTCCCTGTAGTAGGTAGAGAGTGATAGGAATAACATGTGCTTCAATAAGGTTGGTTTCTTAGCGTTCATAGCCATAATAACAGAAAAAAAATGCTGTGGTGGCAGCTGCAGAGAAGTACTTGGGTGTAGGAGATGTATTGCAGAGGAGTTACAATGTGTGTTGAATGATAGTGTCCCATCCTCCCAGGCTGCTGGCCAAAGTAGGATCAGATAGGGTCAATTAGTGGAATAGTGGTGAGGTTTTAATTGGTGTAGGGTTAGTTGGTAGAGCAGTTTTTCTTTGTTTTTCTCGTGAGTGTCATGAAAAGTGTAATGAATTCACACTCCAGAACAGTAGGTGGTAACACAGAGTTAGATAAGAGAAATATATGAATAGGGCAGCCTCACTCCAGTACAGTAGGCGGTGGTGTACACATCTTTCCGTTGGTTGCGATCTGCCAATACAAATTTAAAGAAGAAGATGATGAAGTTTAAACTTATAATTTGTCCACACCCAGTTCTACAATATTTGTTAGAGCATGTGACAATCAAGAGCCTTCCTATTATTAAGAGGTTTCCAGTATCTTAATGGCAGTTAGTCATCGGGAAGTTCATGTTTCATTTTTCTTGACCTTTTCACACATGAGTTCCAAATATCTCTAACAGTTGCCCGACATGAGTTTCTCTATGTAAGTGATGTCAGAATGCACTCACTGTTCCAAAATGTGATTGTAACGCAACAGGACAGTTAATTATCTATAGGCTAATTATCTATAGGCTGTGTTTCAATTTGTTAATTTCAAATTATTTTCTAACAACAGTTTGAATTGTGTTCTGCCTCCTCATTAATTCACATAGATGTTGCAGACAATTTGTGTTTGAGGCTTTACTGAGCCCGACAACAAGAGCCCAAGCACTTCCCCAGTGTTTCCCCAGATCAAGTATGTAGACATTTGTGCATCTTTAGTCAAAACAGGCCTTGCACAAACTTTTTCCCCCTGGCACATTTCATGGTTGGCGCCCGCATTGCCATCTTTATTGTTTTCCTTACAAATAATAACTTTGTACATGTGTACATTCCTATCAAAGTAAATGCCTTATTTTAGTATATTGTGTTGTTCTTTCTACTGTAGCATCCGCATGTAGTATGTGTGGAGCATGATGTATTTATTGTTTTATATAATCCTGGTGACAAATCATGCTTTCAGATTCTTGCATTGATTCTAATGGACACATTAGATTTGTGTAAAATGCTTTTTTGAAGGTTGTACTGATTATGATGAGCTAAAGCTAAGCTATTTGCCAGCTATGTGTGGCACGATGTTTGTTGACATTATACAATGCCTTCTGCGTGTCATGTAAATGCTTGTCATACCAAAGATGTTATAACAAAATGAGGTGAAAGGATGGTTCACTTGACTGATTTATGGTGCTTTCAAGACAACTGGGAATTTGGAAAAATACAAGGTCAAATCATTACGTCAGGGATCTTCAGGTCGGAAAGTGAAAGCTCTAAAAAGAGGCCAGAGTTCCTGAGTTGGAATTCCAAATTGGATGACAGTTCAAAACTATCTTTTCTCAGTCGGAGCCTGTTTTTTCTAGAGTTCCCAGTTGTCTTGAACGCACTGAAGTCAGAGATTTCCCAGTTGTTTTGAATGCGCCATCAAATTGTAACTATGACATCACAGGGTAGCCAGCTCAGACTCCACCTTTCCTGGGGTTTTATCTGTATTTCGCTTGTAAACTTCTCCTTTGTTTGCCCCCATTTATTAATCATTGTAATCATAGTAATATTTTCTGCATTGTATCCCTCCATGATACCGTCCCCCATTTATGCTCCCTATGGACTTGAAAACCCCCCACAAATAATTTGACCACACCACAAACCCCCCCCCCCTAAAATGATTTCATCCAAATCTGGAAACCCCTGTTTCGCTACGGTTAGGCTAGGTAGTGGGCTTGTATTTGGGATGATGATCTGTGAGGCACATTTTATGTGCTTTGTGGTTTGTCAAAAAGTGTAAATGACTTGTCAAGTCATGTGCTCCAGTTTTTGTATACACTGTAACAAGTACATTGAAGATTTGTAATATACTGAAAAGAGGCTTAACTAACTTCATATTCTTCGGTCAATGGGCTCAGCCATCGTTGACATGGTTTAGTTGTGTCTTTTAGTGAATGGCATTCTGGGATTAAGGAGTTTCCCCCAGATCAAGTATGAAGATATGCGCATCTCTAGTCAGAACAGGCCTTTCACAAACTTTTTCCCCCGGCACATTTTCTGGCTGGCGCCCGCATTGCCTTCATTGTTGTTTTCCTTCCTACTTGGACATTGGGCATGTGTGCATTCCTGTCAAAGTAAGTGCCTTATTTTCTGTATATCATGTTATCGTTTATACTATAGCATACTGTATTTTCTGTTTTATTCACATTTTCTAGTACTGGTGAAAAATCATGCATTCTGATTCTTGGTTGTCACGTAAGTATCTGTCAGACTTAAGATGTTATAACAAGGGATAGTTCACTCAACTGATTTATGGTGCTTTCAATATGAGGTCAAATCATGACTTCAGTGATTTTCAGGTTGTATGGTCGGAGCTCTAGAAAGAGGCCTGAGTTCCCGAGTTGGAATTCCGAGTTCTGACACGCATCTCTTTTCTAAACAATATTACATTTCTCCCTTGTGCTCACCAGAGATGTGGTACATTGTAAACAAGTCTAGCTGTTAGGTCACTAACTTCTGTTTTGTTTTTTTGTCAGCGCAACCTGTTATTTAGACCGGTTACGGAATGAGTTTGACTGTGGATGTGTTTTGTGTGATTCATGGATGATGAAGTTTGCATTTATCTCTTACAATAAAAATTGAAATTGAGGAATAAAGTTGTGAAGACCTTTATTTCCCATCAGTACAAAACATTGTTTAGATGCTTTTCAAAGAATAATGCTGTTTAGGCTGGTTTGTTTGCATCATACATTCTGTTACTACTGTTCCAATCACATTTTTATAATGGCACGCTGCATCGTACATGTCAAACGGTTAGCCTCTACAGGATCGGTGTCCCCCACGCGGGATGGTTGTGCTAACGTGCTAATGTGATTAGCATGATGTTGTAAGTAACATGAACATTTCGCAGGTCATAGACATGTCTGATATGGGCAGAAAGCTTAAATTATTGTTAATCTAAACTGCACTGTCCAATTTACAGTAACTATTACAGTGAACAAATACCATGCTATTGTTTGAGGAGAGTGCATACCAACAAAAACTTTCATCACGCACCTGTTTCGATACATTCACCTCTGAAGGTAAATAATGTACTTATACATTCAGTAATCTTGTTCTGATTTGTCGTCCTGAGGGTCTCAGAGATAAAATGTAGCATAGTTTTGTTTGATAAAATCCTGCTGTGTCTGCCCCCCTCCTTCCCCAACATCTAGATGTGTGAAGGTTAGTGTCTTTTCTGTAGAGAAGCTAATTATACATAATTATGACAAATTCTAAATTGTGCCTAGTCCTAAGTCATATAATGGCCTTTCTCTTGCATTTCAAAGATGATGGAACAAAAAAAAAATAGAAATCGTATATTTTTTCTTCATATTATCTTTTACCAGATCTAATGTGTTATATTCTCCTACATTAATTTCACATTTCCACAAACTTCTAAGTGTTTCCTTTCAAATGGTATCAAGAATATGCATATCCTTGCTTCATGCCCTGACCTACAGGCAGTTAGATCTGGGTATGTCAGTTTAGGCAAAGATTTTATTTTAAAGTGTTCGATCCTTACTGTCAGTTTAGTTCCAGTAGTTCTTGTAAAATTCACAGTAACTTACCGTGGTTGATCTCTGTCACATTTAGGGTTGAGATTTACCGGGATTTACCGCCCAAAACCACTCCCTTTTCCCAGGATAAATAACTATGAGAAACTGGTAAATTATAAGAAATTATTTATATGAACAGCATGGCGTGAAATGGAACTGTTAAATTATATGCCATGTCTAAATCTGGCTTCTCTACGGCCTCTGCATGATGAATCAATGCTCAGGGTGAGGACAGACAGCCAATCTCAGTATGGAGCAGCAGTTCACAATGCATGTAGACCTATCATCTCAATATGAAAACTTTTTTTCTTGTGACAGGTAGGCCTACACTTGTTGCAGCATAGCCTATGTGTCACGACTTCTACCGAAGGTAACTCCTCTCCCTGTTCGGGGCGGCGCTCGGCGTATGGCGTCGCCGGTCTACTAGCCGCTACCGATCCCTTTTTTTTCTGGTTGTTTTGTCTGTGTTCCTTTTCACACCTGGTTTTCAATTGCTTTGATTTCTGTGGGTATATAGGGCACCTGTTACCTGCCGTAATTCGTGCAGGATTAGACTTGTGTGTATTGCACTCGATTGTATTTTATGTTTGTTGTTTTTTCGCTATTACGCACGTGTATGTAAAGTGTCGGAACTGTGTTTGTTCCTCCGTGCGTTTGCACGAGTTTCTAAGTATTCGAGAGCGTAGTTTTGGGATTTTTGTCTGTGCCGTTTTGTATTGGTGGACTATATTATTAAACACGCTTCTCAGACATCCCTGCTCTCCTGCGCCTGACTCCTACACCTCTCACCAAGATGCATGTTATCACAGAATCCTGCACCAATATAATTATGGAGTCAGCAGAAGCGGACGCACTCCCAGGGTCCGTGGAGGAGCGGGTTCAACACCACACGGCAGGGGACCGCCATGGATCAGGTGATGGCGATGATGGAGAGATTTGAGAGAGGTGGCCTTCCCACACCGTTATCAGCCACACCCCAACCAGTACCACTACCCTCTCCTTCATTGCCTGAGCACAGTGGGAAGTGCCCTCCCGAGGGAGTATGATGGGACGGCGGCCGGGTGCCAGGGCTTCTTACTCAAGATGGACCTATACCTGGCGACCGTTCGTCCGGTTCCTTCGGGGGGTGAGAGCGTCAACGCCCTCGTCTCCTGCCTCGCAGGTAAAGCCCTGGAGTGGGCCAACGCAGTATGGAACGATCCTGACTCGGCGAGGGACCACTACCCAGAGTTCACCCGCCGCTTTCGGGCCGTGTTCGATCACCCACCTGAGGGTCGAGCGGCGGGTGAACGGCTGTTCCATCTGAGGCAGGAGAGGAGGAGTGCTCAGGACTTTGCTCTAGAGTTCCGGACCTTGGCCGCTGGCGCGGGATGGAACGACAGGGCCTTGATCGATCACTATAGGTGTAGTTTGCGTGAGGACGTCCGTAGGGAGCTGGCCTGTAGAGACACCACCCTGTCCTTGGACAAATTGATCGACATTTCCATTCGGTTGGACAACTTGCTGGCGACCCGCGGACGTCCAGATCGGGCTCTGTCAGTACCATCTCCCAGCTCCACCACTCCAACACCCATGGAGCTAGGAGGTGCTTCAGCGAGGGTGACCGGAGGAGGGGGCCTTTCCTGTGCCAGCTGTGGTCGCAGAGGGCACACTGCTGACCGGTGCTGGGGGGTCCCCCCGGGAGTCGAGACGCCAGGCCGAGCACTGCCCGGACACCTCAGGTGAGTCGGCATCAGGCTCACCCAGAGCCCCCTGTTGGTCACATGTATGTATGGATTGTTTTTTCTGAATTTTCCCCTCTTTCCCGGCATAAGGCGCTAGTAGATTCAGGCTCGGCGGGGAATTTTATTGACCGCGGTTTAGCGAACAGGTTAGGGATTCCCCTTGTTCAGCTGGACAAACCCTTCCAGTGCACGCCTTAGATAGCCGACCATTAGGGTCAGGGCTAGTCAGGGAGGCCACGGCTCCACTGGGTATAGTTACGCAGGAGGGTCATGAGGAGAGAATTAGTCTCTTCCACATTGATTCTCCTGCGTTTCCGGTGGTGTTGGGGATCCCCTGGTTGGCCCGTCACAACCCCAGGATTTCGTGGCAACAGAAGGCTCTACAGGGGTGGTCAGAGGAGTGCTCAGGCAGGTGTGTAGGAGTTTCCATCGGTGCTACAATGGTGGAGAGTCCAGACCAAGTCTCCACCGTGCACATTCCCTCAGAATATGCCGATTTGGCTATCACCTTCTGTAAAAAGAAGGCGACCCAATTACCACCTCATCGACGAGGGGATTGTGCGATAAATCCCCTGGTAGGCGCTGCACTTCCCAGGAGTCACGTGTATCCCCTGTCACAGGAGGAGACGGTGGCTATGGAGACATACATATCGGAATCTCTGGGGCAGGGGTTCATTCGGCCCTCCATCTCACCTGCCTCCTCGAGTTTCTTTTTTGTGAAGAAGAAGGAGGGTGGTCTGCGTCCGTGCATTGACTATAGAGGTCTAAATTCCATCATGGCGGGGTATAGTTACCCGCTACCTCTCATTGCCACGGCGATTGAGTCATTTCACGGAGCACGGTTTTTCACAAAACTGGATCTCAGGAGTGCATATAACTTGGTGTGCCACCGAAGCTCCGCCCCTGTGCTTTCTTTTCTCGGAAGCTCAGCCCGGCGGAGCGAAACTATGACGTGGGGGATCGGGAGCTGCTAGCTGTTGTCAGAGCCCTGAAGGTGTGGAGACACCCTTTCCTCATCTGGACTGACCACCGTAATCTAGAGTACATTCGGGCAGCTTCTTGTCTAGTGGCACCTGTAAGGTGGGAGGTGGACGCAGACATTGAGCGAGCATCGCGTGTTGAGCCCACTCCACCACAATGTCCAGCGGGACGGGTGTATGTTCCGCTGGAGGTTAGAGACAGGTTAATTTGGTGGGCTCACACATCCCCCTCCTCTGGTCACCCGGGGATCGATGTCTTAGTGGGAAGTACTGGTGGCCCACTTTAGCCAAGGACGTGAGGGTTTATGTGTCCTCCTGCTCAGTGTGCGCTCAGTGCAAGGCTCCCAGGCAACTGCCCAGAGGGAAGTTACAACCCCTTCCCGTTCCACAGCGGCCTTGGTCACACCTGTCGGTTGACTTCTTGACCGATCTGCCACCGTCACGATCACGATCCTGGTCGTTGTGGATCGGTTTTCTAAGTCCTGTCGTCTCCTCCCTTTGCCCGGACTCCCTACGGCCCTACACACGGCGGAGGCCCTGTTTACTCACGTCTTCCGGCACTACGGGGTGCCTGAGGATATTGTTTCTGATCGGGGTCCCCAGTTCACGTCCAGGGTGTGGAAGGCGTTCATGGAACGTTTGGGGGTCTCGGTCAGCCTGACCTCTGGGTTTCACCCCGAGAGTAATGGGCAGGTGGAAAGAGTGAACCAGGATGTGGGTAGGTTTCTGCGGTCGTATTGCCAGGACCGGCCAGGGGAGTGGGCGAAGTACATCCCCTGGGCGGAGATGGCCCAGAACTCACTCCCCCACTCCTCTACGAACCTGTCGCCCTTCCAATGTGTGTTGGGCTATCAGCCGGTCCTGGTACCATGGCATCAGAGCCAGACCGAGGCTCCTGCGGTGGACGATTGGGTGAAACGCTCAAGGGAAACCTGGGAGGCCACCCACGGGTACCTTAAACGGGCCGAAGGGCGGCAGAAGGCCAGTGCCGACCGCCACCGCAGCGATCTGGCTCTCGACCCGAAACCTGCCCCTCAACCTGCCCCTCCACAAAGTGCTGAGGAGAATAAACGAGGTGTGTTATAGGTTACAGCTCCCCCCGTATTACCGTATTAACCCCTCGTTTCATGTGTCTCTCCTCAGGCCGGTGGTGGCTGGTCCGCTTCAAGAAGATGAGGTGCGGGAGGTCCCTCCGCCCCCCCCTGGACATCGGGGGGGCGCCGGCGTATGCAGTTCGGTCCATACTGGACTCGAGGTGTCGGGTGGGGGGTCTTCAGTACCTCGTGGACTGGGAGGGGTACGGTCCGGAGGAGAGATGCTGGGTGCCGGTGGAGGACGTACTGGATCCACCTATGCTAAGGGAGTTTCACCGCCTCCATCCGGATCGCCCTGCGCCTCGTCCTCCGGGTCGTCCTCGAGGCCGGCGTCGTCGCGCTGCGGGAGCCGCGCGTCAGGGGGGGGGGGGTACTGTCACGACTTCTACCGAAGGTAACTCCTCTCCCTGTTCAGGCGGCGCTCGCTACTAGCCGCTACCGATCCCTTTTTCTTTTTCTGGTTGTTTTGTCTGTGTTCCTTTTCACACCTGGTTTTCAATTGCTTTGATTTCTGTGGGTATGTACGGCACCTGTTAACTGCGTGTAGTGTTGGAACTGTGTTTGTTCCTCCGTGCGTTTGCACGAGTTTCTGAGTATTCGAGAGCGTAGTTTTGGGATTTTTGTCTGTGCTGTTTTGTATTGGTGGACTATATTATTAAACACGCTTCTCAGACATCCCTGCTCTCCTGCGCCTGACTCCTACACCTCTCACCAAGAGGTGAGAGTGTTAACCAAGAATGTTATCACACTATGCTACAGTAATATAAAACTGAATGTCTAATTTACCCATCTGGCTTTCGGGGGTCACATTGTTTTGGAAATAATATTGTTGCTTTAAATCAGTGAACACACGATCACTCTCTCCCAGTATTTTTCTCTCCAACAGCTCCATTCAAATTGCATCCAAAATAGATAATCCTGTTTAAGAATGATATAGCCCTATATATGGATGCCCTATCTTACCTCCTTCAGGTAATGCATGCAATGCAGTATTTCTTATACCAATAGGCTATTTGAAAGAGGATGCAAGCTGTTTTTTGCTGAATGTTAAATACACCAAACCAATAGAACTCACGGGTAGTTTGAAAGAATAGTGAACGTGCGATGACGGTAGGCTATACCAGTTATTTATTCAAACCCATAACAATTCAATATTTGTGAAGAGAAGTGAAAGCCTTCTGCATCTAATTCTAGTCCTACATTATTCAAGGATGTCATTAGAATGATGAAAATAAGGACAACAAAACCTTCTTCATTTGACTGTTGAAAGCGAGGAAGGAATGAAGCAACAATAGAGAGAGAAAGATGATGTAAGCTAATAACATTAAGGGAAATATTATGAAAGGTAAAGGGTTATGAATACTTTCTGAAGGCAATGTGCATTTTATTTAATATATTATGAATTTCATCGTTTAGTACAGTGCCTTGCGAAAGTATTCGGCCCCTTTGAACTTTGCGACCTTTTGCCACATTTCAGGCTTCAAACATAAAGATATAAAACTGTATTTTTTTGTGAAGAATCAACAACAAGTGGGACACAATCATGAAGTGGAACGACATTTATTGGATATTTCAAACTTTTTTAACAAATCAAAAACTGAAAAATTGGCCGTGCAAAATTATTCAGCCCCCTTAAGTTAATACTTTGTAGCGCCACCTTTTGCTGCGATTACATACCTTAAGGGAACATTTCGGCATTTCGTGTATGATCAGTGAAAAAGTCCATATTGCAAATGTACGGTCCCTTACTAGACGTCCGAAATCGTTTCTAAAATTCGCGGTCGGCGTCGGGCCGTGCGGTAGGGCCGGACCTACCGGGAAGTCATCGAATCAACTTTGTCGGACATTCGGTTTCCGTTTAATAAAATAAACAAGTTTTGGACCGTTTTTCCGCCATCCCGGAAATTCCCACCAGATGGCATACGGAATCATATGCCAATTTGGCAAAACATCACGAGTCACGACGGGGCCTTATCTCAAAAACGGAAAATATTTCGAAGCCGAAACTTGGTGAGCGTAGGTTTGGCATAATGGGCAGTTGGCCCCGAACGGGATGGCGTCTAGGCCTCAACGGTTTTTGAGTTATGGCCATTTTTCTGGGATTAAAGGTCCAAAATGGAAATAGAGAAATTATTTTTCCACTTCAGGTCAAAGTCAAGGAGCCTCCGGTGTCAATAAAAAAAAAAATCAGCCATTTATCTATCGTCATTTAAGAGAAACGGAACAATGACAAATTGGTGATGGTCACAAATAGGCTTTTTTTTTTTTCAACAGTTACAGATCCAGTTGCAGGGTGTTCATACCAATCTTTTTAAAGTGTGCTGCGGAGCTCTGCGACATTTCTGTGATTTTCTATGATTTTCTGAAATAACACAATAACTCAGTTCTTAACGTAAAGACTTAAAACTCAAGATTATGTAAAGGCATACCCCAATCAGGATATGAGTTTATTTATAGCTTCCTGTGCCAACCAGAAGTGCCTTAAATGGTGTCATAGTGGCTGTTTCCAAGGGTTAAAAAGGTCAGATCTTTTCAAAACTTCATTTGTGTGATTAGGCAACCCCCATAAACTGTAAGTCAGTCATTTCTCCCAACAGATGTCAAAGAAAAGCTCTCACACACACACAGCAAGGATGGAGTGACAAAGTGCGGTGCTTAAAGACACAGAGAGCAGGCAATGCAATGCATTACCATAATCCCTAGGCCGTGCCGAGTTCAACGAGATATCCGTAGCTCGCTCGGTCTAGGCGCAGCGACCATTAGAATAGTAGGCCCAAAATGAAGCCTGCCCCACAATGTCATTTGCTTTTGGGTGACAGTGAGAGAACCGTTAGGGTGAGAAGAAAAATTCCACCACAGGAATGTTCCTAAGGTCCTCCCGATCTGAACAAGCCTAACATTGACCGTTTGGCATTAACCATTCACAGTAAAACAGGGTTTTTTGATCTCACAGATTACAGTGACATCTCTCCCCATAGGAATACATTGCCTGCACCACAAAATTCAACCTGAAGCCTATATGGGTTATGAATGCCGTATGAACCTGTCTTCGGTACCAGTCCATCAGGCCACTATGAGGTCTACCTGTGTCGAATCTAAGCTTCCTGGACCAACCGGAAGTGGTTAAAATGCCCCTAAAAGTGTATATCCATACCCTGCCTGCAGTTTGACAGACATAGTGCATTCAGGCCTGTGTAAATCAGTCAATTCTTAACGTAAAGACTTAAAACTCAGGATTCTGTAAAAGCATACCCCAATGAGGATATGTGGTGACTTATAGCTTCCTGTGCCAACCGGAAGTGCCATAATTGGTGTCTCAGGGGCTGTTTCGAGGGGTTAAAAAAGTCAGATCTGTCCAAAACTTCATATATGTGATTAGGCAACCCCCATGAACTGTAAATCAGTCATTTTTCCCAAAAAAATTCAAAGGAAAAAAAAATCACACTAAAACACAACTTGGAAGGAGGGATGTATTGGGGTGCGTAGAGACAGACAGTGGCTGCAATAGTTAGCTTTGTTCGAGCTAAAAAAGAACCGTCAGACCTAGAGTTCCGAAACTTTAGAAACCTGTTCTAGACCTCCCGTCGATGGTGCGTGGTGAGTTACGTGGCTCTAGAAGGTTCTCGGACCGAGAAACAGCCTCGTACATTTGCAATACTTTCAATTCATTTTTGCATCACGAAAATGACGACATTTAGAAATGTCCCAGAGTTGCAAGACTAGGTGCATTGCGAACGTCTCGGCCCATATAGACAGACCCCAACGTTTCTGCCCGATAGCTCATTCAAGGACCCCGTAGCAAGTCATGGAAAATAGTGGATTTTCAGCACCAATTAGGGTTTTTCTCGGACACCAAATGACCTATCAAGCCGAAACTTGGGATTCGGGGTCGCCTCAGCTAGGCCAACACATAACATAAGAAATGGACCCGCAGCTAGAACGTAACTACGTGTTTTATGGTTTTTTTATGGTTTGAACTGAAGGCGTTGTGAATTTTGGGCCAGCTCTGAAGTATGTAATAGTTGGCTACTAAACGAGTTGGAAAAAGTGGGTTTGGTGTCAGTTTGTATCAGTTTGGTGATCAGAATGATATCTAATTGACTGATGGACTCTTGTCCACTTGACTCTTGTACATTTGCAATATGTTTAAACAGTGAGGTACCATCACCAAAAGCGACATTCTGAAATCTACCCTAACGAGCGATTGAGATGAACCAGAATCACTGCAAAGCCATCCCGAGTTCATCGGGCCAGTCAATTTCACATTCCTGCAGGATTTTTATAGCATGACAAATTCGTGATGGTACCTGCCCATTGAAACATATTGCAAATGCACAGTGACTTTGAAAAAGTAAGGAAACATAAACAAATGGACATAATGAAATCAACATTTTTTTTATTTTTGGGTGACCAGTTGCACGTGCATTTGCAATATGATTCTATAGTGAAAAAACATCACCAAAAGCGACATTCTGAAATCAACCCAATCGAGCGATTGAGATGACCCAGAATCACTGCAAAGCCATCCCGAGTTCATCGGGCCAGTCAATTTCACATTCCTGCAGGATTTTTATAGCATGACAAATTCGTGATGGTACCTGCCCATTAAAACATATTGCAAATGCACAGTGACTTTGAAAAAGTAAGGAAACAAACAAAAAAAATATATATTTTTTTTTTTGGGTTACCAGTTGCATATTTTAGATCACCAGTTGCACATTTCAGGTCATTACACCTTTGAAGCCAGGGAAATAAACCCTTACATCTCTTTTCAAAGGCAGGTACATAGTATTTACAAATGTTATACCACTATGTGTTTCACTTAAGTTGCTTGCTCCTAGGGCCTCCTAAGGCGCACTAGCGACTCCGGTGGCTGGCCGGGCGCAGTATATTTCATTATATATTAATTAACTTCTTGCTCCTACCTGAGACGCAGATGTCTCAACTAGGCACCTGGAAATGCAAATGCGCTACGCTAAATGCTAAATGTACTCGTTAAAACTCAAACGTTCATTAAAACACACATGCAGGGTATTGAATTAAAGCTACACTCGTTGTGAATCTAGCCAACAAGTCAGATTTTTAAAATGCTTTTCGGCGAAAGCGTGAGAAGCTACTATCTGATAGCATGCAACACCCCGAAATACCTGAAGGCGAAGTAAACAAAAGAATTAGCGTAGCCGGCGCTCCACAAATAGCAGAAATAAAATATTACCTTTGACGAGCTTCTTTGTTGGCACTCCTATATGCCCCATAAACATCACTATTGGGTCTTTTTTTCGATTAAATCGGTCCATATATACCCAAAATATCCATCTATGGAAACTGTGTGATTCAGAAAAAAAACACTGTTTCAAAACGCAGCGTCATTTTTTAAAATTAAAAAAGTCGACGATAAACTTTCGCAAAACACTTCGAAATACTTTTGTAATCCAACTTTAGGTATTAGTAAACGTTAATAATCTATCAAAGTTAACACGGGGCGATGTGTATTCAATAGCTCCACGTCTTGAAATCATGTTTGGGAAATCTCTCTTCCAAGACGTCCTGTCGGAGACCGGATGGAATGGAATCTCTCCTTTGTTTGACCAAGAAATAACTTTCAGGAAAATGACAAGACTGGCGACATCGTGTGGAAGCTGTAGGAATTGCAATCTCGGCCCTATTTAATTTGGTGTCCCTTAAACAATACATGCAAGTGGCGCATGGATATTTTTTTCAGTTTTCAGTGACCAGTTTTTCTTGCGCTTTTCGATGAAACACATGCTCTGTTATAGTCACAGCCGTCATTTAACCAGTTTTAGAAACTTCAGAGTGTTTTCTATCCACACATACTAATCATATGCATATACTATATTCCTGGCATGAGTAGCAGGACGCTGAAATGTTGCGCAATTTTTAACAGAATGTTCGAAAAAGGAGGGGGTAGACGGAAGAGGTTGTACACTTAAGGTAAAGTGATGATTGAATCTAGGCCTAAGTTCCTGTGGTCAACCTATAGAGAATAACGAAGAAAAGGCCATAGTGCTTCAAAAACATAGACAAAATATGCACTCCTGTCCCTACAACTCCAATTTTTACCCAGAATTAATTAAAAAAATTGTAGATGGGAATCCAAAAAGCAACATGGCCAAAAGTATGTTTCTTGAATATCTCAGTCCAAAGTCATTGGCATTGAGTTGGTACCCTCCTTGCTGCTATAACTGCCTCCACTCCTCTAGGAAGGCTTTCCACTAGATGTTGGAACATCGCGGCGGGGACATTCAGCCACAAGAGCATTAGTGAGGTCGGGCACTGATGTTGGGCAATCAGGCCTGGCTCGCAGTAGGTGTTCCAATTCATTGGTTGAAGTCAGGGCTCTATGCAGGACAGTCAAGTTCTTCCACACCGATCTCAACGAACCATTTCTGTATGGACCTCGCTTTGTGCACGTGAGCATTGTCATGCTGAAACAGGAAAGGGCTTTCCCCAAACTGATGCCACAAAGTAAGAAGCACAGAATCATCTAGAATGTTGTTGTATGCTGTTGTGTTATGATTGCCCTTCACTGGAACAAAGGGGCCTAGCTCAACTCATAAAAAACAGACCCAGACAATTATTCCTCATCCACCAAACTTTACAGTTGGAACTATGCATTTGGGCAGGTAGCGTTCTTCTGGCACCCGCCAAACCCACTTTTGTCCGTCGGACTGCCAGATGTTGAAGCGTGACTCATCACTCCAGAGAACACGTTTCCACTGCTCCAGAGTCCATTGGTGGAGAGCTTTACACCATTGCAGTCAACGCTTGGCATTGGCAATGGTGACCTTAGGCTTGTGTGCAGCTGCTCGGCCATGGAAACCCATTTCACGAAGCTCCAGACGAACAGTTCTTGTGCTGACGTTGATTCCAGAGGCAGTTTGGAACTCGGTAGTGAATCTTGCAATTGAGGACAGACAATTTTTAAGCGCTATGCGCTTCAGGACTACGCGGTCCCATTCTGTGAGCTTGTGTTGTCTACCACCTGCTGAGCCGTTGTTGCTTCTAGACGTTCCTCCTCACAATACCAGCACTTACAGTTGACCGGGGAGGGCAGAAATATGACAAACTGACTTGTTGGAAAGGTGGCATCCTATGACAGTGCCACGTTGAAAGTCACTGAGTTCTTCAGTACGGGCCATTCTACTGCTAATGTTTATCTATAGAGATTGCATGGCTGTGTGCTTGAATTTATACACCTGTCAACAACGGGTGTGGCTGAAATAGCCAAATCCACAAAATTTGAAGGGGAGTCCATGTACTTTTGGCCATGTAGTGTACCTCTCTTCTGGCTCCAGCTGACCACCAACTCATCCATGCTGTAACAATACATTTTAAAAAGACTAACCTCTCAACCGTCACTTACCTCTCCCCTGGCACCAGCAGACCACTGACCAGAGCTGTGACAATCCTAGAAATCAGGGCTCAACTAAAGAAAAGTTTAAGAAATACAACATTTACACCATATTGCTAAAACAAGCACTTTATGAATACCTGCACCTCCTCTCCAACCACTTCACCTTATGTCTCACCCCCGGCCCTGGAAAACAACCCTGGAAAACAGCTGTGGTCACCACAATCCACACAACTGGAAAAGGCCCACAGAATGTTTCAAGCTATCGACCAATAAGCCTTCTCAGCCATGTGGGGGAACCATAGCCATGGGAAGTAGGGGTGATATTTATTTAATTTATTGTATTTTATGAGTATCGGAAGTTTACATACACCTTACCCAAATACATTTAAACTCAGTTTTTCACAATTCCTGACATTTAATCCTAGTAAGAATTCTCAGTCTCAATTATGATCCCCACTTTATTTTAACTTAAGAATGTGAAATATCAGAATAATAGCAGAGAGAATTAATTATTTAATATTTTATTTATTTCATCACATTCCCAGTGGGTAAGAAGTTTACTTACACTCAATTAGTATTTTCTAGCATTGCCTTTAAATTGTTTAACTTGGGTCAAACGTTTTGGGTAGCCTTCCACAAGCTTCCCACAATAAGTTGGATGAATTTTGGCCTATTCCTACTGACAGAGTTGGTAACACTGAGTCAGGTTTGTAGGCCTCCTTGCTCGCAAGGATTGAGGTCAGGGCTTTGTGATGGCCACTCAATACCTTGACTTTGTTGTCCTTAACTTCTTATGGGCAGCATCCGGTGAAATTGCAGAACGCAAAAATCAAACTACAGAATTATAAACATTTAACTTTCATAAAATCACAAGTGTAATACATCAAAATAAAGCTTAACTTCTTGTTAATTCTGCCACTGTGTCAGATTTGAAAAAGGCTTTATGGCGAAACACCATGCGATTATCTGAGGACAGCGCCCCGCCAACAAAAGCATGAAAAACATATTTCAACCAGGCAGGAAAGTCAGAAATAGTGATATAATAAATGCCTCACCTTTGATGATCTTCTTCTGTTGGCACTCTAAAAGGTCCCAGATATATCACAAATGGTCCTTTTGTTCGACAATGTCCTTCTTTATATCCATAAAAACTCAGTTTAGCTGGCGCGCTTCAGTCAATAATCAAAATGCATACAAAATGAATCCCAAACGTTACTAATAAACTTTTCCAAACAAGTCAAACAACGTTTATAATCAAACCTTAGGTACCCTAATACGTAAATAAACAATACAAATTTAAGACGGAGAATCGTTAGTCTTTACCGGAAAGTAATACCAAAGAAGGCGTTCTCTTCCACACGCTTGGAAACACTTCAGCCAAAATGGGAGCCACCTAGAAAAACTACAATTTCTGTCTCATTTTTCCAAAAAACAGCATGAAACTCTTTCAAAATAATGTTGACATCTAGTGGAAGCCCTAGGAACTGCAATCTGGGAGGATTTCACTTTATAATAAAAGTGACAGCCATTGAAAACAGTGGTAGGCTGAACATTTTTTGGTGGGGAACGTTTGTCCTCTGGGTTTCGCCTGCCATATCAGTTCTGTTATACTCACAGACATAATCTTAAGTTTTAGAAACTTTAGAGTTTTTTCTATCCAAATCTACCAATTATATGCATATTCTAGCTTTTGGGGCTGAGTAACAGGCAGTTTACTTTGGGCATGGTTTTCATCCGGACGTCAAAATCCTGTCCCCTACCCAAGAGAGGTTAAGCCACTTTGCCACAACTTTGGAAGTATGCTTGGGGTCATTGTCAATTTGGAAGACCCATTTTCGACCAAGCTTTAACTTCCTGACTGATGTCTTGATATGTTGCTTCATTTTATCCCCCAAATTTTCCCCTCCTCATGATGCCATCTATTTTGTGAAGTGCGCCAGTCCCTCCTGTAGCTAAGCACTCCCACAACATGTTGCTGCCACCCCCGTGCTTCACGGTTGGGATGGTGTTCTTCGGCTTGCAAGCATCCCCCTTTTTCCTCCAAACATAACGATGGTGATTATGGCCAAACAGTTCTATTTTTGTTTCATTAGACCAGGGGACATTTCTCCAAAAAGTACGATCTTTGTCCCCAAGTGCAGTTGCAAACCGTAGTTTGTTTTTTTATGGTGGTTTTGGAGCAGTGGATTCTTCCTTGCTGAGCGGTCCTTCAGGTCATGTCGATATAGGACTCGTTTTACTGTAGATATAGATATTTTTGTACCTGTTTCCTCCAGCATCTTCACAATGTCCTTTGCTGTTGTTCTGGGATTGATTTGCACTTTTCGCACCAAAGTACGTTAATTTCTCCTTCCTGAGAGGTATGACGGCTGCGTGGTCCCATGGTGTTTATACTTGCGTACTATTGTTTGTACAGATGAATGTGGTACCTTCAGGCATTTGGAATTTGCTCCCAAGGATGAACCAGATCAGAGGTCTACAATTTTTTTCTGAGGTCTTGGCTCAATTCTTTTGATTTTCCCATGATGTCAAGCAGAGGCACTGAGTTTGAAGGCTTCTAACGGCCGTCTCATGCCGAAATGCGCATGTGCAGACCTGATCTTCATCAGAAGGCACACCCAGGAAACCCAGTTCAACAATAAATTACTGATTTGTTCCATAAAGTTCCATCATTTATGTCCAAATAGCCACTTGTTGTAAGCGTTTTCAGCCCAGTAATTCATCTTCATGAGGCGCAGGCACTTCATCCAGACAAAAACTCAAAAAGTTCCTTTACAGTCCTTTAAAAACATGTCAAACGATGTATGGAATCAATCGTTAGGATGTTAACATAAAACATCAATAATGTTCCAACCGGAGAATTCCTTTGTTTTCAGAGGAGCATTGGAACGAGAGTTAACTCTGTCGGGAGCGCGCGTCATGAGACCAATGCTCTCTGCCAGACCGCCGACTCAAAGAGGTCTCATGAGCCCCTCCTTTATAGTAGATTCCTCATTCAAGTTTCTAAGGACGGTTAACATCTAGTGGAAGCCGTAGGAAGTGCAACCTCATCCATATCTCAATGTGTATTCGCTAGGCCAAGCTTTGAAAAACTAGAAACCTCAGATGTCCCACTTCCTGGTTGGATTGTTCTAAGGCCTGCCATATGAGTTCTGTTATACTCACAGACATCATTCAAACAGTTCTAGAAACTTCTGAGTATTTTCTATCCAATACTAATAATAATATGCACATATTAGCATCTGGGACAGAGTAGGAGGCAGTTCATTCTGGGCACGCTATTCATCCAAAAGTGAAAATGCTGCCCCCTATTCCAAAAAGGTTAAGGAGAAGTCTATCTTTAATTCTGTGAATAACGTTAGTATCTTTTATCAATGTTTATTATGACTATTTCTGCAAAATCACCGGATGTTTTGGAATCAAAACATTACTGCACGTAAGGCGCCAATGTAAACTGAGATTTTGAGATATGAATATGCACATTATTGAACAAAACATACATGTATTGTGTAACATGTTCTATGAGTGTCATCTGATGAAGATCAACAAATGTTAGTGATTAATTTGATCTATATTTCTGCTTTTTGTGACTCCTATCTTTGGCTTGAAAAATGGCTGTTTGTTTTTTCGACTTGGCGGTGATCTAATATGTTGTGTTTTAGCTGTAAAGCATTTTCCGCTAGTGGAACCCCTGCGCTAGAAAGGTTAACTTAGCCTTAAGATGTTTTTGGGAAACCAGGCCCAGAACAGAACAAAAGACAGTACAGGATAAAGAAGCACATTTTTAGTCAATATCATAGCGACGTTGGCTAGCAAATATCATGCATAGAAACACGTCATCGGTTCTAACGGTTGTCTCATGCCGAACTACGCATGTGCAGGCCTTCAAATCAACAGCACACCTTCGATATAAAGTTGCTTTTGACTAAAATGTCTATTTGTACATTTCACAAGGTTGGAGTGTGGTGGTGTAAAGTACTTAATTAAAAATACTTTAAAGCAGGGGCGCAACTTTGGTTTTATTATTATTATTATTACATAATTATTACTCCAAACAGCCTACCTGACCACTTGGAGGCGTCTGCATGGTCCTAAACCACACTGTTGCCTTGTTTTGTATCACATGTGCCATCTGGTTTGCTTAATATAGGGATATACATTTGAAATTGATTTATTTTATTTTTATTTAAACTTTATTTAACTAGTCAATTAAGAACAACATCTTATTTACAATATCTGTTTTCCCTGGCCAAAACCTAACCCGGACAACCCTGGGCCAATTGTGCGCCGCCCTATGGGACTCCCAATTATGGCTGGTTATGATACAGCCTGGAATCGAACCAGGGTCTGTAGTGATGCCTCTAGCACTGAGACGCAGTGCCTTAGACCTGCAATCAGGTTATGGATGTGTCACTGCAATCTTGAAGGTCCTCAATGATGTCACAATTTCCCTTCATTCAATTATATTTTTATTGACTTGGCCAACGATTTTGATACGGTAGACCATTCCATTCTTGTGGGCCGGCTAAGAAGTATTGATGCCTCTGAGGGGTCTTTGGCCTGGTTTGCTAACTACCTCTTTCAAAGAGTGCAGTGTATAAAGTCAGAAAATCTTCTCTCAGCCACTGCCTGTCACCAAGGGAGTACCGCAAGGCTCGATCCTAGGCCCCACGCTCCTCTCAATTTACATCAACAACATAGCTCAGGCAGTAGGAAGCTCTCTCATTTATATGCAGATAATACAGTCTTATACTCAGCTGGCCCCACCCCAGATTTTGTGTTGAATGCTCTACAACAAAGCTTTCTTAGTGTCCAACAAGGTTTCTCTACCCGTAACCTTGTCCTGAACACCTCCAAAACAAAGGTCACGGGGTTTGGTAAGAAGAATGCCCCTCTCCCCACAGGTGTGATTACTACTTCTGAGGGTTTAGAGTTTGAGGTAGTCACCTCATACAAATACTTGGGAGTATGGCTAGACGGTACACGGCCCTTCTCTCAGCACATATTAAAGCTGCAGGCTAAAGTTAAATCTAGACTTGGTTTCCTCTATCGTAATCGCTCCTCCTTCACCCACTTTGCCAAACTAATCCTGATTCAGAAGACCATCCTTCCCATGCTATATTGCGGAGACATCATTTTAAGATCAGCAGGTAAGGGTACTCTTGAGCGGCTAGATGTTCTTTACAATTTGGCCATCAGATTTACCACCAATGCTCCTTATAGGACACATCACTGCACTCTATACTCCTCTTTAAACTGGTCATCTCTGTATACCCATCATAAGACCCACTGGTTGATGATCGTGGACTTGAGGAAACAGCAGAGGGAGCCCCCCCCCCCTATCCACATTGAAGGGACAGCAGTGGAAAAGGTAGAACGTTTTAAGTTCCACGGCGTACACATCACAGACAAACTGAAATGGTCCACTCACACAGACAGTGTTGTGAAGAAAGCGCAACAGCTCCTCTTCAATCTCAGGGGGCTGAAGAAATTTGCCTGTTCACATCGCTACCATCCAGAAGGCGAGGTCAGTACAGGTGCATCAAAGCTGGGACCAAGAGACTGAAAAACAGCTTCTATCTCAAGGCCATCAGACTCCTAAACAGCAATCACTAACTCAGAGAGCCTGCTGAGAGGCTGCTTTTAATCCCAGCCCCCGTCCACGCAGGAGGCCTTTCTCCTTTTGTTCTTAACCTCTCTAGGGTATGTGGGAACGCTAGCGTCCCATCTGGCCAACATCCAGTGAGGTTGCAGAGCGCCAAATTCAATTACAGAAAAGCTCATTATAAAAATTCAGAAAACAAAACATATTTTACATAGGTTTAAAGATTAACTTCTTGTTATACCAACCACAGTGTCATATTTATAAAATGCATACCTAGCCCAGAACATACTTAGCCCAGAACATAACCCAGTTGACAAATTATTACAAACAGTAACCAGCTAAGCAGAAGCGTTACAAAACTCAGAAATAGAGATACATTTAATCCTTTACCTTTGATGATCTTCATATGGTGGCAATCAGAAGACATTCATTTACTCAATAAATGTTCCTTTTGTTGGATGAAGTCTCTTTATATCCAAAAACCTCCATTTTGTTAGCGCGTTTTATTCAGTTATCCACAGGCTCAAACTCAGTCAAAACAGTCAGACAAAAAAATCCAAATTGTATCTGTAAAGTTCATAGAAACAGCCTAAATGATCTAGAATATTTCATCCAGACAATAACGTCGTCAATATAAAAGGTAAACAAGAAATGCACATGCGCCTGAAAAAACTAATGCGTCATGTTAGGGTCCACTCGTTCAGACTGGTCTTACTCCCTCATTTATAAGACATCTAGTGGAAGGCATAGGAACTGCAAATGGAGTCCTAAGTTAATGGATACTGTAATGGCATTGAATAGAAAACTACAAAAAATAAAATAAAACACTCCTCCTGAATGGATTTCTCAGGTTTTTGCCTGCTAAATCAGTTCTGTTATACTCATAGACACTATGTTAACAGTTTTGGAAACTTTAGAGTGTTTTCTATCAAAATCTATCCAAGTTATATGCATATCATATCTTCTGGGCCAGGGTAGCAGGCCGTTTAATTTGGGCATGCTTTTCATCCAAAATTCCAAATGCTGCCCCCTACCCTAGAGAGGTTAACTGACTTGCCTAGTTAAACAAAGGTTATATATATATATATATTAAATAGTATGAATCTGCTGGTGGCTAAAACTAACAAGCTAGGATTCATTTTAGTTAGTTAACATTAAGCTAAAACTAGTAATTCAAATTATTTATGATTTGAATAATATTACTGCACAGATTATATAGCAAGCCAGCAAGCTAACGTTTGCTAGCTAACTAACAGAACGCTTTAACTTGCAAAAAAAACTAGAAACTTATATCTGAAAATGAAGCTACACTCTTATCCTAGCATACATGGATGAATGCTTCACTGCAGACTGGAACCATATTAACTCTGTTTTGTTTGTAGCTACATCTTGTTTGGCCAGCATTGTCTCAAGTCACTCCGGTTCACACTGACCTGGCGAATGCAGAAAGTAACCCATCACTTTTTCCAACTGATCTGTTGAGAGCACCCGCTAAATTCAGGGCATCAATGTTGTTGAGAAATGGAGCAAAGTTTATGTAGTTCTCGATGGCTAACGTTATATCTTTTAGAAATGGCACGTTAGAAAGGACTGTCAACAAATACTGAACAGCTCACGTTATAGACAGAAGTGAGCTACATGGCAGACCAATCCAAACTCATCTCCCCGGCATGTCCAGCCCAGCCCATCCATTATCTCAGCCAATCATGGCTAACGGGAAAGTTCCTGTGTTTTTCCGTGGCTAAACCAACTAGGCTCGTAATTTATTTGTATTTATGGATTATTTTTTTCACCTTTTTTCACCTTTTTTTTCGACCATGTAGGCCAGTTGAGAACAGGTTCTCATTTACAACTGCGACCTGGCCAAGATAAAGCAAAGCAGTGCAACAAAAAACAACAACACAGAGTTACACATGGGATAAACAAAAGTACAGTCAATAACACATTAGATAAATCTATTTATAGATGTGCAGATGATGATGTGCAAGTAGAAATAATGGTGTGCAAAATAGCAAAAAGGTCAATAAAAACAATATGGGAATGAGGTAGGTAGTTGGATGGGCTATTTACAGATGGGCTATGTAGAGCTGCAGTGATCGGTAAGCTGCTCAGATTGCTGATGCTTAAAGTTAGTGAGGGAGATACAGTATATATGTCTCCAACTTCAGTGATTTTTGCAATTCGTTCCATTCATTGGCAGCAGAGAACTGGAAGGAGAGGCGGCCAAAGGAGGTATTGGCTTTGGGGATGACCAGTGAGATATACCTTCTGGGGCGCATGCTAGGGGTGGGTGGTGTTATGGTGACCAGTGAGCTGAGATAAGGCGAAGCTTTACCTAGCAAAGACTCATAGATGTCCTGGAGCCAGTGGGTCTGGCAACGAATATGTAGCGAGGGCCACCCGACAAGAGCAAACAGGCCGCAGTGGTGGATGGTATACGGGGCTTTGGTGACAAAATGGATGGCACTGTGATAGACTGCATCCAGTTTGCTGAGTGTTGAAGGCTATTTTGTAAATGACATTGCCGAAGTAGAGGACTGGTAGGACAGTCAGTTTTACGAGGGTATGTTTGGCAGCGTGAGCGAAGGAGGCTTTGTTGTGAAATAGGAAGCCGATTCTAGATTTAATTTTGGATTAGAGATGCATAATATGAGTCTGGAAGGAGAGTTTACAGTTGTGGCGAAATCCTGCATGGAGCCTTCACCGTGCGCTGATTAGTAGCAACATTATTGCGAAGCTTTGACATACAAACCATCAGATGGTCAGATAGCTGTTGACTTCAGGCTTGCAGTTGTTCTAAGATATTCTCTCTCTCTCTCTAGCTCTCTCTCACTCTTGTGCTTTACACTGCAGCAGACTTTCTATTTTTCAAATGCACTTCCTTTTGATGTTCATTAGCGCTGGACTATTATTGCCCTGTCAGAAGTATTTGGGTTGACATTGTAGTTATTACAGTTTCTCAATTGCTAAAACACAATTTCTGAAACCTTGCTCCATTTCCTGAAAACATTAAACACAAAACCTCATCTTCAAGCACTATTTACATAACCTCTGACTCCTCTTGCAAATTGAAACATTCGCCTCAAAACAGTTTTACCTATGTTCGAAATCAAACACTGCTCTCAAATCATAAACAAAGTGATCAAAATGATATATACACTATCAAGCAGTCAGTAAACAATACACCGAAAAATAGAAAACACATTGTTCAAAACATACAACTCTCATGGAGAAGTACATTTTTAATCAAAAAAATATTCACATTTTTCCCTCATTGTCCTTTGATGAACGAAAACATGTTCTATCATAGTAGCTCAAAATGTATCAGAAATTACTACTCTGCTTTGCTCTTTGCTCTTTGCAATTTTGTTTTTTGTTCTTCCTCCTCCTTGTACCCCTATTTTTACAGTACTGTACCCTGCATCTCAGAAACTTGTCCTTTGTCTCTGTGATACTGTAATTCTTGTTCTTTGTTGATATGAACCTGCAACCAGTCAAAATCTATTGAGCAGTCAGTACTGTTAATAAATGGAAAGCACAATGTTCAGGGCCATACAATTCATCCATTGTACAGTATACAGCTTAAAACTGTACTACAGTATCCATTCTCAGACTTTCTCCTTCCCACCTTCAACAACCTGTTTGCTCTCTGAACTGGCTTATATTGGTTGTGTCGCATCATTTGAAACAGGTTCAATCAATTTTGAGTGGTTGTGTTCAATCAATGACATATGTTCTCTATTTGTATTTGATTGTTGCCACTTGTGTTTACCAGTATGGATGACATATGCATTAGAGTGCATAATGTGTTTTGAGAATGAGAATATGTTTAGACTTTTGCTGAAAAGTCTAAGTGAGATCTGCAAATTGTGTTTTATCATGTGAAATGGTTTAAGGTATTGACAGACTGCATAATTAGCTAAATGACTTCAGGCAACTGAGAACTTTGTTCAGCCAATGGGTTTTAGTGTTTTAGCAATTGAGAAAAACTGTAAGAGGGAAGGCCATAATCGACACAGGAGCAACTTACACCCTGATGCAAGAGGCCCTGTGGCGAAACACGACATTACCTCATGAGGAGCTAAGAACATGGGAGGAGGAACCATTGTACTTGGCCAATGGAGAACCTACCAGCCCCTTGGGCTGGATTGGTATAACAATAAAACTGCATGATGAGACTATTAACCTTCCTGTGGCTGTTCTTGCAGATTTGAGCCTTGCATTTGCTGTAGTCCTTGGCCTGGACTTCCTGTTCTTCAGTGGACCGAACCATCATATCGGCTGCACTCTGACTATTCCCAGCCTCATCCATTTCAACCTGCTACATTATGCAGAGTCCAGACTAAGTCGTAGACAAAGACAGAGAAATGATAGAGAACATCCATCCGTGAAGTCAGAGAACCCCACTATTACCCTGATTACCGCCGTACCCCCCTTCTATTCGAGAGCAAAAGCAAACCTGATGCTGATTTAGCCAGACACCTAGGTATTTGTAGTTGTCCACATGTTCTAAGTCAGAACCGTTCAGAGTAGTGATGCTAGTCACTTGTATGGAATACACGTTTGTTATTAAGGCACATGAAAGTTCACATGTTCCAGAAGGCATTTCCGCCCCAAAACTGATTTTGATAAAAAAATAAATATTTTATGATCAAAAGTAGTGATGTGAGACATTCGCCTAGTTTCCTGAAATGAGTCACAAATGGGAAGAATGTATATTCCTCTTTCATTTACATGTCTCATGAGAGGTGTGGCTGTATTTAGGGGAATTTGTATTTAGCTGAGCCTGCTAGCTAGCTAAATTTCAGCTAGCTAGCGATTGCTATGAAGTCACCTAAATTATTTGAAATAACGATTGTGGTAGCTACAGTATGTAATCTAACTCAACACTTAACTGCTACAAACTAATTTAAATTGCAATCAATAATCATTGTGCACATTGTATATAGACTCCCCCTTTGTTTTCCACTGTGTTATTGACTTGTTAATTGTTTACTCCATGTGTAACTCTGTGTTGTCTGCTCATACTGCTATGCTTTATCTTGGCCAGGTCGCAGTTGCAAATGAGAACTTGTTCTCAACTAGCCTACCTGGTTAAATAAAGGTGAAATAAAAAAATAAAAAATATGAAGCTTTATTTATACAGTACATTTCAGACATGGAATGCAACATAACGTTCTTTACAGGAAAAAAATATAAAAAATTATGAAAATAATACCTGAAATATTTAATTCACAAAAAAACTAAAAAGCACTCTAAGGAAAAGCAGAGCTAAAAATATGTGTTTTAAGATCTCTTCTAAATGTCCACAGTTTAGGCCTCCCTCAGGTTCTCTGGCAGGCTATTCGAGAGGCTGGGGCCATAATAACTAAAGGCTGCCTCTCCATGAGTCTTGGTCCTAGGCTTTGGGACCTACTGTGTAGATAACTTAAAAGTGTGTCTGACATGTATTGTGGTGCACATTCGTGGATTGATTTAAAAATAGAAGAATCTTAAAATCAATTCTAAAACTCACAGGCAGCCAGTGGAGAGAACTTACATGTGTGTAATGTGTGCTCTCCATCTGGTCTTGGTCGGTACCCGTGCTGCAGCATTCTGTATGTTTTGCAGTTGACCAAAGGCTTTCTTGGGTAGACCAGACAGGAGAGCATTACACTAGTCAAGCCTTCTTTTAATAAAAGCATGGGTGTCTCTATGACAGCCTGAGAGAGAGAAAAGGCTGCACCTTGGCAATGTTTCTCAGTTTGTAAAAATCTATTTTGGTCACATTCCTAATGTGTGATTAAAAATTTAGTTCAGAATCGAAAATAACACCTAGGTTTTTTGCCCTGTTTTTTCATCTTTATTGCCTGTGAATTAAAATGTGCAGCTAGATTCTCTCTGTGCTTTGGCTCCAACAATAAGTACCTTGGTATTGTCTTGATATAGCTGGAAGAATTTGTGATGACTTAAATCACTAATACAGTGTAATAATTTATCGTGGAGCACCTCTGGTTACAGAAATTTGTATCTGCGTAGCAATGCTGTGCCTTCTGATAACGCTGCCAAGGGGTAACATATTTAAACTGAACAGTATCGGCCCCAAAATCTAACCTTGCGGAAAGCTACATGTGATGTGTATTTTCTCTGAGTTATGTTCACCAAGGGTGACAAAAAAACTTGACTGGTTAAATAGGTCCTAATATTTTTTAGAACTGGACCAGAGAGGCCAACCACCTCTCCGGTCTGTCCAGAATTCATCATGGTCAACAGTGTTGTGTTGAATGCAGCACGTCAATCTAAGAGTACAAGGACAGAGAGCTGTTTGGCATCTTTCTGTTGGCTCTAAGGCTGTCTCTGTGTTGTGGTGGGCATGAAAACCAGATTAGATTTTTTCAAAAATACAGTTGGCACTTAAACATTTCTTAGGGCTGAGATCCCGCTAACGGGATCGATATGACAACAGACAGTGAAAGTGCAGGGCGCCAAATTCAAAACAGAAATCCCATAATTAAAATTCCTCAAACATACAGGTATTTCACACCATTTTAAAGATACAATTCTTGTTAATCCCACCACAGTGTCCGATTTCAAATAGGCTTTACGGCGAAAGCACCACAAACGATTATGTTAGGTCAGAGCCAAGTCACAGAAAAACACAGCCATTTTTCCGGCCAAAGAGAGGAGTCACAAAAATCAGAAATAGAGATAGAATTAATCACTAACCTTTGATGATCTTCATCAGATGACACTCATAGGACTTCATGTTACACAATATATGTATGTTTTATTTGATAAAGTTCATATTTATATCCCAAAACCTCAGTATACATTGGCACGTTATGTTCAGTAGTTCCAAAAACATCTGGGGATTTTGCAGAGAGCCACATCAATTTTACAGAAATACTCATTATAAATGTTGATGAAAATACAAGTATTATGCATGGAACATTAGATACACTTCTCCTTTATGCAACCGTTGTGTCAGATTTTTAAAAAAGCTTTACGGAAAAAGCAACAAAAAAAAAAAATATAAAAAAAATAAAGCAATAATCTGAGTACGGAGCTCAGAGCCCAAACAAGCCAAAAAGATATCCGCCATATTGTGCAGTCAACAGAAGTCAGAAATAACATTATAAATATTCACTTACCTTTGATGATCTTCATCAGAATGCACTCCCAGGAATCCCAGTTCCACAATAAATGTTTGTGGAATGTTTATGTCAAAATAGTTCCTTTTGTTAGCGCGTTTGGTAAACAAATCCAAACTCACGAAGCGCGTTCACTAGGAGCAGACGAAAAGTCAGAAAGTTCCATTACAGTCCGTAGAAACATGTCCAACGATGTATAGAATCAATCTTTAGGAGATTTTTAACATAAATCTTCAATAATGTTCCAACCGGAGAATTCCTTTGTCTTCAGAAATGCCATGGAACTCAAACTAACTCTCACGTGAACGAGCGTCACGAGCGCAAGGCATTCTGGCAGACCTCTGACTCATGCCCTTCTCATTCGCCCCCACTTCACAGTAGAAGCATCAAACAAGGTTCTACAGACTGTTGACATCTAGTGGAAGCCTTAGGAAGTGTAACATGACCAATATCCCACTGTATCTCCAATAGGGAATGAGTTGAAAAATGACCAAACTCAGATTTCCCACTTCCTTGTTGGATTTCTTCTCAGGTTTTTGCCTGCCATATGAGTTCTGTTATACTTGCAGACATCATTCAAACAGTTTTAGAATCTTCAGAATGTTTTCTATCCAAATATACTAATAATATGCATATATTAGCAACTGGGACTGAGTAGCAGGCAGTTTACTCTGGGCACCTTATTCATCCAAGCTACTCAATACTGCCCCCAGCCATAAGAAGTTAAAAACTAATTTAGCTATTTGAACACAAATTTCTCCAGAATTTTTCTTAAAATGGAAGGTTGGAGATTGGCCAAAAAAATCTAAGATTCTGAAGAATCAATATTTATTTTCTTCAGACAGGGTTTCACCATAGCAGTTTTTAGTGCAGTAAGAAAGTGCCTTTGAACAAGGAGTGATTAAAAATGAAATAGGCGTCACGCTAGCGGGACACCAGCCGACAACATCCGGTGAAATTGGAGGGCGCGCAATTCAAATAAATAATTGTAATATTAAACATTCATGAACATACAATATCTTATATTTTTAAAAGCTTAAATTCTTGTTAATCTAACTGCGTTTTCCGATTTCCAATAGGCTTTAGAGTGAAAGCATACCATGCGATTGTCTGAGGACGGCGCCCCACATCAACATATTTTTCAACCAGCACATGTTGCATAAAATCATAAATACAGATTAATAAATCAGTTACATTTGAATATCTTCATCTGTTTGCAATCCCAAGCTACAACTCGATTGGTTGTTTTGTTAGATAAATTCTTATTTTATATCAAAAAGTCTGTTTAGTTGGCACCACCGATTTCAGTAATCCACTCGGAGTCCAAAAAGCTACCGCTAAACTTCGTCCAAACAAGTCAAATGACATTTCTATTTAATCGTCAGGTACTCTAAAATATAAATAAACTATACTATTTCATACGGAAAGTAGTATGTTCAATAGGAAAGCAAAATAAAAATAAAATATATTCCGGTGCTCTCCTAACCAAAACTCAAAATTATATAAAAAAAACAAGCCTGAAACCTTGAATAAAGACTATTGAAATCTGGGAGACGGAATTACATAGGAACAATAGGTTTCCATTATAAGAGCCTGGGACCTAAAAAAACCCAATTCTGGTTGTTTTTTCTTCAGATTTATGCCTGCCATATCAATTTTGTTATAGTCTCAGACATTATTTTAACATTATTAGAAACTACAACGTATTTTCTATCCAATGCTACCAATTATATGCATATCCTGGCTTCTGGGCCTGAGTAACATGCAATTTACTTTGGGCATGTCAGTCAGGCAGAAATTCAGGAAACTAGACCCTATCCCTAACAACTTTTTAACAATAGCTTGCACTTCTTCAGATATGCAATTAAAAACTGTTTTGAAGAAGGTGGTGGGGATAGGATCGAGAAGACAGGTAGAAGGCTTAAGTTGTTATATCACTTTCCTGAGCATGTCTGTGTCAACTAGGGAAATTAAACCATAGTCAATTTGCGTGGTAGGCTAGGGCATATACTGTATAATTTGGTTGGAAAAAATGTTCCAAGGTCAAATAAATGCCCCCAATACGAAGGGAATACATATTGGCTTAGAGCAATAACTATTCTGGGTGCCGCGGTAAAGGTATTGTAGGGAATACTTGGTAGGGTCTGTATAATGTAAATATGGTGTAATTTCATGGGGCTCTGAATAGAGTGTTGGTGGCCTTTCCCTCCACCCATTCCAATGGCTTCCGAATCACATCACGTGTGCTTACTGCGCTACAGAAAACCAGCTAACCAAACAGTCCAGGGCATGCTCACCGAATAAAGGGCAACTACACAAAAAAATCAAGGTTTCTTAGATTTTTCCCAGACCTCAAAAGTCATCCACTTGTGTGGTTTAAGCATTGTTGTGAACACAGAAAATCCAATGTTTTTGTTTTCTATGAAAAAATTTGAAAAAATTGGGGTAAACCAGAAGAAAAAAAGAAAAAACCTGTGACAACAAAACCAAGGAAATGGAATTTGGGGGAAAAAACTGCCAAAAACGGATTTTAAAAGGCTATACAAACGTGTTTTGCTGTGCATAACTGCACTTTAGTGTGTGTGTCATCCTGCAGCACAACATTTGGGGGGGAAGTTGAGGTCAGGTCCAATATTGATTGTGTACCCAAGCGGCAAAGAGGTTGGACCATCCTAGAAATGTTTAGTGAAATGTAATATAATACATAACATTTAGCAGACACTTTTATCCAAAGCGACTTACAGTCATGCCTGAATATATTTTTAAGTATGGCTGGTCCCAGGAATCGAAACCCAATATCTAGGCGTTGCAATGCTCTACCAAGATGCATGACAATGCTTTGTGAAGCCTCCATTTTAATGATTTATAAGGCTTTATTAAGCGATGCTTATGCCACCCTTTATTAAGCACAGATTTATGTCAAGTTTGACATTGGTGGTTATGTCACACAGTTGTGCCACATTAATGAGCCCTTATAAGCTACATGTCATTTAAAGCGGGACCCATTAGGTCATGACTATCAGAAGGCATTTTAAGAAATTGTAAATAAAAAAACTCTTGCTGTTTTCTGCAACATGATATCATAGGAAAACGTCAGACCACAGGCTGTGAGGATTGGAAACAACATCTCCTGCACACTGACTCCTAATATAGAGACCCCCAGGGGTGTGTCCTCAGACCTCTGCTGTACTCCCTGTTCACGACACCAACTTCATCATCAAGTTTGCTTACGAAACCATTGTTGTAGGCCTAATAACCAAGAACGACGAGTCAGCCTATAGGGAGAATGGTCCTCTCCAAACACTACCTCTGGACCATTGAGAGCGTCCTGACCGGTTGCATCACAAGAATTGCTCTGTCCACAACTGCAAGGCCCTCCAGCTGGTGGTGAAGACGGCCAAGTACATCACTGGGACCGTGCTCCCACCCATCCAGGACATTTACTCGGAAAGGTGCCTGAGGAAGGCTATCAACATCATCACACCCCAGCCACAAGCTGCAAGAGGTCTGATAGAAACTGTCTCTGAGCCTGTTGCTATCTCCAAGCCATCAGACTGCTGTCCACTGGACTGACCATGTGCACTGATTCTCAGCACTTTAGCATACTTGCACTCACTCGCACACCTACACACCCACACACACACATGCTACACACCCATGCTGCACACACACAAATCACAACTGATGCTACTAGACTCTTATTATAATTGATAAATACTGCACAATTTCAACACTTGCCCCCCAATCCCTCCTTCCCTAAAACACGTGTAAATATTGGACTAGAAGTTGTGCATTCCTCTATCGTACTTATGCTAAAATGTTAATTATTACCTACTTCTCTATCACTTTATGTTTGTATACTTATCTTTTATTATTTCTTATTGTTGTTGCATTGTCGAGAAGGAACCTGCAAATAAGCATTTAGTTAAATGGTGTATAGCATGTGTATCCCGTACATACGACTAATAAAACGTCAAACTGTCACGTTTTTGCAATAAGTTAGGCATCAACCAATTGACACTTATGTCAATTGGCCATGCTCCCAGCAGGCTTTGAGATGCCAATGGGAAAATATGAGCGTCAACCACTTGATGCTTGGGAAAAGAAAAGTGGGAAAAGAAAAGTGACACTAGGTTGATGATTATGTCCATACATCGCAATCAAGATGAATGACAATTAATTAATTAGCCCCCTCCCCCCACATTGCAGAAAGGTAGACCTCACTGGAAGCCTGACAGAGTTGATGAGGTTTTGAGTGACATCGGCAGAACTGTTAGGGTTAGTTTTAAAATTCAGGTATTGGAGCGTTCAACAGATGCCCCGATGAACTCAAGCCTACACCTCACCATGTGAAATGAACAGTTAAAACTTCAGTTAAAACTTGGACCCACATAGAACAAGGCCTTTCTTCCTTTTTACTTACAGAGTGCATCAAACATGATTTAGACCTTGTTTATGGAAAAGTGTTCATTTCTGTATTTCATTGTTGCAACTTGCTGAAAATTGTCCACAGTGTTCCTATCATCTAGTTTAAACATTTCTGCAAAAATGTTTACATACAGAGTACATCAAACATGATTTACCTTCCTAGGACCATGTCAATGTCCTCTGTTGAAAAACTTGTATTTGCCTCACTCTCATTACATCCATGTATATCACTTCACTGCAACCTTACGTCCTTAGAAAAACATTTATCCAATTCGACTGCTTCACGGCAGACATAGCAAAGCAATCTCAGAATTTGTCTCGAGCAGGCGGATCTAAATGCATAACTTTCATAGCTCTATGATAAAGACCGCGACCTACACACCTTAAAAACCACTCTGGGATATGTGGGACGCTAGCGTCCCTGGCCAAAAGCCAGGGAAAATGCAGAGCGCCAAATTCAAGTAAATTACTATAAAAATCTAACTTTCATTAAATCACACATGCAAGATAGCAAATTAAAGGTACACTTGATGTGAATCCAGCCAAAATGTCAGATTTCACAAAAGGCTTTTCGGTGAAAATAAATGATGCTATTACCTGAGGATAGCACCTCCGTAAACAAAAGAGAGAAAGCATATTTCAACCCTGCAGGCGCGACACAAAACGCAGGAATAAAAATATAATTAATGCCAAATAAGTTCTGTTATACTCACAGACATTATTCAAACAGTTTTAGAAACTTCAGTGTTTTCTATCCAAATCTACTAACAATATACAGTTTACTTTGGGCACGCTTTTCATCTGGACGTGAAAATACCGCCCCCTAGCCTAGCGAGGTTAAGTGCATTTTAAAACCCCTGGTGGTTTCATGTGACATGACAAAGAAAAATGAACCACAGTGTGCAGATACAATGCCTTTTCAATGTGTGTCTCTGACAGTGTTCATTTCCTCTAACTGTTCTTTTTCAAATTGCTGTTTATGCTGTATCATCAAAAAGTACATTACCTAAACTAATAGTCTATCCTAATGACACACAGCCTTTTATCCTATGCCAATATGCACTAGTCAGATGCCTGAGGACTTTCTTCCTACTCGAGGCACCCTATTCGGTTTCCACCCATCATCTCCACCCAGAACAAATACCTCAGATGACTTCTCAAAACAGATCACACAGGATGAGCATAGGTCTCCTAGGGTTTCCTACCCTTAATAGCGGTCTCTCTCAACATCAAGTGTTTCGGGAAAATCAAACCAAGAAGATTTGTTTCTGGTTGTCCTCGCTAAGTGTTCTCTCTGACACGTGTGGTTGTCTGTTACTGTAAACAGATTAAACCGTTTGAACATTTTAAATTACAAAACCCCTAGAAACTAGAACAAATCCTTGAGTTTCGGGAAGTTTTTTAAAAATTACTCCATATTCGTCCAAAGCAAAAACAAATGACGAAAACCTGAATAAACACAGAAATCAATTGAGACTTTTCAAATCATTTTTTAAAATTGTTTAGATAAATGAGCTTTTCTACAGGGGGAGAGTAGAGAATGGGGAAGATTGGCAATGTTTGAACAGCTTTGATACTGAACAATGGTGACTGTACAGAAATGAAAAGGCCTTGAGGGGCTGTCAGTCAGGGGCTAGGCGAAGTGGGATGATTCGCTGGGAGGATACAAGGTGTTGGAGAGAACAGGGCAAAGACAGCACGAGCCCTGGAGAATGTGGCCCGCCGCCAAGAACACTTTGGTGGACTAGCGAATGCCTCGGCTGCCAGGCCAAACAGGAACTTTTTGGTTAAGCTTTTAGTGCCTTTACTGATCTGATTGGTTACTAATAATATCATTAAAATCCCTCAAATTGTGTCCCATATGTGTTTAGACACGGTGACCATTTACGGTGACAGCCCAGATCAGGATCCAAAGATCACGTATACATACACAGACACAAACACAAATACAGGCCTGCTTGTAAATGCCAACATTGGTGTATATGCAATCAACCACTCATACAGACCTACAGTATAGACCAGGGTTTCCCAAACTCGGTCCTGGGGCCCGTTTTGTTTTTTCCCTAGCACTACACAGATGATTCAAATGATCAAAACTTGATACTGAGTTTGTTTTTGAATAAGCTGTGTAATGCTAGGGCAAAAACCAAAATGTGTACCCAGGGGAGGTCCCAGGACTGAGTTTGGGAAATCCTGTTACACACACACATGCACACTGACAGTGCCTTCAGAAAGTATTCAGACCCCTTGACTTTTCCACATTTTCTTGAGTTATAGCCTTATTCTAAAATGTATAAAAATAGTTTATTTCCCCTAATAAATCTACACACAATACCCCATATTGGTAAAGCAAAAACAGTTTTTTTTTTTGCAAATATGTTAAAAAAAAATTGACATTTAAATAAGTAGTCAGACCCTTTACTCAGTACTTTGTTGAAGCACCTTTGGCAGCAATAACAGACCTGAGTGTTCTTTGGTATGACGCTACAGGCTTGGCACAGCTGTGTTTGGATCTCTGCAGATCCTCTCAAGCTCTATGAAGTTGGATGGAAAGCCTCACTGCACAGATATTTTCGGGTCTCTCCAGAGATGTTCGATCAGGTTCAAGTCCAGGCTCTGGTTGGGCCACTCAAGGACATTCAGAAACTTGTCCCGAAGCCACTCTTGCGTTGTCTTGGATGTGTGCTTATGGTAATTGTCTTGTTGGAATGTGAACCTTTGCCCCAGTCTGAGGTTCTGGAGCAGGTTTTCATCAGGGATATCTGTACCTTTGCTCCATTCATCTTTTCCTCAATCATGACTAGTCTCCCAGTCCACTGAAAAACACCCCTACAGCATGATGCTGCCACCACCATGTTTCACCTGTAGGGATGGTGCCAGGTTTCCTCCAGACGTGACTTTTGGCATTCAGGCCAAAGAGTTGAATCTTGGTTTCATCAGACCAGAGAATCTTGTTTATCATGGTCTGAGAGTCCTTTAGGTGCCTTTTGGCAAACTCCAATTGGGCTGTCATGTCATTTACTGAGGAGTGGCTTCCGTCTGGCCATTCTACCACAAAGGCCCGATTGGTGGAGAGCAGCAGAGATGGTTGTCCTTCTGGAAGTTTCTCCCATCTCCACAGAGGGACTCTGGATCTCTGTCAGAGTGACTATCAGGTTCTTGTTCACCTTCCTGACCGTTCTCCCCTGATTGCTCAGTTTGGCTGGGCGGCCAGCTCTAGGTAGAGTCTTGTTGGAGAGTCTTGTTGATTCCAAACTTCTTCCATTTAAGAATGACAGAGGCCACTGGGTTCTTGGGGACCTTCAAAGCTGCAGAAATGTTTTGGTACCCTCCCCCAGATCTGTGCTTTGACATAATCCTGTAACATAACAAAATGTGGAAAACGTCAAGGGGTCTGAATACTTTCCCAATGCTCTATACATACCCTACTTTACTTATTGTACAAACATACAACATACAGGCACACACACTCACAGGAACATGAAGTCACAAACACATGCTCACTGTTCACAGTGATTAAGCGCTCTCGTGACAGGTAGGTTAAATAGATTGATTAAATATGTTATGTAAGTGCAGAGATTTTCTTTTGGCTTCTGGTAAGGTGCTAGCTGATGTCTGACAGTTTGATGCCTTCATGTCCTTAAAAATGGTTGCTGCAAGTATAACCCACATTGAAACAATACAAACTCCACCTGTCAACGTATTTAAGAGGACAGTAACCCATTTCCTTTATTTCAAGTGGGTATTGACAGACACTCTTGAACTGTAGTTTGAATCCAAGCACTAATTGCGACATCACCATAGACACAATGCAGCACTATTTAATGTAACACTGTTGAACGTAGCACAAAAACATTTGGTAGACTAGCGTCCTATCCAAAGCCTTAATGGGCTATTCTGGCAAGGACAATCCTACTTAATTATAAGAGCATAAGCACCTCTAGTTTCCAGACTTAACTAATTATGATCAATAATGCTACTCAAAATGGAGTAAAGTAACATCGTGCTGAATATTGTCTTTGTAGATAAATATTTTTTTCATAACCAGTGTGATATTAATAGATTGCACTGTCTTGTCCTGAGTCAAACCTAAATGATGAAGCAATGTGCTATCCAAGAGCATAATACTTTCATCATATGTGATGTGATTATTGAACAGTCACTACACTTAACAAATGACAAAACACTTTTAAAATTGAATCCATTTTAGAATACGGCTGTAACATAACAAAATGTGGTAAAGGGAAGGGGTCTGAATACTTTCCAAATGAACTGTAGGTAACACAGACAAAGTCTCATCTTACTTGTGTGTGAATTCTTTCATTGTTTGGAAAAATGAAATACTATCCAAAATAACTGCACTGCCAGTTCTCCGGGATTTGCCTAAGACAAAACCGACATGTTTTCTTGGTATCGTTTTACCTGCCTTCTGTTGGTGGAATTTAACTTCTTTCACATTGTCCTTGCCATTGGTGAGCTGGTCATACCTTCAAAGGGTTTCCAAGTGAAAGACCACATGGCTAAGAGCCCTTTGACAATGTCACTGTATAAAGAGTAACCTCATCCTGTCTTGCTTTCAGGTTTGTAATGACATGGCTTAGAGGTCCATACTTGATTTTCCAGTTTTAAACTGTGTCCCTGACACACACACACACAGGCACTGGTTCACTCTCTATCGCATAAGCCACGTGTGCACCTGATGATATATCGATTGGCAGTTGACATTCAGGATCAATATTGTAAGAATGACATACAGCATATACATATAGATCAGTGGAGGCTCCTTGGAGGAGGAAGGGGAGGACCATCTTCCTCAGTAAATTCCATAAAAATAGAGAAACATAAAAAAGTTACCCAATTTAGATAGAACTATACTAAATATATTTACATCTAATCAAATCATTCCTTAAAATAGTAGCATCAGCAGTACTCTAGCTAGCTTCTGTCCTCCTCTGGGTACATTGACTTCAATACAAAACTTAGGAGGCTCATGGTTCTTACCCCCTTCCATAGACTTACACAGTAATTATGGCAACTTCCAGAGGATGTCCTCCAACCACCAGAGCTCTTGCAGCATGAACTGAAATGTTGTCCACCTATCAAAATATCAGAGAAGGAATCTAGTACTGAAAGTATAAACTACAACCATCTGCACTGCAGTGGATAAATGTGTTGAGTAGTTGGCTCATAAATAGAGAAAGACAATAGTTTAACAGTTTTGAAAAAATGTAATATTTCCAAAATTGAGAAGAAGCAAGAGAGAGCAATAGAGAGAAAGAGAGATCTAGCTATATTTGGTTGTATTTTTTTGCTTTCCCTTAGCTTGCAAATGCAGCTAACTCGTTTAACCTACTCAAACACCCAACTCAAACAGATTGGGATGCTATGTTAGCTAGCTGGCTATGTCTATCCAACACTGGAACTCTTGCAAGACAAGGTACGCTTTTGGTTTTATAAATGTATTGCCACAGGGGCTCGCAGTTGTAACTGCTAAACTGCTTGTGCAACTAGCTAGTTTAGCCGACTCAATCACCCGGCTCAAACAGAGAGGGATGCTATGTTAGCTAGCTGGCTATTGCTATCCATCACTCAAACTCTTCTAAGGTTTTAGTTTTATTACTGTAATGCCACCAGGGCCATCCGGTGTAACTGCCAAACTACTTTCTGAGGGTTTTGGCTGTGTGTAGGGGTTAGCGGTCATGATATTAAGGTTTGGAAAGTAATTGTTTTTCGCCTGGTCACGGACAGCTGATGTGTTGTGTACTGAAGTCCACAAGCGAATTGGAAAAGGTGAAAGGAGGAGAGCGCGTAGATAGTTGAAAGAACAAATTATATATACAGCGCAAAGTGATCATGTTGTTTTTATGTGGCTACTATGAAAGTGAACTGTTTGTGTGTGATCAGGGGTACAGTATATTCATTCCGCCGATTCTGTTAAAAAACATATCTTAAATGGAAGCAAACAGAATGAAACGGGGATAAACATACAGTATCTGAATTTCAACTGTTGGGCTAATGATTACACCCCAAATCAGCTAGATGCAGGCAAGAGTGTGCAAGGCGGTATTGAATGTGTCACTGTCTGTCACTTTGATTACTCAAAATTCTCTTGACCTGTGCACCTACGTTGTGAACTTTCATTCATAGCCTAGGTTGTAGTAACCTCATGGTGGGTACAAGGAAAATTTGAGTATCATGTAGTAGCCTAAACTTATTCATGTTACATTGAGCTGGGTGAATGGAATATAAATGACTGTCATCAATATGCTGTAAAATAAATAAGGCCATGCTCATAAAAATAAAATAAGAAATTCTCCCTCATCTTAAACGGCACCAATCACCACTGATATAGATTTACAAACCCTAAGACAGGGTTTCCCAAACTCCGCCCTGGGCCTCCCCTGTGTGCATGTTTCGTTTTTTGCCCGAGCACTACACAGCTGATTCAAATAACCAACTCATCACCAAACTTTGCTTATTTGAGGACCAAGTTTGGGAAAATATGCAATAAGACACTCTTCGCATCACTGTCACACTCTGCATTGATCAACATTTGTGATTATTTTCGCCATGATATTTACAGTTAACTGCACTACTGGGTACTTGGGCCACAATCACAGCAAAGATGGGCTGATACTGATTCAGCTTCAGTTAAATACCCTGCTGAAAAAACAGCATAGACCAGCATAGGCTGGTGATCAACCTTAGTTGTGTTTTCGCTGGTGACCAGCCATTCTCTGTGTTTTGGAAACATGCAGAGCCAGTATCAAGTAACATTATGCTGGTTTGCAAAGTGATGTGTAATTCTTATTGGAATTCAACCTGAGTGGGGATAACTAACAATTGGATCTTTAATCTGCATTCAGATTGACTGTCAAGGTTAAGAAAATGTATATATGAGACTACCTAAAACATCTAAACTGGAATAACCATTTCAGTAACGGTGCAATACGTCCAACTAAAAGATTGGATTAGTTTAGAAAAATGTATGTTATTTATGTTTGTGTGGCATAATATAATTTAATTTATTAATTAACCAGACTTCGCTGTATTCAAATCAAATGTTATTTGTCACATGTATCGTATAGATTTTACCGTGAAATGCTTGCTTACGAGCGCTTCCCAACGATGCAGAGTTAAAAAATAATAATACAAATAGCAACAAAAGAGGAATAAAATACACAACAATACTGTATATACAGGGAGTAACAGTACCAGATCAATGTGCAGGGGTACGAGGTATTTGAGGTAGAGATGTACATAAAGGCAGGATAAAGTGACTAGCATCAGGATAAATCATAATGAGAGTATGAATAAAAAACAGAGTAGCAGCAGCATATGATGAGTGTGAAAGTGCCTGAGTGTGTGTGTCGTGTATGTGAATTTGTGGGTTTTGTGTGAGTTTCAGTGTAGTGTGTGTGTGTGTGTGTGTGTGTGTGTGTGTGTGGTATGAATTGTACATAGTGTGTATACTGCTGAAGTCGGAATATTACATACACTAAGGTTGGAGTCATTAAAACTCGTTTTTCAACCACTCCACAAATTTATTTTTACCAAACTATAGTTTTGGCAAGTCGGTTAAGACATCTACTTTGTGCATGACACAAGTTATTTTTCCAACAATTGTTTACAGACAGACTATTTCACTTATAATTCACTGTATCACAATTCCAGTGGGTCAGAAGTTGACATACACTAAGTTGACAGTGCCTTTAGACAGCTTGGAAAGTTCCAGAAAATGATGTCATGACTTTAGAAGCTTCTGATAGGCTAATTGACATAATTTGAGTCGATTGGAGGTGTACCTGTGGATGTATTTCAAGGCCTACCTTTAAACTCTTTGCTTGACATCATGGGAAAATCAAAAGAAATCAGTCAAGACCTCAGAAAACAAATTGCAGACATCCACAAGTCTGGTTTATCCTTGGGAGCAATTTCCAAATGCCTGAAGGTACCACGTTCATCTGTGCAAACAACAATCCGCAAGTACAAACACCACGGGACCAAGCAGCAGTCATACCGCTCAGGAAGGAGACATGTTCTGTCTCCTAGAGATGCGAAAAGTGCAAATCAATCCCAGAACAACAGCAAAGGACCATGTGAAGATGCTGGAGGAAAAAGGTGCAAAAGTATCTATATCCACAGTAAATGAGACCTATATTGACACAACCCAAAAGGCCGCTCAGCAAGGAGGAAGCCACTGCTCCAAAACCACCATAAAAAAGCCAGACTACGGTTTGCAACTGCACATGGGGACAAAGATCGTACTTTTTGGAGAAATGTCCTCTGGTCTGATGAAACAAAAATAGAACTGTTTGGCCATAATGATCATTTGTTATGTTTTGAGGGAAAAAGGAGGAAGTTATCACGTTATCAAAAGTGACTTCAGCAGAGCTACAGTAGTCTTTTAGCCAGATGTGTAATGCCAGCAGTCTGCTGAATCTTTCACACCCGCGACCTGGTACTGGACCTACAATTACTGCCATTTTTTGGTTGTCTTTTAATGCTAAAATCAATTCTATAAAATCGGTTAAAAGGTTATACTTGGTAGAGCCCCCTTTTGCAGCAATTACAGCTGCAAGTCGCTTGGGGTATGTCTAAATAAGCTTGGCACATCTAGCCACTGGTATTTTTGCCCATTCTTCAAGGAAAAACTGCTCCAGCTCTTTCAAGTCAAATGGGTTCCGCTGGTGTACAGCAATCTTTAAGTCATATCAGACATTATCAAATGGATTGACTAGGCTATTCCAAGACATTTAAATGTTTCCCCTTAACTTCTTATGGCTACAGGGGCAGTATTGAGTAGCTTGGATGAAAAAGGTGCCCAGAGGTGCCCAGAGTAAACGGCCTGCTCCTCAGTCCCAATTGCTAATATATGCATATTATTAGTACATTTGGATAGAAAACACTCTGAAGTTTCTAAAACTGTTTGAAATGTCTGTGAGTATAACATAACTAATATGGCAGGCACAACCTGAGAAAAAATCCAACCAGGAAGTGGGAAATCTGAGGTTTGTAGTTTTTGAACTCAGCCCTATCGAATACACAGTGGGATATGGATTATTTTGCACTTCCTAAGGCTTCCACTAGATGTCAACCGTCTTTATAACGTTGTTTCAGGCTGCTCGTGTGAAGGGGGGCCAGACGGGAGCTGTTTGACTAAGGGGTCTGCCTACAGCCTCGTTCTCAGTCACGCGCTTTCACTTGAGAGGTAGCTCTCATTCTATTGCTTTTCTACAGACAATGGAATTCTCCGTTTGGAACATTATTGAACTTTTATGATAACATCCAAAAGATTGATTCTATACTTAGTTTGACAAGTTTCTACGACCTGTAATATAACTTTTTGAACGTTTCATCCGAATGGACCAGATCGCGCTTTGGAACGCCTTAAAGCTAGGGGGCAGAATTTTCACTTTTGGATAAATAGCGTGCCCAATTTCAACTTCCTGCTACTCATGCCAAGAATATAAGATATGCATATTATTCATAGATTTAGATAGAAAACACTCTGAAGTGTTTGAATCATGTCTGTGAGTATAACAGAACTTATATAGCAGGCAAACCCTGAGGACTAACTGTTCAGATTATTAGTATTTTTTCCCATCTCTGTTCACTATATTGCCTTTGCCATTGGATATTTAATAGGAACCAATTTTCAGTTCCTACTGCTTCCACACGATGTCACCAGTCTTTGGAATATGGTTGAGGTTATTCCTTTGAGCATTGAAGAACTAGGCCAACTCGGAACTGGGGACACTTTTGTGAGTTGCGCAAGACATGAAAAGCAGAGCTGGTTTCTTTTCGTTCATGTATTGAAAACAGATTGCCCCGTCTACAATTTGATCGATTATTAACATTTAAAAATACCTAACGTTGTATTACAAAAGTAGTTTGAAATACTTTGGCAAAGTTTATAGGCAACTTTTGAAATATTTAGTTGTGACGTTGTGTTTTTGTAAGCTGTTTTTTTCTGGATCAAACGCGCTTAATAAATGGACATTTTTGATATATACGGACGGAATTTATCGAACAAAAGAACCAATTGTGATATTTATGGGACATATTGGAGTGCCAACAAAAGAAGCTCGTCAAAGGTAATGCATATTTTATATTTCAGCGTTTTGAGTAGCGCCTGCTACGCTAGCTCCTTTGTTTACTGCTGGTGCAGATGGGTGCAGGCTATCAGATAATAGCTTCTTATGCTTTCGCCGAAAAGCATTTTTAAAATCTGACATGTTGGCTGGATTCACAATGAATGTAGCTTTAATTGAGTATCTTACATGTGTGATTTATTGAAAGTTAGAATTTTATAGCATTTTATTTGCATCTGGCGCTCTGCATTTCCCCTGGCAATTGGCCAGTTTAGACGCTAGCGTCTCCAATATCCATAAGAGTTTAAAGTTCTTACTCACATCGGCTGCGGAGAGCATGATCACACAGTCGTCCGGAACAGCTGATGCTCTTATGCATGTTTCAGTGTTACTTGCCTCGATGCAAGCATAGAAGTGATTTAGTTTGTCTGGTAGGCTCTCGGCTGTGCTTGCTCTCACCTGTGCATGCTTTTGTAGTCTGTAATGGTTTGCAATAGCACATTCGACGAGCGTCGGAGCCGGTGTAGTAGGATTCGATCTTTGTCCTGTATTGATGCTTTGCCTGTTTGATGGTTCGTCAGAGGACATAGCGGGATTTCTTATAGGCTTCCGAGTTAGAGTCCTGCTCCTTGAAAGCGGCAGCTCTAACCATTAGCTCAGTACAAATGTTTCCTGTAATCCATGGCTTCTGGTTGGGGTATGTACGTACAGTCACTGAGGGGACAACATCATCAATGCACTTATTGAGTGACTGAAGTGGTGTAGTCCTCAATGCCATCGGAAGAATCCTGGAGCATGTTCCAGTCTGTGCTAGCAAAACAGTTCTGTAGTTTAGCATCTGTTTCATCTGACCACTTTTTTTATAGACCGAGTCACTGGTGCTTCCTGCTTTAATTTTAGCTTGTAAGCAGAAATCAGGAGGATACAATTATGGTCAGATTTGCCAAATGGAGGGCGAGGCAGAGCTTGGTACGTGTCTCTGTGTGTGGAGTGAATGTGGTCAAGAGTTTTTTCCTCTCTGGTTGCACATTTAACAAAGTCTCCGGCCACTAGGTGCGCTGCCTCTGGATGAGCATTTGCCTGTTTGCTTATGGTGGGCACCGCTCATTGAGTACAGTTTTAGTGCTAGCATCGCTCTGTGGTGGTATGTAGACAGCTATGAAAAATACAGATGAAAACTCTCTAGGTAGATAGTATGGTCTACAGCTTACCATGAGATACTCTTCCTCAGGTGAGCAAAACCTTGAGACTTCCTTAGATATTGTGCACCAGCTGTTGTTTACAAATATACATAGGCCCCCGCCCCGTGTCTTACCAGAGGCTGCTGTTCTATCCTGCCGATAGAGTGTTTAACCCGCCAGCTGTATGTTATTAATGTCGTCGTTCAGCCACGACTCAGTGAAACATAAGATATTACAGTTTTAGTAGGATATTTGGTAGGATATACGATGACAACAATTGGTATGTAAAGCATAACCCACAAGTTTTGATTATTTAATTGATCTCCAACATGATTGGCACAACCTTTATTGATCTCACATTATTTCTGTATTTTCCAGAGGTACGTGTAGTCGGTCTGTCTTCCCTCAGGAATCTGTGGATAAAACTGCTGCCCCACATCTCAAGCACTAAGCCCAGGATAGACCTGGGCTGGCAGTGCCAGAGTTTCAACTATCAGGGCTTCAGATCTGCCAATCTGCCAGAAGCTGTTAGATCTCTAGGGGCGCTATTTCATTTTTGGATAAAAAAACGTTCCCGTTTTAAGCGCGATATTTTGTCACGAAAAGATGCTCAACTATGCATATTCTTGACAGTTTTTTTGTCTGTAAGTGCCCCAGAACTCATTCTACAGGCGAAACCAAGATGATGCATCAACCAGGAATTAGCAGAATTTCTGAAGCTCTGTTTTCCATTGTCTCCTTATATGGCTGTGATTGCGCAAGGAATGAGCCTACACTTTCTGTCGTTCGCCCAAGGTCTTAGCAGCATTGTGACGTATTTGTAGGCATATCATTGGAAGATTGACCATAAGAGACTACATTTTCCAAGTGTCCGCCTGGTGTCCTGCGTGGAATTCGGTGCGCAATTGCCAGCTGCTCGTACTTTTCCATTTGATATAGGGGAGAAACCATGTGTCCAAGAACGATGTATCACTGAAGAGATATGTGAAAAACACCTTGATGATTGATTCTAAACAACGTTTGCCATGTTTTCAGTCGATATTATGGAGTTAATTTGGAAAAAAGTTCGCGTTTTGAGGACTGAATTTTCGGATTTTTTTTGGTAGCCAAATGTGATGTATAAAACGGAGCTATTTCTAATACACAAAGAATCTTTTTGGAAAAACTGAGCATCTGCTATCTAACTGAGAGTATCCTCATTGAAAACATCAGAAGTTCTTCAAAGGTAAATGATTTTCTTTGAAGGCTTTTATGTTTTTGTTGAAATGTTGCGTGCTGGATGCTAACGCTAATGCTAACGCTAAATGCTAACGCTAAATGCTACGCTAGCTAGCTACTTTTACACAAATGATTGTTTTCCTATGGTTGAGAAGCATATTTTGAAAATCTGAGATGACAGTGTTGTTTACAAAAGGCTAAGCTTGAGAGATGGCATATTTATTTCATTTCATTTGCGATTTTCATGAATAGTTAACGTTGTGTTATGCTAATGAGCTTGCTGATAGATTTACACAATCCTGGATACAGGTGTTTTTTCATAGCTAAACGTGACGCAGAAAACGGAGCGATTTGTCCTAAACAAATAATCTTTCAGGAAAAACTGAACATTTGCTATCTGAGAGTCTCCTCATTGAAAACATCTGAAGTTCTTCAAAGGTAAATGATTTTATTTTAATGCTTTTCTGTTTTTTTGTGTAAATGTTGCCAGCTGAATGCTAATGCTAAATGCTACGTTAGCCATCAATACTGTTACACAAATGCTTGTTTTGCAATGGTTGAGAAGCATATTTTGAAAATCTGAGATGACAGTCTTGTTAACAAAAGGCTAAGCTTGAGAGCTAGCATATTTATTTCATTTCATTTGCGATTTTCATGAATAGTTAACGTTGCGTTATGGTAATGAGCTTGAGTCTGTATTCACGATCCCGGATCCGGGATGGGGAGACCAGAAAGGTTAACCTCTTGAAACTAGGGGGCACTATTTTCATTTTTGGAAAAATAACGTTCCCAAAGTAAACGGGCTATTTGTCAGGACCATGTAATAGATGCATATAATTGACAGCTTAGGATAGAATACACTCTAAAGTTTCCAAAACTGTAAAAATATTGTCTGTGAGTATAACAGATCTTATATTGCAGGCGAAAGCCTGAGAAAAATCCAATCAGGAAGTGACTCTTATTAGAAACCTCTGCGTTCCAATGCGTCCCTATTGAGCAGTGAAATGGATATCAACCACATTTCTTTTTCTATGGCTTCCCTAATGTGTCTAGTGTTACAAGACATAGTTTCAGGCTTTTATTTTGAAAAATGAGCGTGAGCGACAACATTGCGTCAGTGGTCAGGTGGGGGATCTCAGAGTGATTTGTGCGTAATAGACAAATGCGGCCATTGTTTCTCTCGCTCCTACTAAGAAGCCAACTGACCCGGTTGATATATTATCGAATAGATATTTGAAAAACACCTTGAGGATTGATTATAAAAAAGCATTTGCCATGTTTCTGTCGATATTATGGAACTAATTTGTAATATTTTTCATCATTGTCGTGACCGCAGTTTCCGGTGGATTTCTCAACCAAACGTGAAGAACAAACGGCTGTAAAAAATAATCTTTATGGAACAAAATGAACATTTGCTGTCTAACTGGGACAGTTAACGGTTAATTTGATTACTTTTCTGATTTTCGTGACCAAGCTTCCTGCTGCTAGCTGATCATAATGCTATGCTAGGCTATCGATACATACACAAATGCTTGTCTTGCCTTGGCTGTAAAGCATAATTTCAAAATCTGAGATGACTGGGTGATTAACAAAAGGCTAAGCTGTGTTTCACTATATTTCACTTGTGATTTCATGAATATGAATATTTTCGAGTAATATTTTTTGTCCATTGCGTTATGCTAATTAGTGTCAGTTGATGACAATTCTCCCGGATCCGGGATGGGTAGTTCCTGGTGTTGTTGTCGCCAACGAGCGTTCGTACTCAGTTGGGACCAGGTTTCAGCTGCTGCGCAACGCTGATATCCTTCCCCCATAGATGGTCTACCTCTACAAGCACCACCTGGACTGGACACAGCTAGACAAACCAATATTTTTGAGAAGATCAGGGAGCTTTGGCATCACATGTCCATAGCCAAGGTCAAGGGCAGGATAGAAACAGGCTCTCCGAATATAGCTTCCCTTGTTAATGCGTGGTTCGGACAGACCAGCACTATCTGCATTGCTTCTTTTCAAATCATTCAGTGAAGCATGATGGTAGCAGCATCATGCTGAGAGGATGTTTTTCATCGGCAGGGACTGGGATCCCCGTTCCGCTAGCAGAACCCCTTGCCAACAGCCAATGAAATTGCAGGGCGCCAAATACAAATCAACAGAAATCTCATAAATCTAATTTCTCAAACATACAAGTTTTTAAAGATACAATTCTCATTCATCCAGCCATAGTGTCTGATTTAAAAAATGCTTTACAGCGAAAGCTCCACAAACGATTATGTTAGGTCACCACCAACTCACAGAAAAACCCAGCCATTTTTCCAGCCAAAGAGAGGAGCCACAAAAAGCACAAATAGAGATACATTTAATAACTAACCTTTGATGATCTTTATCAGATGACACTCATAGGACTTCATGTTACACAATACATGTATGTTTTGTTCGGTAATGTTCATATTTATATCCAAAAATCTTATTTTACATTGGCGTGTTACGTTCAGTAGTTACAAAACATGCAGTGATATTGTAGAGAGCCACATGAATTCACAGAGATACTCATTATAAATGTTGATAAAAATACAACTATTATACATGGAACTTTAGATACACTTCTCCTTAATGCAACCGCTGTGTCAGATTTTTTTTAAACTTTACTGAAAAAGCACAATCTGAGAATGGAGCTCAGAGCCCAAACCAGCCAGAGAAATATCCGCCATGTTGGGAAGTCAACATTATTCATAAATAGCATTATAAATATTCACTTACCTTTGATGATCTTCATCAGAATGCACTCCCAGGAATCGCAGTTCCACAATAAATGCTTGTTTTGTTCGATAATGTCCATCATTTATGTCCATTTATGTCCAATAGCTTCTTTTGACTATCAAACCCGGATTCGGGAGCGTAATCATAGCCTCAAACTAATTAGCATAACGCAGCGGACATAAATCTTCCTAGAAAATCTTTCTATTCATGAAAATCACAAATGAAATATATTGAGACACAGCTTAGCCTTTTGTTAATCACACTGTCATCTCAGATTTTCAAAATATGCTTTACAGCCAACGCTAGACAAGCATTTGTGTAAGTTTATCATGGCATAATGCTATGCTAGGCTCTGCTACCAGCAGGCAACATGTTCACGAAAATAAGAAAAGCAATCAAATTAAATAATTTACCTCTGAAGAACTTTGGATGTTTTCACTCAGGAGACTCCCAGATAGATAGCAAATGTTCCTTTTTTCCCAAAATATTATTTTTGTAGGCGAAATAGCTCCGTTTGTTCTTCACGTTTGGCTGAGAAATCGACCGGAAAATACAGTCACTACAACGGCAAACTTTTTTCCAAATTAGCTCCATAATATCGACAGAAACATGGCAAACGTTGTTTAGAATCAATCCTCAAGGTGTTTTTCACATATCTATTCGATAAAATATCCACTGGGACAATTGGTTTCTCATAAGAAGCGATTAGAAAAATGGCTACTTCAGTACTTTACGCAAGATTTTCTGCGGGAGCCATTATGTGACCACTTGCTCAATGTGGTCCCTTACAGCTATTCTTCAACATAAATGCGTAAAAAGATGTCACAATGCTGTAGACACCTTGGGGAATATGTAGAAAATGTAAGCTCATTCGTAGCCCATTCACAGCCACATAAGGAGTCATTGGCATGAAGCGGTTTCAAAAAATTTGGCACTTCCTGATTGGATTTTTATCTGGGTTTCGCCTGTAACATCAGCTCTGTTGCACTCACAGACAATATCTTTGCAGTTTTGGAAACATCAGAGTGTTTTCTATCCAAAGCTGTCAATTATATGCATAGTCGAGCATCTTTTCGTGACAAAATATCTTGTTTAAAACGGGAACGTTTTTTATCCAAAAATTTAAATAATGCCCCTAGAGTCGCAACAGGTTACCTCTCTGGGATATGTGGGTCCCACCTGGCCAAAAGCCAGGGAAAATGCAGAGCGCCAAAATCAAATAAATCACTATAAAAATCAAACTTTCATTAAATCACACATGCAAGATAGAAAATTAAAGGTACACTTGATGTGAATCCAACCAACATGTCAGATTTCAAAAAGGCTTTTCGGCGAAAGCAAACGATGCTATTATCTGAGGATAGCACCTCCGAAAGCATATTTCAACCCTGCAGGCGCGACACAAAACATAGAAATAAAAATATAATTCATGCCTTACCTTTGATGAGCTTCTTTTGTTGGCACTCCAATATGTCCCATAAACATCACAAATGGTACTTTTGTTCGATTAATTCCGTCGATATATATCCAAAATGTCCATTTATTTGGCGCGTTTGATCCAGAAAAACACTGGTTACAACTTGAGCAACGTGACTATAAAATATCTCAAAAGTTACCTGTAAACTTTGCCAAAACATTTCAAACTACTTTTGTAATGCAATTTTAGGTATTTTTTAAAAGTAAATAATCGATAGAATTGAAGACAGGATGATCTGTGTTCAATACAGGAAGAAAACAAACTGACGCATGCTTTCTGGTCACGCGCCTCTATTTAACAGTATACTTCAAGTGACCCATGTTCAAGATGGCCATACTTCTTCATTACACAAAGGAATAACCTCAACCAATTTCTAAAGACTGTTGACATCCAGTGGAAGCGATAGGAACTGCAAGAAGGTCCCTTAGAAATCTGGATTCCCAATGAAACTGTAACGGTTTTCTTGATGAGAAGGAGAGTCGGACCAAAATGCGGCGTGTCTATTGCAATCCATGTTTAATGAAGTAACACACTAAACACAAACACTACCAAAACAATAAACTTAACGAAAACCGAAACAGCCTATACTTGTGTAACCTAACACAGAACAATGACATCAGGACACTAAGGACAGTCACCCACGACAAACTCAAAGAATATGGCTGCCTAAATATGGTTCCCAATCAGAGACAACGATAAACACCTGCCTCTGATTGAGAACCACTTCAGACAGCCATAGACTTAGCTAGAACACCCCACTAGCTACAATCCCCATACATACACACCACATACAAAAACCCATGCCACACCCTGGCCTGACCAAATAAATAAAGATAAACACAAAATACTTCGACCAGGGTGTGACAGAAACTCCATTGCAAGACCTAAAAAAATTAATCTGAATGGTTGTTCCTCGGGGTTCCGCCTGCTAATTAAGTTCTGTTATACTCACAGACATGATGCAAACAGTTTTAGAAACTTCAGAGTGTCTTCTATCCAAATCTACTGATAATATGCATATCCTATCTTCTGGAGATGAGTAGCAGGTAGTTGAATTTTGGCATGCATTTCATCCGGATGTGAAAATACTGCCCCCTGTCACCAAGAAGTTAACAAATGCTTTTATCCAATGTGGTGGTTAATTTCTGTATTACCAAATGAGCAGATTTTAACTTAACACACGAGTCAGAGCTACATCTTTAATAATAAGAGCTTTGCATTAGCAATGACTTTCAATGATGCACCATTTCTAATGAACCATTGAAAGTGACAACACAATGGCTCTGAGATCTTTTATAGCAAAGATACACCCCTCTCAACCTACATGACAAACAACAGATACATAGAATGGTCACAAGGTTAAGATTTGTATGAAAGGTATCTATAATACATAGCAGAAATCAACTGCTGTGTCAACAGTTTTCATTGTATATACCAGTGTCTGGTCCTCCTACTCCAAACTGGAACCGTCTCACCCTGGTACGGTATAGCACAAAAACATTACCTCATGTTATCTGGAATGTTCTTTAGGTTTTATAACCCAAAGACATCGTAAATCTCCTTGGTCAGTGTTATCTCATAGAGGCACTCCTCAGTAGAACACACACACACAATAGTTAACAGAACACTCTATTATTTCGAATAAAACAGCCATTATAATGCAATAAAAGCATTATAACATCATCTTGCAATTTCCACGACACCAGACAGTGTGTGCCATGAGCACATCTTAAGAATCCTATAAGTTTAACTGTAGAACCTGTCATTGGTTCTACCTTGAACCAGAGGGTTCTTCATGAGATGGTTATAAATCCAACTCACAAAGGGTTCCCCAGGTCAAATCAAAGTGTTCTTCGTGGCACCCAAAAGGGTGCCCCCATAGGGACAAAAGACATCTATAACATCTATTGGTTCTAATCTTTTAACAATCTTTATCATACCCACATATCCAATGGCGTAGCAGGAAATTCAATTCACTAGCAACCGAGAAGTTGTGAGTTCTTATCCAAAGTGAGGTTGACTCAAAAGTAATCAGAATTTTACTGATGGGTATCCTACGACACAGGTTGAGGACTTAGTGAGGTAACTTTGGTCAACCTTGATGTCTACTCGGGATAACCGGGCATACGAAAGTTGCCCTCCCTTTCGCCAGGTAAATCTACATGTCAACGAATCCTTCAGAACTAACCTGCTCAGGGGCAGGCTAACTCCCCTTACCTCGAATGAAATTACTAAGCCACGAGTTGAGGACCAATGAAATCAGATTCCCGCCCTCTTGCAAATATTGTGTCATCATCCTCTTCATTTGAGGAAGACGACTGATTAGATATTTTATTAATCAAATGTTTTTTGTGTAAAATAATTGAAGTGGTAAAATATATCACAATTAGTCATGATAGAATGCATTTAAAAAGTTGCTTAATAAAACAATTCTAATGATAGGAATGGGTTGAAAAGGGTTGGTTCATTGATAAGCACACCAAAGACAGCATTAACGATAATTAATACAATAAAGATGGCACTTATAAAAGCTTCTTTCACACCATAACCTGCTGAATTTGCAAGATAACTTTTCTTTCATTCTGATTTCGGCACAAATGAAAATGTGGCAGTGACTCGTGGATTGCCTCAATGAAGAGTTCAGTGTTCGACTAGCCATGTGCGACATGCAAGTGCAGTTACGAACCTTCTAGAGTTAGCTGCAGGAGGACGAGAAATATCCACAGTCGTAGAGTAAGGGTGAAGCCTGAGCTGGAATGTGAAGTTAATTGAAGGAGGATACCCCTCTGGTTCTTTGTAGGATACCCCTCTGGCCTGCAAAACCAGTTTTTTATTGTTTGTTGCAATATCGGTTTTTGCATTAATTAATAAAAACATTTATTTTATGCTACACAAAGATAAATAACATATATTTTTCTAAACGGATACAATATTTTAGTTGGACTTATTGCACACTTTACTGAAATACTGTAGTTGTTCCAGTTTAGATGGTTTAGGTAGTCTCAGATTTAGCTTTCTAACCCTGGCTTTCATTCTGAATGGAGACTGTGGGAGTCCACTCTGTCTGGATTCCAATAGACATTAAACATCACTTTGCAAGCCAGCATAATGTGACTTGATGCTGGTTTTTCATTAGCTTATGCTGATCACCAGAGTCCAAAATACAGCAAAAGCTGGTCACCAGTGAAAACACAATGAAGGCTGGTAACCAGTGAAAACACAACGAAGGCTGGTCACCAGTGAAAATACAATGAAGGCTGGTCACCAGCCGAAAATACAATGAAGGCTAGTCACCAGCGAAAACACAATAAAGGCTGGTCGGCCAGCAGAACCAGTTAGACCATGCTGGTCAGACCAGATTGACCAGCATCCGACCAGAACTGACCAGAATAGACCAGCATGAACCTGCGTGAAATTAATGCCTGTCTATGCTGTTTTTCTCAGCAGGGTAAACAAAGGTAATATCAATTGCAGAAATGTACATATGTGCCAACTGGAATTCTGCATGTCACAATACGTGAAGAACCGAGAACTTGCTTGCTCAGTGTTGAGCAACAAGCTCATCATTACAGAGATAATCTTACACATCAAAAGGCAAACACCAGATTGTGATATATGCTTTGAGAAAGACAAGATTGATATCTCCCTGGCATGCCTGTGCCAGCTCAAAGCCACAATCTAATATCTAAGCCTAAGGGTCTTCGAGAAAGGAACACCGTCCAATATTTCACAGCAGGTAAGACGTCTGGGAGCTTTTATTAATCTATGTTTGGAGTTAACTAAGATGTAGTGTTCTTAACCCCACAAGTAGGGTAAATGAGGATAAAACCAACCAAACAAAAGCACCAGTCAATAGTGGGGAAAGGCTCTGTAAGGTTGCTGCTGTTTACACACTCGGCAGTCTATAATAGTTTGAGATTGTGATAAAGATCATCTGTCAAGTGGTTGAGACCGCAGTTATTATAAGAAAGCCAAGCGAATGCATATAATACTGGATTTTGAGCTGAGTATTACTTTGATGTGGCTAGATCCTCAGCGATTCCTGCAACCCATTCATAGCAAGAAGAGAAAATATTTTTCTGTGAAGAATACCTTATGGAAAGGATACAGTAAATTGTAAAAAAACATGACAGAGTCAGTATTCAAAGGAAGTCGCATCAATGAACAACATACACTGCTCAAAAAATAAAGGGAACACTAAAATAACACATACTAGATCTGAATGAATGAAATATTCTTATTAAATACTTTTTTCTTTACATAGTTGAATGTGCTGACAACAAAATCACACAAAAATTATCAATGGAAATCAAATTTATCAACCCATGGAGGTCTGGATTTGGAGTCACACTCAAAATTAAAGTGGAAAACCACACTACAGGCTGATCCAACTTTGATGTAATGTCCTTAAAACAAGTCAAAATGAGGGTCGGTAGTGTGTGTGGCCTCCACGTGCCTGTATGACCTCCCTACAACGCCTGGGCATGCTCCTGATGAGGTGGTGGATGGTCTCCTGAGGGATCTTCTCCCAGACCTGGACTAAAGCATCCACCAACTCCTGGACAGTCTGTGGTGCAACGGAGTGAGACATGATGTCCCAGATGTGCTCAATTGGATTCAGGTCTGGGGAACGGGCGGGCCAGTCCATAGCATCAATGCCTTCCTCTTGCAGGAACTGCTGACACACTCCAGCCACATGAGGTCTAGCATTGTCTTGCATTAGTAGGAACCCAGGGCCAACCGCACCAGCATATGGTCTCACAAGGGGTCTGAGGATCTCATCTCGGTACCTAATGGCAGTCAGGCTACCTCTGGCGAACACATGGAGGGCTGTGCGGCCCCCCAATGAAATGTCAGCCCACACCATGACTGACCCACCACCAAACCGGTCATGCTGGAGGATGTTGCAGGCAGCAGAACGTTCTCCACGGCGTCTCCAGACTCTGTCAAGTCTGTCACATGTGCTCAGTGTGAACCCGCTTTCATCTGTGAAGAGCACAGGGCGCCAGTGGCGAATTTGCCAATCTTGGTGTTGAACGTCCTGCACGGTGTTGGGCTGTAAGCACAACCCCCACCTGAAGACGTCGGGCCCTCATACCACCCTCATGGAGTCTGTTTCTGACCGTTTCAGCAGACACATGCACATTTGTGGCCTGCTGGATGTTATTTGCATAATTTCCACCTGTTGTCTATTCCATTTGCACAACAGCATGTGACATTTATTTTCAGTCAGTGTTGCTTCCTAAGTTGACAGTTTGATTTCACAGAAGTGTGATTGACTTGGAGTTACATTGTGTTGTTTAAGTGTTCCCTTTATTTTTTGAGCAGTGTATTATGAAAATGTATTTGATTGGCGGAATATCATGTTCTTCCATTGATTTGGCCATTTATCTGTTTATTCTTTTAGTAATAAATCCCGAAGATTAGCCGGTAATGAGAAAAAGCTGAAAATCCCGCTTGAAAATATGGGCGGAGAGGAAATACAGTGATGGGAAAAGTGAGGCCGTAGCCTACGCCCCAGAGCAGAATGCTGTCAGACAGAGGACTTTATTGGCATTACCAGACAGTAATTTGATTCCTCTTTACGATCTGAAACAATCAGCTCCAGGACGTCTTTACGGACGGCTGGCAAAGCCGGAGTGAGTGGAAAAGTTACATTAGCATGGCAACTTGGAGACAACGATGACGCAGACACAACAACAGATAGACAAATAACCCTGGGGAATCCACCCCATAGCATGACCGAAACATTTGGAAAAACCTGAAGCAAAACCGACACACCTGTATGAATGATAAAAAAAATAAACAAAAACACTTAAACTACCAATTCAACCACTTAAGCTTTACTATACCACAATTTATGGGGCTGTCTTACGGCAAGTCTATATGGCACAACAATATGTGAACCTACATGTTGCCGGGTAGATCTGATGGAAATTTGTTCCTCATCCCTCGCTGCCGCCGCCAGTTTAACAGCTTTTCCATGGGAACGCTCCCGGTAGCCCATGAGGCTGCCGGGTACAGGGCCAAGAGATCCTGGTTTTGACTGGCGTCCCGGCTTAGTCACCATTAACTGGTGATCCCAGCATGGTGGTTAACCACTAGATGCTTCACTCCTTCCTACTGTAAAAGCCTGTTTGACAGGCCCGTGGGCAGAGTAATGCTCCCCTTCTCCCTGCCCCTCCCTTGGGTAATACCTCTACCAAATGCTAATGCTAGCCTTAGCTGACCACGCCACTCTCACACAGTGCAATACGGGCTCGTCAGGCCTACAGAAATCACCCGCTGGTTCAGGGTGTTGACTATTAGCCAGTAATGGTTAAGATTATGATTCGGGTGGGGGAAACTGATTCTAAACCAGCAATTAAAGGAAACTATGTAATTCAGTCCATATCAATAAGATTCTACAACACTGTCCCTGTGTCTCTCCTACTCTTACTGTGTACCCTATCTAAACAGGTCACCAGAGGCTGAAGGCACCACATTGAAATCCAACACAGATGACTTGAGAACTAGGTGGCGGCAGTAGGAAAAGCTATTTGATGGAGCCCAGTTCAGAAAGAATAAAGTCACACTCTTTTAATTTGCATTTGCAATTTTCTTTTCTATTGTTACTATGACATAGCCTAATTGTTATATCACGAGGCCAGTCAAAGTGCCCCTCCAAAGCACTCAAGTAACTGTCACCTCAATGATATTCCATAGACTGAGAGAACAGGCAAAACTCTGTTCCTCACTTCGAGGCTTCATCTTAAGAGTACCCTTGCTGGAAAGAGAGCGCTATTGAATTATCTCCAGACTGTAAATGCTCAGACATCTTAGCTAGCGTGTTTGGTGGAGTTTTGAGTGGATAGAAAGAATAAAGCAAAGAATAAAGCAGAGAGAGAGAGGACTTTTCACCCGGTCTGGACGCTGAGGAGCCCTCAAATGTAGAGTTGAACTAATGCCAGCGCTGTCTTACAAGGCATGGGTGTGAAACATCAGCATATCAACAATATACAGTGCCTTGCGAAAGTATTCGGCCCCTTTGAACTTTGCGACCTTTTGCCACATTTCAGGCTTCAAACATAAAGATATAAAACTGTATTTTTTTGTGAAGAATCAACAACAAGTGGGACACAATCATGAAGTGGAACGACATTTATTGGATATTTCAAACTTTTTTAACAAATCAAAAACTGAAAAATTGAGCGTGCAAAATTATTCAGCCCCTTTACTTTCAGTGCAGCAAACTCTCTCCAGAAGTTCAGTGAGGATCTCTGAATGATCCAATGTTGACCTAAATGACTAATGATGATAAATACAATCCACCTGTGTGTAATCAAGTCTCAGTATCAATGCACCTGCACTGTGATAGTCTCAGAGGTCCGTTAAAAGTGCAGAGAGCATCATGAAGAACAAGGAACACACCAGGCAGGTCCGAGATACTGTTGTGAAGAAGTTTAAAGCCGGATTTTGATACAAAAAGATTTCCCAAGCTTTAAACATCCCAAGGAGCACTGTGCAAGCGATAATATTGAAATGGAAGGAGTATCACTGCAAATCTATCAAGACCTGGCCGTCCCTCTAAACTTTCAGCTCATACAAGGAGAAGACTGATCAGAGATGCAGCCAAGAAGCCCATGATCACTCTGGATGAACTGCAGAGATCTACAGCTGAGGTGGGAGACTCTGTCCATAGGACAACAATCAGTTGAATATTGCACAAATCTGGCCTTTATGGAAGAGTGGCAAGAAGAAAGCCATTTCTTAAAGATATCCATAAAAAGTGTTGTTTAAAGTTTGCCACAAGCCACCTGGGAGACACACCAAACATGTGGAAGAAGGTGCTCTGGTCAGATGAAACCAAAATGGAACTTTTTGGCAACAATGCAAAACGTTATGTTTGGCGTAAAACAACACACCATCCCCACTGTCAAACATGGTGGTGGCAGCATCATGGTTTGGGCCTGCTTTTCTTCAGCAGGGACAGGGAAGATGGTTAAAATTGATGGGAAGATGGATGGAGCCAAATACAGGACCATTCTGGAAGAAAACCTGTTGGAGTCTGCAAAAGACCTGAGACTGGGATGGAGATTTGTCTTCCAACAAGACAATGATCCAAAACATAAAGCAAAATCTACAATGGAATGGTTCAAAAATAAACATATCCAGGTGTTAGAATGGCCAAGTCAAAGTCCAGACCTGAATCCAATCGAGAATCTGTGGAAAGAACTGAAAACTGCTGTTCACAAATGCTCTCCATCCAACCTCACTGAGCTCGAGCTGTTTTGCAAGGAGGAATGGGAAAAAATTTCAGTCTCTCGATGTGCAAAACTGATAGAGACATACCCCAAGCGACTTACAGCTGTAATCGCAGCAAAAGGTGGCGCTACAAAATATTAACTGAAGGGTGCTGAATAATTTTGCACGCCCAATTTTTCAGTTTTTGATTTGTTAAAAAAGTTTGAAATATCCAAAAAATGTCGTTCCACTTCATGATTGTGTCCCACTTGTTGTTGATTCTTCACAAAAAAAGACAATTTTATATCTTTATGTTTGAAGCCTGAAATGTGGCAAAAGGTCGCAAAGTTCAAAGGGGCCGAATACTTTCGCAAGGCACTGTACTAAACGATGAAATTCATAATATATTAAATAAAATGCACATTGCCTTCAGAAAGTATTCATAACCCTTTACTTATTAATATTTGTTTGTGTTACAGCTTTAATTCAAAATTGATTAAAATAAAAACAATTCTCACCCATCTACACACTATACCCCATAATGACATAGTGAAAACATCTTTTTAGAAATGTTTGCACATTTTCACACCCCTGAGTCAATACTTTGTAGAAGCACCTTTGGCGGCAATTACAGCTTTGTTTATTTTTGGGTAAGTCTCTAAGAGCTTTGCACACCTATATTGTATAATATTTGCCCATTATTCTACAAAAACATTATTCAAGCTCTGTCAAGGTGATTGTTGATCATTGCTAGACAGCCATTTTCAAGTCTTGCCATAGATTTTCAAGCCAATTTAATTAAGTCAAAACTGTAACTAGGCCGCTCAGGAACATTCATTGTCGTCAACTCCAGTGTAGATTTGGCCTTGTGTTTTAGGTTATTGTCCTGCTGAAAGTTTAATTATTCTCCCAGTGTCTATTGGAAAGCAGACAGAACCTGGTTTTCCTCTATGATTTTGCCTGTGAAAATATGAAGTGGTACTCAGTGATGTGTTGTGTTGGATTTGCCCCAAACATTCAGGACAAAAAGTTAAAAATATATATATATATATATATATATATATATATATATATATGTGTATTTACAGTATTACTTAAGTGCCTTGTTGCAAATGGAATATGTTAATTCTTTACAGGATTCCTCCTTTTCACTTAGGTTAGTTTTGTGTAGTAAGTACAATGTTGTTGATCCATCCTCAGTTTTCTCATATCACATATCACTGTTTTAAAATCAACATTGGTCTCTTGGTGAAATCCCTGAGCAGTTTCCTTCCCTTCCGCCAACTGAGTTAGGAAAAACGCCTGTATCTTACTCTAGTGACTGTGTGTATTGATACACCATCCAAAGTCCTAATTAATAACTTCACCATGCTCAAGAGGTTATTCAGCATCTGCTTTTTTTCACATCTACCAATAGGTGCCTCCCTGGTCTTTGTGGTTGAATCTGTGCTTGAAAGTCACTACTCAATTGATGGACCTTACAGATCATTGTATGCATTGGGTACAGAGATGGGGTAGTCATTAAAATATCATGTTAACCGCTATTATTGAACATGGAATGAGTCCATGTAACTTATATGATTTGTTTAGCACATTTTTACTTCTGACCTTATTTAGGCTTGCCATAACACAGGGGTTGAGCACTCAAGCCATTTCAGCTTTTCATTTAGTTTTAATTTCAGAAATGTCAGGCTGTAACAAAACAAATGTGGAAAAAGTAAAGGGGTGTGAATACTTTCTGAAGGCACTGTACGGATGAGTGTTTCACACAATAAAACAAGAAATTATACAAATTGACGTTCATTCAACTCTGAGATTAAACACTACTCAAAAGTAGGCCAATAAACACAACTGTTTTTATTGCGTGACATGAAAATGACTGTTTTAAAACTAAATACAGTGGTTCTATGTTTTTCCCACCACAAAATTACTCATTACACACCTGTGTGGGCTGTACACGGGTCTACCTAGTTTGACGTCACAGACCTTTGCTAAATCAGAGGCACATGACGCTTTGCAGTATTAATGGCACTTCCCAGACCAGACTAGCTTAATTTACAGTAAGGGCCCCAGCTCCATAACTAGAATGTCACTTTTCAAACTTCTGGTCTGGTTGGAAATTGCTCTGGTGTGCAACTGTTATCTCAGCTCCCCATAGTCGCAGGTCCCATAAGATGCTGAGCTATAATGGAATTGTATTTCCCCTTCATACAGACAGAAATTGTTTACAGTTGGAGTACAATGGAGCACAGGCTTAACTGAATGAACAACAAAGACAGAATGCAATATGAAACTTTATTAAATAGTTTGGGGAATGGCATCGTCTCTGAGGGAAGATCCTCAGAGCCAGATAATGTGAAGGCAGGTAGCCCTATGCAGGTAGCCCCTAACTTCATAACTTATTGAACTTAGAAAATACATTTAAAGCAATTAAAGCCACAATCTTGAGACTGTAATTTACCCCAACAGCAAGGGGGGGGGGGGGGGGGGGGGGGGGGGGGGATTAGCAGTCCCTGCTGTTGGGCTAAATTACAGACTCAAGATTGTGTTTTTCTTTGCATAATTGCTTTAATGGCCTCGTCTCAGGTATAAAGCTCTCAAATTTATAGACAGAGCTATGAATCAATGTATGCAATGACTGACAGTCCATGAGATCTAAACATATTTTGTAGCTACTGTATAAATGACTGTTTACAAATACTCAAATGAAAAATAAAACAAGAAGTTGACGCATTTACAAATGAATTATTTTAGAATCAATTGGTATGTATTGATAATACAAATGACTTCCAGGTTGTGCCTTTAAAAGGAACAGTCCATTTTATCTAGCATCGGTGGATATTATATAGCCTGGTCTCCGATCGGTTTGTGCTGTCTTGCATGACAATGACTATAGGAGGTAAATCAGAAACAGATCTTGGACCTGGCTAAATGTGCATGAGCTGTACATTTGGGACTAAAAGATTAAAGCTGACAGACAGTAAATGGTTTGGGCAGGATGGTTGTTTTTCTCAGTAGTCTCCAAGGAGATAAAGTTCAGTCACTCGAAAGAACAATCAAAGACCTCACATTTGTACATCATACTTACAGCACATTGTAAAAATGAATTGGGCTACACCTCGTAGTCAGCTAATTCATAACAGCATGCAGCGCATTGTGTTTCAACCACTGTCTTAGCAGGATGCAGATATACAGTAAAACTTAACTTTTTAGAATGTAAGTTCTTGCATGATATAAATCTTTCTAAATGTAGCTCTGGACCGTAAGATATTTTCAAAAGCTGTACTGTAACAGAGTTTTTCAAATGACGGCACGAGAAGAGATCTGAGGTAAACATGCACTGCTTAAGTGTGACCCAGTTTGCCTTTAGCACCTGACTTGGGAAGAACAGTACTTTCGGAAAGTATTTAAACCCCTTGACATTTTCCACATCAATCTACATACAATACCCCATAATGACAAAGCAAAAACAGGTTTATTGACATTTTTGCACATTTATTAAAAATAAAAACAGAAATATCTAATTTACATAAGTATTCAGACCGTTTACTCAGTACTTTGTTAAGCACCTTTGGCAGTGATTACAGACTCGAGTCTTCTTGGGTATGATGCTATAAGCTTGGCACACCTGTATTTGGGGAGTTTCTCCCATTCTCCTCTGCAGATCCTCTCAAGCTCTGTCAGGTTGGATGGGGAGCGTTGCTGCACAGCTATTTTCAGGTCTCTCCAGAGATTTCTGCTCAGGTTCAAGTCCGGGCTATGGCTGGGACACTCAAGGACATTCAGAGACTTGTCCCGAAGCCACTCCTGCATTGTCTTGGCTGTGTGCTTAAGGTCCTTGTCCTGTTGGAAGGTGAACCTTCAGCCTCTGTCTGAGGTCCTGATCGCTCTGGAGCAGGTTTCCATCAAGGATCTCTGTACATTGCTCCGTTCATCTTTCCCGCAATCCTGACTAGTCTCCCAGTCCTTGCCACTGAAAAACATGCCCACAGCATTATGCTGCCACCACCATGCTTCACCCTAGGGATGGTGCCAGGCTTCCTCCAGACTTGACACTTGGCATTCAGACCAAAGAGTGCGGCCAGCTCTAGGAAGAGTCTTGGTGGTTCCAATCTTCTTCTATTTAAGATTGGTGGAGGCCACTGTTATTAGGGACCTTCAATCCTGCACACATTTTTTGCTACCCTTCCCCAGATTTGTGCCTCGACAGAATCCTGTTTCTGGAGCTCTAATTACAATTCCTTCGACCTCATGGCCTGGTTCTTGTTCTGACATGCACTGTCAAATGTGGGACCTTTATATAGACAGGTGTGTACCTTTCCAAACTATTTCCAATCAATTGACTTTACGACTGGTGGACTAGAATCAAGTTGTTGAAACATCTCAAGGATAATCAAAGGAATCAGGATGCACCTGAGCTCAATTTTGAGTATCATAGCAAAGGGTCTGAATATTTACGTAAATAAGGTTTATCTGTTTTTTCATTTTCAATAATTAAGCAAAAATTTCAACAAACCTGTTTTTGCTTTGTCATTATGGCTTATTGTGTGTAGATTGCTGAGTATTTGTATTTATTTAATACATTTTAGAATAAGGCTGTAACGTAACAAAATGTGGAAAAGGGGAAGGGGTCTGAATACTTTCTGAATTCACTGTATATCACTCGTTGGCCTATCCCTCTGTGCTGGCACAGATCTTCTACTCACAGGGATCCTCTCCGGATCCATCACTCTTGACAGATCCTCCTCTACTTTCTTCACTGCCTCATCATATGACACCTTCTGCACTACTCTGATTCTGGCCACCTCAACTAACCTGCCTCTCCTGTACCCGGATACTTCCGATCTCCAGCAACATGGACACCCCTGTAGTTGACACAATGTGCTCCTGCACACATTCCCACATTCCCACTTCAGTGGAGTCAGCACAAAAGCTCTAACAAGATAACTGATACTATATCCGAACATGACTTTGTCGGGTAAAAACTGCAGGGACTGACAGTGACTCCTCAGTTTCACCACGCTCACCATCGGGTCTGCATCACACCAAACAACGGGCATCATAAACACCAATAATCTTCAACTTCAATTGCTCCACCTCCACACTTAATGCTACCACAGAAATCCCTCCTTTCAAAAATCAAATCAAATTTTATTGGTCACATACACATGGATAGCAGATGTTATTGCGAGTGTAGCGAAATGATTGTGCTTCTAGTTGACAGTGCAGCAACAAGTAACAAGTAATCTAACATTATCACAATAACTACCTAATACACACATCTAAATAAAGGGATGGAATAAGAATATGTACATATACATTTTTGGATGAGTAATGACCGAGTGGCATAGGCAAGATGCAATAGATGGTATAAAATACAGTATTCACATATGGGATGAGTAATTCAAGATATGTAAATATCCTTATTAAAGCGGCATTAATAAAGTGACTATTGATCCATTTGTTAGAGTGGCCAATGATTTCAAGTCTGTATGTAGGCAGCAGCCTCTCTGTGTCAGTGATGGCTGTTTAACAGTCTGATGGCCTTGAGATAGAAGCTGGCCCCGGAGAAGGAGATCTCACAGTCCTTGGTAGCGGGAAGCGTCGGTGGCACTGTATTATCCTCAAAGTGGGCAAAGAAGGTGTTTAGTTTGTCTGGAAGCAAGACAGTGGTGTCCTTGACATGGCTGATTTTCTTTTTGAAGTCCTTGATTTTCTGTAGAACCTGCCACATACGTATTGTGTCTGAGCCGGTGAATTGTGACTCCCCTCCACTGAATTGTGTCTCCCTGTACTAACATTTCACTTGTTTGATTGCCTTGCGGAGGCAATAATTACACAGTTTGTATTCATCCATATTCCCGGTCATCTTTCCATGGTTAAATGCGGTGGGTCGCGCTTTCAGTTTTGTGCAAATGCTGCCAACTATCCACAGTTTCTGGTTAGGGTAGGTTTTAATAGTCACCGTGGGTACAACATCTCCTATGCACATCCTTATAAACTCACTCACCGAATCAGCGTATAAATCTATATTATTCTCTGAGGCTATCTGGAACATGTCCCAGTCTACATTATCAAAACAATCATAAAGTGTGAATTCCGGTTGGTCAGACCAGCATTGAATGAACCTTGTCACGGGTACATCCTGTTTGTGTTTCTGCCTATGGGAGGTGAAATGCAAAATGGAGTCATGGTTAGATTTGCAGAACAGAGGGCGGGGAGGGCCTTCTTATTATTTTTTTTTATTTAACTAGGCAAGTCAGTTAAAACCTCTACTGACTCCCCATCCCGCATAATCATCGCCTGACACGAATTAGCATAACGCAACGGACATAAATATCCCTAGAAAATATTCCTATTCATGAAAATCACAAATGAAATATATTCAGACACAGCTTAGTCTTTTGTTAATCACCCTGTCATCTCAGATTTTCAAAATATGCTTTACAGCCAAAGCTAGACAAGCATTTGTGTAAGTTTATCGATAGCCTAGCATAGCATTTTGTCCAGCTAGCAGCAGGTAACTTGAAACGGAAATCAGAAAAGCAATCAAATTAAATTGTTTACCTTTGATGAGCTTCGGATGTTTTCACTCACAAGACTCCCAGTTAGATAGCAAATGTTACTTTTTCCCCAAAATATTATTTTTGTAGGCACAATAGCTCCGTTTGTTCTTCAAGTTTGGCTGAGAAATCGCCCGGAAATTTCAGTCACGAAAACAGCAAAAAATATTCCAAATTAGCTTCATAATATCGACAGAAACATGGCAAACGTTGTTTATAATGAATCCTCAAGGTGTTTTTCAAATATCTATTCGATAATATATCCATCGGGACAATTCGTTTTTCAATAGGACCGATTGGAGTAATGGCTACCTCTGTATTTTACGCGAGAATCTCTCTGGGGGCATCAGGTGACCACTTGCGCAATGTAGCCGCCTACGGCTATTCTTCAACATAAATGCGTAAAACTACGTCACAATGCTGTTGACAACTTGGGGAATACGTAGAAAGCGTAATCTGGTTGATAGCCCATTCACAGCTCAATAGGGACTCATTGGAACGCAGCGCTTTCAAAACCTGGGGCACCTCTGGATTGGATTTTTCTCAGGCTTTCGCATGCAACATCAGTTCTGTTATACTCACAGACAATATCTTTACAGTTTTGGAAATGTTATAGTGTTTTCTATCCTAAGCTGTCAATTATATGCATATTCTAGCATCTTGTCCTGAATTTTTTTTCTTCCAAAAATGAAAATACTGCCCCCGAGTCACAACAGGTTATTAAGAACAAATTCTTATTTTCAATGATGGCCTAGGAACAGTGGGTTAACTGCCTTGTTCAGGGGCAGAATGACAGATTTGCACCTTGTCAGCTCGGGGGTTTGAACTTGCAACCTTCCGGTTACTAGTCTAACGCTAGTTGGCGCGACGCAAGAATCCCAGTGGCTGTACCAACTCTGACAACATGTTCCCAGAGAGCCATGTTTCCGTGAAACAGAGTATGTTACAATCCCGGATGTCTTTCTGGAAAGCAAGCCTAGCCCTAATTTAGTTTACCTTGTTACCTAGAGACTGGACATTAGCGAGTAAAGTACCGGAAGCGATGTGTGGTGTGCACGCCTCTGTAGTCTGACCAGAAGGCTGCGCAGTCTACCTCTTCTGCGGCGAAGTTGTTTCGGGTCAGCCTCTGGTATCAGTTCGAACAAAGGGTCCGCTTCTGGAAAGTCGTATTCCTGGTCGTAGTGCTGATAAGTTGACGTCGCTCTGATATTCAATAGTTCTTCCTGGCTGTAAGTAATAACACTTAAGATTTTCTGGGCTAACAATGTAAGAAATAATACATACAAATCAAAATACTTCGTAGTTTCCCCTCAATTGCTAAGTGCAAAAGCAAGAAACAGATCTTGACCCAAGTTGTGTGACACAGAACGCCCGCTCCCTCTGGGCAGAAGAAACACAAACAAATATCACAAGTCCAATACAGGTTACCTTCACTGACTTAACTACACACAAATTATTTCCCACCCACCCTGAAACCACAAATGGATCTACCAAAAGGCAGGATCCACTTTCTCCACAAATATCACTCCTACTGGAGCAGAATCTTCTTTATCTTGTCCATCGATGCCAGGCTCAGGCGCTAAGCTCTTCACAACACCTTCTACATCACTTAACTCGCCCTCATTCACTTCCATTTCATCTCCAGAACTTGGTCTAGCGCACGGCTCACTCTGATTGCACTTGACACCAATCTTCTTTAACAACATCTCAACCTATACTTTCCTCATTCTCTTTGACCTCATCTCTTTTTCGCTCCATTTCTCCTCTGAAGACTACATTTGTGTCCCTGGTCCAATATTCCTCCTCTTCCTCTTTTCTTGCGGCCTAGTGGCATCCCGGCATCCTGCTCACCTCGGAATTGTGTCTTCTCCGGACATCGACATTTTAAGAACATGAGCAGTGACACAACCGTTTGAGACGTGATGAGGTTGGACCCAGCTGCAGAGAAGAAACCAGACGAGGAATCAGTGGTTTAACATAAATACTTTACGGAGACACGGTAGACAAAGGATCACAGTACACTGGAAAAACAAACAATAAGTCTCAAACTCACTCAGGAGACAAACACACACGGTAAACAATTCAAGCTTCTGCAAAGGACAACAGAAAAAAACATATTTTAACAGGGAATTCAAAATGAGTAAATAGGATACACCTGAGTGTCGTTAATGTCGCTAGGACGGTCTCTGCCGACCTCTGTTTACAGGTGGAACCAGGACACCATTCTGCCAATCTCAGGAACAGCTTCTACTACAGGGATAAGAAGTCGATCTCTGACATGCAGTGTTAACTGTGGGACCTTATATAGACAGGTGTGTTTCTTTCTAAATCATGTCCAAGCAATTGATTTGGCCACAAGTGGACTTCAATCAAGTTGCAGTGAAATCTAAAGGATGATCAAATGAAATTGGATGTAACTGAGCTCAATTTGGAGTGCCATAACATGTAAAAGAGATATTTCTGTATTTAATTTTTCAAAAATGTACTTTCATTTTGTCATTATCGGGTATTGTGTGTAGATGGGTGAGAAAAAAAATAATTTAAGCAATTTTTAATTCAGGCTGTAACACCTTCTGAAAACAATTTGTGACCCTTTTCAGGAAACTAGACGTAGGTCTGTTACGTACGACTCTAGGAAGAGGGAATGCACACCCTGCTACAACTCAACTCCCCGTGGAGTGAAAGAGGTATGGGACTGTAGTTGCGAGTAAGGAAGACAAAAGGCAGAGAATTTACCGTTTACTAGGAATTTATTCCATCACACAGTAATGTTGGGGAAAAGGGGCTGAACGGAACCAAAGCAAAGAAAGTAAATGTCTAATCTCCCTCTCCTACCTTACCTGCCTACCCACTACTTACCTGCCTACCCACTACTTACCTAATTAGCACCACCTGGTGCACTAACCAAAATACAGGGATGGTCCGCTCAGGTCTTACCTAGTGTGCATAGACAGAGTATATACCACGGGTATATGTATGCCCGCAGGCCTCTTGCCTAAACACTCCCAAGTTGCCTTCCCCTACCGCCCTGGGAACAAAAACAGAATAACAAAAACAATTTAAAAAATCAAAACCACTGCATCCTATTGGAACACACATACCTCAGAAGCAGCGGCTACACAATACTTAACAAAACTGAGCAACAACTAACACAGAATTTACCCATCAGCTCCCCAGAAACAATCAACACCGGACACACTCATCTCTCTCCCCTGAACAACAGAACACTGGCTTATATAGCTTCAGAAGGAGTCTGTAATTGAAGACAGCTGCGTCCTCTGACGAGAGGGCGGGGTTAGCTCCAATTTGCCATGGAGTCGACCAATCAGCTGTTTGGGGGATTTAAGGAAGCCATTTCCTGAAATTCATGCATACAAATACACAAAGCACAACACAGGAACTGGGGAACGTAACAATGTCGCAAGTCACGACTTCACAGGAGAGCAATTTTAACGTTGTATTTTTTTAAACTCTAAAAATCTAAATGCGTTTTTTTGGCAGACATGGTAACATGTGAACTTTCATGTGCCTTAATAACAAACTTATATGCCATCTGTAAATACAAATAAAAATTGTTCAATTACGAGCCTTGTTGGTTAAACCACAGACAAAGTCGACAACTTCCCACTAGCCATTATTGGCTGAGATAATGAATGGACTGGACATACCGAGAGAGGAGTTTGGATTGGTCTGCCATATAGAGGGCTTCTGTCTATTTGAGCTGGTCAGTCTGTGTTGGTAATCCTGTAAAACGCTGCTTTTTCAAAAATGTATCATGTTGTAGAGCTGTATAAGTGTTGCTCTCCACTTTCTGGAGGATCAAGTTTTGAAATCAGTGGAATTAGAGTATGATCGCTAAAGAGATGGAGAAAACAGGATTACATCTTCAAACTAAGGGCAACTGTGGCATGGCATCCATGACAAGGAGATGCATCCTAGCGTTAGTTAGCTACATTTTCAGACATTACACGTTTCTAATTTTGACAAAGTGGTTTCATTTCAAGCTAAAGTGTACTGTTAGCTAGCTAGCTAACGTTAGCTGGCTGGCTCCCTAGCTAACGTTAAGTGTATGATGTTATTATTCGTATCCCAGAACCGTTTGATTTGCTAGATAGAGCCTAATGTTAGCTAGCTAACATTGAACCTGGTTGGTTAGCTCCCAGCAGTTCCATGCAGAGTAGTAATGACATGATTTGGCACTGTGTTCATTGTTGTTTATAAAATAAAATGTTATTAGTCACATTCGCCGAATACAACCTTACAATGAAATGCTTACTTACGAGCCCCCAACCAACAATAGAGTTTAAAATAAAATTGAAATTTAAAAAATAATAAAAATAAATAAATAAAAAGGAACAAAAAAGTATATAATGAGGATAAGAATAAGAAATTAAAGTAACAAGTAATTAAAGAGCATTAAAATAACAATAGCAAGACTATATACAGGCAGGTACCGGTACAGAGTCATTGTGCTGGGGCACCGGTTAGTTGAGGTAATATATACATGTGGGTAGAGTTATTAAAGCATAGATGCATAGATGATAACAACAGAGAGTAGCAGTGGTGTAAAAGAGGGTGGGGGCAATGCAAATAGTCTGGGTAGCCATTTGATTAGATGTTCAGGAGTCTTATGTCTTGGGGGTAGAAGCTGTTTAGAACCCTCTTGGACCTAGACTTGGCGCTCTGGTACCGCTTGCCGTGTGGTAGCAGAGAGAACAGTCTATGACTAGGGTGGGTGGAGTCTTCGACAATTTTTAGGGCCTTACTCTGACACCGCCTGGTATAGAGGTCCTTGATGGTGGGGAGCTTGGCCCCAGTGATGTACTGGGCTGTTCGCACTACCCTCTGTTTAACTTCTTAAGGTATAGGGGACCGCATTTTCCTTTTTGGATAAATAGCGTGCCCAATTTCAACTTCCTGCTACTCATGCCAAGAATATAAGAAATGCATATTATTAGTAGATTTGGATAGAAAATAAGTTTCTAAAACTGTTTGAATCATGTCTGTGAGTATAACAAAACGTATGTAGCATGCAAAAAAAAGAATTTTTCTGTCTGTTCACTGTGTTCTCATTGGCAAACGATATTTCTTAGGAACTTGTTTTCAGTTCCTACCGCTTCCACTGGACGTCCCCAGTCTTTGGAATTTGGTTGAGGTTATTCATTTGTGCAATGAAGAAGTAGGGCCATCCTGGAAAAGGGTAACGCTGTTGAGATTTGGCCAAGACTTGAAAAGTAGCGTTAGTTTCCTCTCGTCCTCTATTGAAAACAGATAGATTTCAATTTGATCGATTATTAATGTTTAAAAATACCTAAAGTTGTATTACAAAAGTAGTTTGAAATATTTTGGCAAAGTTTATAGGCAACTTTTGAAATATTTTGATGCGCATTTTGGAAGCTGTTTTGTCTGGATCAAACACGCAAAATAAATTGACACATATATTTATATATATATATATGATATGATATATATATATATATGATATATATGGACGGAATTAATCGAACAAAAGGACCAATTGTGATGTTTATGGGACATATTGGAGTGCCAACAAAAGAAGCCCGTCAAAGGAAAGGCATGTTTTATATTTTATTTCTGCGTTTTGTGTAGCACCTGCAGGGTTGAAATATGCTACCCTCTGTTTACTGTTGTGCTATCATCAGATAATAGCCTCTTATGCTTTCGAGGAAAAGCCTTTTTAAAATCTGACGTTGGCTGGATTCACAACGAGTGTAGCTTTAATTGAGTATCTTACATGTGTGATTTAATGAAAGTTTGATTTTTAAATCAATTTATTTGAAATTGCCGCGCTGCATTTTCCCTGGTTTTTGGCCAAGTGGGAAGCAAGCGTCCCCTATACCATAAGAAGTTATTAACTAACTAATGTTAGCTGACTGGCTCCTTAGCTAAGGTTAAATTGAAGATGTGGCAAATCACTACTTCCGATTCTGGTTTCGGTTATCAGTCAACCTACCAGGGTAGTTACAAACAGCACAGAAATGAAATCATCAACATGTAATGATTGAATATTTACTAAATTTGCTTTAACCTCTCTAGGTATTCTAGCGTCCCATCTGGCCAACATCCAGTGAGGTTGCAGAGCGCCAAATTCAATTACAGAAGTGCTCATTATATAAATTCTGATAACAAAACATATTTTACATAGGTTTAAAAATGAACTTCTTGTTAAACCAACCACAGTGTCATATTTATAAAATGCTTTTCGGCGAAAGCATACCTAGCACAGAACATAGCCCAGTTTACAAATTATTACAAACAGTAACCAGCCAAGCAGAAGCGTTATAAAACTCAGAAATAGAGATAAACTGTATCCCTTACCTTTGATGATCTTCATATGGTGGCAATCAGAAGACATTCATTTACTCAATAAAGGTTCCTTTTGTTCGATGAAGTCTCTTTATATCCAAAAACATCAGTTTTGTTAAGCGCGTTTTCTTCAGTAATCCACAGGCTCAAACTCAGTCAAAACAATCAGACAAAAAAATCCAAATTGTATCCGTAAAGTTCATAGAAACATATCAAACGACGTTCATATTCAAGCCTCAGGTTGTTTTTTTTAGCCTAAATGATCTATAATATTTCAACCGGACAATAACGTCGACAATATAAAAGGTAAACAAGAAATGCACATGCGCCTGAAAAAAACTCTGCGTCACGTTAGCGTCCACTCGTTCAGACTGGTCTTACTCCCTCATTTAAAAGAATACAAGCCTGAAACGACTTCTAAAGACTGTTGACATCTGGTGGAAGGCATAGGAACTGCATATGGAGTCCTAAGTCAATGGATACTGTAATGGCATTGAATAGAAAACTAAAAAACCAACAACAAAAAAACCTACTTCCTGAATGGATTTTTCTCAGGTTTTCGCCTGCTAAATCAGTTCTGTTATACTCACAGACACTATTTTAACAGTGTTGGCAACTTTCGTGTGTTTTCTGTCCAAATCTATCAGTTATATGCATATCATATCTTCTGGGCCCGAGTTGTAGACCGTTTAATTTGGGCATTCTTTTCATCCAAAATTCCGAATGCTGCCCCCTTCGGAAGTAGTGATTTTCCACATCTTCAATTTAAGCCTACTAGAGAGCTTGTGCCCTCAGGCCTGGAGGGAAGCTAAAGTCATTCCGCTACCCAAGAATGGTAAAGCCCCCTTTACTGGTTCAAATAGCCGACCAATCAGCCTGTTACCAACCCTTAGTAAACTTCTGGAAAAATTGTGTTTGACCAGATACAATGCTATTATACAGTACACAAATTGACAACAGAATTTCAGCATGGAAGGACACTCAACAAGCACAGTACTTACACAAATGACTGACGATTGGCTGATGATTGTTAGACTTCAGTGCAGCTTTTGACATTATTGATCATAGTCTACTGCTGGAAAAACGTATGTGTAATGGCTTTACACCCCCTGCTATAATGTGGATAAATAGTTACTTGTCTAACAGAACGCAGAGCTTGTTCTTTAATGGAAGCCTCTCCTGATTCTACCAATATTATGTTTGAATTCCCCAGGCCAGCTGTCTAGGCCCCTTAATTTAAAAAAAATTCTTTACTAACGACAACTTTGAATAAAGCCAGTGTGTCTATGTATGTGGATGACTCAACACTATACATGTCAGCTGTACAGCAGCTGAAATGACTGCAACACTTTACAAAGAGCTGCAGTTGGTTTCAGAATGAGTAGCAAGAAATAAGTAAGTCCAACGAGTCAGTTTGTCATATTTCTGCCCTTCCTGGTCAACTGGAAGTGCTGGTATTGTGAGGAGGAACGTCTAGGAGCAAAAACGGCTCAGCCATGAAGTGGTAGACAACACAAGCTCACAGAATGGGACTGCGTAATCCTGAAGCGCATAGCGCTTAACACTCCAGTTAGCTGGTCTGCGTATAATCTGAGGACGTGGCTAGGGATGCCATCTGGGCCGGCAGCCTTGCCAAAGCAGCAGCTACTCTTCCTGGGGTCCAGAAAACTTAAGGCAGTTTATACAATTTTAAAAACATTACAATACATTCACCGATTTCACAACACACTGTGTGCCCTCTGGCCCCTACTCCACCACTACCACATATTTACAGTACTAAATCCATGTGTATGTATAGTGCATATGTTATCGTGTGTGCTGATTAAAGAAGCAATAAAAAAACTGTCCTTCTTTAGACTAGTTGAGTATGTGGAACTTTCTTCTGAAACTCGTCAGTTTATTCTTGTTCTGAGAAATGAAGGTGAGAAATTGCCAAGAACCTGAAGATCTCGTAAAATGCTGTATACTACTCCCTTCACAGAACAGCACAAACTGGCTCTAACCAGAATAGAAAGAGGAGTGGGAAGCCCCAGTGCACAACTGAGCAAGAGGACAAGTACATTAGAGTCTAGTTTGAGAAACAGATGCCTCACAAGTCCTCAACTCACAGCGTCATTAAATAGTATCCGCAGAACACCAGTCTCAACGTCAAAAGTGAAGAGGCAACTTCGGGATGCTGTCCAGCTTTTCTCATCAGATCTACACAAATCACGTAGGTTACCTATGTTGGATTCAAAATGGCGAATTTCGCTGAAGGGTGACTAGTTTGCATGTCTGCTAATAACATGTGTAAAACATGGGTGAGCCATTGGTCTGTATCGGTCAATCTGTGTTCACTGACACAGTCAGTAATGTCCATTGTGCAACAGCACTACTTGTGTGCTGAACAGGTTATATACAGTCGTATGAAAAAGTTTGGGCACCCCTGACAATTTCCATGATTTCCATTTATAAATAATTGGGTGTTTGGATCAGCAATTACATTTTGATCTATCAAATAACTGATGGACAAAGTAATATTTCAGTAGTGAAATTAGGTTTATTGGAATAAGAGAAAATGTGCAATACGTATCAAAACAAAATTAGACAGGTGCATAAATTTGGGCACCCCAATAGAAAAATCACATCAACATTTAGTAGAGCCTCCTTTTGCTAAAATAACAGCCTCTAGACGCTTCCCATAGCCTCTAATGAGTGTCTGGATTCTGGATTAAGGTAGTTTGGACCATTCCTCCTTACAAAACATCTCCAGTTCAGTTAGGTTTGATGGTTCCCGAGCATAGACAGCCCGCTTCAAATCATCCCACAGATTCTCAATGATATTCAGGTCTGGGGACTGGGATAGCCATTTCAGAACATTGTACTTGTTCCTTTGCATAAATGCCCGGGTAGATTTTGAGCAGTGTTTTGGGTCGTTGTCTTGTTGAAATATCCAGCCCCGGCGTAACTTCAACTTTGTGACTGATTCTTCAACATTATTCCCAAGAATCTGCTGATTGAATCCATGCGACCCTCAACTTTAACAAGATTCCCAGTACCGGCACTGGCCACACAACCCCACAGCATGATGGAACCCCCACCAAATGTGTTTTTCTTGGAACGCTGTGTTCTTTCGCCGCCATGCATAACGTCCCTTGTTATGACCAAATGACTAAATCTTCGTTTCATCAGTCCACATCACCTTATTCCAAAATGAAGCTGGCTTGTCCAAATGTGTGTTTGCATACCTCAAGCGACTCTATTTGTGGCATGTGTGCAGAAAAGGCTTCTTCCGCATCACTCTCCCATACAGCTTCTCCTTGTGCAAAGTGCGCTGAATTGTTGAACGATGCACAGTGACACCATCTGCAGCAAGATGATGTTGTTGGTCTGTGGGCTGTTTTTGACCGTTCTCACCATCCTTCACCTTTGCCTCTCCGATATTTTACTTGGCCTGTCACTTCTGGCCTTAACAAGAACTGTGCCTGTGGTCTGCCATTTCCTCACTATGATCCTCACAGTGGACACTGACAGCTTAAATCTCTGGGATAGCTTTTTGTAGCCTTCCTCTAAACCATAATTTTGAACAATCTTTGTTTTCAGGTAATTTGAGTTGTTTGAGGTCCCCATGTTGCCACTCTTCAGAAGAGAGTCAAAGAGAACAACAACTTGCAATTGGCCACCTTAAATACCTTTTCTCGTGATTGGATGCACTTGTCTATGAAGTTCAAGGCTTAATGAGCTCACCAAACCAATTGTGTGTTCCAATGAATCAATGCTAAGTAGTTACAGGTATTCAAATCAACAGAATGACAAGGGTGCCCACATTTTTGCATAGCCTATTTTTCACATCTGATTTAATTTCATACAACTTAATATTGCTACACTAAAAATATTTGTCTGGACAATACCACAGTACTCAGTTTTTATTAGAAAATGAATGGCATGCCACTGTGATCATTTTCTGTGAAGACAGAGTCAATTATTATGCAGCCTCAGAGGGGTGCCCAAACTTTTTCATACGACTGTATATTATATGTATATTACATATATGTAACTCTCGCCCCAAAATAATTGTAATGTTGTTTCTACTGGAACCAAAAATTATGATGAATCAAGCAATACTTACCATCTATGGGAGGTATATCATCATCTACAGCCACCACAGTTAACTCCAGTACCTCTTGTTGAGGGATCTTGACATCTACCACTTCGGTTATGGCATCATCCTCTGCTGATGAGGCCATCGTCTTGCATTGTTTGTAAGTCCTTTTACATGACATTCTATGGTTCAACAAATAACACCTTTTCAGTATAAACCAACCATAATTTGTCATGCACTTCAGAAGGAATACATTATACGTGTGGGACATGCAAACACGGTTTTCAGAATGACTAAGGGTCTAGCGAGCGCTCATCTAAAAAGGTACTAATATGTACTTTTATGTAAATGCAGGTATTCATTCTAGCTATGGTTATTACAAGTGCAATACAACATAATACTTCTAAGGCCAATTATATTAATACATCAGGTATTACTGTGGGAATGCATATGTAATTACAAATATACTATTACATAGGAGCTATCACTGTATTACATTGTATGTATATATATTTTTTAGGTTGTTAATTATGTGGAAATTGGTATATCACTTCTTAAGTAACTACAATGTTGGTAACAACTTCTAATGAGATGGCTACAGCTAACAGCCATCTGCTGTTAACAGTAACTACCAGCAAATGGTTTGGCTAAGCTAACCTTAGCTAGCACCACAGTGACAGTAGACTAGCCTAGCTAGTAACATTAACCTTAGTTAGCTTATTAACTGAGGTTGCTAGATAGCTAGCTAACTAGGCTATTGTACAGGCTAGTGACCTTACATTTGCTTATGACGGACATCTAAATTAGATCCAGACTATTTGAGTGGGCTTCTTATCGGCTACGCATGGCCAAGCTATAGCCAGGCTAAACATGGCAAATGGCTAAACATGACCAAGCTATAGCCAGGTTCCTAGCTAATGCTGTTATAATGTAATTAGCCATCAAAAAGTTAGCTGACAATTTAAACTGGCTAGCATAACAACCACTGTCAGCAAACTGCCTTATCCTGCTATGGCAATGATTAACATGCATTTTGCTACATTATTAGCTAGATAATAAACCAAGTAAAGATAAAAATAATTCGCAAATTAGAACTAGCTAGCTACTGTTTGTGTAAACCAGCTAAATTCCAGGTGTCACTTAGTCCTTAGCTAACGTTAGCTAGCTAGCTAATGGCTGGGACCGAGAATGAGTAATATCTTACTATTTATTTAACTTGGTTGTCCTTGGTCAATGTTGACTTTAAAAAAATATATATATTACAGAAAAAACTGTATACATACAAAGAAGTTTACAAACAGACAATGATAACATATGCTAGGGGGTACAACAAATGACAGATTATACAAAGACCTTAAAAGAAACACGCATATTGATTGTTTTAACAGCTTTCTTTTTAGCCTAGTGGTTAGAGCGTTGGACCCAGTAACCGGAAGGTTGCAAGTTCAAACCCCCGAGCTGACAAGGTACAAATCTGTCGTTCTGCCCCTGAACAGGCAGTTAACCCACTGTTCCTAGGCCGTCATTGAAAATAAGAATTTGTTCTTAACTGACTTGCCTAGTTAAATAAAGGTAAAATAAAACATAAAATAAAATTAGAAGAATGTTGAATGGTCTTAATGTACTGCTCAAATTCCTTATAGAAAACACAGAAGAGGTTTTTTTATGACACTTTGCCATTAGCACAATTCGATTTATGAGGTAAAATTGTTTTCTTTATCCTTATTATGGTTAAGAAAACTGAGCAGCACATTCTCCAATAAAAAACAAAAGTCATCTAGAATATGAACAATTATAATTTTCCATATTTTTTTAACATTTAGACAATGCCAGAATAAATGCAAAACTATTTCTAGATGCTCACCACAAAATGTACAGTTTATGTTAATGTATTTTTTGAGTTTCTTCAGGTAATGATTCACAGGGTAATACTTATGGATCATTCTGAAAGAGACCTTTTAACAAGCAGGTGTTTGTGTGTTTAGTATTCCAGTAAGTTGTGACATAACGTATGGATACAATATCCCTTTGAAATAAAGCAAGTATTGATCTGTTGTTCTGAGGGAGCAAGGAGAAACACATTTTTCCTATTGGTGAGTCAACTGGATTAAGCGAGGTTAGGTCAAGAAGGTGAGGTCTGGTTATACCTCTAAAGAACATGAGAGTTCCAGATGGAATAGCATTAACGACTATGGCGAACTCTCTAGGTGTAACAGAGATATTGTAAGAGATACAAATTCCTCATAATTGTGTAACAATCCATCTGCATTAAAAAGTTGACTCACGATCAGGATTTGATTATTGAACCAGTTCTTAAAAAATAAATACTTTTTCTATGCAAAATATCCTTATTGTTCCAAATGAAATACCTATGTGGGGAAAAATGTGGTTTTTATATTAACGACCACGCTAACAATACTTGTCCATGAAAAGCAGATAATTTTGTAGGAATCTTAGCAATATTATAGTTACAAAGTAACACAATTGAAGCCACCTAAACGGGAGAAGATATAATGAGGGACAAAATTCCAAATTGAAGCTGGATTCTTTAATTTTAACGGACAATCTCTCCCTATCCCAGTCTGCTGTCCACACTTTCTTCAAGATGTCCACTATTGTTCCTGTACCTAAGAAAGCAAAGGTAACTGAACTAAATTAGTATCACTTCTGTCATCTTGAAGTGCTTTGAGAGGCTCCTCTTTGAGAACCCCTCTGTGCACGGAACCCGCTAGCGGGCTGAAATTCCACAACATACTGTGATCGCTACATAAATAATCATATTAAACATTCATGAAAATACAAGTGTCTCACATGTATCGAAAGCCTAGAATCTTGCTAATCCAACTGCGTTGTCAGATTTAAAAAATGATTTACTGCGAAAGAATACAATGCGATTAGAGCCCCATAAAAAACTATTTAACCAGCACAGGCATAACATAATCACAAACTGCATTAAAATAAATTGTTTACCTATGACGATCTTCGTCTGTTTGCAATTCCAATGCTCCTTGTTACACAATGAATGATCTTTTGTTTGATAAAATCCGTTTTTATAGCCTAACATGAAACATTTTGTGAACCGCTTGTGTCGTGAATTCCGTCTCATTCCATTTTCGACGACATATTCCAGGTAAATAACCCACACAGAACGTGACTTTTCCAGTCATGTTTGGTTTCACTGCAATCAACTGGTTTGTTTGTAACACAATCAAACCTGATGGGCCAATTCGCGGGACGTATTGACTGAAAGAAACCGATTTGAAGACAACAAGTCATGACATTCTTATCATGCTAATGCCCTTGTTTGAAATTAATAATATTAAATATTATTTGTGATTTTTTATTTATTTTAGAAGCAATATATAAACATGTAATGTCATGACATGTGAGATGCGTGTGTCTGCCGCCCCAACCCAACCCACATGAAATAGCCTATTTGAGGCTGTTGAGGAGAGGGCAGGACCACATCAATGGCCAAAGTGAAATGGAGACAGTAGATACAGCTGGTCTGTTGTAATATAATAAAGACAGTAGATCTAGCTGGTCTGTCATAATATAATAGAGACAGTAGATCTAGCTGAAATGTCATAATATAAAAGAGACAGTAGATCTAGCAGGTAATAATAATCTAATAATATATTCAACCTAATATATTCAACCTTCAACCTTCAACTCTCTATATATATCTGTTTAGTATACCTGTTGATACAGGGCTCATATGTGAAACTATTCTAACTGAACATTTTCTTTCAGTGACACTGACTCCGAATGGGAGTCTTATCCGGTATCCTGTGTGAATTTAAGTATGCTCTCTCTAATTCTCTCTTTCTCTCTCTCGGAGGACCTGAGCCCTAGGACCATGCGTCAGGACTACCTGGCATGACTCCTTGCTGTCCCCAGTCCACCTTGCCTTGCCGCTGTTCCAGTTTCAACTGTTCTGCCTGCGGCTATGGAACCCTAAACTGTTCATTTTTACTCTTGAGGTGCTGTCCTGATGCACCCTCTACAACCACTGTGATCTCCACATGGCACAGCCATAAGAGGACTGGCCACCCCTCCTGGTTCCTCTCTAGGTTTCTTCCTAGGTTTTTGCCTTTCTGGGGAGTTTTTCCTAGCCACCGTGCTTCTACACCTGCATTGCTTGCTGTTTGGGGTTTTAGGCTGGGGCTATATGAATAGATTTGATTTGATAGAGGACTGAGGGTCTTCCAAATATTGAAAGTGTGTAAATAGTTACCCATGTTATTTTGTAAATGTACATATATTTATATTTCATATATTTTAAATCAATAATTATTTTTTTTCAATTTTTTATTTTTATTTTTTCAAACAAAAAAAAAAATTGGCGGGGGGGGGGGGGGGGGGGGGGGGTGTTAGAACACCATTTTGGTATTTTGTACATAGTTATTTGTTTCAAAATGTATACCTAAATATCATGTAGCACACTCATTTTGGAAGTTATCATTCTGAAACTTTGCACAAGTACTGTTGCCCTCTTATATTTTTCCCTGAAATTGTCCCAATCATCCTATCTGAATGTTTGTTTTATATTGTTCATTGTAAAGATGACGATACAAAAATAAAATAAAAAATGTATGGTTTTGTTCATTGTTTTATCTATACCAGATCTATTGTTATTCTCCCACATTCAATTCACATTTTCACAAACTTCAGAGTGTTTTCTTTCAAATGGTACCAAGAATATGCATATCCTTGGTTCTGTGCCTGAGCTACAGGCTGTTAGATTTGGGTATGTCTTCAGGTGGAAATTGCACAAAGTAGGGGGGTTTTAAGCTTGGGGCTCTGGGTCTGAACCCCGCCCTGTACAACTTGGTTCTGGACTTCCTGGAGGGCCGCCCCCAGGTGGTGAGGGTAGAAAACAACACCTCAACTTCGCTATTCCTCAACACAGGGGCCCCACAAGGTTGAATGCTCAGCCCCCTCCTCTACTCCCTGTTCAACCATGACTGCGTGCACACGCACGCCTCCAACTTAATCTGCAAGTTTGGAGATGACACAACAGTAGTAGGCTTGATAAGCAACAATGATGAGACAGCCTACAAGGAGGAGGTGAGGGCCCTGTCAGAGTGGTGCCAGGTAAATGACCTCTCCCTCAACAACAACAAAACAAAAGAGCTGACCGTGGACTTCAGGAAACGGCAGAGGGAGCACACCCATTTCCACATTGACGGGATTGCAGTGGAGAAGGTGGAAAGCTTCAAGGTCCTTGACATTGCTGAAAATCTGAAATGGTCCATCCACACAGATAGTGTGCAGCAACAGCGCCTTTTCAACAGCGCCTTTTCTTTTATTTTTTTTTTTACCCCTTTTTCTCCCCAATTTCGTGGTATCCACGTACGGGCTCAGGAGAGACGAAGGTTGAAAGTCATGCGTCCTCCGATACACAACCCAGCCAGCCGTACTGCTTCTTAACACAGCACGCATCCAACCCGGAAGCCAGCCGCACCAATGTGTCGGAGGCTACACCGTGCACCTGGCAACCTTGGTTAGCGCACACTGCGCCCGGCCCGCCACAGGAGTCGCTGGTGCGCGATGAGACAAGGACATCCCTACCGACCAAGCCCTCCCTAACCCGGACGATGCTAGGCCAATTGTGCGTCGCCCCACGGACCTCCCGGTCGCGGCCGGTTACGACAGAGCCTGGGCGCAAACCCAGGGACTCTGATGGCACAGCTGGCGCTGCAGTACAGCGCCCTTAACCACTGCGCCACCCGGGAGGCCTTCAACAGCGCCTTTTCAACCTCAGGAGGCTGAAGAAATGTGGCTTGGCCCCTAAGAACCTCAGAAACTTTTACAGATGCACAATTGAGAGCATCCTGTCGGGCTGTATCACTGTCTGGTACGGCAACTGCACCACCATGCATGGTGAAATAACACACATGGAATCATGTAGTAACCAAAAAAGTGTTAAACAAATCAAAATATATTTAAGATTTTTGATTCTTCAAAGTAGCCACCCTTTGCCTTGAAGACAGCATGTCAGCCTGCCGGAACTGCCCCTTTCGAGCAAAGGTATAAATGATGGGTTAAGAAATTAACACATTAGACCAGAAAAGTGTGAAGCTGCAGGTGCACATTTTAAATGGTTTGAACTTTGAATCTCAACACGAGGTGGAGATGATTAACTCTAATTTTTCCATGTTACATGCACAACCCATAGTATGTGTGTGTAGTTTGTCTTCTTTCCAGCAGTATTTTTAGACAGGGACATTTTAGTTTTGCCTTCTGAGTGCTTTACTTTTTATGCTCTTCTTCCAGTGGCTGCTTGATGGGTATATCCGTCAAAAATCACAGTTTTTCTCCTCTTCCTATCCCTTGTTGTAATTTTCCTGGGCTGGGAGGTAGCTGGAGAGGTGGTCTGGAAAGCAGCTGGAGAGGCTGAATAGCAGTGGGCATAAATCAGAGATACTATGACAACTTCTGCTCACCCATGAATACCCTATTTCCACTACGGTAGCCAAACATGAGAAAGCACTCTCGACCCCTTCTCCAGTAGCTTCTTTCTCTCTTTGCAGAATCTGTACAGCGTCACATGACATGCCATACAACTTTGCAACCGATCTCACTGACTTCCCCTGCTTTACTACATAATTTGAAAGTGTGGAGAGGTACTCCCCTGTCCGTCTTTCTTTTCCATGATCTAGGCATGCTGAAAGTAAAAGAAAAACTGAATGTCTTTGGTACATGTTAACTCAGGGTTAGTTGTAACATTTTCTCACAAGTTGTTACAGCTGACCCTTGCAGCCATTAGCTAGCTTTCATTTTAGCTAAATGTTAAAACTTGCATCAAATAACTTGCATTGCCTTCAAATATGATCAAATATCTCTACACAGACTGGCTATAAACCTGATATAAGTTTGGTGAATGGAACTACCCTTGCAGCCATTAGCTAGCTTTCATTTTAGCTAAATGTTAAAACTTGCATCAAATAACTTGCATTGCCTTCAAATATGATCAAATATCTCTACACAGACTGGCTATAAACCTGATATAAGTTTGGTGAATGGAACTACAAAGCAGTTGATGTCATCACAAAACACAAAAACAAATTTGGTTACTTTCTTATCTCAAAATCTGATTTCTGTCAATAGAAACTACAGAGTTTATCACAAGGATTTGCTTTTTCACATGAGGGTTCAGGACTAAACTGAACATGTGTACAGTGAATCACATGATTCTACCTTGCTCCTGATTGGAGGATTTGCAAGTGTTACAACTATCCCATGTTACAACTGTCACGACTTCCGCCGAAGTTGGTGCCTCTCTTTGTTCGGGCGGCGTTCGGCGGTCGACATCACCGGCTTTCTAGCTGCCTCTGATCTACGTTTCTTTTTCCATTTGTTTTGGTGATTGTACACACCTGGTTCTATTACGTTATAATTCATTCCCTATTTAACGCTCTGGTTCCCACATGGTTTTGTGCATGTTTGTCCTTTGTTTAGTGTTCAAGACTTCTGTGATGTATGTTTTTCCCTGCATGGAAATTATTATTGGTTATTATCGAGTAAAGTAAGTATTTTACTCAGTTCTGTGTCCTGCGCCTGACTCCGTCCTAACCACTGCACACTGACACTTGACAACAACCATTGCCAGTCTCCCCTATTTATGGCAAAAAGTATTAACTACAGTAGCTAGTAAATATGCCAGGCAAAATTATTTACTTAAGGAGTTCAGAGAGATGGCACTACTGAACATGCAATCAAATATATTTTGTGGATGTTTATATACAGAGCTGGCACCTGAACGAATCAGTTGGATGGGCCTTTGATATCCATAGACGTCACATTTTTTCACATGACTTCCTATGTGTGCAATTTTTTTATGGTTGTTATAGACCATAAGCAGCTTGTGAGTTTCAAGTTTGGGGAAGTGTAACGTTCTGACCTTAGTTCCTTTGTTTTGTCTTTGTTTTAGTATGGTCAGGACATGAGTTGGGGTGGGCAGTCTGTTTGTTTTTCTATGAGTTGGTATTTCTGTGTTTGGCCTGGTATGGTTCTCAATCAGAGGCAGCTGTGAATCGTTGTCCCTGATTGAGAACCATACTGAGGCAGCCTGTTTTCACCCTTGATTTGTGGGTGATTATTTTCTGTTGAGTGTTTGTATTCTGCACCAGACAGAACTGTTTCGGTTTCGTTCGTTCACTTTGTTGTTTTCTATTTCAGTGTTCAGTTTGATTCATTAAATATTAACATCATGAACACATACAACGCTGCGCTTTGGTCCTCACCTTCTTCCAACAAAGGCCGTTTTGGGGCTGTCGCTGGGCAATACGGACTTTCTTACGGAGCCACTCCTTAGTTGCCCTGGCTGTATGGTTCGGGTCGTTGTCATGCTGGAAGACCCAGCCACAACCCATCTTCAATGCTCTTGCTGAGGGAAGGAGGTTGTTGGCCAAGATCTCACAATACATGACCCCATCCATCCTCCCCTCAATACGGTGCAGTCATCCTGTCCCCTTTGCAGAAAAGCATTCCCAAAGAATGATGTTTCCACCTCCATGCTTCACGGTTGGGATGGAGTTCTTGTACTCATCCTTCTTCTTCCTCCAAACACGGCGAGGGGAGTTTAGACCAAAAAGCTCTATTTTTGTCTCATCAGACCACATGACCTTCTCCCATTCCTCCTCTGGATCATCCAGATGGTCATTGGAAAACTTCAGACGAGCCTGGACATGCTCTGGCTTGAGCAGGGGGACCTTGCGTGCGCTGCAGGATTTTAATCCATGACGGCGTAGTGTGTTACTAATGGTTTTCTTTGAGACTGTGGTCCCAGCTCTCTTCAGGTCATTGACCAGGTCCTGACGTGTAGTTCTGGGCTGATCCCTCACCTTCCTCATGATCATTGAGCCCCACAAGGTGAGATCTTGCATGGAGCCCCAGACCGAGGGTGATTGACCGTCATCTTGAACTTCTTCCATTTTCTAATAATTGTGCCAACAGTTGTTGCCTTCTCACCAAGCTGCTTACCTATTGTCCTGTAGCCCATCCCAGCCTTGTGCAGGCCTACAATTTAACCCTGATGTCCTTACACAGCTCTCTGGTCTTGGGCATTGTGGAAAGGTTGGAGTCTGTTTTATTGAGTGTGTGGACAGGTGTCTTTTATACAGGTAACGAGTTTAAATACAGTGCCTTGCGAAAGTATTCGGCCCCCTTGAACTTTCCAACCTTTTGCCACATTTCAGGCTTCAAACATAAATATATAAAACTGTATTTTTTTGTGAAGAATCAACAACAAGTGGGACACAATCATGAAGTGGAACGACATTTATTGGATATTTCAAACTTTTTTAACAAATCAAAAACTGAAAGATTGGGTGTGCAAAATTATTCAGCCCCTTTACTTTCAGTGCAGCAAACTCTCTCCAGAAGTTCAGTGAGGATCTCTGAATGATCCAATGTTGACCTAAATGACTAATGATGATAAATACAATCCACCTGTGTGTAATCAAGTCTCCGTATGAATGCACCTGCACTGTGATAGTCTCAGTGGTCCGTTAAAAGCGCAGAGAGCATCAAGAAGAACAAGGAACACACCAGGCAGGTCCGAGATACTGTTGTGAAGAAGTTTAAAGCCGGATTTGGATACAAAAAGATTTCCCAAGCTTTAAACATCCCAAGGAGCACTGTGCAAGCGATAATATTGAAATGGAAGGAGTATCAGACCACTGCAAATCTACCAAGACCTGGCCGTCCCTCTAAACTTTCAGCTCATACAAGGAGAAGACTGATCAGAGATGCAGCCAAGAGGCCCATGATCACTCTGGATGAACTGCAGAGATCTACAGCTGAGGTGGGAGACTCTGTCCATAGGACAACAATCAGTCGAATATTGCACAAATCTGGGTGGCAAGAAGAAAGTCATTTCTTAAAGATATCCATAAAAAGTGTCGTTTAAAGTTTGCCACAAGCCACCTGGGAGACACACCAAACATGTGGAAGAAGGTGCTCTGGTCAGATGAAACCAAAATTGAACTTTTTGGCAACAATGCAAAACGTTATGTTTGGCGTAAAAGCAACACAGCTGAACACACCATCCCCACCCCCCTGCTTTTCTTCAGCAGGGACAGGGAAGATGGTTAAAATTGATGGGAAGATGGATGGAGCCAAATACAGGACCATTCTGGAAGAAAACCTGATGGAGTCTGCAAAAGACCTGAGACTGGGACGGAGATTTGTCTTCCAACAAGACAATGATCCAAAACATAAAGCAAAATCTACAATGGAATGGTTCAAAAATAAACATATCCAGGTGTTAGAATGGCCAAGTCAAAGTCCAGACCTGAATCCAATCGAGAATCTGTGGAAAGAACTGAAAACTGCTGTTCACAAATGCTCTCCATCCAACCTCACTGAGCTCGAGCTGTTTTGCAAGGAGGAATGGGAAAAAATTTCAGTCTCTCGATGTGCAAAACTGATAGAGACATACCCCAAGTGACTTACAGCTGTAATCGCAGCAAAAGGTTAAGTATTAACTTAAGGGGGCTGAATAATTTTGCACGCCCAATTTTTCAGTTTTTGATTTGTTAAAAAAGTTTGAAATATCCAATAAATGTCGTTCCACTTCATGATTGTGTCCCACTTGTTGTTGATTTTTCACAAAAAATACAGTTTTATATCTTTATGTTTGAAGCCTGAAATGTGGCAAAAGGTCGCAAAGTTCAAGGGGGCCGAATACTTTCGCAAGGCACTGTAGGTGCAGTTAAAACAGGTAATGAGTGGAGAAAAGGAGGGCTTCTTAATTAAAGAAAAACTAACAGGTCTGTGAGAGCCGGAATTCTTACTGGTTGGTAGGTGATCAAATACTTATGTCATGCAATAAAATGCAAATTAATTACTTAAAAATCATACAATGTGATTTTCTGGATTTTCTGGATTTTTCACAGTTGAAGTGTACCTATGATAAAAATTACAGACCTCTACATGCTTTGTAAGTAGGGAAACCTGCAAAATCGGCAGTGTACCAAATACTTGTTCTCCCCACTGTAACTACAGCGAGCAGGCCAGCCTCTGCCATATGGACACATTGATACACTGTGGTCCATTGGCAACTAAAGAGTGATGAGTGCATAGAACTCAGAGATATCCTATTGGCCAATGCCCTCAGAGGTTCCTGTGCCAGTGAGCTCAGGACACACATCTGTTTTCTGTGACGTTTCCACTAGATATACGGGATCATCAGACCATGATATTTTGGAAAGTGTTGGAAAGACTTTTCAAATACTGAGGAACTATCGTTAGCATGGATGTAAAAATACAGACTTTATTTACAATGTGTGAGGCCAAGAAAAAATTACTGAGAAGCTCAGCTTATTAGTGGTGGACGTGGTGAGTTAAGACAATCAGAAAGCAGACGTTGCCAAATGGGAACAACCCTACATTTGCATGCAGCAGGCCAGGTAGGATCTACTTCAATGCATGCTCAGCCATGGATGCTCCCGCTATTTTATCATGACACATGCTCATTGGTCACGGAGCATTCCAAACAAAAGACAATGAAAAGATTGACAAAACTCATTAACAGAAATGTATGTAACCAAATGATGAGGGATTAATGGTACATTTAATAGGCCTACTAGTGACATACAGTGCATTTGGAAAGTATTCAGAACCCTTGACTTTTCTACATTTTGATACGTTACAGCCTTGTTCCAAAATGGATTAAACAAAATCAAATCTCAGCAATCTATACACAATAATGACAAAGCAAAAAAACTTTTTTTTTTAAATGTTGCAAATGTATTTGAAATAAAAACAGAAATACCTTATTTACGTAAGTATTCAGCCCCTTTGCTATGAGACTCGAAATTGAGCTCAGGTGGATCCTGTTTCCATTGATCATCCTTGAGATGTTTCTACAACTTGATTGGGGTCCACCTGTGTTAAATTAAATTGATTTGAGATGATTTGGAACATCACACACTTGTCTATATAAGGTCCCACAGTTGACAGTGCATGGCAAAGCAAAAACCAAGCAATGAGGTCGAAGGAATTGTCCGTAGAGCTCCGAGACAGGATTGTGACAAGGCACAGATCTGGGGAAGGGTACCAAAAGATTTCTGCAGCATTGAAGGTCCCCAAGAACACAGTGGTCTCCATGATTCTAAAATGGTATTTGTTAGGAACCACCAAGACTCCTCCTAGAGCTGGCCGTCTGGCCAAACTGAGAAATCAGGGGAGAAGGGCCTTAGTCAGGGAAGTGACCCAGAACCCGAAGGTCACTCAGACAGAGTTCTAGCGTTCCTCTGTGGAGATGGGAGAGCCTTCCAGAAGGACAACCATCTCTGCAGCACCCCACTAATCAGGCCTTTATGTTAGTGTGGCCAGACGGAAGCCACTCCTCAGTAAAAGGCACATGACAGCCCGCTTGAAGTTTTCCAGAAAGCTCCTAAAGACTCTCAGACCATGAGAAACAAGATTCTCTGGTCTGATGAAACCGAGATTGAACTCTTTGGCCTGATTGCCAAAGAAACCTAGCACCAGCCCTACAGTGAAGCATGGTGGTGGCACCATCATGCTGTGGGTATGTTTTTCAGTGGCAGAGACTGGGAGACCAGTCAGGATTGAGTCAAAAATGAATGGAGCAAATGACAGAGAGATCCTTGATGAAAACCTTCTCCAGAGCGCTCAGGACCTCAGACTGGGGCGAAGGTTCACCTTCCAACAGGACAAGGACCCTAAGCACACAGCCAAGACAAAACAGGAGTGGCTTCGGGACAAGTCTCTGAATGTCCTTGAGTGGCCCAGCCAGAGCCCAGACTTGAACCCGATCGAACATCTATGGAGTGACCTGAAAATAGCTGTGCAGCAATGCTCCCCATCCAACCTGACAGAGCTTGAGAGGATCTGCCAAAGGTACTTCAACAAAGTACTGAGTAAAGGGTCTCAATACTTATGTAAATGTGATATTACCATTGTTTTAATACATTTGCTTAAAAATCTAAAACACTGTTCTGCTTTGTCATTATGGGTAATTGTGTGTACATTGATGATGAAACAAAACTATTTCATCAATTTTAGAATAAGGATAAAATGTGGAAAAAGTCAAGGGGTCTGAAGACTTTCCAAATGCACTGTAAGTACAGAAATTGATCAAAAATAAACCATCAACGGGAAAATAATTCACACAACAAAACAAAGAATGGGCAAAAATTGGCGGGCGACAGCTGAGCGCATTCTGGAGAACTGAGTGCATGCATTCTGGAGAGAGGCATGCCATATATTTGCCACACACCCCTCCCATTCGTCTGTTGCAACATTTAAAATTATACTGAAGACATTATATTCACATCCGTTTTAGATGCTCTTCACTGACAGCCGCAACTCAATTAGCTAGAGATATTACCAAGCACGCTGCCCAAATTGCGGGATTCCCAAATAGGCATAGGTCTACACACTTAAAAAAGATTGTTTAAATAAGCTAATGATCCTATGTGAAGAAGTCATGCTCTCTGGTGTATTTTGAATATTTTTAAGTAATTATAAGTAATTATACAATTTTGTCAAAACATCAATTTCCTTTAGGGGAAGCCAGCATCCTAACAGCATCCATGTAGTATCTGATGCTGTCTGGACAGAAATAGAATGACATGCCATACCTTTTTAGTCCAGACAGCATCTACACATACTGAGACAGAGAGGCACTGCTTCACTTAATCTGACACTTTATCTGAGATTGATGCGTATTTCTGTTGGCGTGTGTCTTGGTCAAATAAATGATAAATATTTCAATATTTTATTTGGACGGGCAACGAGGTACGGTAGGGCCCGCACATAACGCCAGTCCTGTTTACATATCAAACCGCATTTATGAGAAAAATATAAACAAAGTGATCATGTACGAGTATTTTCACAAACATCCTAAGATGGTACCACAGTATGATTCACCTGCACTAGGGGCAGACTGGTACCAGAAATTGTCCTGGGCAGTTCTTACACACCGGACCATTTTCTTCCATTATTAGCCAAATTATGCACAGAAATCTCAAAGATTTCCAGTAATTAATGGAATGTATAGCATTTGCATTCACAAAAAATATAATGGAATGCATTTGTTTTAGTGTTTTAGACTTATTGTTGGTGTCCCACCCTTTTATGGTATGCACATTTAAAAAATAATTCAATTAAACTGAGACTTAGCAATAAGGCATTGCCAGGAGAAGCAGGATAATAATAATAATTATTATTATTAGGTGGGTGCTTACAATTGTCCTATTTCACACATGTACAAGTGCAAATTAGAGAAGGGAAATGTGTACATCCCACTCCCCCAGAGAGTGCGGTCAGAGCTAGGGATCAGCCATTATTGTCATTGACCATGGAGCAATTAGGGTTAAGTGCCTTTCTCAAGGGCACATGGGACAATTTTTCACATAGTTGGCTTGGGAATCTGAACCAGGGTGTAAGGGTTGTCGTCTGGAGATAGAGAGGAGGACCAAGGTGCAGCGTTGTAAGTGTTCATATTAAAACAGTTTTAATGAACACTGAAAACAATACATGACAAACGAACAGTCCTGAACGGTGCAACAAAACACAGAACAGAAAATAAACACCCAGAACCAAAATGGGGAAAACAGGCTACCTAAGTAAGACAACGAACGACACCTGCCTCTGATTGAGAACCATACTAGGCCCAACACATAGAAATATAACAACCTAGAAAAACAAACAGACTGCCCACCCCAACACATGCCCTGACCATACTAAAACAAAGACAAAACAAAGGATCTAAGGTCAGAACGTGACACAGGGTCCTTTTGGTTATTGGCCCAATGCTCCTAACAGCTAGACTAGAAAGACTAGCCACTAGCCAGACATTACGATTGCATCAGGTTCAACTAATCAGGATCAACAAATCTCAAATCCATTCTCTTCATTTGATGTTTCACACCTAGTAAATGTGTTGCAAATACCCTTAGAGTTGTTGATTCCTGTGTCATAAAGGCAGACCATTTTAATATGGATAAACCGTTTTATTGTCTAAAAACCCTCCTGTTTCCCTCATGTGTGCCTCTAAATATGTTTGAATATAATTGTAATGCCTGGGCATGGAAATATAATAAAGTTACAAAAAAAGTGCATGTTTTGGAAATAGTCAATAAAGATTTATCCAAACTATGTTTAGAAAAAGTTCCACTCTTGTCTTTTCCTGTCACGTTCTGACCTTGATTTTCCGTTGTTTTGTAGAGTTTAAGTTATTTCATGTATCGTTCAGTTTCCATTAAAGAAACATGAGTAACCACCACGCTGCTTTTTGGTCCGCTTCTCCTTCTACAGACGAACGTCGTTACAGAATCACCCACCAACCAAGGACCAAGCGGCGTGGTAAACAGAGGCAGCAGCAACAGCGGCAGCAGGAGATACGTAATAAGGAATTCTGGACATGGGAGGAAATCCTCGACGGGAGAGGACCCTGGGCTAAACCAGGGGAGTGTAGCCGCCCCAAGGTGCAGCAGGAGAGGAGGCAACAGGAGCAGCCCAAAGAGGAGTACAGTATGGACTATACTTCTTGGGAGGAGATAGACAGGTGGGCGGTCGACCCAGGGAGAGTGCCGGAGCCCGCCTGGGATTCGATGGAGCAGTGCGCGGAAGGTTATCGGAGAATGAGGTTGGCGAAGCAAACACGGCGGCGCGCAAGGAAGCCCGGGAGTCAGCCCCAAAAAATTATTGGGGGGGGGGGGCTAACAGGGAGTATGGCTACGCCAGGTAGGAGACCTGAGCCAACTTCCTGTGGTTACCGGGGGGCTAGAGAGACCGGGCAGGCACCGTGTTATGCGGTGGAGCGCACGGTGTCCCCAGTGCGGGTGCACAGCCCGGTGCGGTACATTCCAGCTCCGCGTATCGGCCGGGCTAGAGTGGGCATCGAGCCAAGTGCCATGAAGCCGGCTCTACGCATCTGGTCTCCAGTGCGTCTCCTTGGGCCGGCTTACATGGCACCAGCCTTGCGCACGGTGTCCCCGGTTCGCCTGCATAGCCCAGTGCGGGCTATTCCACCTCGCCGCACTGGCAGGGCGACCGGGACCATTCAACCGGGTAAGGTTGGGCAGGCTCGGTGCTCAAGAGCTCCAGTGCGCCTGCACGGCCCGGTCTATCCGTCACCACCTCCACGCACCAGCCCTCCGGTGGCAGCCCCCCGTACCAGGCTGTCTCTCCGGCCCATCCTTACAGGGGCTTCCTCCTCTCCAGCGCTGCCGGAGTCTCCCGCCTGTTTGGCGCTACGAGAGCTACTCAGTCCGGCGCTTCCAGAGCCTTCCTCCTCTCCAGCGCCGCCAGTGCCGCTCGTCAGCCCAGCGCCGCCAGTGCCGCCCGTCTGCCCAGCGCCGCCAGTGCCACCAGTCAGCCAGGGGCCGCCCGAGCAGCTGCCCCTCTGTCCAGAGCAGCTGCCGCCCCTCTGTCCCGAGCTGCTATCGCCCCTCTGTCCCAAGCTGCTGCCGCCCCTCTGTCCCGAGCAGCTGCCCCTCTGTCCCGAGCAGCTGCCGCCCCTCTGTCCCGAGCAGCTGCCGCCCCTCTGTCCCGAGCAGCTGCCGCCCCTCTGTCCCGAGCAGCTGCCGCCCCTCTGTCCCGAGCAGCTGCCGCCACTCTGTCCCGAGCAGCTGCCGCCCCTCTGTCCCGAGCAGCTGCCGCCCCTCTGTCCCGAGCAGCTGCCGCCCCTCTGTCCCGAGCTGCTGCCGCCCCTCTGTCCCAAGCTGCTGCCGCCCCTCTGTCCCAAGCTGCTGCCGCCCCTCTGTCCCGAGCAGTTGCCCCTCTGTCCCGAGCAGTTGTCCCTCTGTCCCGATCTGCCCCTCTGTCCCAAGCAGCCCCTCTGTCCAGTGGGGTCATTGAGAGGGGTGGCCATGGTGAGAAAGCCACGGAGGCGGACAATAAGGCGGACTAAGACAATGATAAAGTGGAGTCCGCGTCCCGCGCCAGAGCCGCCACCGCGGACAGACGCCCACCCAGACCCTCCCCTAATAGCTCAAGGTTTTGCGGCCGGAGTCCGCACCTTTGGGGGGGGGGGGGGGGGGGTACTGTCACGTTCTGACCTTGATTTTCCGTTGTTTTGTAGAGTTAAGTTATTTCATGTATCGTTCAGTTTCCATTAAAGAAACATGAGTAACCACCACGCTGCTTTTTGGTCCGCTTCTCCTTCTACAGACGAATGTCGTTACATTTCCATCCTTCTATCCGTATCCCCATTGGATTTTATGTGGAGCCACCCCAAAAGTATGTTTTGGAAGTCATGCACCAATAGTACTAGCAAAAAGAGGCCCACCTACTCCAAAATGTTTGATTGTCACCTGTGTGAGGGTTGGTGTGAGAGGTCACTTGAATGCCAATCATCAGTAGTGTGATTATGATGTAATTGCAATGATGCTTCTTCCACCCACCCAAGAACAACAACAGCAATATCTGTTCTCTCTTGGGGCTTCCCTGCCACACTTCCCCCCCTTCACACACACACACACACACACACACAGACCCCTGGCATCAGCACTCCCCGCCCCTCCTTCTCGCCCCCTAACCGTGGTAGGCTGTCCAGTCAGTGGCACATGCAAAAGCCTTTAGAGCAGCAGCTGCCAAGGCCCCCCAAAAAACTGCATAATAAAACTGTTATTTATAGAACCGGAACAGCCTTGTAGTTTGTCTTGAACAAACCCCAGAGGAACCGAGACACTCAATCCTCATCGACACTTACTGTGGCAGCAGCAGAGAGAGACTACTGCGAAGCAGCACACACCCTCTCCCTTGCTCTCCCCTGGCTGCATGTGCGTAGCGTCCTTATGCAAACCAGTTCGATTAAAAAAAAAAATCTGCCACATGAAAGCTGAAAAACGTATTAAGAAATGCAGGGGAAAAAAGCATACAACATTTTGTGGTGAAGAAAAAAACTTAAACTCTTCCCAATCTTCCTCATGATGTCATTGGGAAAAATCTGTAACATTATTAAAATATACGCAAAGAAAAAGAAGAGAAGAGAAAATCTTGTGACACCACACTTGCAGCATGGCTAAAAAATGTGTCCCTCGCTTGTTAAATTTAAAAGAAATTGGCTGGTGGGATAAAAATGTTACGTAGATTAAAAAAGACAGCTCGACATTGAGGTAAGAGTAGGTTTCGAGAGAACGCGCGATGGGTTTTTGGATCGACACCGTGTGTACGAGGCATACTCTGTTGATTAGTTTGATGGAGTGGTCACCTTCCATGAGAACCATTGTGCTCCCCCAGTTCTCACACTAGGGAGCCGGAGTGTGAGTGGGATTTTCCAGAACGAACCGCCGCTGAAACCCTCCATTAGTTCATAGGAAGGCTCAGTGTGTGCGGCCTGCGTCTGTCCTTCCAAAGCGTGGGAAACACAAACATCCCTCCATCACCACTGCTAATATGCTGTGGCCACCATGGCCGCTGAAACTGCGAAGGAGCATGGAATATGTAGTTGTGTGCATGTAGTTGTGCACAGACTCTTGCATGGCCTTAGCAGTAGAACAAGTTATTTCATCTGACTATCAGACTTGGTATCTGTTTTTAACTCGATGTATGAATGGCAACATATACTGTAAGTGATGACGTTGAATGGAAATTTGATAGAATATTCAGGAAGATGTTGCATGCAGACTAGAGTAGGGCTAATCTCTGGTCCTGGAGGGCCAAAACCCTGCTGGTTTTCAGTATTCCTTCCAATCAGGGATCTACAACAGCAAGTAAATGGACTCTCGGATCAATCAATGACATAGTTGATGAATTAACTACCAGGTATAAAAAAAAAAACAGCAGACTACGGCCCTTGAGGACCAGTAGGTGAATATCCCGGTTGCACAGTATACAGATGCAATGTAACAATCATAATGCAATGATGACTAATATGCAGTGGTGTAAAGTAACTAAGTAAAAACACTTGGGTAGCTACTACTACTTTGGGTAGCTACTTGAGTATTTATATTTTGACTACTTTTACTTTTACCCTACTACTTTTTACTGACACCTACATTTTCCTGACACCTAAAAGTACTAGTTACATTTCGAATGCTAAGGCAGGTGTCACGACTTCCGCCAAAGTCGGCCCTTTTCCTTGTTTGGGTGGTGTTCGGCGATCGACGTCACCGGCTTTCTAGTCACTACTGATCCATTTTTCGTTTTCGTTTTGTTTTGTCTGATTACACACACACCTGTTTTATATTCCCTCATTACATTCCCCATTTAACCATCTGACATACATTTCTGTTCTGTCAGTGATTGTTTATGTCGTTAGTGGTTATGTTTGTGTTAGAGTTTTGTTGTATGTTCCATTTTGGAATTTTGCTTTATTCTTTGAGTAAACTCAGTTGGATTACTCCATACCTGTGTCCTGCACCTAACTCCGCTTCACTCTGCACCCAATCGCTGACAGCAGGACAGCAATATGGTCCAATTCACGCACTTATCAATACAACGTGGTGTCATACCTACTGCATCTGCTCTGGCGGATTCACTAAAAACAAATACTGTGTTTGTGAATTATGTGTTGGAGTGTGCACCTGGCTGTCTGTAAAAACAAATCAAAAAAGGAAAATAATTTTGCATCATATGATTCAAAATGCATCATATGGGAATGATTTCTGTATTTTGAAAGTTACATATCTTGAAAACTTACTGACAAGCAAAACATTTTGGGACAATGTCAACAATGGACTAAAGAAACAAATATGAGACAAGTATGACAATTGAGTACTTTTTCCACCACTGTTCTTAAGTACATTTAAAAACAGATACTTTTAGACTTTTACTGGGTGATTTTAACTTTTACTTGAGTCATTTTCTATTACCATATGACAATTGAGTACTTTTCGCACCGCTGCTAATAGGCTACATTTTTTAATCATTGATCATTGACAAGTCACTGAAGGTGCAACTGTTCACTAGAGCATGAAATAGAGATGGAGAGCAGTCATACACATGACAGAGAGCTAACTATTAATCAGATGTGATCTTGTATCTCTTAGCCAGCATGGATAGAATGCAAGAATTGCAAGAATTTACAAATATTTGCCATATTCTAATAATTCTCATGTGCCAACGTATTGCCATGGTCCATGCCGTGGTGAAACTTGAACTCCTGTAGATGTGAAACAATTGGATGATGAAACAACCAGAAAAGCAAGGTAAAGCAATTCAGCCATTCTTGAAAGTATTCGGAAAAAATGTAGAAAAAAATATTCAGGCATTCATTCGAAAAACGCCTGGTCAACTAATGTGAATTCAACGGGAAATCATCTTTTGTCGCAATAAAATGTTGTCAATCTTTAGAACATTTCTCCTATATCTGCCATTTCCATTACACATTTCGCAATGATATTTTTTGCTGCACTGGTTTTGTCAAATTAACCTGGGTCAATGGAAAACCTGCCTAATGATCATGCAAGTACCGCACAAGTAGGCTACCTAGCTGTTCCACCTATGAACACCGGCGGTAACCAAAGTCTGACAACGGGTGAGTTGGTTTTGCATTGCCTAGTGCCCGGTGCACTATTATTCCTTACGTCATTTGTCAACTACTGCTTAAGACTGCCTACTATTTGTAATGATAATCTTCATAGTTATACTGCCATATCGTAGCGAGATTTGCTGAAAAAATTACTAGCCAATGTTTGCAATGATAACGAGAATATAATCGCTATTTTGACTGCCTGTATGTGTCTTGCTTGTGTTTGGTATGCTTGCCTAAATATACTGTTACAACAGACAACAAAGTTTGCACAAACATGTTGACCATGTCTTTAGTGTAGCCTACAACATAAGGTTTCCCCTCCATGTCAATGAGGGGGAAGCGGCAGTGGAGCAGTGGGAGCACTGTCGAAACTACTTAGGCAGCAGTGTCCAGCAGCTACATTTTAAAAAAATCCTGCACATGCACAGAGATCTCCGTATCAAAGGGAACTGCAAGTTGGATTCCAGAAAATCCGGAACCGCCACCACTCTTTTTAATTAAAATAAAGGGAACCATATATTTAAATATATTGGTCTCAATACTATTGGACTTTTAGGCTGTTAGGTTGACCATGCAGCCAGCAACTAAAAACACGGTCACTGAAGCATGCCGTTGGTTCTACTCCGGTTCCCTCTCAATCTTCGTACTCAAAACCAAAGTGCTGGGTCTGGATAAAAAACATGAATAAGAAGGTGAATGACCAAAAAGGCTTGAAGTGGCATGACTGCCAATAATTTTCCATTAAAATGAGAACCCGGTCAATTGATTCCCTGCCTCCCACTGTCTCCTAGTGATTGAGCTAACTACTCAGAAATGTAGCTCTCATCCATGAACTAGATTAACACACATTTAAAGCCATTCATTCTCATAGGCTGGGCAGAGAGTATTATGATCCCCTCCGGTTGGCGCAATCCTAAGGACAGTTGCATGACAATAGGTGACTATGAGCGTTTCCACACCACCTGTTGACAGGGAATCATTCACTCCTGTCGGCCTGGTTCAAGACCGATCTTCTCTCTTGCCACAATGGGTCCTTGAATTAGACAATGTATGGCAGGCTCACGGGTATTGAGAGTGTACGGCCCTGAAGCATGCTGGTCCGTCATCGCCGTGCGTGGTGCGGTACCCGAGCAGTAGCCAGGCGCACTGTCCAAATCCATCAGTGTCGACTTTCGGTCCAGCCTGGATTTCAAGGAGGGAGAGAGAGTGAGAGAGAGAGAGGGTGGGGCATTTTCAGAGTGCGGGTCATTTTACCCTCTAGTAATCAATAAGATGGTGACAGTGGCCTTCCAACTCAAGGTCCTATTCAGTATGGCTGAACACTGGGGCAGCAGTAGCTCGAGGTTGAAGAGAGACGGGCAAGTAACTGGAGGTTTGCATTTTCGAATCCCAGAACTGACGGGGGGAAATATGGTGTGAGCTGGCAACTGAAGGGCTGCTGGCAACAGAATAGCAGGTGCCACCTACTGCTGTTGTGCCCTTGACCAAGCGCTTAACTTCAAACCAGCTGCATGGACAATGTCTGTGGCAGAGAATTTTCTTCCATCCTCCTCTGTGTGAATATATGATGTCCAGGGGATTAGGAATAATGCAAGACAGCAAAAACACACATTTAGGATTCACATTGGACAATAGATTTGTATTGTGTCGTGTTCTGTTGGGGTTGTATTGTGTAGCCTACAGTGAGAGTTATCCAACATGAAATGATAATTGAACTGACACCACACTACAGATATTTTTGGGATGCCCAGTAGGCACAGACTTAAGTTCAACTTCTATTTTTTTTATTTACAGTTGGTTGAGTTGTCAGCTAATGTGAATTCAACATGAAATCAATAAAAAATGTCACGATGACAATGGATTTCGGTTAAAAGTTGGGTGAAAAAAATTGTAAATTCCCTTACATTGATGACTTTTTGCAAATTCAATCAGTTTTCCATTTACTTTCCATTTACTTTTTTTGTTGAAATGACTTGCAAACAGCTTTGATTCAACCAGTTTTTGCCCAGTGGGTAACGTTGGTGATTTGTGTTGAAATTCCAAAGAAAGATCTGATGTTCTCCCGTTTTTTTACATAATGTCTGAACACAAAATAAACCTCTCTCTGGGCTAGAGCCCTTGTAGGCAACATGGATCACATGGGTCAGTAGTGTCATTCTAACAGAAAGAGAACAATCAATTTACCCTCAACCTGAATGATATGATAATTATGGAACTGTTGTGAAGTGAGGCCTTGCCAATCTTTAAGACCAAATACAATTTGAGGTGAAACTTTTGGCGAATGAATGTTTAGTCTTTTGGTATTTCAAGACAGCAAATACTGCCACTCTGTGTTTCAAAACAGATGGTGCCTTAGTAGCAATATTCACCTCTCCAAAGCTCATCATATTGCTCGTGAATAGAACTTTAGACATTTCCACCCTTAGACCATAGGTCGGGCAGAGTTTTGTATGTGTTTCAAATATAGATAGCGTCATTGCATATCGCTACACAGCAATGCATTAGGGAAGTCAAGCGCAGGCACTTGCTCTTAAGAAAAATGTGCACTGCAGTATGCAGTTGTCTCACAAAAGATGACGGGTTTATTTGATGACAGTGTTACGCCAACAGAATAATTAAAGTTGTTTTTCACAAATCACCGTCTTTGAATTACAGCCCTAACATGTGTCCGATTTGACAACTTTCTTTAACTCAATGTGTTCTTGCGTGTAACCGGGAGGATGCATAGGCAAGCGAGGGATATACGTGGATATACGTGGTATCCGCTGACCGCTATGTCACCTATGTGGCATCAATGATGTTTGTGGGACCTGACACGCTTGATAAATCGAATGAACCATGGTCTTTTGAGCGTAGGCCTATAACTGTTTCAATTCTAAGACACACCTCTAGTCTTCTGATCTAACCCGGTGGATTATAACTCAATAATCCAACGGTCAAAAATAATCCAACGTGTGTTCTGTCCATTATTTACCCAGTGCTTGTTTGTTTTGAACCCAGCAAATTTTAGAGTGCAAATCAAAGCCGTTGTATATATTTTTAATTCAAGTTTTGGGGGCTCATATTTTAAAGTTACACCTTATTAATGATTTCCCCAGGAATTAGCGGGTATGTTGGTGCATAGGCTGAATAGGGTATGCGTTCAACTCTATACAGCTGGAAGACGAATAAATCATTATAAATTAAAACAAAAAAATATTTTCGTTTTACAATTATATAATTAAGGCCTGCCATGACAGCAAATCTTTTGGAATGGTGTTTGATACACTTTCCCCCACAATATGGTAATGCTGAGTGGGTAATCATTCCACACAAACTCTGTTGCATCTAACAAGTTAGGTCTTGATTTCTTTGGAACTCATTGTCCAACCTCATTTCATCGCGGTGGGCGGTTGGCATTTTTATATAGTCTCATGTGTCTGCCAATGTCACACTTCAACAGTTATGAAATACATAATTTCTCATTTTCAATCAGTTGGGTACTGTTTTGGATTCAAACCAATCCTAGTGGCACATAGTATAACAATAATGTAATCTATATTATTCTCATTAATTTAAGCCACAATGACCAGTATGTGTATCATTTAATTAATCATGTAGTGCTCCTCAAGCCGCAGGTACGGGTAAAAAAAAGAAATTGGCAAGTTACAGGAGGGAGGGAAGACCAATATGCAGGTGGTCATGACATCACCAGTGGCTGGCTATAAAGTCGGGAGTACTAATTCACAGTTAGAGTAGCACTTGGGAAGCTTGGAGTAAGGACAGACAGAGAGACATAGAGTACCAACTGGTTACCAACCGATATCATTTAGCCTGCACAGAGGAATCCTTTACAAAACTTGTCAGAATGAACATCTCGCATTTGGTGGCTTGTGGACTTATGATCATTCTGCTTTCAGTGAGGACAGGGGCGAAGCCTCTGACACCGGCGCAACAGAAGGTGAGGTCACTTCATTGATGTGCACTCTGCAATTTGTAAGCGGAATGCGTGAACATGAACAATGAATGCAAGTGTATAGGCTACTTGCAATGTATATCTTGGCATGCAGGCTATAATGGCTTTACTTCATCATAAACTATAGACTACTGTTCCTTTTTTAACGCGGGGGCTTTAATATTCATAATATTGTTAAATGTATTAGTATTAAGTAAGGACTATTGCATTTCAATTACACTGCTCATGTTTATGGGTTTTGTATTTATTTTACCTTTATTGTATGCTTCTCAACGTATGCATAGGCTATTACTAGAAGGAAAGGCTTGTTTATCAGGGAGATAATATGGAGTGATATGCTACTCTGTTTTACACAAATCTAAAGACTACTTTCTTCCAAGCATCATTTTGATATTCATGCTGGTACCCAAGCGCGCCTTGAGAAGCACTCGCCTGGACATCGGATATGAGGAGACGGGGCCTTTACGTATAACCAAATGAGCTTTTGCGGTTCTTAAAAGTAATATCGATGTATAAGGCATACATTTCATTGTACTGCGTATTTTAAACCAGAAAACGTATTTTCTCAAAAGTTTGGTCATGTGAGCGCGAGGAACTGAATATTCTTTGCACGAATAGTCCTAACACTATGTAGCAGTGAGTAATTAATATCCCACTGCACGCGCACCTGTCTTTCCGCTGCATTCATGAAACCCCAGGAGAAGGAGACTTATTTCTGACCAGTGTTCATCGCCTTATTCAACCAATGTACACACCGTTTCACATGCGTTAAAGTGCAAATGTAGCCTATGATAACACCCAAATTGAGGATTTGGTTTTGAAGGATGGGACAATTAATTGCAGCATTTAATAGGATTTCTATTCAGTAGCTAGTAGCTACACATTTAACAGTGAAGGCTGCTGAGAGGAGGACGGCTGATAGTAATGGCTGGATCGGAGCAAATGGAATGGCCTCAAACACATTTGATGCATTTGATAACATTCCACTAATTCCGCTTCAGCCATTATCACGAGCCTGTCCTCCCCAATTAAGGTGCAACCAACCTCCTGTGCCACACAACAAGTTCTGACCTGTCTTTTGGTGTCTCCAGACGCGAATCAAGTGTAGGCAGCACTAACATTATACTAGATGTAGCATAATTGCGTAAAGTTTGATATGGAATAAACATAATTACTTTCATAGGACCAGTTGAAAACGAAACTGTTGTGAAAACTGCAAGAGAGTGAGTTTACTGCTTGCCAAAGTAGGCAATTGATTTCCCGAATGCACAGATGTATTGCCATTTATCAGAAAAATTCCCAGATGAGCTATCTGCTGACAGGTGCTTACCCAAGTCGTTTCAATTAAGAATGTAGTATCTAAAGCGGGTGTCTTGTTTCTGTGTCCCAGTCTCTTAAAAGTTTGTTGGGGGAGGAGCTGTCGGAGTTCCTGGCATCTGAAGAGAGAGAGCGGAGGATGGAAAACTTGCGCTCCAGGGTACGATTGCTGCGAGACCTGCGCATGGAAACTCGCGCCAAGGGCATGTGGGCGCGCTTGCTGAACGACCAGCCCAGTGCACGGAGACACAAACCTAACACCAAGAAAGGGGCCGCGGCCCGGAGTGGCTGCTTCGGACACAAAATGGACAGGATAGGCACTATTAGCGGCATGGGCTGTTAGAGATGGCGCATCGAGACGTATCGGTAAGTAAACCTAACCTCCCCCGGTATATCATTTTCTCTATGCGTAATTGCACATCCTGGGATTAAATGAAGAACGTCTATCAACACTACCTTATGATGGGAGACAAAAAGGCGACCATGGGAAAACAACCTAATTTAAGAACAGTTCCATAGGCATTTGCTACAAAATCCCCAATGTAGGCTAACTCAGATGAGTAACTCAGTGCATATTTCAGATGAGACACCCATAGACTATAGACTAAAAGAGTAGTGTAGAACAGTTTGCACTAGTCTAAATGTGACCTTCTGCCTTGATTTGGTTTTATGTAGCAACATTTGAAATAGTGTTTTTTACATTGGATAAAAATAGCTACTCAGAGCTCAAATTGTATATCATACACTTCCATTGAGGAAAAATGGGAAAGTAATTCTACTTTGAAAGTTTATACATTTTTAACCCCACTTTTGATAAAATGGCCCATGAATATTTTGGTACCCCTACTGGAGAGCTCTTCTATGTCTACACCCATTCAGCATCATTCACACTCTCTAAAGCCTTAGCCCCACCCATCACTTTAAGGATTCACACTTGGGGCCATGTGGTAAACACATACTATGTCAAATAAAATAAAGTTGATTTGTCATATGCACAGGATACAGAAGGTGTAAACAGTACAGTGAAGTGGTTACTTGCATAGTAGCAATATCAAAAACAGAAAGTGTCCAGGTAAAAATATTTTATAAATATTGTATCATTATTAGATGACAGTTAACCATCATACTAGTCTAAATTGATTGGTCATGTGAAGGAAATGCTATAACTACCCCCAGGCCACATCTAGCTACTGTTGTCTGGACATGTTCATGAAATACAATAGATGGCCATAATCACCCCCAGACTCTTACCGGTAAACATGGACGAATGCTTCACAGCAGACTGGAACCATTTAACTATGTTTTGTTTGTAGTTACATCTTTTTGGGGCCAGCATTTTGTCAAGTGACTCTGGTTCACACTGACCATGGCGTGTGCACAAAGTAAACCATCACTTTTTCCAATTGATCTGTCGAGAGCGCCTACTACATTCAGGCCATCAATGTTGTTGAGAAAAGTATTAAAACTTTTCTAGTTCTCGATGGCTAACATTATATCTTTCAAAAACAGCGCTGTAGAGAGGACTGTCAACACATACTGAACAGCTCACGTTATAGACAGAAGCATGCTAAATGGCAGACCAATCCAAACTCATCTCCCTACATATCCAGCCCATCCATTATCTCAGCCAATCGTGGCTAGCATGAAATATACTGTATTTTTCCTTGGCTAAACCAGTTAGGCTCGTAATTTAACAATTGTATTCTTATTTATGGACGGAATACACATTTGTTATTAAGGCACATGAAAGTTCACATGTTCCAGAAGGTATTTCTGAAAAATAAAAAATCTGATCAAAAAATACATGTTTATGTTCAAATGCCTCTGCTGTGAAGTAGTGACGTGCGACATACGCCTAGTTTCCTGAAACGAGTCACAAATGTCCATGTGATGAGGTGAGGGGTTGTGAGCCTGTTAGTGGCCAAAGGTCAATCTGATCTGAGAGGTCAGTGGGGTCACTATGAAACATGTTGCAACTGACCAACAGTGATTGAAACAATGTTAGGGTTACCTCAACCTTCAGTGAAGTGGAAATCCTATAGCCTAATCCTTTTGGTTTAGGCCTACTGACTACTACAAGCAAATCTTATTGAGACTGCATTTAAAAGAAGGATATAAATTAACTTACAAATGCATCTGCTTCTTGATTGAAGTCATGAATCAATTCCCAAGCAGTCGTGTCCATCTATATGCACTCTGCTTATGCATTTATGTGGGACAGTGTGAGAGCAGTTTAGGGAAGAACAGCGTGTCCCATTGATGCTCTATCATAACATTATGCTGACTGCGTTCTCAGGACAAAACCCCATAGAATGTGATCAGGAAGCCCCTCTTGAATTGTTTGAAGTTCGTGGGAAGTAATCCAAATGAATTGGCCATACTCATTGCAGTACATCACCATAAGTAATCATAGGTGTTGGCTGAAGTCAATGGGACGGATGTGAAGACAATGAGGACATGTAGATGTCAGTGTTAGGCCATAGGCCATTGATAAAGTATAATGCATTGTGTGTACGTGATGAAGTCACTGGCCAGTCTCTATGTGTGTGAGGGAGAGAAAGAGAAATAGAGTGAAAGCAGGTTCCTCTCTTTGTAGATGGATGGACACACACACACACACACATGGCACCCTAAGGGCCTATGTTCAAGGAAACCCTTTTTGCTAACAGTGAAATCCTGATGGGGGAGGGGCTGTTGTGGCACCTTCCTTTGTCCTGACTCATATACTGTTCATATGTGACTAAGTGTGTGTGTTTCTTGGGCAGACACCTCTCTTCCTCCCTTTCCCAACTTTAAAGTGAGAAGTGGGTGAGGAGGACAGGAGGAGAGGAGTATTAGGCGGTCAATTCAGTATTGTGTAAGAGGCAAAGGGCGGACTTCATGTGCTTGTTTGGAGTGAGTAGACAAGAGTGGTGCAGTAAGACTTCGGTTAGAAAGCTTGTTTTAGTGAGGGTGACACGGATCCCCTTTATTTTGTGGTAACATGTCCATATCTACATCCAGTTTTCTTTTAACAGAACCATCCATCCAGAGTTTTCACTTGACAAAGACATCTAACCATGTTTTTTCCTTCTCCCCTCTCTGCACAGCATTCAGACGATGGGTTCAACAACATGGATTCAGTTGGTCCTCGCCTGAGGTAAATACCTAAAAAGTGATGGATTTTCGGTATAAAAAGCCACCATGACCAGCATTTTCGAGGACTGAGACAACAATGATAAAACCAACCCATATGTATAACATTGGTATAAAACCTAGAAACCGAAAAGCTGTATATTGTTGCTGCTGCTGTAAATTCATGTACTTTCATTCCTGCATAAATGTATTTATGTTTTAAAAACTATTTATATGTTTATAAAATAGATATTTATAAATATTCATTTTATTTATGTAACATTTTGAAATGGATGCAAACTGCAGGTAAATTCTGTTTGTAACCTTTTTTGTCTTAAATAGTGAATGTTTTCAAAATGATAAAAAAATAAATTCCAGGCACTAACGAGTCTCCTCCCAGTTTTTGTATATGGAGAAAACATATCGTTTCTGGTGAAAATAAACTATGGAATGGGGGTGAGACTGAGGCTTTATTCAGTGATAGTGCGCCACTTATGTAGGCCAACAATTCTCTCCATTGAGTGGTCCCACTGGGCACCAACTGGTTAAATCAACGTAATTTGTCAACACATTGTGATGTGGAATATATGTGGAAAATACATTGGATTTGAAAAAAGTAATCATTGAAAACTGTTGTTTTGTGAAATTTCAACATCACCTTAACCGATTTTCAACATTGACAAACCTTGTATAAAATATGTTGAATTTGTTCCTCTGAAACAACGTAAGATCTTAAACTTAATATGCACTATAAGAAAAATCTTTAGGCTAGAAAGTTCATCTATCTACAGCTACCCTTTTGGGCTCCCATTGAGAGTTTTAACCAAGCCCAGCGCTGCTTAGCTTTGATATTTGTCACTGTCTATTACCAATGTGCTATCGTGAGAATGATTGTTGAGGAATATCCACTTAATAGTTTCACTGTTGCAATTAAAGACAAAAATAAAAAATTCCAAGGGGTAGGTTTAACAATTCCAAAGGGTAGGTTTAATATCATCAATGATGATATTTAGGTCTATATAGTATTTGGGAAGCCATAAACAGCTATTGTTTCAATTCAGCCCATGATTAAACAAAAATTAGACAGTACATATAGGGCTAGCGTTAGAGCTTTGGTTGATTTCAAAATTGAATTTACAAGTTAATTCTCCATCTCAATCAAAAATATGAGTTAACGACTAAGGGGAGATATTACATTTTTGGGATGAAAAATGTTCACGTTTTAAAGAAGATATTTTGTCACGAAAAGATGCTCGACTATGCATATAATTGACAACTTTGGATAGAAAACACTGACGTTTCCAAAACTGCAAAGATATTGTCTGTGAGTGCAACAGAACTGATGTTACAGGCGAAACCCAGATAAAAATCCAATCAGGAAGTGACGCATTTTTTGAAACCGCCTCATGCCAATGACTCCTTATATGGCTGTGAATGAGCTACGTATGAGCTTACATTTTCTACGTATTCCCCAAGGTGTCTACAGCATTGTGTCGTCTTTTTACGCATTTATGTTGAAGAATAGCCGTAAGGGACCATATTTAGCAAATGGTCACAAATCTTGCGTAAAATACTGAGGTAGCCATTTTGCCAATCGCTTCTTATGAGAAACCAATTGCCTCGACGGATACATTATCGAATATATATGTTAAAAACACCTTGAGGATTGATCCTAAACAACGTTTGCTGTGTTTCTGTGGATTATTATGGAGCTAATTTGGAAAAAAGTTTGGCGTTATAGTGATAGCAATTTCCGGTCGATTTCTCAGCCAAGCATGATGAACAAACGGGAGCTATTTCGCCTACAAAAATAATATTTTTGGAAAAAAGGAACATTTGCTATCTAACTGGGAGTCTCCTGAGTGAAAACATCCAAAGTTCTTCAAAGGTAAATTATTTAATTTGATTGCTTTTCTTATTTTCGTGAAAATGTTGCCTGCTGCCAGCAGAGCCTAGCATAGCATTATGCCATGATAAACTTACACAAATGCTTGTCTAGCGTTGGCTGTAACGCATATTTTGAAAATCTGAGATGACACTGTGATTAACAAAAGGCTAAGCTTGTGTTTCAATATATTTCATTTACGATTTTCATGAATAGGAAAAGTTTCTAGGGGTATTTATGTCCGCTGCGTTATGCTAATTCGTTTGAGGCTATGATTACGCTCCCGGATCCGGGATTGCTAGTCGCAAAAGGTTTTAACTTAAAGAATAGGACTAGATCAAAGTATTTAAAGTGCATTTAAAGTTTGATTTGATTTAAGATTAGTCATTAACTTAGATGATTGGTTGAAATGGAGATGTGAATCCAACATATCAATTATGAATTATTATTATTTGTAGACAAACTGGAATTAAAGCCACACTCAGTGGTAAAGATGGAACTATCCAAGCAGAAAATACATCTCCTTCAAATGTTGATGTTTGGTTGCGTTGGCAAGCAAACAATATTCAATATCACTTTTGCAGTACAGTAAATAGCCTATTAACTTGTCGACAAGTTAACAAATTATATGTTGGATTCACTTCTCCACCTCAACCAAAAATAAAAGTTGAAGAAGAGGATTAAGGCAGTGGGTCGGATGCAACTATCCAAGCAGTAGATCTCCTTTAAATGTTGATATTTGGTTGAGTTGTCAATCAAATACAACCAATCTCAATATTACCTTTTGTAATACAGAAAATAGCCTACAGTTAATGCTATCTTACAAACTAATGTAAACATTTTTATTCAACCTTAAAATTAGTAACATATCATGGGCACATTTTGAGGTTACGGTAACAATAAATGTAATCATAGAAAGCATGCATTTTCAAGATAGCATGCAAAGGTCACAGATTTTCGGGAATTTTCAGAAATGCTATAATAATCTTCAACGGCATTGATCACTTGCACCATGTACTTTAATTTAATCCCAACTGCAATCCAGGTAATTTGGTTATCCTATTAGATGAAGCAGTGCTAACACATTAAGTTGTTGTTTAAATAAACAAAATATCTGACATTAATTCGTATTTGAACTTTGTTGTGTTTTTTTAATGGTTTATACAACATTGATTTTCCATTGGAATTTGGTTGTGGTTTAGATGGTTGAAAGCATAGTGATAACACATTGGGAATTTAACAAACTTCTGGCTCTCTTTTTGAGTGGGTGAAAATAGGTTGTAATCTCGTTAATCAATGTATCAACCAAATATGACCAAATTCTCCACATTGAAATGACTTGTGCCCAGTGGGTGGGTTTTTGGTAACAGAATTTCAAGAATGCAATGTTTCTTAAATTTACCAATGCAAAATAAATTATCCTAAACTATATTTAAGTGTTAATATTACTTGGCTGGGGTCATTACTTCAACATGATTGTGTTTTGATGTATTGGAAATGTCTTTTAACTTTTTCTTGTAAACATTTAATAAGATACAAAATCTGTTTGACAAGAAATTAAAGCCTAATTTCACATATTTAGGATGGAAGATGCCTTCATTTCAAAATAAATATTGACTCTTAGCTTTCATTTCACACCTAATTTGACATGATTTTATGAACTTCACATTTTGGTGCTTTGACATGGAAATGACCCTTATCGAAGTTCCACCGGCAACTAGTGAAAGGAATTTATTTTACACCAGGGCCATCCAAATCAAGAAATAAGAAAGTAGCATCAAGTACTAGCGGATTGAAATCCTGCTGACCACGAAGATAACTAGGTAATCTGTTAACACTACATACAAATACAGTCAGTACATCATCAATTCTATATCTATTTTACAATTTGTTGTATGACAGTAAAGACACCCTAAGTTTGCTTCCTAAATGTTTTCAAGTAACTTTTGAATGCCATCCTTTTTTTACTGTGTCGAAGATAAAAAGAAGGCATCCTTTATAATGCAATGGATTTTCCTCCCTTTAACAGTTATGGCTTGGGATGTTCAATCCATCTAAGTTTATTTTTCAACCAACCTTTACTTTGGAATACTTCCTTAATTGTAGACTTGGAAGGCAATGGTGTCTTCTAAACTCCCATGGATAGTTGCAGGTGGAACTTTGGAATTTAGAAGATGCTCCATTATTAAATGAAATATAATTTTACACATTTTATTGGCCATGAAATCCAACAATGTTTATGGCGCCATCTTCTCTGATCTTCTCTCATTGATGGAGAAAGGTGGGTACCACCCCAAAGTGCACGTCATAAGCGCAACTCTAAAATTAAGCATGGCTTTGAATGACTCTTTCTCTTTGTCTCACCTGACAAGCATGGTTGTAAAATGTTTTTACAATAAAAAAAAATGCTTTCTAAAGAACTAATTTAGTTAGGTCCCTCCCTGTTTCATTCCGTTTGCTTCCATTCTATTTAGCTTTATCTTTGTTTTGGTTCCTAGTGAATACACCCCTGGTTTTGCTAATTCAGCCGATTTGCGGTGGCGGTGGCAGTTATACTACCTGTTTTCAGCAAACCACTTTTTATATTTCAGTAAGCCTCTCCCCTATGCCAAAAAATCTCACCAAAAGTCCTTATTTTTCTATTTTAGTGTACTTCATAATTCATTTGATAGGCTTGTGTTGGGAACCCTCTGCATTTCAAATCTTCCCTTTGCTCCTGTAAAAACTAAGAGGTAGCATACTGCAGCTACTGTAGTCTTATCTGCTCACAAAGAGTAATGCTCAGATTGTAGCCTCATGTTCCAGGTGTCTAGGCTCTCCAGTCACATGGATGGTGAGCGAGTCTGATGTGCATCATAGAGATAAACTACAGTGTACATGAGTGGTGTTTATTTGCTCACTGCTGCCCTCCTGTGTTTAAACATCACAATGCTGAACACTTGACTTAAATACCTCTGTACAAGGAAACCGTCTATTGCGGATTGCAGGGTCGTGTTCATTAAGCTCCAAATGGAAGAGAACGAAATGAAATAGGAAGGAACTACCTGGACTTTTCCGATGAGAAATGCTAATTTTAATTTTCCATTGCATTGTGTGCCCTAATGGACACACCCCAGGTGATTGAAGATACCCTTGCTGTTGCTGTTCCAATTAACACACATATTCAAATGTTTTAGTGGCCATTTGATTTGTGCCTCATGGGTGGTTCCCCCTCTGCCTTAAATATAATTTTCCTCTCCGTACGTGACCTTCATGAAGATTAATGATGATGTCCAAGCACTCCACACTTTGCACACCATGTCATTTTAACATGGATAATTGGGTAATATTTGGTTAAGACGTTGATCAATGAGATCGTTGATCAAGGAGATTACAACCTACATTCATCCCACTCAAAAAGACAGCCAAAACTTAGTTGAATTTCCAAATCCTTGAGTTAATAAAGCTGCATACAAACATGGTATTTTTCTTGAGTAAGGCAGCTCCAAAATACAGGTTTTTCAGCCTAGCTCAGTGCTTTATGTGGTGGAGGGGCACCCAGCGAAAGCACAGAGCGTAGACGTTAGCAATCTCCTCTAGTTGCACCGTGTTTGGCTCAGTGTTCTGTCACTCATGGGGACACTACGTCATCACAGTGTATACAGAGAGAGCTAGGCAGTTCAAGCCACCTTGGGTGCTGACATAGATTTACAGTAGAAGTGCCCGTCCAAGACGGCTCACAGATAAAATGACGTCAAATCATGTTATCTCTACCATAGCTTAAATTGGAGTGATCATGTGAACGTCATACTTTCAAAATCTTAGCTAACAAGTTAGCTAGCTAGGCAAGCAGTCATCATGATGAATCATATAGACAATCTACTGGCAAATCCTTTTCAATCCTTGTCATGTGAAGAGAAATGACAGATACAATGTATTGTTGCTCATCCAGCATTGGACATAAATGTTACACATGTCGGAAATCGCAAATTCAACAATGAGTGGTTTGGAAGAAATCAGTGGCTAACTGCATCGCAAAGCAATCACTATTTTGCTTTCTTGCCTGGAGAGGAAAGGGTGTGTGGCCCTAGTCTGGGTTTAAGGATTTAAAAAATCTGTCTGAACGGGTCTAATTTGCAAGCTTAAAGGATAAACATTCACATGCAAGACCATAGGCCAGAAAATGGTTGAATACATTGGCCATGCTGTCAATCCAGCCTTACTTCATCCAAAGAATGCCAGAATTTGATGACAAAGTTTGATGACAAAGTTTGCCCACAACAAGGACCGCAGTGCCACCTTCCTGTTAAAGTGAGCACAGCACAACAACGGTGAGTCCAAAAATATATTTTGTATGCTGCTGCATAAATAATGTAAATGCCAGGGAGATACTTTCTTAGCTATAGTATACATGCGTATTACCAAGTGTATGTTGTGTAGTAAGCTGTTAGTAGCCCATGTGTCTCACGCTAAGAATCTGTTCCTTCTTCCTCTCAGGGGATTCACTGTGATTAACTGAGTGCCTCTTCAGAGCAAGGCATCTACTGTACATGGTCAGTTCCAATACCATATTTACTATGTGTGGAGATACTGAAGTTTTGAAGGTAAGGTGACTAAGCAACAGGAAATAAGATAACAGAGTAGCAGCAGCTTGTATATGAGTTGGTGTACATGTGTGTAGAGTCAGTATAAATGTACAGTATGTGCATTTTATGTGTGAGTGAGAAGATGATGTCGAGAGTGTGTGTGTGTGAGTATGTAGGGCCCTGTGAGTGTGCATAGAAATTAACAATAAACAGTCAATAAGGATGCAAGGTAGTCCGTGTAGGTATTTTGTTAGCTATTTATCCGTCTTATTGCTTGAGGATAGAAGCTGTTCAAACTTGATGCACTAATATCGCTTGCTATAAGGAAGCAGAGAGAATAGGTAGTGGTAGTGTTGTTTACATCATGCAGTGGCCATTTTAGCATGTAAATCTTGATGGGGCAAACTCAACCCCTTTTTTTTAGATGCATGCCAGCAAAGCCACTACACTACACAACACAACACTAAACAATACATTAATTGCACTATAACGGTGACAAATGGTGCCCACAAACTGTTCGGGCCTACATACTTGTAAAAGCTGTCCGGACAGTGGAGCATTCCTTTCAGCATCATGGAGGGCATCCTTACCACTGCTACACCTGGCTGTCAGGGCATTCTCATCTGGCAACAAAACAGTTAATTCAGCCTCATTTACTGCCTTTTTAAAAACCATAGTTGATATGGCTGACTTGCTTAAATACATACGGTTTCTAACGACTCCTTGTGGATTTTTGTAACTCGATAACAACTGCATTCTGGTTCAATAATGATAACGAATGCCGACATGAGTTTTGACTTGTGAACCACACAAAAATGATTACCAGTATGTTCAGTAAATTCCTCATATTTGTTATTTTATCATTAACACTTAGCTCTAAGTATAAGCAAGTGCAAGCAAACTTTCAAGTGCAAGCAAACTTTTTTTTTTTATACTTTCTGTATATTCGAAATGATATGAACACTGTGGACAATTTTCAGCAAGTTGCAACATTGAAATTCAGAAATAACCTCAATTCCAAAAACAAGGTCTAAATCATGTTTGATGCACTCAGGATGTAAAAAAAATATATGTTTAAACTAGATGATAGGAATACTGTGGGCACTTTTCAGCAAGTTAAAACATTGAAATACAGAAATAACCTCAATTCCAAAAACAAGGTCTAAATCATGTTTGATGCACTCAGGATGTAAAAAAAAAATATATGTTTAAACTAGATGATAGGAACACTGTGGGCACTTTTCAGCAAGTTAAAACATTGAAATACAGAAATAACCTCTATTCCAAAAACAAGTTCTAAATCATATTTGATGCACTCAGGATGTAAAACATTTTTTTTTTTCTGTTTATTCGAGATGATAGGAACACTGTGGACAAGTTGCAACATTGAAATACAGAAATAGCCTCTATTCCAAAAACAAGGTCTAAATAATGTTTGTTATGCACTCAGGATGTAAAAAAAAACTTGTTCTGTCTAAACTAGATGATAGGAACACTGTGGACAATTTTCAGAAAGTTAAAACATTGAAATTCAGAAATAACCTCTATTCCAAAAACAAGGTCTAAATCATGTTTTATGCACTCTGGATGTAAAACATTTTTTTTTCTGTTTATTCGAGATGATAGGAACACTGTGGACAAGTTGCAACATTGAAATACAGAAATAGCCTCTATTCCAAAAACAAGGTCTAAATAATGTTTGTTATGCACTCAGGATGTAAAAAAAACTTGTTCTGTCTAAACTAGATGATAGGAACACTGTGGACAATTTTCAGAAAGTTAAAACATTGAAATTCAGAAATAACCTCTATTCCAAAAACAAGGTCTAAATCATGTTTGATGCACTCTGGATGTAAAAAAAATAGTTATGTTTATTCGAGACGATCTGAACACTGTGGACAATTTTCAGCAAGTTGCAACATTGACATACAGAAATAACCACTTTTCCATAAACAAGGTCTAAATAATGTTTGATATGCACTCAGGATGTAAAAAAATAGTTATGTTTAAACTAGATGATAGGAAAACTGTGGACAATTTTCAGCAAATTGCAACATTGAAATAAAGAAATAACCACTTTTCCATAAACATGGTCTAAATCATGTTTGATGCACTCAGGGTGTAAAAAAAAACATGTTCTGTTTAAACTAGATGATATGAACACTGTGGACAATTTTCAGCAAGTTTTAACATTGAAATACAGAAATAACCACTTTTCCAAAAACAATATCTAAATCATGTTTGATGCACTCTGGATGTAAAAAAATTTTTCTGTTTATTCGAGATGATAAGAACACTGTGGACAATTTTCAACAAGTTGCAACATTGAAATACAGAAATTACCACTTTTCCAAAAACAATATCTAAATCATGTTTGATGCACTCATGATGTAAAAAAAAGTTGTTCTGTTTTAAACTAGATGATAGGAACACTGTGGACAATTTTCAGCAAGTTGCAACATTGAAATACAGAAATTACCACTTTTCCAAAAACAATATCTAAATCATGTTTGATGCACTCAGGATGTAAAAAAAATGTTTATGTTTATTCGAGATGATAGGAACACTGTGGATAATTTTCAGCAAGTTGCAACATTGAAATTCAGAAATAAACACTTTTCCATGAACAAGGTCTAAATCATGTTTGATGCACTCAGGGTGTAAAAAAAAAACATGTTCTGTTTATTCGAGATGATAGGAACACTGTGGGCAATTTTCAGCAAGTTGCAACATTGAAATACAGAAATTAACACTCTTCCATGTAATAGGTCTAAATCATGTTTGATGCACTCTAGATGTAAAAAAAAAAAAATATGTTTAAACTAGATGATAGGAACACTGTGGGCAATTTTCAGCAAGTTGCAACAATGAAATTCAGAAATAAACACTTTTCCATGAACAAGGTCTAAATCATGTTTGATGCACTCAGGATGTAAAACATTTTTTTTCTGTTTATTCGAGATGATAGGAACACTGTGGACAATTTTCAGCAAGTTGAAACATTGAAATACAGAAATAAACACTTTTCCATGAACAAGGTCTAAATCATGTTTGATGCACTCATGATGTAAAAAATAGTTGATCTGTATTAAACTAGATGATTTTAACACTGTGGTCAATTTTCAGCAAGTTGCAACATTGAAATACAGAAATAACCACTTTTCCATAAACAAGGTCTAAATTATATTTGATATGCACTCAGGATGTAAAAAAAACTTGTTCTGTTTAAACTAGAGAATAGGAACACTGTGGACAATTTTCAGCAAGTTGAAACATTGAAATACAGAAATAAACACTTTTCCATGAACAAGGTCTAAATTATGTTTGATATGCACTCAGGATGTAAAAAAAAGTTGTTCTGTTTTAAACTAGATGATAGGAACACTGTGGGCAATTTTCAGCAAGTTAAAACATTGAAATTCCGAAAAAAAACTATATTCCATAAACAAGGTCTAAATTATGTTTGATATGCACTCAGGATGTAAAAAAAACTTGTTCTGTTTAAACTAGAGAATAGGAACACTGTGGACAATTTTCAGCAAGTTGCAACATTGAAATACAGCAATAACCACTTTTCCAAAAACAAGGTCTAAATCATGTTTGATGCACTCTGGACGTAAAAAAAATGTTTATGTTTATTCGAGATGATAGGAACACTGTGGATAATTTTCAGCAAGTTGCAACATTGAAATACAGCAATAACCACTTTTCCAAAAACAAGGTCTAAATCATGTTTGATGCACTCTGGATGTCCAATTTTTGCTGTTCTGTCTATTTGAGATGGAATGAACATTGTGGACAGTTTTCAGCAAGTTGCAACATTGAAATACAGAAACAACTTTTTTCCATAAACAAGCTCTAAATCATGTTTCATGCACTCTGGATGTCCAATTTTTGCTGTTCTGTCTATTTGAGATGGAATGAACATTGTGGACATTGAAATACAGCAATAACCACTTTTCCAAAAACAAGGTCTAAATCATGTTTGATGCACTCTGGACGTCCAATTTTTGCTGTGCTGTCTATTTGAGATGTAAGGGACACGTCTAATACACTTTTGAAGGTGGTACTGAAAATGAGCTAATGCTAACGCCATACAATGCAGTCCGGTTATCACGTAAGCGTCTGTCAGACTTCTGGTGATCTCAACTGGAGTACCCCCATTGTCTTGAATGCACTGAAGTCGTTAGTTGATTTGAACACAGCATCAGAGTGTAAACTATGGTACCTCAGGGTTGCCAGATCAGACCCCCCTTTCCAGGGGTATTTAGGTTAGAAAAACTGTCTGCCCCCTCCATTTATTGTTGATAAATGCCCCATCTTAGTTCCTGCATCATCCTCTCCACAATACCTTCCCCAAGGACTTAACCCCCCCCAAAAATGGATTGTGCTATTTCTTGCAACTCTGTTTAGCTTTTGTGCTACGGTTGTATTTGGGGAGGTGACAACAATTGGCTTTTTGATTAGTTAACTGTAAACTACTTGTCATGTGTACGCCGTAACAAGTACAACGATTTGTCACATGCAGAAGTGGCCAAACTAAGTTACGATCTCAAGCAACGGGCTCAGTGAACGGCATGCCATATTTTCTAAACTAGATTTACATGGCTCCCTTGTACCGCATCACATTGTAAAACAAGTCAACCTGTTATTTCGACTAGAAGATAACATTAACATGTATATATTTTACAAGCAAAGGTGGAATAAAGTTGTGAAGACCTTGATTTCTCTTCAGTACAAGACATTGTTTAGCTGCTTTTCAGACAACGCGCTTTAGAGTAGTTTGTTGCAGCATACGTTCCATTCCAATGGTACGCTGCAGGGACCACTCAGTGATAACAAGCATGTGATCGTACGCGCCAGAATCTCCCATAAGTGTTAAATTGGGTGGAGATCTGGTGACAGACCGCACACGGCTCACATCATTTTTAAGCATTGTGACCACTCAGGACCTATGGATGGGGCATAGCCACAGTAGCCAAAGTAAATGGCCTGCCAAGCATGATAGGTTGCTAATTACTCAGGAACCACACCTGTGGAATAACACTGCGCCCAAAAACAACATGTTACCCATTAATGATGAGATTCCACCAGGGTCGGGAGTCGCGGTCCTCGTTGAGGGTGGCCCAGCAGTGGTCAAGCACCAGCGCTACCTTGGGGTCAGAGGACGTGGTCAGCTCCACCTCAAAGTGCAGAGGCTGTCTCAGGTACTTCACCACTGGATAGTCCTCCTGGTGGAACGTGTTATACGAGGCGTCTGGAACAAAGAACAAAAGACAACCGGGGGTCGTGTTCAGTGGGCACCATCTGAACTTGTCCATTAAGAAAGGCTCGTTTATCATATCCTGTTGTGCCCCGATGAACACAAGCCATTTATAGCCAACACTACCCCCCCAAATCAGCTCCTCACCGTTACTCCATAGCCACACCTGTAGATCTCAGAACGCAAGAGTAATATATCATAAGGATTACATTTTTGGGAATGGTTTTGTAAAGGAGACCTTCCAAGATTCTTTTAGAGGCTAGGGGTCAAGTTGAAATTCTAAATTTGTGCACGGTTACCCTGAGCGAGTCTCATTCTGACCATTAGTCGACCCATCCCAGTCTCGGCAAAAAGCTAGTTGTCACGCGGCCTGGTCAGGAAGGCCAATGTGCGAGTGATGTTGGCCGTAGTAGCAGGAAACCTTTAACCTAAAAAGAGGAATGTAGGCAACTTCAAGCAATGGAGTGGACACACTGGTAGTGGAGGCACATTTTCCCTGTATACAAAGTATTGAGCAATTGATGAAGGAAAAAAACACCCTATAAAAGCTAATAGCTACAATTGCGATGCGTAAATATACTTACTGATATTCCTCCTCTGAAGACGTTGTGGCATACAGCTTCACCTCAAGTTCATCTGGCAAGGAGATTTCGTTCTCATACAGCATGACATTGTTGATAAACTATGTAGTAGAGGGGAATTGTTTATTACAGCCTGCGGAAGCAAACAGTCCGTAAATACACAGTACCCATCACCTCAGGGTAATAGTCATTTTACCTTCCTGGTGGTGCCAGGAACTACTTGAACTTGTCCAATAACAAAGATTTTTGTTTTGTTCCCTAAATCCCATCTTGGATTAATGATTCACTCAGACTTCTCATTCCTAACTCACAATATTGAACTAACTTGTTATAGTATTTAGTAATTGTTTTGTTCACTTCACAGTGAAGTGGAAGTAGGAGAAGCGATCGTCGCTGTAGGTGGGACCACAGGCGGGGTCGCTCAGGGTCAGCTGACCGGGGTTCAGACCGGGAACAGACTCCACCATCACCGCCAGCGCAGTCATCATTCCGTTAGAGAAACACTCTTGGAGGTGGGGGAGCAAAAGACAGGTAGCCATCAGACCTGGGTTCTGTATTTGTTACACTTAATTGAGCTTGCCGAGCACAGTAGAACCAATGGAATAGCACCAAAAGTGCAAACCATGCCCATCTGGCACTACTATTAGACTCACAGTATTTGCAAGAAACCATGTCAAACGACTATTTATCGGAAGTAATTGTTTGAGAAAGCTGTTTGTTGTAAGGATTCAACAGAGCCACATCCAGTCTGCTCCTGACAGAGGACGAGTGAACCGACTGGGAACCAATGGGAGAGTTCATTATTCCAATATTGTATGCATGTATACAAGGTAAGGAAAGCGAGGCTAGCGGCAGCAATTTAGGTTAAAATGTTTTGGGAGTGCGTCGTACCTCAAACACTGCATCCGGTGAAGAAAAAGGCAACGTGATGGTGAAGTCTGCGTCGCCCTCTGTTAAATACTGTTGAGCAAGCTCATGGTTAAACAACCGCTTGCCAACCAAGACCACGAAAAAGGGCTCTTGGTTCCTGTAGTCCACCGTGATGTGGAAGTTCTCCTGATAACAATTGCCAGTGACTGAGGGTGGCACTACAAGGACAAACAGGGTTGTGTTCATTAAGCATAAAAAACAGGAAGGTACTACTTGAACTTGACCAAGAAGAAACCTTTGTTTTGCAACGGTGGGCCTGAATAAACACGATCCTGGCAAATCAGGAACAGGACAACTGGGTCCAAATACTCTAAAGCTTAACATTTTCTTTGTAGAGAGACCGCATAGGAAAAACCTACAGTATGGCTAGTTGGGCTATCACTGCCAATTTCCTTTCAGAGCAATCATTAACGAGAGGAAAGCATTCAACAGTAGTTTGGCGTAGTCCAGAGACATACCAATGTCCAGCAGTACAATGTCCACAATGGCAGAGTGAGAGAGGAGCGTGCTCTGGAAAGATGACCAGGCCGTAGATCAGCTGAAGAGTGAAGGTTGTGACACCTTATTCGCCCTTCTCTGTAGTGAAGTTAAAAGCATTGGTCAATTGATAGCATTATTGTTGTAACAGAACCTTATTCAACATCAACTAAGTACATTTGGGGACTATTAAAACAAACTACAGTGCCTTGCGAAAGTATTCGGCCCCCTTGAACTTTGCAACCTTTTGCCACATTTCAGGCTTCAAACATAAAGATATAAAACTGTATTTGTTTGTGAAGAATCAACAACAAGTGGGACACAATCATGAAGTGGAACAACATTTATTGGATATTTCAAACTTTTTTAACAAATCAAAAACTGAAAAATTGGGCGTGCAAAATTATTCAGCCCCCTTAAGTTAATACTTTGTAGCGCCACCTTTTGCTGCGATTACAGCTGTAAGTCGCTTGGGGTATGTCTCTATCAGTTTTGCACATCGAGAGACTGAAATTTTTTCCCATTCCTCCTTGCAAAACAGCTCGAGCTCAGTGAGGTTGGATGGAGAGCATTTGTGAACAGCAGTTTTCAGTTATTTCCACAGATTCTCGATTGGATTCAGGTCTGGACTTTGACTTGGCCATTCTAACACCTGGATATGTTTATTTTTGAACCATTCCATTGTAGATTTTGCTTTATGTTTTGGATCATTGTCTTGTTGTAAGACAAATCTCCGTCCCAGTCTCAGGTCTTTTGCAGACTCCATCAGGTTTTCTTCCAAAATGGTCCTGTATTTGGCTCCATCCATCTTCCCATCAATTTTAACCATCTTCCCTGTCCCTGCTGAAGAAAAGCAGGCCCAAACCATGATGCTGCCACCACCATGTTTGACAGTGGGGATGGTGTGTTCAGGGTGATGAGCTATGTTGCTTTTACGCCAAACATAACGTTTTGCATTGTTGCCAAAAAGTTCAATTTTGGTTTCATCTGACCAGAGCACCTTCTTCCACTTGTTTGGTGTGTCTCCCAGGTGGCTTGTGGCAAACTTTGAACGACACTTTTTATGGATATCTTTAAGAAATGTCTTTCTTCTTGCCACTCTTCCATAAAGGCCAGATTTGTGCAATATACGACTGATTGTTGTCCTATGGACAGAGTCTCCCACCTCAGCTGTAGATCTCTGCAGTTCATCCAGAGTGATCATGGGCCTCTTGGCTGCATCTCTTATCAGTCTTCTCCTTGTATGAGCTGAAAGTTTAGAGGGATGGCCAGGTCTTGGTAGATTTGCAGTGGTCTGATACTCCTTCCATTTCAATATTATCGCTTGCACAGTGCTCCTTGGGATGTTTAAAGCTTGGGAAATCTTTTTGTATCCAAATCCGGCTTTAAACTTCTTCACAACAGTATGTCGGACCTGCCTGGTGTGTTCCTTGTTCTTCATGATGCTCTCTGCGCTGTTGACGGACCTCTGAGACTATCACAGTGCAGGTGCATTTATACGGAGACTTGATTACACACAGGTGGATTGTATTTATCATCATTGGTCATTTAGGTCAACATTGGATCATTCAGAGATCCTCACTGAACTTCTGGAGAGAGTTTGCTGCACTGAAAGTAAAGGGGCTGAATAATTTTGCACGCCCAATTTTTCAGTTTTTGATTTGTTAAAAAAGTTTGAAATATCCAATAAATGTCGTTCCACTTAATGATTCTGTCCCACTTGTTGTTGATTCTTCACAAAAAAATACAGTTTTATATCTTTATGTTTGAAGCCTGAAATGTGGCAAAAGGTCGCAAAGTTCAAGGGGGCCGAATACTTTCGCAAGGCACTGTATATACACTGCTCAAAAAAATAAAGGGAACACTAAAATAACACGTCCTAGATCTGAATGAAAGAAACATTATTATCATTAAATACTTTTCTTTACACAGTTGAATGTGCTGACAACAAAATCACACAAAAATTATCAATGGAAATCAAATTTAGCAACCCATGGAGGTCTGGATTTGGAGTGACTCAAAATTAAAGTGGAAAACCACACTACAGGCTGATCCAACTTTGATGTAATTTCCTTAAAACAATTCATAATGAGGCTCAGTAGTGTGTGTGGCCTCCACGTGCCTGAATGACCTCACTACAACGCCTGGACATGCTCCTGATGAGGTGGCGGATGGTCTCCTGAAGGATCTCCTCCCAGACCTGGACTAAAGCATCCGCCAACTCCTGGACAGTCTGTTGTGCAACGTGGCATTGATGGATGGAGTGAGACATGATGTCCCAGATGTGCTCAATTGGATTCAGTCAGTCCATAGCATCAATGCCTTCCTCTTGCAGGTACTGCTGACACACTCCAGCCACATGAGGTCTAGCATTGTCTTGCATTAGGAGGAACCCAGGGCCAACCGCACCAGCATATGGTCTCACAAGGCATCTGAGGATCTCATCTCGGTACCTAACGGCAGTCAGGCTACCTCTGGCGAGCACATGGAGGGCTGTGCGGCCCCCCCCAAAGAAATGCCACCCCACACCATGACTGACCCACCGCCAAACCGGTCATGCTGGAGGATGTTTCAGGCAGCAGAATGTTCTCCACGGCGTCTCCAGACTGTCACATGTGCTCAGTGTGAACCTGCTTTCATCTGTGAAGAGCACAGGGCGCCAGTGGCGAATTTGCCAATCTTGGTGTTCTCTGGCAAATGCCACAAACGTCCTGCAAGGTGTTGGGCTGTAAGCACAACCCCCACCTGTGGACGTCAGGCCCTCATACCACCTTCATGGAGTCTGTTTCTAACCGTTTGAGCAGACACATGCACATTTGTGGCCTGCTGGAGGTCATTTTGCAGGGCTCTGGCAGTGCTCTTCCTGCTCCTCCTTGCACAAAGGCGGAGGTAGCGGTCCTGCTGCTGGGTTGTTGCCCTCCTACGGCCTCCTCCGCGTCTCCTGATGTACTGGCCTGTCTCCTAGTAGCGCCTCCATGCTTTGGACACTGCGCTGACAGACACAGCAAACCTTCTTGCCACAGCTTGCATTGATGTGCCATCCTGGAAGAGCTGCACTACCTGAGCCACTTGTGTGGGTTGTAGACTCCGTCTCATGCTACCACTAGAGTGAAAGCACCTCCAGCATTCAAAAGTGACCAAAACATCAGCCAGGAAGCATAGGAACTGAGAAGTGGTCTGTAGTCACCACCTGCAGAACCACTCCTTTATTGGGGGGTGTCTTGCTAATTTGCCTATAATTTCCACCTGTTGTCTATTCCATTTGCACAACAGCATGTGAAATTTATTGTCAATTAGCAATTAGTGTTGCTTCCTGAGTGGACAGTTTGATTTCACAGAAGTGTGATTGACTTGGAGTTACATTGTGTTGTTTAAGTGTTCCCTTTATTTTTTTGAGCAGTGTACTTTAAGTAATGTTGCCCTCATTCCTCTAAATCAAGCACTATTGGCAAGTGAATGCGTACAACTGCCAAAATAATGGAAACACTTGAGTAAATGAGGGATACAAAGTACTTTTGTGCCATTATTTATATTTTGTTGGTGGCCCACTTATTAGGGCATGTACAAATCACTGCATGTGGCTTTGCATTTAACAGAAACACTCCTCCATCCTCAGGTCCATCCTGAAGGTCTTCAAGGTGTTGTCCGGGGATCTCTGCTCCTGAACATTGAAGCCTCTGGCGTTGCACTCTGCAACAGTTAGCACCATGGTGGGAAAGGTGATGTTCAGCAGCTCCACATCAAGGTTGAAGGTCCCCAACTCAAGCACAAACACTGCCTGCTCAGGAACGGTGTCTAAGGGCGTGTCTGTTCATAAGCAAACAAAGGAAAACATTGTGCAATGCGGTACAATGGAAGTTGAAAATGCACATTTGTTATTGGATAAGTCCGGGTATTGCCTCACAGTTTCAGTACATGTTCTTCTGTTTTGTGCCTAATGAACAACCCAGGCATCCCAAATTACCATAGGCACTTTTTAACTAAACCAGACTCACAGTTGCGAACTTGTGGAAGCCTGGCCATCGGAGGTGTTGTGATAGGGAAGAGGACTTTGTAGCTGGTGTCCTCGTGTGCGACCTCCTCGATCCACAGAAACTCAAGCATGGGCTCAATGGTGTAAGTGACAAAGTACTGGTAATCCTGAATATGGCTCTGTAAGGGAGACTAGTGATGCAGTCAGGCAGTAATACACAATTGGAGTGCATAAACAGGTCAATGTTCCTTATAAGCCAGAAAGTTAAATACAATTATTCTACCGCTTGTCTTTTCGTAATTTAAGACAAAATATGCAAAGGAAAGTATTGTTTACCAGACGTTAGAGTGCTGGTAGGTATATGGTTGTCAACTTGCATTTCTGGCGGTATGCATTTTCAAAGCAATTGACACACAAAGTAAACACTTGCACAATATGTAAACAGCAGCCGAGTGTTGCTTGCATTCAGTTGACAGTGGCAAAGCTACCGGCTCCCTAAAAAGTCAGGTAAAAAATACTTTAGTGTGGATATTTGGTCTCAAATTTCAAGCGGCTAAAGGACAAAGTGCAAAGACAAGCGGTAGAGTATGTTTAAGTGTCATTTTATGCAACATTCACACAATTTTGCAATCCATTGTATATTAGCCTGATTAAGCAGACAATTGCTCAATAAAAAAACATTTTACACAAGACAACGTTTCTAGGAGTTTACCCATGAGAGATGGCAAAGGGTTACTGCAAAGCACTAACAACTGCTGCAGTAAAAAAGGCTCTACAAATTATATTTAGAAATTAAACAGGAACATTTTACTCATCCAACGCTGACCTTGAAATAGCCGCCAACCGCCCCCACCGGAATTTCAACAATAATATGAGCCTGTGACTAAAACCGAGTAGTTTCTGGCAGCCTTTTCCTCAGAGTCCAGCCTCTTAGCATCAATTCCCATGTACATCTCCAACATGGTGAAGGCATCAGAGGCGAAAAGTGGGTCTGTGCTTGGGCATGTACCAGGTGATCACTTCTGGAGTAAAGGCCTCTGCAGTGAAACAAGAAGCCAAGTGCACATCATAACATAACATTTTGCAACTGAAAACAAATGTGCCATTATTTGGAAAAAGTTCACCCCAAAACATTTTCCCAACTAAACACTGCATAACACAAATGAAAGTCTTGTCTAGAGCCAATTAAGAACTGGGTTTAAAGGATCTTAAATTATTTCACACTCAACCTGGTGTTGGACAAACAGCTGTGGCATCTATTCGAGTAACCAGCCACTTCTGCTCAAAGAAGGTTGAGAGCACCCGCATCGGAACCCCAGCTACCTGTTCAGGGGGCAACCACACCAGGGCTGTGTTCAGTAGGGCAAACCGTATTAACAATATGTTGCAGAGTTCAAGTAGGGCCACCATTTCCAAATGTTTGCTCTACTGAACATGACCCAGTTCATGGAGGAAGTGGAGAAAGTCAGCTTACATTCTGGAGGTATGTCTCCTCTGCATTATGAGGGCTTCTTAACACCAGCCGTATTGCATAGCCCTTTCGTTGGACCTCATCCACATTCATGACCTTCTTGCTAGGACTAAAGACGACTGCTGTCATTTTGTATCCTGAAGCAACAGCCTGTCTCAGGAAATGGTAATATGAATTGAACAAAATTGTCAACAAACGCACATTTTGTTTAGCGCCATCCTGTCATGTTGTAGTGAAATTACAGAAACTGAAATATGGCTACCTCCGCTCCTCTCCGGAAGTTGGCGCTCCTTGCTTTCGGGCCCCCAGTGGGCTGTTCGGGGATGGTTTGGATGTCTGGAAGAGTCCTTCTGACAGACACCTAGAGAAGAAAATGCATAGGGAATAATGGCCTTTCTCCCTCCCATACAATAGGAAATCAAGGGCCAGTTCTCAATCTGTCCACTCGCCTCCTTAAATGCATTGAGAATAGGCCAAGATTCCTCACCACTAAAGTTGTCCTATGTGCATTTTGAAGAGGAATTGAGAGAGAGGGGGAGTCAAGACCTCTACGTTGTGTTGCAGAAGAAATTAAACACTGGACAGTTGTAGCTCTAGACAGATCATTTATACAGGCAGTACGACAAGCTCGACTGTAAACATGTCCATTGGGGCATGCTCTGCTCACTTACCTCCATGTAGTTGCGGTCGCACAGAATCTCTCGGGAGGTCCAGGGGGTGTAGCTACAGGTTTTTCCCAATCTATACACAGGGTCTTCAGTCATGTGGTTTCCTGGCAGCCTGAATTGCATGACCAAGCTGAACATCGTATCATCCTAAAATGAAGGGGGAAGGAAAAAAAGCCTTTCATTATATAGCAAAAAACAAATAATTCAGGTGACATTCATGCAAGTTAAAAACTGTGGCAAAATAGGCTATATGAATGCAGCTGCCACTGTATTGAAGCCACACTACAGGAGAATTGCTCAGTAGTTCACATGACTGCAGTCTGTATCAGAAAGCTGGCTGGCCCTCTGAAAGCGCTCCATAAACTTCTGCTGTACCTTATGTCATCGTTAACTTAGAGGTAAGAGATACCAGACCCAGGGGTGGCTAACAATGGAGATCCTTTTGATATCCACAGAGTTCAGTGAAACTGCTTCAATGTTTCTGGCACCGTACTTCTAGTAAACTCCATGCTTTAAAATGTTATGAATTACCACCTCCACCTCTACATGTGTTTGTTTTCAATTATTTCATTTTTACATCTAGTGATGCAAATATTGACTTGTATCTTTGTGTATGCAGGGCTCATCTGTAAAAGAGCCTGGTCTCAGCATGACTCCATGTCAAAGGTTAAATAAAATGACATTGCTACATTATGGTTTGCAAATGCAGTGACACTGAAAGGCAAACTGCTTGAACTTCAAATGGACAAACACTACAGTGCTTAGGGTTACCATGTTTTGGGAAAAGCAAGACACACAAAAAACATGGGGTCAAATTTATAGCTGAAGGCACACTGAGTAGCAAGGCCAGGCGTCAGGTTTATGATTTGTGTGTCATCTGGAAGGGATGGAGATGGTGTGAACACAAGAGTTGACAAGCAATATCAAGCCATGAATTATGAAAGGAGAGAAAGAGAATAAGAGGCAAACTCACTGAAGACAGCATCAACCTCTTCAAAAAGAGGAGCGACACTCAAATGAATAACGTTACCAAGGCATTCAGCGTTGAGGTCATCTGGAATGGGAAAGGTTATTTAAAAATATATTGTCAAACGCTTAGTGCTTGAATTTACAGGGTGCAAAATGCATACTTATAGGTGTCTATTGTGCTTGAATGCCCACAGCTGCCATCAATAGGCAAAACAACCTGTAAGGCATTTGACAAAATATTATGATTGATTAAAAGGAAGAAGAACACAACTCAAATGTTTGCATCGCATTAGACTCTTCTAGGCCTGCTACTTCTTACCCTGAGCTAAGGAAAATAACCATTGTAGAACAGAATTGTTTCGATAAAATACACAGCTACAGAACCTAATATTTGACCCAAGGTGTGCAGCCCACAGCCCAGGGGTATGCAACTTTTACCCTATGACAAAGGCTTACTCAAAAAACTGAGAAAAAAATCCAACCAAGAAGTGGGAAATCTGAGGTTGGTCATTTTTCAACTCATTCCTTACTGAAGATACAGTGGGATATTGGTCATGTTGCACTTCTTAAGGCTTCCACTAGATGTCAACAGTCTTTAGAACCTTGTTTGATGCTTCTACTGTGAAGTGGGGGCAGCATTTTCACTTTTGGATAAACAGCGTGCCCAGTTTCAACTTCCTGCTACTCATGCCAGGAATATAAGATATGCATATTATTAATAGATTTGGATAGAAAACACTGAAGTTTCTAAAACTGATTGAATCATGTCTGTGAGTATAACAGAACTTATGTAGCAGGCAAAACCCAGAGGACTAATCGTTCAGTATGTACAGTGCCTTGCGAAAGTATTCGGCCTCCTTGAACTTTGCGACCTTTTGCCACATTTCAGGCTTCAAACATAAAGATATAAAACTGTATTTTTTTGTGAAGAATCAACAACAAGTGGGACACAATCATGAAGTGGAACGACATTTATTGGATATTTCAAACTTTTTTAACAAATCAAAAACTGAAAAATTGGCGTGCAAAATTATTCAGCCCCTTTACTTTCAGTGCAGCAAACTCTCTCCAGAAGTTCAGTGAGGATCTCTGAATGATCCAATGTTGACCTAAATGACCAATGATGATAAATATAATCCACCTGTGTGTAATCAAGTCTCCGTATAAATGCACCTGCACTGTGATAGTCTCAGAGGTCCGTTAAAAGCGCAGAGAGCATCATGAAGAACAAGGAACACACCAGGCAGGTCCGAGATACTGTTGTGAAGAAGTTTAAAGCCGGATTTGGATACAAAAAGATTTCCCAAGCTTTAAACATCCCAAGGAGCACTGTGCAAGCGATAATATTGAAATGGAAGGAGTATCAGACCACTGCAAATCTACCAAGACCTGGCCGTCCCTCTAAACTTTCAGCTCATACAAGGAGAAGACTGATCAGAGATGCAGCCAAGAGGCCCATGATCACTCTGGATGAACTGCAGAGATCTACAGCTGAGGTGGGAGACTCTGTCCATAGGACAACAATCAGTCGTATATTGCACAAATCTGGCCTTTATGGAAGAGTGGCAAGAAGAAAGCCATTTCTTAAAGATATCCATAAAAAGTGTTGTTTAAAGTTTGCCACAAGCCACCTGGGAGACACACCAAACATGTGGAAGAAGGTGCTCTGGTCAGATGAAACCAAAATTGAACTTTTTGGCAACAAAACAATGCAAAACGTTATGTTTGGCGTAAAAGCAACACAGCTGAACACACCATCTCCACTGTCAAACATTGTGGTGGCAGCATCATGGTTTGGGCCTGCTTTTCTTCAGCAGGGACAGGGAAGATGGTTAAAATTGATGGGAAGATGGATGGAGCCAAATACAGGACCATTCTGGAAGAAAACCTGATGGAGTCTGCAAAAGACCTGAGACTGGGACGGAGATTTGTCTTCCAACAAGACAATGATCCAAAACATAAAGCAAAATCTACAATGGAATGGTTCAAAAATAAACATATCCAGGTGTTAGAATGGCCAAGTCAAAGTCCAGACCTGAATCCAATCGAGAATCTGTGGAAAGAACTGAAAACTGCTGTTCACAAATGCTCTCCATCCAACCTCACTGAGCTCGAGCTGTTCTGCAAGGATGAATGGGAAAAAATTTCAGTCTCTCGATGTGCAAAACTGATAGAGACATACCCCAAGCGACTTACAGCTGTAAACGCAGCAAAAGGTGGCGCTACAAAGTATGGGGCTGAATAATTTTGCACGCCCAATTTTTCAGTTTTTGATTTGTTAAAAAAGTTTGAAATATTCAATAAATGTCGTTCCACTTCATGATTGTGTCCCACTTGATGATTCTTCACAAAAAAATACAGTTTTATATCTTTATGTTTGAAGCCTGAAATGTGGCAAAAGATCGCAAAGTTCAAGGGGGCCGAATACTTTCGCAAGGCACTGTACCTGTTTAAATATTAACCTTTTGTGACTAGGTGGCAGTATTTTCTATTTTGGAAAAATAATGTTCCCGTAGTAAACGGGATATTTTGTCAGTACAAATAGCTAGAATATGCATATAATTGACCGTTTAGAATAGAAAACACACTAAAGTTTCCAAAAATGTAAAAATATTGTCTGTGAGTATAACAGAACAGATGTTGCAGGCGAAAGCCTGAGAATTCTAATCCAGAAGTGCCTCATGTTTTGAAAGCGCTGCGTTCCAATGCGTCCCTATACAGCAGTGAATGGGCTATCAACCAGATTACTCTTTCTCCGTATTCCCGAAGGTGCCTACAGCATTGTGACCTAGTTTTATGCATTCATGTTGAAGAATACCCGTAAGCGGCTACATTGCACAAGTGGTCACCTGATGGCTCCCAGAGTGACTCTCGCGTAAACTACAGAGGTAGCCATTATTCCAATAGGTCCTACAGATAAACTAATTGTCCTGGTGAATATATTATTGAATAGATATTTGAAAAACACAACGTTTTCCATGTTTCTGTCGATATTATGAAGCTAATTTGGATTATTTTTTCGGCGTTTTCATGACTGCAATTTCCGGGCGATTTCTCAGCCAAACGGAGCTATTTCGCCTACAAAAATAATATTTTTTGAAAAAAGGAACATTTTCTATCTAACTAGGAGTCTCGTGAGTGAAAACATCTGAAGCTCATCAAAGGTAAACGATTTGATTGCTTTTCTGATTTCTGTGACCAAGTTACCTGCTGCTAGCTGGACAAAATGCTATGCTAGGCTATCGATTAACTTACACAAACGCTTGTCTAGCTTTGGCTGTAAAGCATATTTTGAAAATCTGAGATGACAGGGTGATTAAAAAAGGATAAGCTGTGTCTCAATATATTTAATTTGTGATTTTCATGAATAGGAATATTTTCTGTGGATATTTATGTCCGTTGCATTATGCTAATTAGTGTCAGTCGACGATTACAGGAGGTTAACTAGAGGTTAAGCTAGTAATGCCGTTCCAATATCAACAAATTCGCAACGGTCTCGATCAAGTTGTTTGTATAGAATTTTTGATATCTGTTATACTTTTTCCGTTTTTCACTTTCTTGTCCTCTTTATGTCCTCCTTCCTCTCTCATTGGATCTCTCAAGAAACTCAAGTGCCCCATTGTGACATCATCACTTCCAAGTGACATTCTTTGTAAGTGAAATCAAGCAATTTTTGACACAATAAATAAATAATAAATCCACTTTGCAACCACTTAGACAAGAATTGTCAAGTTTTCCAGCTTCGTCTATTTCTCTGCTACTCAAATCTGGAGTTTAGAGACAAAAATTATATTTGCATCAAAAGTTACAGGAGTTTAAGTAACAACATCAGTTTCTGTAACATTTTGTCAAGCAGTGTCTATTTTGACCAATACTGCAACAAGTTAGACAAGAAGTTAGAGTGAATGGGATATGCGTCTACTTCTCTGCTATTCATAGCTGTGTGCAGAATCAACATTTTCCATACGAAACTTACGGTACAGCTGTTTTTGTAACTGCATTACCACGTTTTTTCAAACTTTCCCAAACAACGGTCGATTTGACCACTTTCGGAGCATTTTTTAGGAAAAAAGTTCCGCAAGTTAAAATCTTCCCCTGCTTCTCTGCTCTTCATAGAAGAAGTCGGATTTCAAATCAGGGCTACCAATCTGCAACTATAGCTGTTTTCGTAACCCATCGCCTCACTTTCAAGTGTCTGTGAATCATGCCAGCAGCATTGCAATTCATTACTTTCCCAAACAACTATCGTTTTGACCAGTAAACAAACAGTTACACAAACATAGTTTGGCATAAAATCTTCCTCTACTTCTCTGCTTCTCAAGGGCGGAAACGCTTTTAAAATTGGGTCTACCGTTCTCGAGGGAGAGAAATTTAACTTGTTGTAACTCCCATCCCGTGAACGGGATCGTTGTCATCATCTGACACTAATTAGCATAACACAACCGACATAAATATTACTAGAAAATATTCCTATTCATGAAAATCACAAGTGAAATATATTGAAACACAACTTAGCCTTTTGGTAATCACCCTGTCATCTCAGATTTTCAAAATATGCTTTACAGCCAAAGCTAGACAAGCGTTTTTGTAAGTTTATCGATAGCCTAGCATAGCATTATGTCCAGCTAGCAGCAGGTAATTTGGTCACGAAAATCAGAAAAGCAAACAAATTAAATTGTTTACCTTTGATGAGCTTCGGATATTTTCACTCACGAGACTCCCAGTTAGATAGGAAATGTTTCTTTTTTCCAAAAATATTATTTTTGTAGGCCGAAATAGCGCCGTTTGTTATTCACGTTTGGCTGAGAAATCGACCTGAAATTGCGGTCACGACAATTAGCTCCATAATATCGACAGAAACATGGCAAATGTTGTTTATAATCAATCCTCAAGGTGTTTTTCAAATATCTATTTGATAATATATCCACCGGGACAATTGGTTTTTCAGTAGGAGCGAGAATCACTCTGAGAGCCATCAGGTGACCACTTGCGCAATGTAGTCGCTTACGGGTATTCTTCAACATAAAGGCGTGAAACTACGTCACAATTATGTAGATACCTTGGGGAATACGTAGAAAAAGTAATCTGGTTGATAGCCCATTCACTGCTCAATAGGGACGCATCGGAACGCAGAGCATTCAAAACATGAGTCACTTCCGGACTGGATTTTTCTCAGGCTTTCGCCTGTTATACTCTTAGAGTGTTTTCTATCCTAAGCTGTCAATTATATGCATATTCTAGCATCTTGTCCTGACAAAATATCCTGTTTACTTTGGGAACATTATTTTCCAAAAATGAAAATACTGCCCCCTAGTCACAACAGGTGAGCTAATATGGACATGTTGGCCTTTTCCCGAAATAAGGCATTGTTCTTGTTGCTTTGAGAAGCTAGGATATTGTTTTTTAACTTTAAAAACGTTAAACTGCAAGGCCTGAGAATTATTTTGTCTGATTCCGCATCGCAAGATTGAAGGAAAGAGTCTCTTTGTACATGGTAAATCACTAGCTTTCCTCATTTGGACAGGTTCCCAACTTTGATGTCTATTGTTGCTAAGCAACGTCTGTTTGATGTCATATGGAGTAGAAGGTGTTGCATAGTGGATAATGCTTCTGACTTCGAACCAGAAAATTGAGGCATTTTCGTGGTCGTTTAATTTCGTTAACTCAGCTAATATGGACATGTTTGCAATTTCCTGAAATAAGGCATTGTTCTTGTTGCTTTTAAAAGCTAGGACATTGTTTATTCAACTTTAATAATCTAAGACTGCAAGGCCTGAAAAATATTGTGTCTGATTCTGCATCGCAAGATTGAGGGATAGAGTGTTTTCATGCTTGCAAAATATCACTAGTTTCCTCATTCGTATAGGTTACCAACTTTAATGTCTGTTGTTGCTAGGCAACATCTGTTTGATGTCATATAGGATTGTATGGCGTAGACTGCGTGGCCTAATAGATAAGGCGTCTGATTTCAAATCAGAAGGGTTCGAGTCCCTTTGTGTTTGTTTAATTTCATTAGCTCAGCAAAATTGTACATGTTTGCAATTTCCCGAAAAAAGGCATTGGTCTTGTTGCTTTGAAAAGTCAGGGAACACCCCCCTGAAATGTTCAAAAATGAATGGGAACATATTGGCACCGTTCGAAACATATACACGGTGTCCAATACCACCCAATTCGGCGTCGTTTCATTCAAAGTTGATGGCAAGTGCCAAGTGTAACACTGCAAAAATCCAACAGATGGCGAGTGCGCTCCACCGTGATTTTTCATATTGCAAATGTAACACAAGTCAAGACCCAAAAGTAAAATTTAAAAAGTACAAAGAACTCTTTCTTTCAATCTTGCGATACAGAATCAGACACAATAATACTCAGGCTTGCAATATTATATTATTAAAAATGAATAACAATGTGCTAGCTTTTCAAAGCAACAAGAACAGTGCCTTATTTTGGGAATTGTTTGTTTGTTGTTTGTTTATATTTAATTTTATATTTTATATTTAACTAATTGTTTATATTAGTTGAGTTAATGAAATTAAACGACCACGAAAATGCCTCAAAACTTTAATTTTCTGGTTCGAAGTCAGACGCCTTATCCACTTGTCAACACCTTCTACTCCATGTACGCCGATATGACATCAAACAGACGTTGCTTAGCAACAACAGACATCAAAGTTGTGAACCTGTCTGAATGACAAGTACGAAGAGACTTTTTCCCTCAATCTTGCGATGCAGAATCAGACACAATATTTCTCAGGCCTTGCAGTCTTAGATTATTAAAGTTGAATAACAATGTCCTAGTTTTTATATTTATACAGGTATACTATGACCAATAAGCATACTAAATACTCAATTCATGTCACTAACAGTACAGTTAGTGCGAGTATTCGAACACAGCTAAGGCCAAATCAGGAAGTGCAATCGCCTTTTAAAACCTCTTAGAGCTCTCTTGAATTTTTTCAACATTTTGTTAAAAATCGCGCAAAATTTCAACGTCCTGCTACTCATTCCAGGAATATAGTATATGCATATGATTAGTATGTGTGGATAGAAAACACTCGGAAGTTTCTAAAACTGGTTAAATCATGTCTGTGACTATAACAGAACGTGAAAATCCCAAGAAAAACCTGTTCACAAAAAAAAAAAAGTATTCATCCGCCAGTTTAGATAGCGGCCAGTTTACAGTTCCTACAGCTTCCACACGATGTCACCAGTACTGGCAATTGGGTTGGAATTAATCCTTGGTGAAATGAGAAATAGGCACTTCCTGTCATCCAGTACACGGGAGGAAGTTTATGGAAGAGAGAAAATGGACCATGATTTCAAGAGTAGTTGCTATTGAATACAGATCGCCCCGTGATCAATTTAAATGTTTATTAACGTTTACAAATACCTAAAGTTGGGTTACAAAAGTAGTTTGAAGTGTTTTGTTAAAGTTTATAGGCAACTTTTTTAATTTTAAAAAATGACGTTGCGTTTTGGAAAGCAGTTTTTTCCTGGATCAGACGGGCTATATAAATGGACATTTTGGGTATACATGGACAGATTTAATCGAAAAAAAAGACCCAATTGTGATGTTTATGGGACATAGGAGTGCAAACAAAGCTCGTCAAAGGTAATGAATGTTTTATATTTTATTTCTGCGTTTTGTGTAGCGCCGGCTACGCTAATTATTTTGTTTACGTCCCCTTCAGGTATTTCGGGGGGTTGCATGCTATCAGATAATAGCTTCTCATGCTTTCGCCGAAAAGCATTTTAAAAATCGGACATGTTGGCTAGATTCACAACGAGTGTAGCTTTAATTCAGTACCCTGCATGCGTGTTTTAATGAAAGTTTGAGTTTTAGCGAGTACTATTAGCATTTGGCGCTACGCATTTCCATTTCCTGTTGGCTAGGTGAGACGCTGGCGTCTCGGTGGCCGTAAGAGGTTAAACCTGAATGACAATTGTCTTGCCTCATAGAGATAGATAAATCTTCTTAGGGCTGAGATCCCACTAACGGGATCGATATGACATCAGCCAGTGAAAGTGCAGGGCGCCAAATTCAAAACAACAGAAATCTCATACAAGTATTTCACACCATTTTAAAGATACACTTCTTGTTAATCCCAACACAGTGTCCGATTTCAAATAGGCTTTAGGGCGAAAGCACCACAAACGATTATGTTAGGTCAGAGCCAAGTCTCAGAAAAACACAGCCATTTTTCCAGGCAAAGAGATTAGTCACAAAAATCAGAAATAGAGATGAAATTAATCACTAACCTTTGATGATCTTCATCAGATGACACTCATAGGACTACATGTTACACAATACATGTATGTTTTGTTCGATAAAGTACATATTTATATCAAAAAAGCATAAGAAGCTATGATCTGATGATAGCACAATAGTAAACAAAGAGGGTAGCATATTTCAACCCTGCAGACGCTACACAAAACACAGAAATAAAATATAAAACATGCATTACCTTTGACGAGCTTCTTTTGTTGGCACTCCAATATGTCCCATACACATCACAATTGGTCCTTTTGTTTGACTAATTCTGTCCATATATATCAAAATGTCCATTTATTTGACGCGTTTGATCCAGAAAAAAACTGCTTGCAAAAAACGCAACGTCACTACAAAATATTTCAAAAGTTGCCTATCAACTTTGCCAAAATATTTCAAACTACTTTTGTAATACAACTTTAGGTATTTTTAAACGTTAATAATCGATCAAATTGTAGATTGTTCTATCTGTGTTCAATACAGGAAGATAACAAACCAACATTACTTTTCACGTCTTGCGCACTCTCAACAGTGTTACCCAGTTCCTAGATGGCCTACTTCTTCATTGCACAAATGAATAACCTAAACCAAATTCCTGAAGACTGGTGACATCCAGTTGAAGCGGTAGGAACTGAAAACAGGTTCCTAAGAAGTATAATTTGCCAATGAGAATTTCAGTGAACATACAGAGACCAAAAAAATAATAATTCTGAACGGTTAGTCCTCGGGGTTTTGCCTGCTACATAGGTTCTGTTATACTCACAGACATGATTCAAACAGTTTTAGAAACTTCAGTGTTTTCTCTCCAAATAATATGCATATCTTATATTCCTGGCACGAGTAGCAGGATGTTGAAATTGGGCACGCTATTTATCCTAAAGTGAAAATGCTGCCCCCACTTCACAGTAGAAGCATCAAACAAGGTTCTAAAGACTGGTGACATCTAGTGGAAGCCTTAGGAAGTGCAACATGAACAATATCCCACTGTATCTTCAATAGGGAATGAGTTGAAAAATGACCAACCTCACATTCCCCACTACTTGCCTGCCATATGTGTTCTGTTATACTCACAGACATCATTCAAACTGTTTTTTAAACTTCAGAGTGTTTTCTATCCAAATATATTAATACTATGCATATCTTAGCTTCTGGGACTGAGTAGCGGGCAGTTTACTCTGGGCACCTCTGGACAACTTATTCAGCCAAGCTACTCAATACTGCCCCCAGCCATAAGAAGATAAAAGACTCATCTATGTATCTGTGCAAATATGGGCAGCACAATTGAGGCTATCCTCATATTAAAGTAGTAACATTTCTTCTTCACGATTGTCTGAGCCCTTCTGATGACCCGATTGGACATGACTTCAACAGGGTCACCAGTAGGGCTCAGCCAATGAAGTTCGTAGTCCCACCCAGAGGACTACATTCAAATTGTGAAAGTGCATGCAAATGCAGCATTTTGGCCATCAGAGGCCAATATCATTCTCTCTGTCTGGGCTACAATTGTAGACAGTTGGGTAATTATGCTTTTCACCTGTGAAAGGCCGTTGTGCTGCTAATGAGGGAGTTCTATTAACCTGACATGAATGGATAAAAGCGATGAGGGAGGAGCACCCTTCTAAAATTGAACAGTAGCCATACATTTAGGTTTTTGTCCTAACACTACACAGCTGATTCAGATTAACAAAGCTGATTGATTATTTGAATCAGCTTTGTAGGGCTATGGGAATAAAAAGAAAACATGCAGCCTTTTGGGGTGCAGGTGACTGAGTGTGGGAAGCCTTTGTCATAGGGTAAAAGTTGCATACCCCTGGGCTATAGGCTGCACACCTTGGGTCAAATATTAGGTTCGGTAGCTGTGTATTTTATCGAAACTATTCTGTTCTACAATGGTTATTTTCCTTAGCTCAGGGTAAGAAGTAGCAGGCCTAGAGACTTATGCGATGCAAACATTTGAGTTGTGTTCTTCTATCATAATATTTTGTCAAATGCCTTACAGGTTGTTTTGCCTATTGATGGCAGCTGTGGGCATACAAGCACAATAGACACCTATAAGTATGCATTTTGCACCCTGTAAATTCAAGCACTAAGCGTTTGACAATATATTTTTAACTAACCTTTCCCATTCCAGATGACCTGAATGCCTTGGTAACGTTATTCGTTTGAGTGTCGCTCCTCTTTTTGAAGAGGTTGATGCTGTCTTCAGTGAGTTTGCCTCTTCTCTCCTTTCATAATTCATGGCTTGATATTGCTTGTCAACTATTGTGTTCACACCATCTCCATCCCTTCCAGATGACACACAAATCATAAACCTGACGCCTGGCCTTGCTACTCAGTGTGCCTTCAGCTATAAATTTGACCCCATGTTTTTTGTGTGTCTTGCTTTTCCCAAAACATGGTAACCCTAAGCACTGTAGTGTTTGTCCATTTGAAGTTCAAGCAGTTTGCCTTTCAGTGTCACTGCATTTGCAAACCATAATGTAGCAATGTCATTTTATTTAACCTTTGACATGGAGTCATGCTGAGACCAGGCTCTTTTACAGATGAGCCCTGCATACACAAAGATACAAGTCAATATTTGCATCACTAGATGTAAAAATGAAATAATTGAAAACAAACACATTCTTCAGTAAAAAGGTCCTCAATAAGCCTGCGTTGCCGTAGAGGTGGTAATTCATAACATTTTAAAGCATGAAGGTTATTAGAAGTACGGTGCCAGAAACATTGGAGCAGTTTCACTGAACTCTGTGGATATCGAAAGGATCTCCATTGTTAGCCACCCCTGGGTCTGGTATCTCTTACCTCTAAGTTAACGATGACATAAGGTACAGCAGAAGTTTATGGAGGGCTTTCAGAGGGCCAGCCAACTTTCTGATACAGACTGCAGTGATGTGAACTACTGAGCAATTCTCCTGTAGTGTGGCTTCAATACAGTGGCAGCTGCATTCATATAGCCTATTTTGCCACAGTTTTTAACTTGCATGAATGTCACCTGAATTATTTGTTTTTTGCTATATAATGAAAGGCTTTTTTTCCCTTCCCCCTTCATTTTAGGATGATACGATGTTCAGCTTGGTCATGCAGTTCAGGCTGCCAGGAAACCACATGACTGAAGACCCTGTGTATAGAGTGGGAAAAACCTGTAGCTACACCCCCTGGACCTCCCGAGAGATTCTGTGCGACCGCAACTACATGGAGGCAAGTGAGCAGAGCATGCCCCAAATGGACATGTTTACAGTCGAGCTTGTCGTACTGCCTGTATAAATGATCTGTCTAGAGCTACAACTGTCCAGTGTTTCATTTCTTCTGCGACACAACGTAGAGGTCTTGTCTCTCTCTCTCTCTCTCTCAATTCCACTCGCCTCTTCAAAATGCACATAGGACAACTTTAGTGGTGAGGAATCTTGGCCTATTCTCAATGCATTTAAGGAGGCGAGTGGACAGATTGAGAACTGGCCCTTGATTTCCTATTGTATGGGAGGGAGAAAGGCCATTATTCCCTATGCATTTTCTTCTCTAGGTGTCTGTCAGAAGGACTCTTCCAGACATCCAAACCATCCCCGAACAGCCCACTGGGGGCCCGAAAGCAAGGAGCGCCAACTTCCGGAGAGGAGCTGAGGTAGCCAAATTTCAGTTTCTGTAATTTCACTACAACATGACAGGATGGCGCTAAACAAAATGTGCGTTTGTTGACAGTTTTGTTTAATTCATATTTCCATTTCCTGAGACAGGCTGTTGCTTCAGGATACAAAATGACAGCAGTCGTCTTTAGTCCTAGCAAGAAGGTAATGGATGAGTTCCAAAGAAAGGGCTATGCAATAGCCAACACTCTCACACGGCTGGTGTTAAGAAGCCCTCATAATGCAGAGGAGACATACCTCCAGAATGTAAGCTGACTTTCTCCACTTCCTCCATGAACTGGGTCATGTTCAGTAGAGCAAACATTTGGAAATGGTGGCCCTACCGGAACTCTGCAACATATTGTTAATACGGTTTGCCCTACTGAACACGGCCCTGGTGTGGTTGCTGGGGTTCCGATGCGGGTGCTCTCAACCTTCTTTGAGCAGAAGTGGCTGGTTACTCGAATAGATGCCACGGCTGTTTGTCCAACACCAGGTTGAGTGTGAAATAATTTAAGATCCTTAAAACCCAGTTCTTAATTGGCTCTAGACAAGACTTCCATTTGTGTTATGCAGTGTTCAGTTGGGAAAATGTTTTGGGGTGAACTTTTTCCAAATAATGGCACATTTGTTTTCAGTTGCAAAATGTTCTGTTATGATGTGCACTTGGCTTCTTGTTTCACTGCAGAGGCAGTGGCCTTTACTCCAGAAGTGATCACCTGGTACATGCCCAAGCACAGACCCACTTTTCGCCTCTGATGCCTTCACCATGTTGGAGATGTACATGGGAATTGACGCTAAGAGGCTGGACACTGAGGAAATGGCTGCAGAAACTACTCGGTTTTAGTCACAGAGGCTCATATTATTGTTGAATTTCCGGTGGGGGCAGTTGGCGGCTATTTCAAGATCAGCGTTGGATGAGTAAAATGTTCCTGTTTAATTTCTAAATCTAATTTGTAGAGCCTTTTTTACTGCAGCAGTTGTCAGTGCTTTGCAGTAACCCTTTGCCATCTCTCATGGGTAAACTCCTAGAAACGTTGTCTTGTAAAATGTTTCTTATTGAGCAATTCTGCTTAATCAGGCCAATATACAATGGATTGCAAAATTGTGTGAATGATGCATAAAATGACACTTAAACATACTCTGCCGCTTGTCTTTGCACTTTGTCCTTTAGCCGCTTGAAATTTGAGACCAAATATCCACACTAAAGTATTGTTTACCTGACTTTTTTTGGAGCCGGTAGCTTTGCCACTGTCAACTGAATGCAAGCAACACCCAGCTGCTGTTTACATATTGTGCAAGTGTTTACTTTAAGTGTCAGTTGCTTTGAAAATGCACACCACCAGAAATGCAAGTTGACAACCATATACCTACCAGCACTCAAGTCTGGTTAACAATACTTTCCTTTGGATATTTTGTCTTAAATTACAAGCGGCTAAAAGACAAGCGGTAGAATAATTGACCTGTTTTTGCACTCCAATTGTGTATTACAGCCTGACTGCATCACTCATCTCCCTTACAGAGCCATATTCAGGATGACCAGTACTTTGTCACTTACACCATTGAGCCCATGCTTGAGTTTCTGTGGATCGAGGAGGTCGCACACGAGGACACCAGCTACAAAGTCCTCTCCGATGGCCAGGCCTCAACAAGTTCGCAACTGTGAGTCTGGTTTAGTTAAATAGACCTTCAGGATGGAGGTGCCCTTCTCAGACCCGGTGGTCTTTAAGGAGGTGTGTTTCTGTTAAATGCAAAGCCACACACAGTGATTTGTACATGCCCTAATAAGTGGGCCACCAACAAAATATAAATAATGGCACAAATGTACTTTGTATCCCTCATTTACTCAAGTGTTTCCATTATTTTGGTAGTTGTATGCATTCACTTGCCAATAGTGCTTGATTTAGAGGAATGAGGGCAACATTACTTTAAGTACACTGCTCAAAAAAATAAAGGGAACACTTAAACAACACAATGTAACTCCAAGTCAATCACACTTCTGTGAAATCAAACTGTCCACTTAGGAAGCAACACTGATTGACAATAAATTCCACATGCTGTTGTGCAAATGGAATAGACAACAGGTGGAAATTATAGGCAATTAGCAAGACACCCCCCAATAAAGGAGTGGTTCTGCAGGTGGTGACTACAGACCACTTCTCAGTTTCAATGCTTCCTGGCTGATGTTTTGGTCACTTTTGAATGCTGGCGGTGCTTTCCCTCTAGTGGTAGCATGAGACGGAGTCTACAACCCACACAAGTGGCTCAGGTAGTGCAGCTCATCCAGGATGGCACATCAATGCAAGCTGTGGCAAGAAGGTTTGCTGTGTCTGTCAGCGCAGTGTCCAGATTATGGAGGCGCTACCAGGAGATAGGCCAGTACATCAGGAGACGTGGAGGAGGCCGTAGGAGGGCAACAACCCAGCAGCAGGACCTATACCTCCGCTTTTGTGCAAGGAGGAGCAGGAGGAGCTCTGCCAGAGCCCTGCAAAATGATCTCCAGCAGGCCACAAATGTGCATGTGTCTGCTCAAACGGTCAGAAAGACTCATGAAGGTGGTATGAGGGGCAGACGTCCACAGGTGGGGGTTGTGCTTATAGCCCAACACCGTGCAGGACGTTTGGCATTTGCCAGAGAACACCAAGGTTGGCAAATTCTCCACTGGCGCCCTGTGCTCTTCACAGATGAAAGCAGGTTCACACTGAGCACGTGACAATCTGGAGACGCCGTGGAGAACGTTCTGCTGCCTGCAACATCCTCCAGCATGACTGGTTTGGCGGTGGGTCAGTCATGGTGTGGGGTGGCATTTCCTTGGGGGGCCGCACAGCCCTCCATGTGCTCGCCAGAGGTAGCCTGACTGCCATTAGGTACCGAGATGAGATCCTCAGACCCCTTGTGAGACCATATGCTGGTGCGGTTGGCCCTGGGTTCCTCCTAATGCAAGACAATGCTAGACCTCATGTGGCTGGAGTGTCAGCTGTTCCTGCAAGAGGAAGGCATTGATGCTATGGACTGCCCCACCCGTTCCCCAGACCTGAATCCAATTGAGCACATCTGGGACATCATGTCTCGCTCCATGCACAACAGACTGTCCAGGAGTTGGCGGATGCTTTAGTCCAGGTCTGGGAGGAGATCCCTCAGGAGACCATCCGCCACCTCATCAGGAGCATTCCCAGGCATTGTAGGGAGGTCATACAGGCACGTGGAGGCCACACACACTACTGAGCCTCATTTTGACTTGTTTTAAGGACATGACATCAAAGTTGGATCAGCCTGTAGTGTGGTTTTCCACTTTAATTTTGAGTGACTCCAAATTCAGACCTCCATGGGTTGATAAATTTGATTTCCATTGATAATTTTTGTGTGATTTTGTTGTCAGCACATTCAACTGTGTAAAGAAAAAAGTATTTAATAAGAATATTTCATTCATTCAGATCTAGGATGTGTTATTTTAGTGTTCCCTTTATTTTTTGAGCAGTGTATATAGTTTTTTTTAATAGACCCCATATGTACTTAGTTGTCAGTTGATGTTGAATAAGGTTCTGTTACAACAATGCTATCAATTGACCAATGCTTTTAACTTCACTACAGAGAAGGGCGGAACAAGGTGTCACAACCTTCACTCTTCAGCTGATCTACGGCCTGGTCATCTTTCCAGAGCACGCTCCTCTCTCACTCTGCCATTGTGGACATTGTACTGCTGGACATTGGTATGTCTCTGGGCTACGCCAAACTACTGTTGAATGGTTTCCTCTCGTTAATGATTGCCCTGAAAGAAAATTGGCAGTGAAAGTCCAACTAGCCATACTGTAGGTTTTTCCTATGTGTTCTCTCTACAAAGAAAATGTTAAGCTTTAGAGTATTTGGACCCAGTTGTCCTGTTCCTGATTTGCCAGGATCGTGTTTATTCAGGCCCACCGTTGCAAAACAAGGGTTTCTTCTTGGACAAGTTCAAGTAGTACCTTCCTGTTTTTTGTGCTTAATAAACACAACCCTGTTTGTCCTTGTAGTGCCACCCTCAGTCACTGGCAACTGTGATCAGGAAAACTTCCACATCACTGTGGACTACAGGAACCAAGAGCCCTTTTTCGTGGTCTTGGTTGGTCTTGGTTGGCAAGCGGCTGTTTAACCATGAGCTTGCTCAACAGTATTTAACAGAGGGCGACGCAGACTTCACCATCACATTGCCTTTCTCTTCGCCGGACGCAGTGTTTGAGGTACGACGCTCTCCCAAAACATTTTAACCTAAATTGCTGCCGCTAGCCTCGCTTTCCTTACCTTGTATACATGCATACAATATTGGAATAATGAACTCTCCCATTGGTTCCCAGTTGGTTCACTCGTCCTCTGTCAGGAGCAGACTGGATGTGGCTCTGTTGAAGTCCTACACAACATGGCCTAATTTTATCTCAAGAATTTAAATTGGGTAACTATTGAAAGATGACTTATTTTTCCTACATTGTAATGGGCTACAATGACTTTGCAAATTACACTTCATTTTCAGTATCTGGATGCATGTTACACCAAGCAGTGTAGTGAAGCAACTTTATTGGTCAAAACCATTCATTTGGGGGATGGGGTTTGCAAAATGCTATCAAATCACGCAATTTGACCATTTTTATGAAATGGTCGTAAAAACCTAAATTTGGCCATGTGGACACAAGGCTCATCTGTCACGGGAGTAACTTTGCAGCTGTTTATTAAATCAGAGATGTCACAGCAGTTTAAAAAAACAGGCTGAAAATGTTTTGTATATCATAGGACAAGACACCACATTCACATGGCTGTGAACGAAATGGGCAGTTCAGCAACTATATTGTTGTGCAAAAACTGACCATCGTCTGTCAGCTCAAGTGGCTTTGTACTGGTGTGGACGTTTGTCTTCAGATTTCACAAATCCCTTTTTGCTAGTATCCGGCAGTTAAACAGTAAACGATAACCCTCCCAAAGATGCAAATAAAAAAAGTAGGCCTAAACTGTCAATGCATAGGTTACTTTGTATAGTAGAGCTGCGCCCATCACAGAAGTCCTCCACGTGTGATTCCGATGCCATGGGTGTAGAATTTATTTTGTGACCAATTTTTCTGACAGCGGAAGAATTGCTATGGCGCATTGCATGAAATTCTTAAAATGAAGTACTTATTTTGAAAAATATGATTGCCTTGTTGATGATACCGACTGTCTATTTGGCAACTTTGGTTAAACCACGGTCAATTGATCAATATTCAAGTCGCCTGTAGTCTGACCATTCTGGATCATTTAGAATTTTAAGAACCATTTAGAGGGACATCTCGCCTCATGTCAATGTAATTGAATATACATGTTTGACATCCGTCATTTAGCAAGCCATTGCAGTAGACCAAATGTAATATTGTTGATGGAAAATAAATGTGCATTCTTCAAGTAGGCAGCCCAATTTCTGTTCTTTAAAATAAAATAAATGTACTAAATCAGATTCATCCAGGTCTGATGGGCCAAAAGGTCAGAAATTAAAACCAACAAACCACTGTCGTAACGTGACCTTGAATTATCTGAGGACTGTTTAATTGTTAGCCGACTCTAAATGAATCATGTTAGGATTTGGGGTGCCGGAAGCGGTTTCACAGAGTTACTGTCTCCCGACTTAAACTCTAGATGGTAGAAATCTATTACATTGATAAAGTCAACTTATTAACCATTACATCGTACCCTCCTTGCAGCTGCAAAAACCCCAGCCTTATGATTCGGTACTATACAAATTTGTTTAATTTAATTACTAGCTAACTAAATAACACAGGCTAAACACACAGTCCCTAGCGGACTACACAATATGACGGATTTTTACAAGTTGTCTGTCCACCCCCCCGAACCAGCGCTAGCTTGGTGTGAAAGCATAAATGTATTTGTGGGATAACGCCGTGGAAAGGTAGGTGGTTGGGTCTTCTCTCTGATTGGCTACATGAGGTCACAATGTCATTGGTTGTTCGTGGCTCCAATGACTGGTCTTGAACAGAACTACAGGATGGATTTTCCTTTCATTTGTTCTGGAAGATGGGCTAATCAACCCTGTCACTGATTCCTCAGTGGGTGATGAGAGTAGCATGGTTTGGATATAGTAGCAGAATAGTCCCACTTAAGTTCGCTTTTCTAGGTACTTGTGAGTTTAGGAAAGTTCCAAACGTGTAGCTTGCGCCTCACGATTTTCTGGTCTAATGTTAACTCTGGCCGCCGGGGACGGTTCTGTCAGTCTGACCCGCTCTCTGATGTTCCTCGTGGCATGGCTACTTACTATGCACGTTTTCTAGGGGAGTTTCTCTAACACGTTCAAAAGTGAATACTGGAACAATATTTCTAACATAAGACTGGTTTTTACTAGAAAAGTGCTCACTCTACAGGTAGGAAGTCTCGAGCCTTTACATTGCATATGAAATATGTTTTTTCAAGGCATTCCTTTAGTTCATACTGGAGGGGGAGAAGGAACCCACTTCTGCTGTAAATTGATCTGATCCTCACAGGACAGTCATGACACCACCACAAGACTTCTTACACAAGGCGGTCGGGGTTTGCAGCATTTTCTTGTTCCTAACTTAGTCCCTCTCTCCACTGGCAGCTGTGAGAACCCTGAGGAACCATACCGTGTGGTCTTCTGATGCCAGGGTCCACTCCCCCCCCCCATCCCCCTCACTCACGTCAAACGCTTTGAGGGCTATATGTTTTCCTTCGCCGAGGATGCGGTTGAGCTGAGTGGCCAGGTAACAAAGTTCACCCAACAATCTTTATTGGTTAATTTTGTGAGTGGAAATCATCCCTTTAAAAAAAAAATCTGACACCATCATATCTTTGATTCCTAGGTCTTTGTCCATTGTGATGTGGTCATCTGTGATGCCAGTAGTCCCTCTGGCGGCCCCTGTAGTGGACAATGTGTGAATCAGGACAACCCGAAAAGAGGTATGTCTTGTTTTATGCTTTTCAGACCCTGGCAGACCATAACTGAACTAATAGGTTCTCTCTCAACATGTCAAAGACATCTTTGAGGAGCGTCATTTATATGTTTCTTCTGGATACATTCTTTGGGTGTAATGTCTTGTTCTAACATGTCAAATAAATTGTTCTATATAAAACAATCCTAACCGTTGGAGCTACCTTAATTGTATCTGATTTGCGTTTAACACCATGTCGTAGGCTTGTCATCTGACGTGTATCAATCAACCCTTTTGTAAGCATGGAACTCTTATCTCCCTCTGGTGGATGGTTCAGTGTTGCACACCAATTTCCCGTCTAGGACAAACAATGGGTGTCAAAACAAAAGCTTTCCAATGTCCAGTAGGATGAACTGACTCAATGTTATAGCAGATGGTGGTTTGCCAAAGTGAGCCCAGCAGGGTTGTGGTTGGTCATTTTCAACTGAAATTACAACTTTCCTTGATACCTCTCACTAGCTTGGTTTCCATCCAAATATGGACATTTTCTCTTAATGATATGCATGTCAATCTCAAATGGGAAGAGCTTGACTTCATCACTACCTGTTTGTGTAAGAAGTGTTGACGAGCTGTCTGTTTTTAAAACTACTAGCACACAGCTTGGACACCCATGCATTCCCCACAATCTCCAAGTCCGAACTACGGAAGGTACAGGGCCATGAATATTTTGCAATCTATTCCGCATTAGGATAAGATTTACACACCGTACGGAACAGCGGGGACTGACGAGACACACCCTTTTAAAAGTTGCGAGCTTGCACCGCGGGATGGCTTCATTGCTCCAGACCACCACATTATTTATATTTATATATATATAAAATATACACACGTATTTTAGTTATTACCACACATGAGATTCCGATATTGTAGCCTGTACATTGAATATATTCACCGATCATGTCCTCTTCCTTGGCAAATAAAGGTGCGGTTCAGGTATGACTGACATTCTTTGTCAGTCATATCAAACGATGCGGTGTCTGCATGTGTATTACAATTATACACCAACATTGTTTACTGCTCCTGGGATATCAATGATTACAATAGACTAAACATGATTTAATTTGTAATTCATATGCATAGGTCGTTTTTCCTGTATATATCTAACTCCATTAATCTGAGGACAGAGGATAGGATTCCAAACAGTGGAGAATGTGAAACGCTTTATTGAAAGTGCATTTTAATTGTAATATTATAAGAGTTCAATCTTGGCCCGGCAGGTGGGTAGAGCATTGGACTAGTAACCAGAAGAATCCCTGAGCCCCTGAACAAGGCAGTTCCTAGGCCGTCGTTCTTATCTGACATGCCTAGTTAAAAGGTAGGCAAATCTGTACTTCAATGCACATATGGTGCGTATTAGAAGATGAGGTGGGGGGAGAGAGCATATGATTCATGAATGACAGTGCTACCCTAATATTCTCTGTTCATCCCAATTGCGCTGTCGGGACTGGATTCCTCTCACATCAACATACCTGCAGAGGAGAGGGCATGATTAATCGTTTTTATTTTAACACTGTCACGGTCTTCCTCCTCTTCATCTGAAGAGGAGAGGCGAGAAGGATCAGAGGACCAAAATGCGGCGTGGTATGTGAATTTTAATCAAGAGAACACTGCAACACTATACAAAAACAATAAACCAATGACGACCGTGAAGCTACAAATGAGACCTGTGCTGACACAAGCCACTAACATAGACAATCACCCACAAACAAACAGTGCAACCCAGGCTACCTAAGTATGATTCTCAATCAGAGACAACTAATGACACCTGCCTCTGATTGAGAACCATACTAGGCCGAAACATAGAAATCCCCAAATCATAGAAAATCAAACACAGACTGCCCACCCAAATAAATACAAAACAAAGGAAATAAAGGTCAGAACGTGACAAACACGGTCAGTCATCTTAAATCAGGAGGTGAAATGCAAAACTGACCTTGGATCATTAACTCTGGGATTTCAATGTAAAGCATCTCTTTAATAATACTTCCTGTTGACTCAACCAAGTGACATCTCACCTATGATCAGGCCGTGCCCTCTGTCAGCCAGTTCAGATGCGGGAGGGGTTCAACAAAACAGCTGATATAACCTAGAGGATTTAGGGGGAGAGGGATGACGTGGACACCACACACAAGTGGCTACAGAGTACTTTAAGCTGAAAAACAGACCCGTGAGGAAAAACAATAGAAGATAATGCCAATAGGTGTCTGCGTCACATACAGTATCTAATTTCAAAGTGTACCTGAAACATTTAAATATAGAGGGCTGTGTTTCTCATCAAATCAAATGTATTTATATAGCCCTACGCACATCAGCTGATATCTCAAAGTGCTGTACAGAAACCCAGCCTAAAACCCCAAACAGCAAGCAATGCAGGTGTAGAAGCACGGTGGCTAGGAAAAACTCCCTAGAAAGGCCAAAACCTAGGAAGAAACCTAGAGAGGAACCAGGCTATGTGGGGTGGCCAGTCCTCTTCTGGCTGTGCCGGGTGGAGATTATAACAGAACATGGCCAAGATGTTCAAATGTTCATAAATGACCAGCATGGTCGAATAATAATAAGGCAGAACAGTTGAAACTGGAGCAGCAGCACGGCCAGGTGGACTGGGGACAGCAAGGAGTCATCATGTCAGGTAGTCCTGGGGCATGGTCCTAGGGCTCAGGTCCTCCGAGAGAAAGAAAGAGAGAAGGAGAGAATTAGAGAACGCACCCTTAGATTCACACAGGACACCGAATAGGACAGGAGAAGTACTCCAGATATAACAAACTGACCCTAGCCCCCCGACACATAAACTACTGCAGCATAAATACTGGAGGCTGAGACTTGGTTATTGCAAGACTAACCCATGGTTTGTCAGCAACAGATCGTCCAGTGGAAATGTTTGTGGTGTAAATCTGAAAATTAGCAGCTGACATCTTAAGGGTTTTTTAATTAATGCACGCAAGACATATTCCACGGCGAAAAAGAACACAACAGTTTAATTACCTCTGGTGATGGACACTTTTTGCCAGCAATAAAGCTTCCACGGCCTGGTCCTCACACAGTGAACATCTGGCAATATCTACATTTTCGACCCCCTTGGTCAGCTCGCTCTCAAAGTTAAGAAAACAATAACTGATAAGTCAATACAGCCCAGTGCTGCTAACCTGAGATGCCATCTTCGTACGTGTCCGCTTTGACTTCCTTTTGTGTCGGTAAAAAAGTGGCTTTCAGAACAATTTTTGATTTCGACAAAAAGACAAAACAATTTGACTGTGAATAACCACACCTTCATACAAACGTGCTACTGTATGCAGAATTCTTCACTAGTAACTGAAGACGCTGCCCTATCCTGCCAGCACGCCCACAAGCGAGCCACTCCAGAGCAGAATGATGACCCGTGGAAGATGGAAAGGAATGAGAGGGGAACAGCAATTTGTTGCAAGTTGGGCTAATAGCTGAACAATAGACTATTCAACCTTTACTAAAGAATTGTCTGATAGCCGAGCTAGATGTGAACCCCTCCCCCCTCACAGACCAGATTTTCCACAACGAACAATGTAATGACTGTTCAAATAAGTTACCTTACACATTATGTTGGCTGACAATTTGTTAGCTATGCTGTCCTTATGAACCACATAGCATGTCATTACACAGCAAGTGTGTACTGGTATGTTAGTAGTTGTACATCAAACTTGCCAGTAGATTAACCTGTTAGATCTACCCCCCCCTTTTTTGAAAATTCTGTTAAAAATCGCGCAACTTTTCAGCGTCCTGCTACTCATGCCAGGAATATAGTATATGCATATGATTAGTATGTGTGGATAGAAAACACTCTGAAGTTTATAAAACTGGTTAAATCACGGCTGTGACTATAACAGAGCGTGTGTTTCATTGAAAAACGCAAGAAAAACTGCTCTCTGAAAGCAAAAAATAATTTCCATAAGTCACTTCCACCAGTTGTTAAAGGACAACAGAATTTAATGGAAATTTGCCTGCACTTCATACAAATTCCGCACGATGGCGCCATTGTACTAATTTTCAATCGAATTAATTGTTGGAAAATCCATCTGTCTGACCCCAAGTTTTCCAGTCTTCACCCGGATGCAGTTCAAGGAGAGATCAGATTGCATTGTTTTTGAAGTGAGGACCTATTGAAGAGACATCGCCCTGTAATCGTTTTGATAGATTATAAACGTTTACTAATACCTAAAGTTGGATTACAAAAGGATTTCGAAGTGTTTTGTGAAAGTTTATCGTCGACTTTTTTAATTTTAAAAAATTACGCAGCGTTTAAAAACGATGAATTTTTCTGAATGACACTACTTCAATACAAAGCTATTTTGGGTATATATGGACCGATTTAAACGAAAAAAAGACCCAATAGTGATGTTTATGGGGCATATAGGAGTGCCAAGAAAGAAGCTCGTCTAAGGTAATGAATGTTTTATATTTTATTTCTGCGTTTTGGGTAGCGCCGTCTATCGCAAAATCTGTTGTTTACGTGTCGAGCTGGCATTTTGGGGGGTGCATGCTATCAGATAATAGCTTCTGATGCTTTCGCCGAAAAGCATTTTAAAAATCTGACTTGCTGGCTAGGTTCACAACGAGTGTAGCTTTAATTTAATACCCTGCTTGTGAATTTTGATCAAGGTTTGAGTTTTAACGAGTACATTTAGCATTTAGCGTAGCGCATTTGCATTTCCAGGTGCCTACTTGGGACATGTGCGTCTCAAGTAGATTCAAGAAGTTAACTATAGACTTGATTCAAGCATTTCGCTACACTCGCATTAACATCTGCTAACCATGTGTATGTGACAAATAAAATTTGATTTGATTGTTCTCGTCATTCTTAGTTTAACTACATGGTATAGTCGTTGTGCTTTCATAAATTCATTCTGGCTAGCTACAGGCTGGACAATAGGAGTCAAAATTCACCCAAGGCTCAAAAACAGCTTAATAAGAACGTTGACTAAGCTGGAACACTAGCGTGAGCCCATAGCAAATGAATGGAATCGAACGTTCGCAGAGATAGTTTTGACTGGAGTGATGCTTAGGATTCCATTAAAAATCTATCCCGTTTTATTTTACCACTACAATCTGTTCGCAGGACGAAACTGAAGGAAATAAACTAGTGTAGAAAGTGAACATCCGCACCTCGATGGTGTCAACTGTGCTTATGTCTGCGTAATGAAAAAGTATGGGGAAAAATACCTTTCTCTGGCCTAGCGATCGATGACAAACGAGCTCGCTGCCCAGATATACATAATTACAAAGAAAAGATTCTCCAGATTTTTAAATGGTGCCTGTGTAACAGTTTTACTTCCGTCCCGAACCAGGGACCCTCTTTACACATAGACAACAGCCACCTTGGAATCATCGTTACCCATCGCTCCCTTGCAGAGCAAGGGGAACAACTACTTCAAAGTCTCCCATAGAGCTCAATTTTTATGGAATTGAGAGCGACGCAGACTCGGTCTCAACCCTTAAGTCTTTATTGAACACTCTTCTCATCAGTAGGTCCTATGATTGATTGTAGTCTGGCCCAGGAGTGTGGAGGTGAACGGCACTGGAGCAACGAACCACCCTTGCTGTCTCTGCCCGGCCAGTTCCCCTCTCTCCACTGGGATTCTCTGCCTCTAACCCTATTACAGGCGCTTAGTCACTGGCTTACTGGTGCTCTTCCATGCCATCCCTGGGAGGGGTGCGTCACTTGAGTGGGTTGAGTCACTGACGGGAACTTCCTGTCTGGGTTGGCACCCCCCCTTGGGTTGTGCCTTGGCGGAGATCTTTGTGGACTATACTCGGCCTTGTCTCAGGATGGTAAGTTTTTGGTTGAAGATGACCCCTCTAGTGGTGTGGGGGTTGTGCTTTGGCAAAGTGGGTGGGGTTATATCCTGCCTGTTTGGCCCTGTCCGGTGGTATTGTGGTGTCTCCAGACCCTTCCTGTCTCAGCATCCAGTATTTATGCTGCAATAATTTGTCGGGGTGCTAGGGTCAGTCTGTTAACCTCTCAGTGATCGTTCGGAACGCTTGCGTTCCACCTCGCCAACTGCCAGTGAAATTGCAGGGTGCCAAATTCACAACCACAAATCTCATAATTAAAATTCCTCAACCATACAAGTATTTTACACCATTTTAAAGATACACTTCTCGTTAATCCAACCAGTGTCCGATTTCAAAAAGGCTTTTTGGCAAAAGCAGAACAGAACATTATGTTAAGTCAGCAACTAGTCACAGAAAGCATTCAGCCATTTTCCAACCAAAGAGTTGTCACAAAAAGCAGAAATATAGATCAAATGAATCACTAACCTTTGACGATCTTCATCAGATGACACTCCCAGGACTCAATATTACACAATACATGTATGTTTTGTTCGATCAAGTTCATATTGATGTCCAAAAACCTCAGTATACATTGGCGCCATGTTCAGAAATGCCTCCAAAACATCCAGAGAAATTGAGCCACATCAAATAACAGAAATACTCATCAACTTTGATGAAAGATACAGGTTTAACATATAATTAAAGATTAATTTGTTCTTAATGCAACTGCTGTGTCAAATTTCAAAAACGCTTTACGGCAAAAGCACAATATTCAATAATCTGAGAACAGCGTTCAGCCACAAAAGCACGCCAAGTTGTGGAGTCAACAAAAGTCATAAATAGCATTGTAAATCTTCACTTATCTTCATTTTTCCGCTGTCCTGGTAATTCCCACAAGAGTGCGAATGGAATCATATTGCAAATCTACAAAACATCACGAATCACGACGTGGCATTATCTCCTAAACAGAAAAGACTTTGAAGACGGAACTTGGTGAGCATAGGTTTGACATAATGGGCAGTTGGCCCCGAACAAGATGGCATCTAGGCCTCAACGGTTTTTGAGTTATGGCCATTTTTCTGGGATTAAAGGTCCAAAATGAAAATAGAGCAATAATTTTTCCGCTTCACGTCAAAGTAATGGAACCTACGGTGTCAATAAAAAAAGAACCAGTCATGTATCTATTGTCTTTTAAGAGAAATCGTACCATGTCAAATTGGTGATGTTCAAAAATAGTATTATTATTTTTTAAACCGTTAGATCCAGTTGCAGCGTGTTCATACGAATCTTTTTAAAGTGTGCTTCGGAGCTCTGCGAGAATTCTGTGATTTTCTGAAATAACACACACTCACTAAACCCTCCGTAAATAAGTCAGTTCTTAACGTGAAGACTTAAAACTCAATTCTATAATTGCCTTTGTGATAAATAGTGCATTCAACCCAGTGTACATCGGTCAGTTCTTAACGTAAACACTTAAAACTCAGGATTCTGTAAAGGCATACCCCGATCAGGATATGAGTTGACTTATAGCTTCCTGTGCCAACCGGCAGTCTTATATGGTGTCATAGTGGCTGTTTCGAAAGGTTAAAAAGGTCAGATCTTTTCAGAACTTCATATGTGTGATTAGGCAACCCTCATGAACTGTAAATCAGTCATTTCTCCCATAAAATTTCAAAGAAAAACTAAATCACACACACAGCTCGGAAGGAGGGACATATTGGGGTGCGTAGAGACAGACAGTGCCTGCAATAGTTACCTTTGTTTGAGCTAAAAAAGAACTGTCAGACCTAGAGTTCTGAAACTTTAGAAACCTGTTCTAGACTTCAGGTCGATAGTGCGTTGTGAGTTACTTGGCTCTAGACGGTTCTCGGACCAAGAAACAGCCTCGTACATTTGCAATGACTTCAAAGCATTTTGACCATAACGAAAATGACAACATTTAGAAAAGTCTCAGACCCAATACTAGGTGCATTGAAACCGGCTCGGCCCATAGAGACGGACGCCAACGTTTCTGTCCGATAGCTCATTCAAGGACCCCGTAGTAAGGCATGGAAAAAAAGTGGATTTTCAGCACCAATTAAGGTCTTGCTCGGGCACCAAATGACCTATCGAGCCGAAACTTGGGATTCGGGGTCGCTTCACATAGGCCTACACAATGTCATAACTGGACCCATAGCTAGAACGTAACTACGTGTGTTACGTTTTTATTATGGTTTGAACAGAAGGCTTTGTGAATTATGGATGACATCTAATTGACTGATGGACACTGACTTGCTAGTTGACTTTTGTACATTTGCAATATGTTTAAACGGAGAAGGACCATCACCAAAATGGCATTCTGAAATCAACATTAAAAATGGCATCACCATAGTCTCCAGACTGTGCCGAGTTCAACGAGACGCCCCGCTTGACCGTAGCTTGCTCTGAGTGCAGCGACCTTGAAAAAAGTAGGCCCAAAATGAAGCCTGGCCCTAAATGTCATTTGCTTTTGGGTGACATTGAGAGAACTGTTACGGTGAGAAGCACAATTCGACCTCAGGTACGTTCCCGAGGTCCTCCCGATCTGTGCAAGCCTAACCTTGACCGTGTGGCATTCACCCTTAACAGGTAAAAGGTGTTTACATCAAACAGTTTGCATTGACTTCTCTCCCCATAGGAATACATAGCCTGCACCCCTAAATTCAACCTGAAGCCTATGTGGGTTATGAATGCCGTATGAACCTGTCTTCGATGACAATCCATCAGGCCACTATGAGGTCTACCTGTGAGAATGAGAATCTACCTGTGTTGATTCTAAGCTTCCTGGAGCAACCGGAAGTGATTAAATTCACCCTAAAAGTGTTTTGATAAACACAACCTGCAATGATGAAAATCACTGCATTCAACCCTGTATAGATCAGTCAATTCTTAACAGAAAGACTTTAAACTCAGGATTCTGTAAGAGCCTACTTCAATCAAGACGTGTTTACTTATAGGTGCATTGCGACTGCATCGGCCCATATAGATGGACCCCAACATTTCTGTCCGATAGCTCATTCAAGGACCCCGTAGCAAGGCATGGAGAAAAGTGGATTTTCCGCAACAATTAGGGTCTTGCTCGGGCACCAAATGACCTATCGAGCCAAAACTTGGGATTCACATAGGCCTAAACATAATGTCATAACTTTTTTATTTATTTATTTTACCTTTATTTAACCAGGTAGGCAAGTTGAGAACAAGTTCTCATTTACAATTGCGACCTGGCCAAGATAAAGCAAAGCAGTTCGACAGATACAACAACACAGAGTTACACATGGAGTAAAACAAACATACAGTCAATAATAAAGTATAAACAAGCCTATATACAATGTGAGCAAATGAGGTGAGAAGGGAGGTAAAGGCAAAAAAGGCCTTGGTGGCAAGGTAAATACAATATAGCAAGTAAAACACTGGAATGGTAGTTTTGCAATGGAAGAATGTGCAAAGTAGAAATAAAAATAATGGGGTGCAAAGGAGCAAAATAAATAAATAAATTAAATACAGTTGGGAAAGAGGTAGTTGATAGGGCTAAATTATATGTGGGCTATGTACAGGTGCAGTAATCTGTGAGCTGCTCTGACAGTTGGTGCTTAAAGCTAGTGAGGGAGATAAGTGTTTCCAGTTTCAGAGATTTTTGTAGTTCGTTCCAGTCATTGGCAGCAGAGAACTGGAAAGAGAGACGGCCAAAGAAAGAATTGGTTTTGGGGGTGACTAGAGAGATATACCTGCTGGAGCGTGTGCTACAGGTGGGAGATGCTATGGTGACCAGCGAGCTGAGATAAGGGGGGACTTTACCTAGCAGGGTCTTGTAGATGACATGGAGCCAGTGGGTTTGGCGACGAGTATGAAGCGAGGGCCAGCCAACGAGAGCGTACAGGTCGCAATGGTGGGTAGTATATGGGGCTTTGGTGACAAAACGGATTGCACTGTGATAGACTACATCCAGTTTGTTGAGTAGGGTATTGGAGGCTATTTTGTAAATTACATCGCCAAAGTCGAGGATTGGTAGGATGGTCAGTTTTACAAGGGTATGTTTGGCAGCATGAGTGAAGGATGCTTTGTTGCGAAATAGGAAGCCAATTCTAGATTTAACTTTGGATTGGAGATGTTTGATATGGGTCTGGAAGGAGAGTTTACAGTCTAACCAGACACCTAAGTATTTGTAGTTGTCCACGTATTCTAAGTCAGAGCCGTCCAGAGTAGTGATGTTGGACAGGCGGGTAGGTGCAGGTAGTGATCGGTTGAAGAGCATGCATTTAGTTTTACTTGTATTTAAGAGCAGTTGGAGGCCACGGAAGGAGAGTTGTATGGCATTGAAGCTTGCCTGGAGGGTTGTTAACACAGTGTCCAAAGAAGGGCCGGAAGTATACAGAATGGTGTCGTCTGCGTAGAGGAGGATCAGAGACTCACCAGCAGCAAGAGCGACCTCATTGATGTATACAGAGAAGAGAGTCGGTCCAAGAATTGAACCCTGTGGCACCCCCATAGAGACTGCCAGAGGTCCGGACAACAGACCCTCAGATTTGACACACTGAACTCTATCAGAGAAGTAGTTGGTGAACCAGGCGAGGCAATCATTTGAGAAACCAAGGCTGTTGAGTCTGCCGATGAGGATGTGGTGATTGACAGAGTCGAAAGCCTTGGCCAGATCAATGAATACGGCTGCACAGTAATGTTTCTTATCGATGGCGGTTAAGATATCGTTTAGGACCTTGAGCGTGGCTGAGGTGCACCCATGACCAGCTCTGAAACCAGATTGCATAGCAGAGAAGGTATGGTGAGATTCAAAATGGTCGGTAATCTGTTTGTTGACTTGGCTTTCGAAGACCTTAGAAAGGCATGGTAGGATAGATATAGGTCTGTAGCAGTTTGGGTCAAGAGTGTCCCCCCCTTTGAAGAGGGGGATGACCGCAGCTGCTTTCCAATCTTTGGGAATCTCAGACGACACGAAAGAGAGGTTGAACAGGCTAGTAATAGGGGTGGCAACAATTTCGGCAGATAATTTTAGAAAGAAAGGGTCCAGATTGTCTAGCCCGGCTGATTTGTAGGGGTCCAGATTTTGCAGCTCTTTCAGAACATCAGCTGAATGGATTTGGGAGAAGGAGAAATGGGGAAGGCTTGGGCGAGTTGCTGTTGGGGGTGCAGTGCTGTTGACAGGGGTAGGAGTAGCCAGGTGGAAAGCATGGCCAGCAGTAGAAAAATGCTTATTGAAATTTTCAATTATGGTGGATTTATCAGTGGTGACAGTGTTTCCTATCTTCAGTGCAGTGGGCAGCTGGGAGGAGGTGTTCTTATTCTCCATGGACTTTACAGTGTCCCAGAACTTTTTTGAGTTAGTGTTGCAAGAAGCAAATTTCTGCTTGAAAAAGCTAGCCTTGGCTTTTCTAACTGCCTGTGTATAATGGTTTCTAGCTTCTCTGAACAGCTGCATATCACGGGGGCTGTTCGATGCTAATGCAGAACGCCATAGGACGTTTTTGTGTTGATTAAGGGCAGTCAGGTCTGGGGAGAACCAAGGGCTATATCTGTTCCTGGTTCTAAATTTCTTGAATGGGGCATGTTTATTTAAGATGGTTAGGAAGGCATTTTAAAAAAATATCCAGGCATCCTCTACTGACGGGATGAGGTCAATATCCTTCCAGGATACCCCGGCCAGGTCGATTAGAAAGGCCTGCTCGCTGAAGTGTTTCAGGGAGCGTTTTACAGTGATGAGAGGAGGTCGTTTGACCGCTGACCCATTACGGATGCAGGCAATGAGGCAGTGATCGCTGAGATCTTGGTTGAAGACAGCAGAGGTGTATTTAGAGGGGAAGTTGGTTAGGATGATATCTATGAGGGTGCCCGTGTTTAAGGCTTTGGGGAGGTACCTGGTAGGTTCATTGATAATTTGTGTGAGATTGAGGGCATCAAGTTTAGATTGTAGGATGGCTGGGGTGTTAAGCATGTTCCAGTTTAGGTCGCCTAGCAGCACGAGCTCTGAAGATAGATGGGGGGCAATCAGTTCACATATGGTGTCCAGAGCACAGCTGGGGGCAGAGGGTGGTCTATAGCAGGCGGCAACGGTGAGAGACTTGTTTTTAGAAAGGTGGATTTTTAAAAGTAGAAGTTCAAATTGTTTGGGTACAGACCTGGATAGTAGGACAGAACTCTGCAGGCTATCTTTGCAGTAGATTGCAACACCGCCCCCTTTGGCAGTTCTATCTTGTCTGAAAATGTTGTAGTTTGGAATTAAAATGTCTGAATTTTTGGTGGTCTTCCTAAGCCAGGATTCAGACACAGCTAGAACATCCGGGTTGGCAGAGTGTGCTAAAGCAGTGAATAGAACAAACTTAGGGAGGAGGCTTCTAATGTTAACATGCATGAAACCAAGGCTATTACGGTTACAGAAGTCGTCAAAAGAGAGCGCCTGGGGAATAGGAGTGGAGCTAGGCACTGCAGGGCCTGGATTCACCTCTACATCGCCAGAGGAACATAGGAGGAGTAGAATAAGGGTGCGACTAAAAGCAATAAGAATTGGTTGTCTAGAACGTCTGGAACAGAGAGTAAAAGGAGGTTTCTGGGGGCGATAAAATAGCATCAAGGTATAATGTACAGACAAAGGTAAGGTAGGATGTGAATACAGTGGAGGTAAACCTAGGTATTGAGTGATGAAGAGAGAGATATTGTCTCTAGAAACATCATTGAAACCAGGAGATGTCATTGCATATGTGGGTGGTGGAACTAATAGGTTGGATAAGGTATAGTGAGCAGGACTAGAGGCTCTACAGTGAAATAAGCCAATAAACACTAACCAGAACAGCAATGGACAAGACATATTGACATTAAGGAGAGGCATGCTTAGTCGAGTGATCAAAAGGGTCCAGTGAGTGGAGAGGTTGGTTTAGGGTCACGGCGATTTAGACAGCTAGCCAAGCCAACCGGTAGCAAGCTAGCATAGGATGGAGTCTGTTGTTAGCCACCTCTTGCGTTCGGTCAGTAGATTAGTGGGGTTCCGTGTGGTAGAGGGGATTAATCCAAATCACACAACAACAACAAAAATAAGAACAATAGATATAGTTATAGAGGCCCGAGAAGAAAACATAATAATTCAAATAAATAAATTGTCCGATTGTCTATTCAGATAGCAGCCGGAAAGACAGCTAACGGTTAGCGGGCCGCAGATGGGCGTTCCGGTAACGTCGCGACAGAGGAGCCAGCCGGATCTCCTTCAGGTAGATAACGTCGGCAGTCCGGTTGTGAAGGCCCGGTGGGGCTCCGCGTAGGCAGTGAAACGGGTCCGGATAGGTGACTGCAGCCCAGGAGTGAATGATGGAACTCAGGCGTGATTGACGGAGCTGGCTAGCACCGGAACAATCGATGTTTGCTCCGGAATCGACGAAAGCCGACTGTCACACGGATAGCAGCTAGCTAGCTGTGAGATCCGGGTATGAATGTCCAGAGAGCAGTTGAAATCCAGGGACATGGAGAGAAAAATTGGTCCGGTATGTTCCGTTCCGAGCCGCGCTGCGCCGTACAAAACTGCCGATAGATTTTCGATAGATTTTCGAGCTAAAGGACAGCCGATGACCACAAACCGTGGTTAGCTTCTGATTAGCTTCTGGGCTAGCTCCTGGCTAGCTTCTGGCTAGTTTCTGGCCAGCCTCCTGGAGTTTCTGGCTAGCTTCCTGAAGGATTGCAGATCTGAGGTAAATAATACTTTTTTATAAATATAAATTGGTGAGGCTGGTTGCAGGAGAGTGTTTAGAAGATGAGTTGATGGAAAATAAAAATAAAATGTATGTGAAAAAAGTTGTAAATATATATATATATATATATATATATATACAGGACACGACAAGACGAGGACAAAAGACGTCTGAACTGCTATGCGATCTTGGATCAACTTGATCCGCAGCTAGAACGTAACTATGTGTTTTACATTTTTATTATGGTTTGAACAGAAGGCGTTGTGAATTTTGGGCCAGCTCTGAAGTATGTGATAGTTGGTTTCTAAACGAGTTGGAAAAAGTGGGTTTGGTGTCAGTTTGTATCAGTTTGGTGTCAGAATGATATCTAATTGACTGATGGACGGTGACTTGCTGATGACTTTTGTCCATTTGCAATATGTTTAAACAGTGAGGTACCATCACCAAAGTGACATTCTGAAATCAACCCTAACGAGCGATGGAGAGGAACCAGAATCACTGCCCAGCCATCTCGAGTTCATCGGGCCAGTCAATTTTGCATTCCTGCAAGGTTTTTGAGCATGACAAATTCGTGATGGTAAATGCCCATTGAAACATATTGCAAATGCACGTGCATTTGCAATATGATTCAACAGTGAAAAAACATCACCAAATGGACATGAAATCAACACAACGAGTGATGGAGAGGAAGCACTATCACTGCCCAGCCATCCCGAGTTCATCAGGCCAGTGATTGGGAGAGCTAGCTAAACCAGTAGGTGAGACAACAACAGCTAATCAGCTAGCACAACAACAGCAGGTAAAATGGCGTTGACTAGGCAGAGAGGGTCGGATTAACTACACACAGAGCCTGAGTGCGGCTGGGGCCGACAGATAAAACATAAACAAACAGAATGGAGTACCGTGATTAATGGACAGTCCAGCAGGCATCAGCTATGTAACCAAGTGATCAGTGTCCAGGGGGCAGCTCCGTTCCCCCCCCCCCCCCCTCCCGCAGCTACTCGCCCAAGCCTCTCCAGGTTTACCCAAATCCAGATAGCAGATGTTTTGAAAGAACTGCAAAACCTGGACCCGTACAAATCAGCTGGGCTTGACAATCTGGACCCTCTATTTCTGAAACTATCCGCCGCCATTGTCGCAACCCCTATTACCAGCCTGTTCAACCTCTTTCATATCGTCTGAGATCCCCAAGGATTGGAAAGCTGCCGCAGTCATCCCCCTCTCCAAAGGGGGAGACACCCTGGACCCAAACTGTTACAGATCTATATCCATCCTGCCCTGCCTATCTAAGGTCTTTGAAAGCCAAGTCAACAAACGGGTCACTGACCATCTCGAATCCCACCGTACCTTCTCCGCTGTGCAATCTGGTTTCCGAGCCGGTCACGGGTGCACCTCAGCCACGCTCAAGGTACTAAACGATATCATAACCGCCATCGATAAAAGACAGTACTGTGCAGCCATCTTCATCGACCTTGCCAAGGCATTCGACTCTGTCAATCACCATATTCTTATCGGCAGACTCCGTAGCCTCGGATTTTCTGATGACTGCCTTGCCTGGTTCAGCAACTACTTTGCAGACAGAGTTCAGTGTGTCAAATCGGAGGGCATGCTGTCCGGTCCTCTGGCAGTCTCTATGGGGGTGCCACAGGGTTCAATTCTATGACCGACTCTTTTCTCTGTATGTATCAATGATGTTGCTCTTGCTGGGCGATTCCCTGATCCACCTCTACGCAGACGACACCATTCTGTATACTTCCGGCCCGTCCTTGGACACTGTGCTATCTAACCTCCAAATGAGCTTCAGTGCCATACAACACTCCTTCCGTGGCCTCCGACTGCTCTTAAACGCTAGTAAAACCAAATGCATGCTTTTCAACCGTTTGCTGCCTGCACCCGCACGCCCGACTAGCGTCACCACCCTGGATGGTTCCGACCAAGAATATGTGGACATCTATAAGTACCTAGGTGTCTGGCTAGACTGTAAACTCTCCTTCCAGACACATATCAAACATCTCCAATCTAAAATCAAATCTAGAGTCGGCTTTCTATTCCGCAACAAAGCCTCCTTCACTCACGCCGCCAAACTTACCCTAATAAAACTGACTATCCTACCGATCGTTGACTTCGGCGACGTCGTCTACAAAATAGCTTCCAACACTCTACTCAGCAAACTGGATGCAGTTTATCACAGTGCCATCTGCTTTGTTACTAAAGCACCTTATACCACCCACCACTGCGACCTGTATGCTCTAGTCGGCTGGCCCTCGCTACATATTCGTTGCCAGACCCACTGGCTCCAGGTCATCTACAAGTCCATGCTAGGTAAAGTTCCGCCTTATCTCAGTTCACTGGTCACGATGGCAACACCCACCCGTAGCACGAGCTCCAGCAGGTGTATCTCACTGATCATCCCTAAAGCCAACACCTCATTTGGCCGCCTTTCGTTCCAGTTCTCTGCTGCCTGTGACTGGAACGAATTGCAAAAATCGCTGAAGTTGGAGACTTATCTCCCTCACCAACTTCAAACATCTGTTATCTGAGCAGCTAACCGATCGCTGCAGCTGTACATAGTCTATCGGTAAATAGCCCACCCAATTTTACCTACCTCATTCCCATACTCTTTATATTTATTTACTTTTCTGCTCTTTTGCACACAAATATCTCTACCTATACATGACCATCTGATCATTTATCACTCCAGTATTAATCTGCAAAATTGTAATTATTCGCCTACCTCCTCATGCCTTTTGCACACAATGTATATAGACTCTCTTTTTGTTCTACTTGTTAATTGTTTACTCCATGTGTAACTCTGTTGTCTGTTCACACTGCTATGCTTTATCTTGGCCAGGTCGCAGTTGCAAATGAGAACTTGTTCTCAACTAGCCTACCTGGTTAAATAAAGGTGAAAAAAATAATATTCATGTCAAATTCATGATGGTACATGGCAAATTGACATAACATCCTGATTTGGCATTTTCAAATCTTTCATATTGCATTTGGACATTTCTTATGGCATTTGGCTGAAAAAAGTGACTTTTGACTTTGGCTTTTGACTTCCTATGAACTCATATTGCAAATGGACAAAACATATGCCTATAAAATTGGACAAAAGTATATTCACAATATAAACTTTCTTACACTTGTGTAATTGACAAAAACATTTAAAGAATTTCGAAAAACGCCATATGGCATTTGCAATCAACTTTGAATGAAACAACGCCGAATTGAGTGGTATTGGACACCGTGTATATGGTTTGTCCAGTGCCAATGACTTCCCCTTCATTTTGTACATTTCAGGGGGGTGTTCCCTTACATGGGTTGCAACTCCATCACGCGGTCGAGTCATTGGCATTGTTATCAACGTTCTACAGCCACATTGATGACCAAAAGTAAATGACTTTGAATGGGAACTACGACTGTTTCACCCAAATTACACTATAGTGGCTTCAAAATACGCTGACATTGCTAAAGTAGACAATTATTTAGTAGGAAACGACTGCCATTATCCTCATGTCATCGAATTTACTTTAGACAGATAGACAGATGTTGTCATTAGCTAGCAAAGTTTGTAAGAAAAGATTTGGTGGTCTCCACTTAATCTCTTAGCTAGCTAGCTAACGTTACACTGCAACTAAAGTCAATCTGGAGACATCAAAATGAAGACAAGGTTTTGCTACTAATAAGTTGCCGCCTTTAGAAATTGCATCACATTTTTAAGCCACAGTAATGCACCAAATGTTCATCAGTGCCGATTGAGGATGTATTGAGTAAATGTTCAGCTGGCTGTCCTGGCAGTCCGAAAACGAATGTTCAAAACAATATTATGATGAAACGGGCAAACCATGTATAGCTCAGTAGTCTCAGAACCCAGAACGAAATGTTGCTTGCATGCTGGCCATCTACTAGATTTTGTTCTGGGGACAGACAACTGGTCTCAGAGCATTTTGTATTATTATAGTTTTTTTTAAATGAACCTTTATTTAACTAGGCAAGTCAGTATGTATTCTGTATGTAAATCCGAGACACCCCAGTTAGTATGATATGTTACCTTTGGTATGGTATGTATTAATATCTGGTTGTCCATCACCCATTTTGTATGATATGTTTACAATTCGTATTATGTGCCAAATTCTGCAAAACGTATAATATGTTACAAATTTGGTACAAGTATTATATGTTAAGAATTTGTGAAACGTATGACATGCTACAAATTCTAGCTAGGTGGGTAGCGTTAGCTACCTGGTTGGCATTAGCTAGGCTAGGGGTTTGTGTTAGGGTTGGGAGTTAGGTTTAAAGGGGAAGGGTTAGCTTAAAGGGTTAACCTCTTGGAACCCCCCCCCCCCCCTCCCCCTGTCATCAACTACGCTAAATAGCATAGCGCAACGGTCAAATAATCTTTCTAGAAAATATTCATGAAATCCCAAATGAAATATAGCGAAACACAGTTTAGCCTTTGGTTAATCACCCTGTCGTCTCAGATGATGAAATTATGCTTTACAGCGAAAACAATACAAGCGTTTGTAAGTTTATCGATATACGAGCAAACATTATGTACACCTAGTGGCAGGTAACTTGGTCACAAAAATCTGAAAAGCAATCAACTTAATCATTAACCTTTGAGCTTCGGATGTTTTCACTCACGAGACTCCCAGTTAGACAGCAAATGTTCCTTTTGTTCCAATAAAGATATTTTTTATATCGAAATGCCTCCGTTAGTTTGATGCGTTACGCCTAGGAATCCACCGGAAATAGCGGTCACGACAACGCAGACAAAAATTCCAAATTATATCCATAATATCGACAGAAACATGGCAAATGTTTTTTATAATCCATCCTCAAGGTGTTTTTCAAATATCTATTCGATAATATATCAACCGGGACAGTTGGCTTTTCACTGGGACCGGGAGGAAAAATACCTCTCTGTTTAGCGCAAAAATCACACAGAGCCAGCAACTGACCACTTATGCAATGTGGACGTTTACGCTCATCTTCAAAATAAAGGCCTGAAACTATGTCTAAAGGCTGTAGACACCTTAGGGAAGCCACAGAAAAAGGAATCTGGTTGATATCCCTTTCAATAGGCAATAGGGATGCATAGAAAGACAGAGCTTTTAAAATAAGAGTCACTTCCTGATTTGGATTTTTCTCAGGATTTCGCCTGCAATATCAGTTCTGTTATACTCCTATTATTATTATTTATTATTATTATTTATTATTATTATTATTATTATTATTATTATTATTATTATTATTATATTATAAACCTCAAACTCTGTTTCCTCCTAATGCACAGTACAGCATGCCATTGAGATCCAGCTGGCATTTCAACCCTCTGAACAATCTAATTACCACAGATGATAATTATGAATACTTAAAATATTTCAGAAGCTGTTGATCTCTCAGATATTGTTGTAGGCAAAGGTGCCAGGGTCAGTATTAGTTACTTAGCAAACTGTGTATTGGTGAGATCAGCAAACAATTAATCCACTGTGTACTGTATATATGATTGCACGGTGTTCCCCTCCATCTCATACAGCACAAGTGAACAGCAAACCTGATTTCAACAAACGAATATATCACCTCGCGGCAAAACGCCTTTCCCCCTTGTGATCTACTATTTGTGTATGTACTGACATGTACAGTGGGGCAAAAAAGTATTTAGTCAGCCACCAATTGTGCAAGTTCTCCCACTTAAAAAGATGAGAGGCCTGTAAACTTCAACTATGACAGACAAAATGAGAGAGAAAAAATCCAGAAAATCACATTGTAGGATTTTTTTATGAATTTATTTGCAAATTATGGTGGAAAATAAGTATTTGGTCAATAACAAAACTTTATCTCAATACTTTGTCATTGCCAACAAAGGGTATATAACAGAGGTCAAACATTTCATGTAAGTCTTCACAAGGTTTTCACACAGTGTTGCTGGTATTTTGGCCCATTCCTCCATGCAGATCGCCTCTAGAGCAGTGATGTTTTGGGGCTGTTGCTTGACAACACAGACTTTCAACTCCCTCCAAAGATTTTCTATGGGGTTGAGATCTGGAGACTGGCTAGGCCACTCCAGGACCTTGAAATGCTTCTTACGAAGCCACTCCTTCGTTGCCCAGGCGGTGTGTTTGGGATCATTGTCATGCTGAAAGACCAAGCCACATTTCATCTTCAATGCCTTTGCTGATGGAAGGAGGTTTTCACTCAATCTCACGATACATGGCCCCATTCATTCTTTCCTTTACACGGATCTGTCGTCCTGGTCTCTTTGCAGAACAACAGCCCCAAAGCATGATGTTTCCACCCCCATGGTGTTCTTTGGATGCAACTCAGCGTTCTTTGTCCTCAACACGACGAGTTGAGTTTTTACCAAAAAGTTATATTTTGGTTACATCTGACCATATGACATTCTCCCAATCTTCTTCTGGATCAGCCAAATGCTCTCTAGCAAACTTCACGGGCCTGGACATGTACTGGCTTAAGCAGGGGGACACGTCTGGCACTGCAGGATTTGAGTCCCTGGCGGCGTAGTGTGTTACTGATGGTAGTCTTTGTTACTTTGGTCCCAGCTCTCTGCAGGTCATTCGCTAGGTCCCCCCGTGTGGTTCTGTGATTTTTGCTCACCGTTCTTGTGATCATTTTCACCCCACGGGGTGATATCTTGGGTGGAGCCCCAGATCGAGGGAGATTATCAGTGGTCTTGTATGTCTTCCATTTCCTAATTTTTGCTCCCACAGTTGATTTCTTCAAACCAAGCTGCTTACCTATTGCAGATTCAGTCTTCCCAGCCTGGTGCAGGTCTACAATTTTTTGTTCTGCTGTCCTTTGACAGCTCTTTGGTCTATGCCATAGTGGAGTTTGGAGTGTGACTGGGGTTGTGGACAGGTGTCTTTTATACAGATAACAAGTTCAAACAGGTGCCATTAATACAGGTAATGAGTGGAGGACAGAGGAGCCTCTTAAAGAAGAAATTACAGGTCTGTGAGAGCCAGAAATCTTGCTTGTTTGTAGGTGACAAAATACTTATTTTCCACCACAATTTGCAAAGAAATTTTTCTCTTTGTCTGTCAGTTGAAGTGTACCTATGATGAAAATTACAGGCCTCTCGTCTTTTAAAGTGGGAAAACTTGCACAATTGGTGGCTGACTAAATACTTTTTTGCCCCACTGTATGTGCAACACACACACACACACACACACACACACACACACACACACACACACACACACACACACACACACACACACACACACACACACACACACACTACATGTTAATGTTTTTAAATTTATGTAAATTGTAAACTATTTTGTTGATAATGTCTTTTTTTCGTTGTGTCGGATCCCAGGAATACTAGCTGTCGCAATTGATGTCGTCTAATGGGGATCCTCATAAAATGAAATACAATTTTATAAATCACACATTTAATGCAATATGAATGTATGAGCTGAGGGCAGTGTTTCCCAGAGAATGAATGAGCAGATCTATTAACTTGTACCTGACCTGAGAATAACCTCTAAGTCTATTTTACAACTCGTAACCAGAAAGCATTTTCTTTCTTCAACTCAAGCTACAGTGTTCCAACTCCAGGGTTCCATAGCCGCAGGCAGAACAGTTGACACTGGAGCAGCAGCACGGCCAGGTGGACTGGGGACAGCAAGGATTCATCAGGCCAGGCAGGTCCTCCGAGAGAGAGAAAGGAAGAAAGAATTAGAGAGAGCATACTTAAATTCACACAGGACACCGGGTAAGACAGGAGAAATACTCCAGATATAACAGACTGACCCTGGAGGCTGAGACAGGATGGGTCGGGAGACACTGTGGCCCCGTCCGACGATACCCCCAGACAGGGCCAAGCAGGCAGGATATAACCCCACCCACTTTGCCAAAGCACAGCCCCCATGCCACTAGAGGGATATCTTCAACCACCAACATACCATCCTGAGACAAGGCCGAGTATAGCCCACAAAGATCTCTGCCACGGAACAACCCAAGGGGGGACGCCAACCCAAACAGGAAGACCACGTCAGTGACTCAACCCATTCAAGTGACGCACCTCTCCTAGGAACTGCATGGAAGAGCACCAGTAAGCCAGTGACTCAGCCCCTGTATTAGGGTTAGAGGCAGAGAATCCCAGTGGAGAGAGGGGACCCAGCCAGGCAGATACCGTAAGGGTGGTTCATTGCTCCAGTGCCTTTCCAATCACTTTCACACTCCTGGGTCAGACTACACTCAATCATAGGACCTACTGAAGAGATGAGTCTTCAATAAAGATTTAAAAGTTGAGAACAAGTTTGCGTATCTCACATGGGTAGGCAGACCGTTCTGTAAAAATTGAGCTCTGTAGGAGAAAGCCCTGCCTCCAGCTGTTTGCTTAGAAATTCTAGGGACAATTAGGAGGCCTGCGTCTTGTGTAGGTATGTACGGCAGGACCAAATCGGAAAGATGGGTAGGGGCAAGCCCATGTAGTGCTTTGTAGGTTAGCAGTAAAACCTTGAAATCAGCCCATGCCTTAATAGGAAGCCAGTGTAGAGAGGCTAGCACCGGAATAATATGATCAAATATTTTGGTTCTAGTCAAGATTCTAGCAGCCGTGTTTAGCACTAACTGGTTTATTTAGTGGTTTATCCAGGTAGCCGGAAGGTAGAGTATTGCAGTAGTCTAACCTAGAAGTGACAAAAGACTGGAAACATTTTTCTGCATTTTTGGACAGAAAGTAACTGATTTTTGTAATGTTACGTAGATGAAAAAAGCTGTTCTTGAAACAGTTTTGATTTGTTCATCAAAAGAGAGATCAAAGTCCAGAGTAACGCCGAGGTCCTTCACAGTTTTATTTGAGACGACTGTACAACCATCAAGATTAATTGTCAGATTCAACAGAAAATCTATTTTCTTCTTGGGACCTAAAACACGCATCTCTGTTTTGTCCGAGTTTAAAAGTCGAACATTTACAGCCATCCACTTTGTCTGAAACGCAGTTTTCCAGCTAGGGCATCACCATGTTTCATCGAAATGTACAGCTGTGTGTCATCTGCACAGCAGGGAAAGTTAACATTATGTTTCCGAATGACATCACCGAGAGGGGAAATATATAGTGAAAACAATAGTGGTCCTAAAACGGAACCTTGAGGAACACTGAAAATTACAGTTGATTTGTCAGAGAACAAACCATCCACAGAAACAAACTGACATCTTTCCGACAGATAAGATCTTAATCAGGCCAGAATTTGTCCGTGTAGACCAATTTGGGTTTCCAATCTCTCCAAAAGAATGTGGTGATCGATGGTATCAAAAGCAGCACTAAGGCCTAGGAGCACGAGGACAGATGCAGAGCCTCGGTTTGACGCCATTATAAGGTCATTTACCACATTCACAAGTGCAGTCTCAGTGCTATGATGGGGTCTAAAACCAGACTGAAGCATTTTGTATACATTGTTTGTCTTCAGGAAGGCAGTGAGTTGCTGAGCAACAGCTTCTTCTTTTTTAATTGAGAGGAATGGGAGCTTCGATATAGGCCAATAGTTTTTAATTAACACTGCAGTATACACTACTGGTAAAACGTTTTAGAACACCTACTCATTCAAGGGTGTTTCTTTATTTGTACTATGTTTTACATTGTAGAATAATAGTGAAGACATCAAAACTATGAAATAACACACATGGAATCATGTAGTACCCAAAAAAGTGTTATTAAACAAATCTAAATATATTTTATATTTGAGATTCTTCAAATAGCCACCCTTTGCCTGGATTACAATTTAGCACACTCTTGGCATTCTCTCAACCAACCTCATGAGGTAGCCACCTGGAATGCATTTCAATTAACAGTTGTGCCTTCTGAAAATATAATTTGTTGAATGTATTTCCTTAAGTTGTGTTGTGGCAAGGTGGGGGTGGGGGGGTACATAAGATAGCCCTATTTCGTAAAATACAAAGTCCATACCAAGAACAGCTCAAGTAAGCAAAGAGAAATGAAAGTCCATCACTGCTTTAAGACATGAAGGTCAGTCAATCCGGAAAATTTCAAGAACTTTGAAAGTTTCTTGAAGTGCAGTCGCAAAAACCATCAAGCACTATGATGAAACTGGCTCTCATGAGGACCGCAACAGGAATGGAAGCCCCAGAGTTACCTCTGCTGTAGAGAATACGTTCATTAGAGTTACCGGCCTCAGAAATTACAGCCCAAATAAATGCTTCACAGAGTCCAAGTAACAGACATATCTCAACATCAACTGTTCAGATGATACTGTATGAATCAGGCCTTCATGGTCGAATTGCTGCAAAGAAACCACTACTAAAGGACACCAATAATAAGAAGAGACTTGCTTGGGTCAAGAAACATGAGCAATGGATATTAGATCGGTGGAAATGTGTTCTTTGGTCTGGAGTCTAAATTGGAGATCTTTGGTTCCATCCACCGTGTCTGTGAGACGCTGTGTGGGTGGACGGATGGTCTCTGCATGTGTATTTCCCACTGTGAAGCATGGAGGAGAGGTGTGATGGTGTGGGGGTGCTTTGTTGGTGACACTGTCTGTGATTTATTTAGAATTCAAGGCAAACTTAACAAGCATGGTTACCATAGCATTCGGCAGTGATACGCCATCCCATCTGGTTTGGGCTTAGTGGGACTATCATTTGTTTTTCAACAGGACAATGACCCAACACACCTCTAGGCTGTGTAAGGGCTATTTAACCAAGAAGGAGAGTGATGGAGTGCTGCATCAGATAACCTCAACCAAATTAAGATTGTTCGGGATGAGTCGGACCGCAGAGTGAAAGAGAAGCAGCCAACAAGGGCTCAACATATGTGGGAACTCCTTCAAGACTGTTGGAAAAGCATTCCAGGTGAAGCTGGTTGAGAGAATGCCAAGAGTGTGCAAATCTGTCATCAAGGCAAAGGGTGGAGAATGTCAAATAGCCACCCTAATTTTAACACTTTTTTGGGACTACATTATTTCATGTTATTTCATAGTTATGTCTTCACTATTATTCTACAATGTAGAAAAAAGTAAAATAAAGAAAAACCCTTGAATGAGTAGGTGTTCTAAAACTTTTGACTGGTAGTGTAAATTCATTAAAGTTAACTGCATCTCAGATTGCAGCCCAAATAATTGCTTCACAGAGTTCAAGTAACAGACACATCTCAACATCAACTGTTCAGAGGAGACTGTGTGAGTCAGGTCGATTCATGGTCAAATTGCTGCAAAGAAACCATTACTAAAGGTCACCAATAATAAGAAGAGATTTGCTTTGGCCAAGTGATTTGGTAAGTGATGTATTTCTAATTCAAGGCACACTTAACCAGCATGACTACAACAGCATGCTGCAGCGATATGCCATCCCATCTGGTTTGTGCTTAGTGGGAATGTAATTTGTTTTTCAACAGGACAATGACCTAAAATACACCTCCAGACTGTGTAAGGTCTATTTGACCATGAAGGAGAGTGATGGAGTGATGCATCAGAGGACCTGGCCTCCACAATCACTCATCCTCAACCCAATTGAGATGATTTGGGATGAGTTGGAGGAATGAAGTGAAAGAAAAATAGCCATCAAGTGCTCCTTCAAGACAGTTGAAAAAGCATACCTCATGAAGCTGGTAGAGAGACTGCCAAGAATGTGCAAAGCTGTTATCAAGTTGAAGGGTGGCTACTTTGAAGAATCAAAAAAATATGTTGATTTGTATTACACTTTTACTACAAGATCCGTAGTTATATCAACGTTTGTTTTCACTATTATTCTACAATGTAGAAAAGAGTCAAAAAAAATTAATGAAGAGGTGTGTCCTAACCTTTGACTGGTACTGTATGTGTAGACTTATGCAAATGTATCTCTGTCATTACCTCAGTATTTGATTCATGGTATTTTTTCCAAGAAAGTAGCATAATTACAGTACACTTTCAGGTAGTTCAGTCACAACATTATCAAATAGAATATCCTACATTTAAAATAATCTAGTTACACTACCGTTCAAAAGTTTGGGGTCACTTAGAAATATCCTTGTTTTTGAAAGCAAAGTAAATGTAACAGATTTCTTCTGTCGAAGGAAAGGAGAGAGGAGGACCAAAATGCAGCGTAGTTCGTGTTCAACATGTTTAATAAAAGACGATAACGTAAACACTACACAATGACAAAATAACAAACGTGGCAAAACCCGAAACAGTCCTATCTGGTGCAGAGAACACAAAGACAGGAAACAACCACCCACAACCCCCAACACAAAACAAGCTACCTAAATATGGTTCCCAATCAGAGACAATGATTAACATCTGCCTCTGATTGAGAACCATATCAGGCCATACATAGAAACAGACAAACTAGACACACAACATAGAATGCCCACCCAGCTCACGTCCTGACCAACACTGAAAAACAAGGAAAACACAAAAGAACTATGGTCAGAACGTGACAGCAAATTTCTTGTCCATTAAAATAACATCAAGTTTATCAGAAATGTGTAGACATTGATGTTGTAAATCACCATTGATTAATGACTTCTTATTTTTTTAATGGAATATCTACATAGGCGTACAGGGGCCCATTATCAGCAACCATCACTCCTGTGTTCCAATGGCATATTGTGTTAGCTAATCCAATTTATCATTTTAAAAGGCTAATTGATCATTAGAAAACCCTTTTGAAATTGTTAGCACAGCTGAAAACTGTTGTGCTGATTTCGTACAACGCTGTGTACAACTCCCTTCACAGAACAGCGCTGTAACTGTATTAGTCATCTGAAGAAACTCCTCTTTCTATTCTGGTTAGAGCCCGTTTTAGAAGAAAGTTATTTTTTTCTGGCCGTTTTGAGCCTGTAATCGAACCCACAAATGTTGATGCTCCAGTTACTCAACGAGTCTAAAGAAGGACAGTTTTATTGCTTCTTTAATCAGAACAACAGTTTACAGCTGTGCTAACATAATTGCAAAAGGGTTTCTAATGATCATTTAGCCTTTTAAAATTATAAACTTGTATTTTCTAACACAACATGCAATTGGAACACAGGAATGATGGTTGCTGATAATGGGCCTCTGTACGCCTATGTAGGTATCCCATAAAACATCAGCCATTTCCACCTACAATAGTCATTTTCAACATGAACAAAGACTACACTGTATTTCTGATCAATTTTATGTTATTTTCATGTCCAAAAAAATTGCTTTTCTTTAAAAAACAAGTACATTTCTAGGTGACCACAAACTTTTGAACGGTAGTGTATATTATTCATGGAATGCACATTTCGTCACAATTTTGTTTTGGACGTTCCTTTTAGGACTGATGACCAACTGAACGTTCTACTCAATGCATTCTTAACAGGCACTGATGAAGGTTTGGTCTATGGTGCATTACTGTGGCTTGAAAACATAATTACATTTCTAAAGAATGCAAATTAATAGAGGGAAAATCTTTTGTCAAAATATTGATGTCTCCAGATTGACTTTAGTTGCAGTATAACATTAGCCAGCTAGCTAGCTAAGATTGAGTGGAGACCACCAGATTTTAGCTAGCTAATGTTAGAATTGCTAAGTATTTTTGACAAACATTGCTAGATAATGACAACATTGTAAATTTGATAACATGATGATGATGACACAGTTCTTTCCTACTAAATAGTTGCTTACTTTAACAATGTCATCGTCTTTCCAAGCCTCTATAGTGTTTTTAGGTGAAACAGTCATTAGCTCTCATTCCACTTTTGGACATCAACATGGCTGTGGAGTCTGTATAACTTTGATAACATTGGCAACGGTGACCGAGTGAGGGACATGCAAAACATGAATTATCAGTAAATCTTGTCTTTACCTTTACCTGAATTTGTAAAAACAAAAGGAATAAGATAAGTGTCATCCCTAAATGATGAATGTTTTGTCTTCAAATAAACTAGCACAGTTACAGTACACCTTCAGATATGAGTCAATGGCTCAAATGTCATCATATTCCCTATATAGTGCACTTTTGACCAGAGCCCTATGCACTATAGAGGATATGATTAAAACTGTGTACCCTGGTGTCCTCAACTGAAGTGCATTGTCAGGTGGAGGGGTATCTGTCTTTATGAGTGATAACTGTATTATGAGGTAATGAATGGAAATCCCCACAGCTCCAGAACACCCATTATTAATCTCACCAGTAACTGCTGATAAACTCTATTCCTGATGGCACCGCCACCACCACCCCCACCCTCCTTCATCATATCATCCCTCCATCCCACCACTCTCCTCTCACTCTATAATCCTTCATCCCATCACATTCCTCTCAATCGTCTCTCTGTCTTTAGCTGTTTCAAATATGAAAAGAGAAAATGTGACCTATGAGAGATTATTGATCTATCTGTCTGTCTGTCTGTCTGTCTGTCTGTCTGTCTGTCTGTCTGTCTGTCTGTCTGTCTAAAACCATTGAGAAACAAAATGACATGCAAACTCAGCAGCTAAATGACAAATGTATTTTATTTTCTATATTTTAAAGGTTTATTTACAAACAAACAAAAATAAAAACAGAAATCCACATTTTTTGGGGGACAAACACCGTTTGTCTGCATATAGTTGTAAGAAAGTTTTACATGTACCTTTCCTTAGCCTGTGTCAAGTAACCAACTAATTGCTTATTTTTACCCAGCCTTGGTTAATTAACATGAATGAGCTCAACAATGATCAGGTGTGTCAGCAGGGTTTAAGGGGAGTGTATGTGTGGATCGTTACAACATTATCTCCATAATCTTCCCCTCTCTCTCTTCAACATGCACATTTTCGTAAAAATATTAAACCTGTACTGTCGTGGTCGTAAACCAAAAGGTCCGGGCCCGTATTCACAAAGCGTCTCAGAGTGTGAGTGCTGATCTAGGAGGATCAGTTTAGTGCCGTGTCCATATAATCTTCATTATAATCTAAAAGTTAAAACTGATCCTAGTTCAGAAATTCTACTCTGAGGCTATTTCCTATTTCCTTTCTCTGGGCACTGTTCTTTTGTTATTTTTGCATAAAAATATATATATATATATATATATATATATATATATATATATATAGAAACGTATGTGCTGGTTTATTCAGTGTTCTCCATACTCCTAAAATGGTAAACGCACATGTCCCTTCATGCTGTGCTACATACATCATCATAATGCCCATTCCAGAAAACTAGCTAGCTGTGGTCAGAATTATTGCGAAAAAAGCACATAGGAAACTTTCCCTCCAAAGGCATGCATCAAAAACAGCACAAACCAACAGTGCTGCTATCCATCTGAACTGTGTACAGTACTAGTTCCTATACACGTACTATGGCAGAACAGGATTAAGCACTCTTTGTTGGAATAGAACATCTCTCCACGTTAGAATGGGCCAGAGAGTTCCAATCTAGAATCTAGATAATATATCTCCCTTTTAACCTTCTTTACACTTAATCTAACTGACTGAAGAGTCTGTATCGGTTTTCAAAACAAAGAAAATTACTTAGAATGTTTTGCTTTGGCCCGTTTCATTCCACGCAACATTAATAATCAACCCAACATCAGTGACTAGCTACAAAGAAAGTTACACATATTCTCCGAATTTCTATAATGTCTAGTCAACTTGCCATGTTATACCTTCCCAGTTCTATAGACTGCATTTCTTACTGTACTAGTCATTACTGTAATTCTGAGAATGCTAGAATATAATGACAGAACCATTTTATAGAAGTTCACACTGTGTTAAAAAATTCCAATTGATAAACAGAGAAATTTGGCCATCTTCGTTGCTTACATCTTCCTCTCTAAAAATACTGAAACATAGAACACATATGATAAAGTAATGTATGTGTGTGCCGCAGCTCTTCACACTCAAAACAAAAAAGAATCGAACATTGCGATAGTTTTAGGCACAAATACTTAAGAATGTCCTTTTGTGAAAATTCAAATGCTTCCATTACACATGAATAATGTCTAGGCAAACAATGAACAAAACAACAAAACATAATCTCACAGCGCATTGAACGTCAACATTTTTAGATATTATCCTTTTTTAAGTGTTTGTGAGAGTGCTTGCTTTTATGAGACATTTTGTTGGTGGACTTTGTATTGGTAGAATACCTCTGTATTGAAGTACTGTTAAAATATTTGTAAAACTATTTGTAAGGGTTTCGATACTCTGTACTGATAGAGCCTGTTTGGTGCCATGAAGACCGGCTCTAAAACCATGAGAGGTTGTTGTTATTGTGTGTGAGGAAAATATTACTCACATGGTCGTGATACACAATTCATTGGGTTCTTTAACAAACAAAAAACATAAATTCATAAGCATGTCAAATAGCCTACAACCTTACGGGGTAAGCGGTGTTATCATGTATGACCTCATTTGATTGACTCACAGTTGAGTCACATTTCTGGACCCTCAGGATACTAAATCAATTAGTGCATAAATGTTTTTTGTGTTGATATTGTTACAGTTACTATTGTTTACTGTAATGTGTTATTGCACAATTGAATTGTCAGCATGTTGAGAATTTGATTGATTTGATATAAATTTTCAACAACCAAAACATTACTCTTCTTTATACCCATGTTAGTCACAATATTCTGATTTTAAGATATTCCCCAGTCAGTTTAGAGTATCTAGGCCCAGATATGATGATTTCACACACACAAGAGAAAGACACCTTAATGCAAACCAGCGTGTGTTGATCTCGCGCTAATAACACATTTTTGGAAAATCGGCCCTGAACACTTGACTTATGACACTTCCAGAAGTGTCTGGAAAGGTCACATCTGCCTCTTCAACATCAGTTGACAGTGACTGGTAAGCTGACAACACAGTAATACCCAGTTAACAGGTGATATTATACACTCCTAGAATGCAAATCTACAGCATAGGCATATTGCTGAAAAAGTCCTAGAAAACGTATAAATTGTCTGTCGGCAGGAATACTTTTCTTTCCATTGAGATGAATGGGATTTTAAAAAAATCATTCATGCCACACTATTCTATCACATTATTCACAATACATGATATGAAAGGCTAGTCAATGAATAGAAAATGTTAAAAATCAACAATAAAAAATGCTGACAGAATATAACATCCAAAATGTAACACATTTTAGTTCTTTCAGTGGACGAAATAAACAATCTCATGAAAAAATAGGGAATCAAAAGGTGTCAAAAATTAAACATTTGCAGTCAAGATATAATATTCAACAATGATTCATATTTACAGTAATTCTAAAGTGGCATATTGTATGTGGGTCGTCAGACATATAATAACTGTTCATTGCTGTAGGCAACTCACCCAACACACCCACAGTAAAAAAATATTGACAACTTCATGTACACTTTAAGAAGGTATTTATGTATTGTGTAGCATGAATATATTGGTAAAATTAAAGTTATTGGTATTATTCATTTTATTGAAATCATATATAGCATCTCTAGAAATAATATTGTTCCAAAGATGGAGTAGCATGAAGAGGAAACACTTTGTAGTTTGTGGAAATGTGAATTGAATGTAGGAGAATATAACACAATAGGTCTGGTAGAAGAAAATACAAAGAAAAAAACAACCATTGATTTTTTACTACTACCACCATCTTTAAAATACAACAGAAAGGTCAGAAATCTAGCCATCACTCTGGTTGGTGTCCAAAGGTGTCCACACGATGGCGGCAGTGTATGTGCAAAGTTTCAGACGGATAACTTGAAGTATGAGTGAACTACATGACATTTAGTGTGAAGTCACCCAGGTACATTTGGGCAAATCGTGTAGGAGACATTTACATTAATATTACATTTTTCTGCACAAGGATAGCGGCAACATTTTGTGACAGATACAAGGTTTCCGCATACTCCCGTAGCACATTGGCTATCTAGCTAGCTTTGTTTGACCCCGATTGGTGCTTATTTGACAAAGTTATAGTCAATCAAGTGAAGAGTGCCCGCGTCATAGGCATGCCATGAAGGCGTCGCTCTCTGACCAAATTTGGTGTCCTATAGGATATACTACACTCTGAAATATATAGTGAAGTCTGGTTACGTTCTAGGATCTCTGCGGAATAAATACGAACGTGATTTTACTGGTTGAAACAACGTTTAGTGTTAGATTTTCACAGATTCCTTCTTTGCAACTTGAATGTGTGGAAATGCTAGGATATTTTTTAGGATATGAAAAACGATTTTATCTAACAAAAGGACATGTTATCTCTGGGAGCCTTTGGATGAGAAATCAGAGCAAGATTTCAGAATGTAAGTACACATGTCACCTTCAGAGGTGAATATATCAAACCTATCGTGGTGAAAAGTGTTTTGTTGTTAGGAGCTCTCCTCAAACAATAGCATGGCATTTTTTCACAGTAATAGCTACTGTAAATTGGACAGCGCAGTTATATTAACAAGAATTTAAGCTTTCAGCCGATATAAGACACTTATATGTACCAACATTTGTTGTTTCTCTCAAGTCTGCGATCGTGACACAAGGTGCTGCATGATTTACAACTGTCCCGTTGACGGGACGCCTATCCCTAATAATTTTTTTAATGAATTATGAAACAAGGACATAAATACTATACAGACAAATAAGGATTCTCAGTTTGACTTCAGAACAGGCATTTCTCAGTATCAAGTAGTGCTATCTATTGCATTAAGGTTTTCTTATCTCGAATGAACGATGAATGAACACTTTTTTCCCACATATAAATGATATCCAGGTTCCTGAAAGAAGTAAGATACTGTTATGATTGAGAATGCACCACACAGTATCTGCAAATACTAGATCTATAAAACTATTTACAACACACATATAGATCATTTTCATATCACAGTCTATTATAAATGTACACCGTTTTTTAAGCAACATTACATAACGTCTATCACTGTCTGAAATTAGGAATAGAAAAAACAGAATCATCCATCCCTCGCCCACACCACACAACATCCTTCTCTCCAATAATACAAATAAAAGCAGCAATTATATTTATTTAATTCCCTTTGGACCCGAACCGCTGTAGGAAGATATTGTGGCTCAAGAGGATGTATTGTTGAGAGCAATGGAACACCTAGCTACTGTACTAGTGTTTGATTGCTAAGATGAGATAAAGATTCCACTAATTTGTTATCAGATTTATGTTTGAGTGTGTGCTTTTTGACAGTTTCAAGGTTCGCTTGCGTCAGTTATTCCACAGTGGTGACAAAGCTGCGTAGTATGAGATGATATTTGTTCCTCTTTTCGCAGGTACAAAACCAAAAATATAAATACTCAGGATTCATCACGACGCATTCCAGTTTACAAAAACAGAAAAGAACAAACAAACAACCCCCCCCCCCCCCCCAAAAAAAAATATCCATACATTGTATATTTATATTTTTCGGAAAGGAATACTCATGTTTTATATACTAGAGCTTTTAAATAGTCTTTGCCAAATATTCTAGTTGGATTTACAAATATTGATATATATTTGTTTAATATACATTCTTAAGTTTAGGAAGAAAATGTGTCTAAAATATAATACAAGGGTAGTCTGTACAGGAATTCTATGAGGTTATTTTTTCAGAAGAAATTTGTCTATCATTTCTTGTATCTCCATTAAAAGTGAATTCAAACAGAAGTTTAAAAAAGTCAAATGGGATCATAAATTTGATGCGAACCGCATCTTATCTTGGTCAGTCTCTGTACTGCTTAAGTTAGAATCCCTTCTAGAATCTTTTCTAGAACCTGTGGAATCCCTGTGCTGGGCTGTAGAGGACGCCGCTCGCACCGGGGGCAATGCTCCCGATGACATCTGGCAGAACAGGTTGACCCTCTGGGGCGCTGTGGTGCGGAGACCGCTCTGCATACCTGGCCCCTGGACCGCAGCCACCGGCAGGGCGATGGAGGACAGGAAGTCCCCGGACACTCCAGGGTGCGCTCTGGGCCCCAGGGATGTGTCATGTGGCAGGGAGGGTTGGGAGGCAGATAGGTGGCGTACACCTTGACTCAGGCTTCCAGACTGGAGAGTATGGCTGCCCTTGTGGAGAATGTCACTCCTCTGAGGTGAAGGGACTTGCTGCTGTGTTGGCTGCTGCTGCTGCTGCTGCTGCTGTGGTTGTTGTGTTGCCAAGGAGGCTGCAGCTCCTCCTGTTTTCTGGGGCAGCTGTGGTAGTGGTTGTTGGGGTGGTAGGGCAGTAGGCAGCGGCTGCTGGAAAAGGGAGAGCTGGGAGGTGGTGGGCGAGCCATACTGGAAGCTGCGTCCCGCCAGCCCAGGGGTCTGCACAGGTGGACTGCACACAGCCGTGTTGCAGGATACTGGGGACATGATAGCTCCTTGCTGCTGGAGAGAGAGGGGGGTCTGGGGTACAGGCGAGGATGAGTTCAGGCTGCTGTGGGAGACACTGGGGACAGGGTAGACACCCTGCGTCGAGGCTGGCAGGATGCGGGCGGTGGCTGCGGCAGAGGGAGCAATGACGCCCGAAGCACTGCATGTTAAATGGGCGGATGACTGCTGAAACTGGTTGGTGCCCAGGGCAGTGGTGTAGGTCTGCTGAGCAGGAGAGTTAATCATGGAATTTCCAGATATCGGGGTTGAATTCATCCCGGTGACCGACATCCCTGTGACCGACTGCTTGCGGTCCACCATCATCACCATCTCCCTGTCCTGATGGATTATGTGCCTCAATATCTCGTTCTCCTGTGTGTTGAATACCCCAGCGTTCAGGTCCTTCTGGAACTTCTGGAGGAGTAGGCTGTTCTTCTTTCCTGTTAGGAAAGTTAGCGGTTAGGTTGACTTCAGCCATGGCACACATGTTAACATATTAACAAACCAAACTATATACACTCCAGCAAAGGTGGATGTTATGACACTGGTTATTATGAGGTGTGATAACAGTGAGTATAAATGGGGGTGACTATGGTATAAGTATAAGGAAATCTGAGTGAGAGTACTGTAATAAGATATTAAGAAGTAAGAGGTAAAAGGGAAGAAATTAATATAGAGAGTAGTATAAGGATTTAGGATATACACCCCCCCCCCCCCCCCCCCCAAAAAAAGGTTTGATTCTAATAATTTTCACAAATACACCATAGGAACAATATCCAATTAAAAAACACATTCAATTTACACCTTACTAATTTTAACTACACATTCAGTTGTACAACAGTTGGCTATAAACTGTAGAATACACTGTAAGGATTCAACCACCACTATTAAACATATTTCAACACAGTCTAAAAACTATAGGTCCCCACTACTGTAACATATTTGTTTAATGACAGTTTAAGTTAGTGACATGACGTTATAAAACATTTTTAAAATACAAAATACAATGGGTATAGAAAGTCACCACCCCCTTTCAAAATGTTCACATTTTGTTGCCTTACAGACTGAAATGAAAACACATAAAATTATACTTTTTCCAGCTTTATTTACACACAGTAACACACAATATCCAAGTGAGATTATTATTATTTTTTTTAATCCTAAAATTAATTACATGTAAAATAGTGAAATACCCTATTTGGATAACTGAACACCCCCCTTAGAATTGCAATTGTAAATTTACCACCTTCCAGATCACACACCAAGCTAATTGGCTTCAAATTGTGATCAATTGTAGTGACTTTGATTAGTTCAGAATAAAAGCAGTTGTTCCTAGAGGACTCCACTGCTTAGTAGTACAATTCAAAGCAAAGAATCCACTATGGGCCGAAAGGTACTTTCAAAAGATCTATGAGATAAAGTTGTGGAAAGGCACAAGTCAGGGGATGGATATTAAAATATTTCAAAGGCTTTGTCTATCCCTCTGAGCACAATTAAGACCATGTCACCATGCATTTTGACTTACCTTGAACAATTCTGCAAGGTAGAATGTGCAAATATTACAAAGTCTAGATGTGCAAAGTTAGCAGAGATGTATTCAAAGAGACTCATGGCTGTAATTCAAGCAAAAGGTGGTTCCAACAAGTATTAACTCAGGGGGGTGTTCACTTATCCCAATAGGGTATTTTACAGTTTTAATTGTAATAAATTGTCACATTTATTTTAATATTTTTTTTACTTGGATAGTGTAGATTACTGTGTGTAACTAAAGCTTGGAAAAAGTCTGATTTTATGTGTGTTCATTTCAGGCTGAAAGGCAACAAAAGGTGAACATTTTGAAAGGAGGTGGTGGCTTTCTATACCCACTGTAAATACACTACCGTTCAAAAGTTTGGGGTCACTTGGAAATGTCCTTGCTTTAAAAGCACTTTTGTTAATGAAAATAACATAAAATTGATCAGAAATACAGTGTAGACATTGTTAATGTTGTAAAAGCTGAAATAAATCATTGTCTCTACTATTATTCCGACATTTCACATTCTTAAAATAAAGTGGTGATCCTAACTGACCTAAAACTGGGAATTTGTTATTAGGATTAAATGTCAAGAAATGTGAAAAACAGAGTTTTCGGCCGACAGCCGACCTCTCCTCTCAGGTGGGAATGAAGACCAGGACAAATTCCCATTCTTTAACCGGAATGTAACAACAACCTCAGCAGGGCCCTCTTCAGCAGGCGTCTCTTGGTCTGGATCATATTCTGTGTTCAAGTTCTGACACTTCCTCCTCTAATGCATCCTCACTGTCAGTTTCCTGGCCTCTCTCCTCCTCACCAGTATCATGATCAAAGATATGATCAAGAGCCTCACATATAGTATATCGTTTGGTCATTGTGCTGCCACAGAATTAATTGTGAGCAAGGCCTCAAAAAAGCTTTATGTACCAGAGCTGCGAGAGAAGTTCTACATATTATTGAAACAATGTGATGATTGTTTGTGAGAATGCAAACAGGTAACTTTCCTGTGGGGGAAAGATACTATTAGGGAAACATTCCCGTGGGGGTTGCCATGGAAGCCAAAAAAGGGAGAGAGGTGTGTGTGTGTGTGTGTGTGTGTGTGTGTGTGTGTGTGTGTGTGTGTGTGTGTGTGTGTGTGTGTGTGTGTGTGTGTGCGCGTCTGTGTTCAAACACACATGCATATGGGGTCTGGGAGAGGAAGTGTGTCCATCTGATGAATGTGCATGTGCCTGAACTCAATTTTATACACTAATTGTAGCCTCACCCATTCATTTCTAATGACCGGTCATTTTTGACTGGGAACTCCACAGGTGTACAAAAGCTAAATAAAACACTCAAAATTGAATGAAAATCATCCAAATGTATTTAATGTGTTCCGACACCCTGTGTGGACAAAGTCATGGAACCTTATGACAATAGGTTTAAATTAACTACATTTTTCAGAGAGAGAACTTTTAAATGGTCCAATTCGACCGGGAACACAGCAGGAGGGTTACAGTAATGATGGACTGCACTTTCTCTTTGTTTATTTGAGCTGTTCTTGACATCATTTGGACTATTTTCTGTAAACCACCCTCTACCTTGTCACAACACAACTGATTGTCTAAAACGCAATAAGGAAAGAAATTCCACTAATTAACTTTTAACAAGGCACACCTGTTAATTGAAACGCATTCCAGGTGACTACCTCATGAAGCTAGTTGAGAGAATGCCAAGAGTGTGCAAAGCTGTCATCAAGGCAAAGGGTGGCTACTTTGAAGAATCTCATATAAAATCAATTTTGATTTGTTTAACACTTTTTTGGTTACTACATGATTCCATATGTGTTATTTCATAGTTTTGATGTCTTCACTAATATTCTGCAATGAAGAAAATTATTTAAAAAAAGAAAAAACCTTGAATGATTAGGTGTCCAAACTTTATTGGAGACACACACCTGGAAAGTGTTGGAAAGTCACACACCTGTCTATGTAAGTTGACAGTGCATGTCAGAGTAAAAACGAAGCCATGAGGCTGAAGAAATTCTCAGAAGAGCTCTGAGTCAGGATTGTGTCCATCATCTTGAATCTTAGTTTTATCAGATCAGAGAATCTTGTTTCCCATGGTATGAGAGTCCTTTAGGTGCCTTTTGGCATACTCCAAGCAGGCTATCGGGCTTCCTTCTAGCCACTCTACCATGAAAGCCTGATTGGTGGAATGCTGCAGAGATGGTTGTCCTTCTGGAAGGTTCTCCCATTTCCACCGAGTTAACTCTGGAGCTCTGTCAGAGTGACCATTGGGTACTTGGTCACCTCCCTGACCTGGCCGGGCGGCCAGCTCTAGGAATAGGGGCTGGTGGTTCCAAACCTCTTACCATTTAAGAATGATGGCCACTGTGTTCTTGGGGGCCTTCAGTACTGTAGAAACTGTTTGGTATCCTTTCCCAGATTTGTGCCTCGACACAATCCTCTCTCAGACCTTTATGGACAATTCCTTCGACCTCATGGCTTGGTTTTTAGCTTTGACATGCACTGTCAACTGTGGGACCTTATATGGACAAGTTTTTGCTTTTCCAAATCATGTCCAATGTGTAGGTCAAGAAAATATATAGAGACGGCATTGTACTAGGTAGAAAATATAATTGTTGCTTTAAAATACAGGAATACACATATGAAAATTAAATAGGAATTTATAAAATGTTTCATTTTATAGGGAATTGGTACCTGTAAATATACTATTTTGGTTGTCCATGTAATCTACATTAATACTCTCTTAAGCTGACACTCCCCAAAATCGGGCACTAGAATTACTTTTAAAAATATATATAAGTTTACATGACTTATTTTATTGATTTCCCACCGTTTTATAAGTCAGAAGCAGCCATCCAGACTTTCCTAGGACCTTGCAAACATCCTCTGTCGAATAAACTTGCATGTGCCTTCCTCTGGTGGTAGGCTGCATCATTCAATCCATTTATATCACTCGACTACAACTTTGCATCAAATCGGCAGTCCTACGTAAAAAAAAAAGTCTCCAGCTCGACTGCTTCATGGCACAGACATGGCAAAGCAATCACTGAATTTGTCTCAAGCAAGCAGATCTAAATATATCATATTCATAGCTCTGCGATAAATAATGTGACCTACACACTTCCTTAAACCTAAAGTAAGTAAAGAAGTAATTTTTTGTCAAACATTTGTTTTATGTCGGAGGCAGACACATTGCATATGATCAGAATGACAAAATCAAGCCCTTTACATAGCCCTTCTCCCCTAGGAGGGACAGACGCATTTTAAATGGCCCAAATTTAACAGATTTTGACCATCACTAAGGTTTGGACTATCACTATATGTTTGGTAAAGTAAAAAAGAGTGTGAAATATTTTGGGAAGATGTTCCTAAAACATATTACAACAATATATGGACATATTATAAAATATGAAAAGGCTTATTCATTCATACATTCTTTTTTGTTGTTGTCATATCCTCATTTTTGTATATGTTTTATTTTACTTTTATGATGTAGATCATATGGGTTGAAAAGTGTTTTTTCTCAGACATAAATAAACAATTCCAGGTGAAAGCCAAAGGTCATAGCATTCTGGGGGGATACTGGGGGGCCCTCATGTGAGATTGATGACTAAGTTCATAGCAAAACATTGCAAAGTGGCTGTCAGTTCAACTGGTTTTAGCCTTATAATAGCTATCCTTTAGAAAATACAATGTTAGTGGCATTGTCATTACGATCATGGGGTATTGCCTCCCAGTTGGTATACGGTCAGCTGTAGAGATGGCCGGGTCAACGGCAGGGCACATTAAAAACAACAGGATTTTACTATCCATAGCTTTGTGTGAAAGAGAATCAAGGGGATCCCTGGATTCCTAGTGAGGTAGTGTTGGTAAATCCATCCCTAGGTCTGCGTCGGAAAAGGAACCCCATTCTCTTTATAGTGAGCCAATAGGGCTCTGGTCAAAAGTAGAGCACTTTATAGGGAATAGGGCACCATTTTGGGACACCTCTCAAGTCCTTATTATGCCTCACATTATGCCTCGTCAACCAGCACAAAGTAATAACTGTCCGGGAAAGTTTTGTAGCGCAGTCGCTAGCACTGGATGAGCATTGGCAGGTGGATCAGGTGTGATTGATTCTCTCAGACTGGGTATCTCATTTTTTGTTGTTGATTTATTTTTCTTTATTTAACTAGGCAAGTAAGAACAAATTCTTAGTTACAATGGCGGCCTGCCGGGGAACAGTGGGTTAAATGCCATGCTCAGGGGCAGAATGACAGATTTTTACCTTGTCAGCTTGGGGATTCGATCCAGCAACCTTTCGGTTACTGGCCCAACGCTCTAACCCCTAGAGAGCCAATGAGTACTTTATTAGCCATTCCACGGTAGTCAATCAAGTCATTGGCTTGGCTGTGATTACCTTGGATACGGACCAATGACAGTGCTGAACATTAAGACTCTGACCGATCACAATGCTGAACACTAGGGAAGTGGCTAGATGCTAATGCTAACACCAGACACTGAGTGCAGGGCTACAATAGACTTACATGACATCAGCATATACAGTATTGCTGAACAGAATGCTTCACCATTAAACACTGTGGATGGGGAGCAAAACATGGCACAGACATTTTATTCCTAAAACATAAGGATATGGGATGGAGGACTGGGGTGGTGGGTTAAGGGGCCTTGTCAATCAGGTACAGTACAGTAAAATATCATACAGCTCAGCAAACGTTGACTCTGATCGAAGCTGAGGTTTGTAGAGATCACAGTATTAAATGCTGTTTGTTTAGGAGTAATTTAGTTACTGTATATTATGCACAATACCAAATACTGTATACCTAGCCATTCTGGTACTACTAAATCTAAATTAACAATCAAGGGAACTAGATAGGCATTCTTAGAAATGTCTACTGTAACTGACAATAGAAGTGGAATAGAATGAAAACATACTTGCTTCACTTTTTTAAACAATAAGCAACATTTCCCTAAACTCAAGTTTCTAGTTATAGATTAACAGGTGAGGTTAGAGTATGTTTATGTATATTTACTGTTGCCCTGGTGTTATTGTTATACAACTTTTTCCCCAAAACTTTTCCCCCATATTTCTGTTATATACAGTGCCTTCAGAAAGTATTCAGACCCCTTGACTTTTTCACATTTTGGTACGTTACAGCCTTATTCCAAAATGTTTTAAATTGTTTTTCCCCCCTCATCAATCTACACACAATACCCCATAATAAAAAATCAAAACTGGAAATTTCACATTTACATAAATATTCAGACCCTTTACTCATTACTTTGTTGAAGCACCTTTTGCAGCAACTACAGCATCGAGTCTTCTTGGGTACGATGCTAAAAGCTTGGCACACCTATATTTTCTTGGAGTTTCTCCCATTCTTCTCTGCAGATCCTCTCAAGCTCTGTCAGGTTGGATGTGGAGCGTTGCGGCACAGTTATTTTCAGGTCTCTCCAGATAAGTTAAATCGGCTTCAAGTTCGGGCTCTGGCTGGGTCACTCAAGGACATTTAGAGACTTGTGTCAAAGCCATGCCTGCGTTGTCTTGGCTGTGTGCTTAGGGTTGTTGTCCTGTTGGAAGGTGAACCTTCACCCCAGTCTGAGGTCCTGAGCACTCTGGAGCAGGTTTTCATCAAGGATCTCTGTAGTTTGCGTCGTTCATCTTTGCCTCTCTCCTGACTAGTCTCCCAGTCCCTGCCACTGAAAAACATCCCCACAGCTTGATGCTGCCACCACCATGCTTCACCGTATGGATGGTACCAGGATTCATCGAGACATGACACTTGGCATGCAGGCCAAAGAGTTCAATCTTGGTCACATCAGACCAGAGAATCTTGTTTCTCATAGTCTGAGATTCTTTAGGTGCCTTTTGGAAAACTCCAAGAGGACAATCCTGTGCCTTTTACTGAAGAGTGGTTTCCGTACCTTTGGAAGACATAGCTTAGACTGTAGCCTACAAAAGCCTATTCCTGCTCTTTTACCGCGATCCATCATCATAGTGGTCTCTGACTTGTGGTCAGACACACTCAAGTGGAAAAAATGTAGACTTGCGCCTTTTTGAATGCTGATTTAAATGTCATTGAGAAAACAGAGAAGTGTCAAAGTTTTTTTTCGCAAACATCCTTTTTGAATTTAAAAGTAATCCTCAAAGTAATAATCTAGTTTTTCAAAAGTTTACAGTTACCGTTTTTTTGTAATCCCTTACATGTAAGGCTAATCCCTTGTAATCCCTTCCGTTACTCCCCAACCCACTTCATGGCGCTTAATGGTTTTTGCGACTGCACTTGAAAAATATTGTGCTATTTATCACAGACAACTTTGTGTCAAAGTTTAACAAGGACATTTGTTTTGAAACCATTTCAAATGTTTAAATAGTCGCAGGATTTTATGTCATCAACCCGGGATATGGCATTTCTCGTTGGCTCTGGGGCCATCCTGATATAATCCTAATATAATCTTGTTTCTCATAGTCTGAGAGTCTTTAGGTGCCTTTTGGAAAACTCCAGGAGGACAGTCCTGTGCCTTTTACTGAAGAGTGGTTTCCGTATGGCCACTCTACCACAAAGGCCTGATTGGTGGAGTGCTGCAGAGAGGTTATCCTTCTAGAAGGTTGTCCCATCTCCACAGAGGAACTCTGGAGCTCTGTCAGAGTGGCCATCGGGTTTATCGGGAGGCCAGCTCTAAGAAGAGTCTTGGTGGTTCTAAACTTTTTCCATTTAAGGATGATGGAGGCCATTGTGTTCCTAGGGAACTTTAATGCTGCAGAAATGTTTTGGTACCCTTCCCCAGATATGTGTCTCGACACAATCCTGTCCCGGAGCTCTACCGACAATTGAACCTTATATAGACAGGTATGTGCCTTTCCAAATCATATCCAATCAATTGAATTTAACGCAAGTGGACTCCAAGTTGTAGAAACATCTCAAGGATAACAAATGGAAACAAGATACACCTGTGCTCAATTTTGACTCATAGCAAAGGTTCTGAAAACTTATGTAAATTATAGAAATATAGAAAATATAGAAAAAGTCAAGGGGTCTGAATACTTTCTGAAGGCACTGTTGTTTTCTTTCAACATACTGTACTTGGTGTCCTTTTTGGTGAAAGGATAGTACTAGTGTTTATGATGAATATTTATTGTCTTTAGACATGAAACGATCTAAAATGCACCGAAATATACGGAAATGGGTAATCAGCTATTTCAGTAGCTGTTTCACAAAGCTAATGGCATGGTGATAACTGTCAATCCATTATGTCAGTGCGCTGGGGAAAATAAATACCACACCAATAAAGAAATAGAAAATAAAAAAAACTGAAACAAAAGGTGGTTAACAGAAATAACCACGAGAACAACAATAAAAACAACAAAAAACACTGATGTTGGTTATAATGACCAACAAAGGAAAGAAACTGCTGTCAAACTTGAACTACTTTTGAATATAAAAATGTATCCAAAACCTTTCACTGATTGATGAGTTATCATGAGTAACAAACTTTAGTTTATTCAAAAACATACGGAACATTCCTGTTGTATCCCATTTTAAAAATGACTTTGCCACCTAGGCCTGTAGATTAAAGCACATTAACTTTAATTTGACTGTGGCTTTAATCAATAAAGAGACCATTTTTAATTTGGAATTCATGCCTTTTATTCGTTATCTAACCGACCAGTCTGTGCAGGTTTATCCCACCTATGGTAATTACTGACGGGGCGGAACAGTGGTACCAATGCTGTGGTACACAGAGCTCAAGCACCTCACCAGGTGGTTGCTTGCTATGACGTCAGCCCAAACTAAAAAAATAGGAAGGGCATTAAGCTGCTTAGGTTTTCAGCCCTGTCTCTCTAACTGTTACTGAAAAAAATTAAAATGATCAGCTAACTTCTCAATTTTTTAATTTTTGTATTTATCAAAACTAAGTGTTTTCTCAACAATATTTTTTTTTCAAAAACTCTAATAATTCTGAAATAATTAAAAACATTAAAGAACTGGATGAAAATGGATTCCTTTACTCAACAATATGTGTACAGTTGCATTGATACTATCCAAGTACTTACTAATCTAAGGAAATGTAATAATTTGTGAACAAATGTCAGATATGAACAATTACTGTAGTCAATCCTGTAACATCTAATGGTCAGGATAATGAAAATGCTTACAGAAACAGTACATGTTATATTTTATCAATATTCCTTTGTTTTAGTTAACTCTGTCAAATTACTACTTACAAAATAATAATTTATCAGCCTGTATGTTCACAACAAAAATATGTTAACTAAAACAAAGGAACTGTGGGGCACTTCAGGTTTCTTTTCAATGGAGGAAGGAAATCACCTTGTGAATTAATGTAACTTTGTGAGTTCATGTTCTGGAAGATGTATTTGAGTTCGGATCCATTTTAGTGTCCCTCTGGGTCATTTTACCTGGATGTGCGAATATTGTAGTTGTAATAAAGCATTTACCTGCTGCCTATTCGTCGGCCAGGACACTCTTGACAGCGAGATGTGCTCATCTCAAGAGGAACTCCTGGTCAAATAATTTTTAGATAGAGATACAATGAATCATGCAACATGTTATTTGTTTTAATGCATGGTATTTTTTTGTTAAAGAACCAACCAGACAAGCACTTAACCAAATGCAGTCCATATATAAACGGGACATCCAGTACTGATCATGACATTGTATTTTCCCTTGTATGAGACAAAACACCCTTTTTTAAAAGTCCAAATGAACAGATTTATTCCATAACACTTCCTGATTTAGGAGAAGTGTTATTTTAAGATCCGGCAGTTTTAAAAAAATATGCCTACGTAAATCTTTGGTGAAAAGGGCAAATGTAAATGATCACCACAGAGGTCAAAGGGGCATACGTTTCAGAGGGTAGTAAACACACACTCAGAATCTACAGGGCAATGGAATTGATGTACAGTACTATAGCCAGATGTTTAAAGATATGGGAAGATTGATTCATATGACCAGTAAATGGTAGTATGACATACCATATCGTATAGGCCCTATGGACTATTAATTCGATCTGAATGGCATATCCCAATCATGACATCATGTTTTATCGATTGACGCCGACATGCCTGTCACAATAATATTGCAATGTTGAGCCAATACTTGGGATGCAAATAAATTCAATATCAACATGCCTGAGTCACACAAACAAACATAACAATTTAAAATCAATATACAAATAAGAAAGAAGAAAAAACAAACAGGAAATAAATACAAACCACAGGCTTAATCCAGGTTTTAGACATTTGCACACTATCGTTCTGCAAATTAAAATTGATTTTATAAAAATCTTCTCACAGAATTTGTTACTTTAAAAGACACTGTGTGCCTATACAAAAACTCCACTCCAATCATACCGCCCCTTTTTGATTATACAGTGCCTTCGGAAAGTATTCAGGCCCCTTGACTTTTTCCACATTTTGTTACATTACAGCCTTATTCTAAAATGTATTAAATAAAACAAATTCCTCAATAATCTACACCCAATACCCCATAATGACAAAGTGAAAACAGGTCTTTAGAAACTTTTGCAGATTCATTAAAAACAAATACCTTATTTACATGAGAACTCAGACCTTTTGCTATGAAACTCGAAAATGAGCTCCGGTGTATCCTGTTTCCATTGATCATCCTTGAGATGTTTCTACAACTTGATTGAAGTACACCTGTGGTGAATTCAACTGATTGGACATGATTTGGAAAGGCACACACCTGTCTATATAAGGTCCCACAGTCGACAGTGCATGTCAGAGCAAAATCCAAGCCATGAAGTCGAAGGAATTGTCCGTAGAGCTTCAAGACAGGATTGTGTCAAAGCACAGATCTGGGGAAGGGTACCCAAACATTTCTGCAGCAATGAAGGTCCCCAAGAACACAGTGGCCTCCATCGTTCCTAAATGGAAGAAGTTTGGAACCACCAAGACTCTTCCTAGAGCTGGCCACCCGGCCAAACTGAGCAATCGGGGGAGAAGTGCCTTGGTCAGGGAGGTGACCAAGAACCCGATGGTCACTTTGACAGAGCTCTGGAGTTCCTCTGTGGAGATGGGAGAAACCATCTCTGCAGCACGCCACCAAATAGGGCTTTATGGTAGAGTTACCAGACGGAAGCCACTCTTCAGTAAAAGGCACATGACAGCCCACTTGGAATTTGACAAAAGGCAACTAAAGACTCTCAGACCAAGAGAAACAAGATTATCTGGTCCGATCAAACCAAGATTGTACTCTTTGGCCTGAACGCCAAGCGTCACGTCACGTCTGGCGGAAAGCTGGCACCATCCCTTCGGTAAAGCATGGTGGTGGCAGCATCATGCTGTGGGGATGTTTTTCAGTGGCGGGGACTGGGAGACTAGTCAGGATAGAGGCAAAGATGAAGGGAGCAAAGTACAGAGAAAATGAAAACCTGCTCCAGAGTGCTCAGGACTTCAGACTGGGGTGAAGGTTCCCCTTCCAACAGGACAACGACCCTAAGCACACAGCCAAGCCAACACACAAGTGGCTTCGGCACAAGTCTCTGAATGTCCTTGAGTGGCCCAGCCAGAGCCCGGACTTGTACCCGATCGAACATCTCTGGAGAGACCTGAAAATAGCTGTATAGCAACGCTCCCCATCCAACCTGACAGAGCTTGAAACGATCTGCACAGAAGAATGGGAGAAACTCCCCAAAAACAAGTGTGCCAATCTTGTAGCGTCATACCCAAGAAGACTCAAGAATGTAATGTTGCCAAAGGTGCTTAAAAAAAGTACTGAGTAAAGGATCTGAATACTTATGTAAATATAATATTTAATTTCTACAAACCAGTTATTGTTTTGTCATTATGGGGTATTGTGTGTAGATTTGAGGGAAGAAAACTTTCATCAATTTTTTAATAAGGCTGTAACCTAACGAAATGTGGAAAAGGTCAAGGGGTCTGAATACTTTCCAAAGGCACTGCAGTTGTAGATAGAATGATAAAGTGCCTGAGAATATTGTCAAGTGTAATTTTGTGAGATTTGTTATAGATCAAATTCACAATAATGTTCTGCTGTTGTATATCAAATATTTGTCAATGCAATTTATACAAATGTCCCTGAGTTTTTGCTTAATAGCTTATTTTAATAAGTCTCTAGCCCTCAGCATACTTTAGGATGATACATATTCCCAACCACTACTACCCAATTCCTATTTTATTTCGGTAATGGTACATGCTTTATTTATTTTAATGCTTTATTTTAAAATAATCTCTTCAATATTGTTTCTGATTTATTAAAACAATTATATTCGAATTTAATGCTTGAAATAGCTCATTTTTATTTAAAGGAATCTATTTAAGTTTTGTTAAGATATATGCTTGTCTAAGATTAAAACAAGGCTAGATGGTCCCAAGTCTACGTTAACATCTTTCAAGAAAGTGGAAATTCAAAAGCAGAAAATAATTTAGTAGAGGGCTAGGGAATAAATGGGGGCAAAATAAAGTATTTGTACAATATGAACTTAAGACTCTCATGGAGAAGCAAAACATTCCAACATCCCTACCAACCTCACTTCAAAATAAAGCCTCTCAATGCAGAAACTGCAGTTGAGAGATGGAAAATGTGCTTTCTATAAAGAATATTATTACATACAACATCAGTTAACTTTGTACTTCTGTTAAAATCTAAAACCTGACAAAGGCACTTGGGAACATAATAAAGTATTGTTTACCAAGATATTTGCATTATTTTGTCCTAGATACTTTATGTGGAAACATATAATGGCCGTCTTAGGACAAAGAGTACGTACAGTACATACAATATGAAAGAGGTGCCTTTTCAATACAGATGCATTACTTGCACTAACCGTTGAAAATGTCGGGGTCACTTAAAAATGTCCTTGTTTTTGAAAGAAAAGCACATTTTTTGTCCATTAAAATAACATTAAATTGATCAGAAATACAGTGTAGATATTGTTAATGTTGTAAATGACTATTGTAGCTGAATGGCTGATTTTTTTAAATGGAATATCTACATAAAACGAGCGGTTCCTCCATTAAAAGCTGCGTCATACTGTGGCACACCCTGCGTGCTGCCGCAGCATTCTGTCATTTAATTCTCTGCCAAGTTATTGCTAGTTTGACCACCAGAGGGCATCTTTGAGAAGCATTTGATAGTATTACGTATTGGCATTAGCAGAGAATTTTAAATATTTTTTGTAATAACATAGTACATGGGGTTGATTTTACAATCTACAATAGATACTGTTGTTAACATGGGAAAGTGCCTAATTCCTTACATAACAAAGAGCAGGCCATGTCGGTACTACAGAATGCGGGGCACGTGGGAGACCGGGGTCCCCCGTTTGGGAGGAAGGAGAAGGCTGTCCTGGTAAATATGATTTTTTTTCTTAACTGATTCCATATGTGTTATTTTATAATTGTGATGTCTTCACTATTATTCAGAATGTAGAAAATCGTAAAAAAAATCCTTGAATGAGTAGGTGTCCAAACTTTTGACTGGTACTTGCTTAACTAATTTGATTAATATTATGGGGTTTTGAAAAAAAAAAAAACCTCTGTTAGGATGGAATCCTTTACAGCATGATGTCCGGCAGTATAGTACTGGGCTTTTTAGCTAAATAATCCCTGTGTCATGCTTGTCTCAGAGCAGCAGAAAGAGCGCTAAAATAGTTCAATATGCTCTTTAAATAAATAAGACCTACACCATTTTTAACAGTTTATGAAATTAAAAATGTAATGATTTGACTCTCCATCAATAATTACATTTAGAGGATTGGAGGACTCTATATCCCTGTTAGGGATAGGGGGCAGCATTTTCACTTTGGATGAATTGCGTGCCCATAGTGAACTGCATCCTACTCTGTCCTAGATTGCTAATATATGCATATTATTATTACTATTGGATAGAAAACACTCTGAAGTTTCTAAAACTGTTTGAATTATGTCTGTGAGTATAACAGAACTCATAGGGCAGGCAAACTTCCAAACAGGAAGTAGAAATTCTGGGGCTGGTTGATTTTCAACTCATCGCCTATTCACATCCAAATAAGATATGGATCTGCCCGCACTTCCTACTCCTTCCACTAGATGTCAGCATTCAGTAGAATGTGGAAAGGAGCCTCTGGTGTGAACTTTGACCGAATGAGAGGTGAATGAGTCACTGTTTTAGATTATTGCATGGGATGCTTTTTTCGTAATGTTTTTTAAAATCTGACAGTGGTTGCATTAAGAACCAGTGTATCTTTAATTATATGTAAAACATGTATCTTTCATCAAAGTTTATGATGAGTATTTCTGTTATCTGATAGCTCTCTGTAATTACTCCTGATACTTCGAAGGCATTTCTGAACATGCCGTCAATGTAAACCGATATTTGTGGATATAAATATGCATATTATCGAACAAAACATAAATGCATTGTGTAACATGATGTCATATGACTGTCATCTGATGGAGATTATCAAAGGTTAGTGATTAATTTTATCTCCAATTCTGCGTTTGTGACTATCTTTGGCTGGGGAAAATGGCTGTGTTTTTTTTTATTTTGGTGGTGATCTAACATAAATATATGTTGTGTTTTCGCTGTAAAACATTTAAAAAATTGGACATGATGGATAGATTAACAAGATGTCTATCTTTCATTTGCTGTATTGGACTTGTTACTGTGTGAAAGTTAAATATTTCTACAAAATATTTTTGAATTTCCCACGCCACCTTTTCAGCTGAATGTGTGTGGGGGGAGGGGGAGGGGGGGTGTTCCTTTTGAGGGACTCCTAGCCATAACAAGGGGCATTTTCCTTACATTTAGGCAATTGTAGGACTCTATATTAATATCTAAAGGGACATTTTCCGTTAGGATCTGTGAGAATATCTGAGAATATCTAATAAAATTCTAAATGAATTAATTCTAATAAATCGCATTGTTTAAAAGTAACAGCATTTTGGAGATTTCGTTTTCATTGAACCTTTTTGGGATATGGGGAAGCATTTTCATTTTTTTTATGCTGTTAGCTCAGTACTGAGACAGCAGTAGCAGTGGGCCAGCCAAAGCCATGGGTTCTGACTCCAGTGGGGAAACAATCTTTAGACTTTATCCATTTAACTTCACTAGGGCATTCGGAATTTTGGATGAAAAGCATGCCCAGATTAACCTGCCTGCTACTCAGCCATAAAAGCTAGAATATGCATATAATTAGTATATTTGGATAGAAAACACTCTGAAGTTTCTAAAACTGTTTGAATGATGTCTGTGACTATAACATAACTAATATGGCTGGCGAAAACCTGATAAAAATCCAACCAGGAAGTGGGAAATCTGAGGTTTGTAGTTTTTCAACTCAGCCCCCATTGAAGATACAGGGTGATATTAGTTATGTTTCACTTCGCAAAGCTTCCACTAGATGTCAACAGTATTTTTAACCTGTTTTGAGGATTCTGCTCTAAATGAGGGGCTCATAAGGGCTCTTTGAGTGAGTGGTCTGGCAGAGAGCCACAGCCTCGGTCAGGCACGCTCACGTGAAAGGTAGCGACATTCCACTTAATTTGTACAGACAAAGGAATTGTTCGGTTGGAACAATAATGAAGTTTTATGTTAAAAACATCCTAAAGATTGATTCCATACTTAGGTTGGCATGCTTCTACGGGCTGTAACGGAACTTTTTGAACTTTTCGTCCGATGTTCGGCGCGACCTGAACAAGCTTTTGGAGTAGTTTACCAAACACCCTAACAAAATAAGATATTTGGACATAACTGATGGACTATCGAACAAATCAAAACATTTTTGGTGGAACTCGGATTCCTGGGAGTGCATTCTGATGAAGATCATCAAAGGTAAGTGAATATTTAAAATGCTATTTCTGAGTGATGTTGACTACCTAATATGGCGGGTATCTTTTTGGCAGCTTTGTTGTCTAAAGGCTGTACTCAGATTACTGCATGGTTTGCTTTATCCGTAAAGTTTTTTTTAAATCTGACACAGTGGTTGCATTAAGGAGAAGTTTATCTAAAGTTCCATGTATAATAGTCGTATCTTTATCAATGTTTATTATGAGCATTTCTGTAAATTGATGTGGCTCTCTGCAATATCACCGCATGTTTTACAACTACTGAACGTAATGCGCCAATGTAAACTCTGATTTTCTAAAATAAATATGAACTTTATCAAACAAAACATACATGTATTGTGTAACATGAAGTCCTATGAGTGTCATCTGATGAAGATCATCGAAGGTTAGTGATTAATTATATCTCTATTTCTGCTTTTTGTGACTCCTCTCTTTGGCTGGAAAAAATGGCTTGGCGGTGACCTAACATAATCGTTTGCGGTGCTTTTGCTGTAAATGCTTTTTGAAATCAGATACTCTGGCTGGATTAACGGGAATTGTATCTTTAAAATGGTGTAAAATACTTGTATGCTTGAGGAATTTAAATTATGAGATTTTAGTTGTTTTGAATTTGGCGCGGGGGGGGGGGGGGGGGGGGGTCCGCTAGTCCTAGACAGGTTAATAAAAGCTAGGGGGCAGAATTTTCACTTTTGGATAAATAGCGTGCCCAATTTCATCTTCCTGCTACTCATGCCAACAATATAAGATATGAATATTATTCATATATTTGGATAGAGAACACTCTGAAGTTTCTAAAACTGTTTGAATCATGTCTGTGAGTATAACAGAACTTGTGTAGCAGGCAAAAACCCAAGGACTAACTGTTCAGATTTTTTTCCCCTGCCTCTCTGTTCACTACATTGTCTTTGCCATTGGATATTTAATAGGAACCCATTTTCAGTTCCTACCGCTTCCACACGATGTCGCCAGTCTTTGGAATATGGTTGAGGTTTGTTCTATGAAGAAGTATGCCAACTCGGAACTGGGGACACTTTTATGAGTTACGCAAGACGTGAACGGCAGTGCTGGTTTGTTTTCGTTCCTGTATTGAATACAGATTGCCCCGTATACAATTTGATCGATTATTAACGTTTAAAAATACCCAACGTTGTATTACAAAAGTAGTTTGAAATATTTTGGCAAAGTTTATAGTCAACTTTTGAAATATTTTATAGTGATGTTGCGTTTTTGTAAGCTGTCTTTTTCTGGATCAAACGCGCTATATATGTACGGAATTAATTGAACAAAAGGACAAATTGTGATGTGTATGACACATATTGGAGTGCCAACAAAAGAAGCCCGTCAAAGGTAATGCATATTTTATATTTTATTTCAGCATTTTGTGTAGCGCCTGCTATGCTATAGCTCCTTTGTTTACTGCTGGTGCAGATGGGTGCAGGCTATCAGATAATAGCTTCTTATGCTTTCACCGAAAAGCATTTTTAAAATCTGACATGTTGGCTGGATTCACAACGAGTGTAGCTTTAATTGATTATCTTATATGTGTGATTTAATGAACGTTTGAATTTTATAGCATTTTATTTGAATCTCGCGCTTTGCATTTCCCCTGGCAATTGGCCAGTTGAGACGCTAGCGTCTCTCCTATCCATAAGAGGTTTTAACCTAGAGTTAGTGAGGAAAAGGCAATTCTTGATATTGTGGTGAGACATTCTCACTGATTTGTAAATAAAGCCAGTTATTCAGAATTATTTTTTTCCCGAGAAACCTAACTTGATTATTTAGCAGATGCTTATATTCAGTCATCACATATCTTAAGAATATCATGAAATATTTGTTCGCGAAACGGTGCTGAAATAGACGGCCACAGCGGGAAGGCTATGTATTCTGTGCCCATTCATGGTATCTCTCTTCGGTTACACATCCTTTGAATAGCAGAACAGCATAATGGTCCGGGCGGCCCTTGCTGTGCCTGGTGAGCAGTTGGTCAAGTGTTGTTGTCAGAAGAAGAATGAAAATGTCAGGGTGACATTCTGCCTGTTGACTCTGCCTGATGGAGGTGGAGTTCCAGAGGTGTGCCTGACATGGATTGCGAATCCATCTCGTTCCATTTCAACGCGTGACTATTCAAGCCATTGACTCACTGATGAGTGAGTCGATCGGCAAAGGCAATCTCTAATCTGTGGGCATCACGGCATATATATATATACACACTGCTCAAAAAAATAAAGGGAACACAAAAATAACACATCCTAGATCTGAATGAATGAAATATTCTTATTAATACTTTTTTCTTTACACAGTTGAATGTGCTGACAACAAAATCACACAAAAATAATCAATGGAAATCAAATGTATCAACCCATGGAGGGTCTGGATTTGGAGTCACACTCAAAATTAAAGTGGAAAACCACACTACAGGCTGATCCAACATTGATGTAATGTCCTTAAAACAAGTCAAAATGAGGCTCAGTAGTGTGTGTGGCCTCCACGTTCCTGTAAATGACCTCCCTACAACGCATGGGCATGCTCCTGATGAGGTGGCGGATGGTCTCCTGAGGGATCTCCTCCCAGACCGGGACTAAAGCATCCGCCAACTCTTGGACAGTCTGTGGTGCAACGTGGCGTTGGTGGATGGAGCGAGACATGATGTGCCAGATGTGCTCAATTGGATTCAGGTCTGGGGAACGGGCGGGCCAGTCCATAGCATCAATGCCTTCCTCTTGCAGGAACTGCTGACACACTCCAGCCACATGAGTTCTAGCATTGTCTTGCATTAGGAGGAACCCAGGGCCAACCGCACCAGCATATGGTCTCACAAGGGGTCTGAGGATCTCATCTCGGTACCTATTGGCAGTCAGGCTACCTCTGGCGAGCACATGGAGGGCTCTGCGGCCCCCCAAGGAAATGCCACCCCACACCATGACTGACGCACCGCCAAACCGGTCATGCTGGAGGATGTTGCAGGCAGCAGAATGTTCTCCACGGCGTCTCCAGACTGTCACGTCTTTCACATGTGCTCAGTGGTGAACCTGCTTTCATCTGTGAAGAGCACAGGGCGCCAGTGGCGGATTTGCCAATCTTGGTGTTCTCTGGCAAATGCCAAACGTCCGACACGGTGTTGGGCTGTAAAGCACAACCCCCACCTGTGGACGTCGGGCCCTCATACCACCCTCATGGAGTCTGTTTCTGACCATTTGAGCAGACACATGCACATTTGTGGCCTGCTGGAGGTAGACTCCGTTTCATGCTACCACTAGAGTGAAAGCACCGCCAGCATTCAAAGTGACCAAAACATCAGCCAGGAAGCATAGGAACTGAGAAGTGGTCTGTGGTCCCCACCTGCAGAACCACTCCTTTATTGGGGGTTACTTGCTAATTGCCTATCATTTCCACCTGTTGACTATTCCATTTGCACAACAGCATGTGAAATTTACTGTCAATCAGTGTTGTTTCCTAAGTGGACAGTTCGATTTCACAGAAGTGTTATTGACTTGGAGTTACATTGTGTTGTTTAAGTGTTCCCTTTATTTTTTTGAGCAGTGTATATATATTTAATTCTCAGAACATTAACCATGTGTGTTCACTTGTTTTGTACTGTTCTGTAGTTTTGTCCCAATGATTCGTCTGACAAACAAAGAACTTTGCGTCCTGCAGGCCCAGGGATGGATCAAAGCTGGCGAGACATTCAATTACGTCATCTTCACAGTAGAATCAACCGTGGCCCTTGAGCAATTTGCTGAAAATTGGAAAAATTTGAAGAAAAAAAGGAAGAATATCAAGAAGATTAACAAAAGCATAAAAATGTTGATGAAGAAATGCTGTTTTGAGTTAGAAATGTAACACTTTAGAATACTTAAGCATCAAATACATTGCAAGTTGAGCTGTAAAAAGTATATTGTCCTGCTAATAGGAATAATTTGCATTATGGGCTACATTCTTTATTGTAACCACAATGTCACACATAATTTGTTTCTACCTTTCCAATTACTTCTAGAGTTTGGGATTTACAATTGTGCGCTTTTAATTATTAGTTACATTGTTTAACTTCGAACATGCAGACTTTTTTCTTTAAATGATTGTTTTAATGTAGGATGCTACATTTTTGACCAGTTGCAATTGTAAGTAGGCCTAATAAAAAAAAATCATACTTCTCTTAGGCTGTTAAGCCTCATAGCTTACCTCAGCCAGTTAAGTTATTTTATATAGGTCTAGGTTCCGAAGAAATAGACTGCAATTAAGACCTCTTGTTGTTTGTAAAGTCAAATTCAAAAGGCACTTGCACATCTGAGCTATCTTTTTTGCTGGTGCATGGCAAAGATGAGGAAAAGAGAAAGAAACCCGCACACTGCGCTTGATCGTGTCACTGATCTTTAATAAGCCTTATGTATCGGCCTCACGGCCTTCGTCAGAGCTTTTGTGAGTGTTTTAAATTAGCACCCTTATGTAGACCTAGCCACACCCATATCCGTTCCACGCATCGAAAGGAGTTGGAGGCGAAGGAAAACAAATAAGTGCTACCAAATATAACAATATGCACATCATAAATATTCAAATAAAGTGTGTACATAAAACATATTAAACAGGTCTGTAAAACCACAATGAGGACAACGACCGACCAAGCAAGTTTTCGTAAATCATTGGGTACAGTGTAAGAAAAACGTCAGTGTAATCTGAAATAGGGGCATAATTCATGTTCAAATTTACAACATAACATACATAGGCATTTCATAATTAAGATCTTTAGGAAATAATGTCTGGAGGGAGAAAATCTAAAAACATTCTGGATGATTTTCTTTTGTGGCTGTCAGTTGGGCATGGACGAATTTATCTCGGAAATAAAACATGCCAGTGTTTCTTGACCACATCTCCCACTTTTCGTGAGTATATGTATTTGTGAACATTACAGAGTGTTCTTTAGTTTTAGCAGGTCTTCTTTGTAGCAGTTCATGTCTTGTTTTCCCATCTGGGATTTCTGGAAAACCTGGGAATTTTGTGGAAAGTTTCACGAATTTTGCAACCCTTGGGTCCCAAGAAGCTAAGTGGCATCATATCATGTGTAGAAGCCGTGCCTGGAAAAGCCTGGTCAAGCTGGCTAACTTCCTCCATGGTCTCACGTGCCCAGATCAGCCAGTCTTTGGCTGCCCTGGCTGGCCTGTGCCTAGGGATGGGGTCAGGGTGCAGCTCATACCTAGGTGTGCAGGCGAATGAATACAGAGGCACATGCAAATGCGTTCTAGCTTCCGTCCAATCGCCGGAAGGGGTTCCAGTTGGGGGTCAACACAAAACCAAAGAAGGGACGGATCTGGGACAGATCTGACACCCTACCGGATAGTCAGTGAAATGCACTGCCACTGACTTCCATTTATTAACACAATTGGACTTTGACTTCATTTTGAAAACAATCTATGTTACCAATGTAATTTGTTTGTAAAATTAAGGTAACTTGATGGAAAGAGAGGAGGAAAGAAAGAACAAAGATAGTGCAGCTTACAAGTCATGCATTGCGATGGACACAGTGCTGTGACGGAGGGCAAACACGATAAAAACAGATAGATACACATGACACAGCACAGGCAGGGCATGACAGGGCACCAAACCAACACAGTACAGTATCTACAGCAAGGTGTGGTCATGGTCTTACCGATGCGGTCCAGGCGGTCGATGGCTACAGTCTCGAAGGCACGGCGCATCATGGGGTACTCCTCCAACACCTCGTTGAAGTGATCCACAGAGAGGGAGAAGAGACGGCAGTAAGTGTCGGCACGAACGCTGGCCGTGCGTCTCCCCTTCGTCAGCAGACAAATTTCTGTAGAGAAAATACAATATGCACAATTAGACAATGAGCTGAATTCTTACTTTTTGATGTCACTGAAATAATGCACTGTTTCTGTTTGCTCATGAAAGAAAGATAGATACCCACACTTTCGAACACTCCTGCAGTTTTATTGTGCAAGAAGACCTTGGGTCTGTGGGTATCTTATATTTCTTTAATTACTACTGGATGTGTGTACACTACTTATAAACTCTTTCTGTTTGGTGTCTATGCTGACTAAGGTTTCATGGCCAAAATGCGTTCCGTTGTCAGTAATACCTTTGTTTGTTAGAACTGGAGATCTCTGATAGACACACAGGGAGGGAGGAACCAATGGACTGAGTAATTACAGCCATAACAAAGACCAGCTCTAACCTAATCTGGGGTGTGCAACCTTCAACATTGGACAAGTTACCATATAAATGAAGAATGAGCAGTTTCCAAGGTACAGCTGGATCTGGTGGCATGATAACCTAATGTGCATGTCAATAAAATGATGGCCGCTGCGTTGTAACTAGAGCTATGCAGAGTCAATTAATCATGTTGTCACTTTGAGCTGATGAGTCGGAAAAATCGCTATGTACTGCTGGTTGCTGATACTGCTAGTGTTGAGTATGTACAGTACATACTGTATACAGTATAGACACAGTGGCCAGGATTAAAACAAAGACAGATTACCTGGTGAACTGTGATTGAACTTTGAAGATGATTTCTTCCTGAGCCGACATCCACAGCAATTGCAGCGATCATGATCTCAGTGATCATCAGGGCAACTGCCTTTAAAAGTCTATAGCTGTGCACAGGTATAGTTAATATTTGATGGATTGAATCCTGGCCTCATTGCTTGACTTGGACTGAAATAGGTGCTAGTATTAATTTGGGTGCTGTTTATATACAGGTGCAGGAACTCTGCAACACTTTCCATCTTATATTCTATAAAAGGAAAAGGAGCTCAAGCAGTAAAATATTTGAGGTGCTGGTTCTCAGCTCCCCTCAGCTTGGCCTTTATGTAGCGAGCGTAGTCCCAATACTTTTGCTTCCTATCGAAGTGGTAGACAGTACCTAACCAGACCTTCAGTACCTACCCAGATGACATGTACAATATGTTAGCCACTGGGACCTAATGTGCTAGACTTGTTTCCCTAATTCCAAGACCAATCACTCTGCCCTTGGACATGTTACCCATCACATTTGACTGACGCTGTTCTGGATCTAATTCAGGAAAGGTAATTATCAACCCTGCTACTGTGGGGGCAGACCATCCAAACAGACCTATCAGAAAAGAGGGTCACTGGGAAAGTAAACCTTGCACATCTTGTCCCCAGGGGCTAGCTGATGTTAGCTGATGCTAGGGTGTTGCAGGAATTAAATTCCTCTGTTTTAATACCCAATTAAAATCAAACACTCTGTCAATTCATAAGGATTTGTATGATCCTTATTTGTATAAAATTGATAGAGCCCAGTCTTAAAGTCAACCAGAAGCTTTTATTCACGAGAGTACTGCTCATTACACATTTTACCACAGGTTGTAAACTGAAAATGACATCAGCGTTTTCTAAACTGTTCCGTCTCTTCTTGACACTGGTACAGAGGCTGTATAGTTCTCAAGCCTTCCCACACCGTCCAGAGCCAAGGTCAGCCTGAGTAGATAAGCATTCTAGCCAGTCTGGCAATATAGTTAATTCATTTCTACCAAGGAACAGACAGTCATTGTTCTAATCTTGATTATATTTACACACATTATATTCAGTACTAGGATTAAAAAGAAAATTCATACATATACAGTAACATAATATTATTCTGATTAGTACATATCCAGTAACATAATAGTATTCTGATTGGTCAGTCCTGATTGAAATGTATACATAATTAGTCATCATTGATAAAAATTCCCTTAACATATCCACCCTTTGATTAAATATTATACATCCAATCACACATGTAGTTATATTGTTATATTAAAAAGCCTAGTTCTATTTTTATTCGAAATATTTCTTGTTATCAAAACATCACCTAAACATAATCCACTACTTGCATTCGCACTGACTGTTTCTTAGGTCTACATCAGAATCATAACTCTTCTTATCAGGATTTCCGTTACAATCTTCATAAAACAACAGTCTAATATTGAAACAAGACACAACCTAACCTCCCTAAATATCAAAAATGGTCTCATCAAATATAAATTCCCCGCAAATGAAGGATCCAGATTTGTCCACTTGTTCTGTAGACATGCATTCAGCACTCCACGGTTAAGAACCTGGAATCGGCTGGTACTTCACTATCTATTGTCATCGATTTCTCCAGAGTCCTGGAAATAAGGCCTTGTACACAGGGAATTAGACAACAGCTCCATAAAACTGAAACATTAACACAGGTGAATGTAGCCCATAATACAGTGATCATAAAATGTTTCCATTTTCCAAATGTACTATCAAACCAATTAGTCAGATAAGTATCCACCCTAGAGTTTTCTGCCAAACCGTGAGCCAGGGTGGTCAAACCAGCTGAGGCTTCGGTCACTGATTCGTCCAGATCTGTGTTATTTGGGATGTAAGCACAAACATGGTCCAGAAAATCACGCATACTCCTCCCTTTTCAGCCAATAACATATCTAATGCAATTCTATTCTGCCAAGCCATCAGGCTGGTTGCTTCAGTCTGTTCTGCAAAACCTTCAATAGCATGTCTGGTACAATTGGTAAAGCGCTGTTGATTATAATAAATATAATTAATCCAGTCCACGTTCTTATTGAGAGTAGACCACCCTGAAATGCTTAACTCTAATCCTGCTAGGATCTGATTTCTTGCTTTGAACTCATCTGGCACCCACCGTGGAACCCCAATGTTATCAATGTATACTTTGTCATCAAAAGACCCAGATGGAGTAGCTCTTTTCTCCCGTTTGGCTAAACTTCATGTCTTGGTGTTGAATGAGTGTGAAAGGCATTCCCAAATGTACAAGGGAGCATAATCCTGTCCAATCTGCCGGTAAAACCTCGCCCTGACATCATTTCCCAAGAGTACTGTACCGGGCCAAACGGTAATAATCTCCTCCGGTCACTGTAAAGGGAGGAACCTGTGAATATAAATAGTGCAAATCAAAGCAACTGTCATTATCTGGCATTCCTGCTTTCGTGAACAGCTTTACCATACTGGCCTAACCTCCTCTACCCGGAACCGTACTAGGGTGTCGACCAAAAACTGGTCATATCCATCATACCACAACCCTAGATCCTCCTTCATTACTGATTAAAGGGTAAGGCGTATCTTTATGCCACTCTACTCTACCTTCTTCCATACTGGGTGAGTGGATTCATATAGCCCTCTCTCTCCAAATGAGCTATGACCTGTGTCCACGATCAATATGGGGACCTGCACCGATATATACCATAATTGCTCAGAGTCCTAGACTGCCATGTAGTTAGAGACCCCATTTGGTCTACATAAAACTCCATTGAGAGATCCTTCCCAACCTCTACTCTAACTTCCTGTCTACCCAGATCTAGGGATCTCTTATGCTTGTTTTGGAACAAAATCCTCATCATCTAAACCGTGGGTCAAATTACCACTCTCCGCATACTCAGGTAGGACGTGCTGTATCGGGAATATGGCACCCACAATAAGACAGCTCAGACGAACAGCGCCCATGTGAAGCCCCACCCTCTCCCCGAGAACACATCACTAGCAAGAGCCAGACACACCTTCAATTCTATGAACAAAAACTGGGGTGAAAAAACAGGAAGGATTTCTTCATTTGAGAGAATTCTGTTAATTCCAGTTCTCCTCTCGAACACTGTTTATTGTTCGACAGTGTTAGTGTGTCTTAACCTCCCGCCGTGTGATATGAATCCGGGTAGCTCTTTCAGCTAGCTGTCACCAGGAGTCCTTGGTATGGTTCCCCCAACAAGCCTCAGGGACTGGAATGAGTGACTTCACCTGTAGTTCACCTGTAGTGCATAAAATACTGGACATACAGGCTTGGTTAACAAACAGTTTCTCATATGTTTTATCTGATTATATCTGATTTTATCTTTAACTTCTATGCCTATTTGTTAGCTAAACATTTTTTTTTATTATTAGTTTATTATCCAATAGGCCACTAACTTACCCATCCCCCTTTTGATACCTGGCTCTGCCCAGGTAACAACCTTATCTACCCTAAATAATGACTTAGGTAGGATTAGTAAATTATCCTTATATTCTGACATTATCATGTATGTCCAATTCTCCCTTGGGCATCCATTCATATCAATCCTGTATCAATTCTCTGTCAAGTGTCTTATCTAGTTTAAGAAGTATCTGTGCTATTTATATATGTTCTTAAATATATATTTACCGATTTAAACAGTAACCCCTTTCTCTCCTATCTCTCAAATACCACTAAGCGTCTCACTGTTTGACTTTATCTAAAATCATTGATTTTAGAAAAACATGTCTATAAGTGGCAATCTCTAAAGTCCTTACATTTCCTTAATCAATCTATCTTTACAAAAATCCTAAATCATCACAGATGTCATATATTCCTGTCAAATGTAATACTATTTAAATAAAAACCTCCGAATAGTCAAACAAAGCCAAAATTAATGCTAACCATATTCAAAATCCTTCCTACACTTACAAGCTCTTTCCTTCAGAGATCCTCAGTATTCTATCTGACAATAACATTAATTTAATATATGTTGCATAGTGTGGAATACCTTATCTACAGTAATTTATCACCCCTAAGAACTGAAACTTATTTTTCTATGTAATTTCCTGCCCTATTGGCTTAATACTGTCATGTATTGTCATATTATGTCTTGTTCCTGTTCTTTCTCTTCACTCCGTCTCCCTCTGCTGGTCGTATTAGGTTACCTTCTCTTCCTCTCCTTCCCCCAGCTGCTCCTCATCTTCTCTAACTACCTCATTCACCCTTTTCCCACCTGTTCCCTTTTTTCCCTCTGATTATGTCTCTATTTCTCTCTCTGTTCCTGCTTCTGTCTTTGTCAGATTCTCGTTTGAGTTTCTCATGCCAGAACCAAACTATCGTCTCGTTTGCTTCACCCTTGTCCTGTCCTGTCGGAATCTGCCTGTTCATCTGATGCTACGTGTGATCAGGTACCTCTGTCCTCTACAACCCAGCTATTCTCCTCTGCTGCTAGAAGGGGACTCTAACCCAGCTATTCTCCTCTGCTGCTAGAAGGGGAACTCTTCTGTGATATTCAGAAGGACTTTATGTTTCATTTGTCGCCCTCTCTGCGGGTTGTTTATTTTGCCATCATATACATTTGAAGAGGATCTATGTCTTACCTGTGTTTTGACATTAAAGGACTCTGTTTTTGTTAAACCGCTTTTGGGTCCTCACTCACGTGCATAACAGAAGAATCTGACCAAGAATGGACCCAGTGACTTCGGATCCTCTCCACTCAGCCGTCGAGATCCAGGGAGCGATGCTAGGCAGACACAAGCAGGAATTGTCTGCTGCTCGACATGCCGTTGAGACCCTGGCCGCCCAAGTCTCCAACCTCACAGAACAGATTCACCATCTCCGCCTCGATCCACCGGCCACTTCCAGGGCTTTCGAATCTCCGGAGCCCAGAATCAATAACCCGCCGTGTTACTCTGGGGAGCCCACTGAATGCCGCTCGTTCCTCACCCAGTGTGATATTGTGTTTTCTCTCCAGCCCAACACTTACTCCAGGAGCACAGCTCGTATCGCCTACGTCATATCTCTCCTTACTGGACGGGCTCGTGAGTGGGGCACGGCAATCTGGGAGGCGAGGGCTGAGTGTACTAACCAGTATCAGGACTTTAAGGAGGAGATGATACGGGTTTTTGATCGTTCTGTTTTTGGGGAGGAAGCTTCCAGGGCCCTGTCTTCCCTATGTCAAGGTAATCGATCCATAACAGATTACTCTATTGAGTTTCGCACTCTTGCTGCCTCCAGTGACTGGAACGAGCCGGCTTTGCTCGCTCGTTTTCTGGAGGGTCTCCGCGCGGAGGTAAAGGATGAGATTCTCTCCCGGGAGGTTCCTTCCAGCGTGGATTCCTTGATTGAACTCGCTATTCGCATAGAGCGACGGGTTGATCTTCGTCACCGAGCTCGTGGAAAGGAGCTCGCGTTCTCCGTTGCCCCCCTCTCCGCATCACTACCATCTTCCTCCGCCGGCTCGGATGCTGAGCCTATGCAGCTGGGGGGTATCCGCATCTCGACTAAGGAGAGGGAACGGAGACTCACCAACCGCCTCTGTCTCTATTGCGGTTCCGCTGGTCATTTTGTCACTTCATGTCCAGTAAAAGCCAGAGCTCATCAGTAAGCGGAGGGCTACTGGTGAGCGCTACTACTCTGGTCTCTCCTTCAAGATCCTGCACTACCTTGTCGGTCCATCTACGCTGGACCGGTTCGTCAGCTTCCTGCAGTGCCTTGATAGACTCTGGGGCGGAGGGCTGTTTTATGGACGAGACCTGGGCTCGGGAACATGACATTCCTCTCAGACAGTTAAGGGAGCCCACGGCCTTGTTCGCTTTGGATGGTAGTCCTCTCCCCAGGATTCAGCGTGAGACGCTACCTTTAACCCTCACTGTCTCTGGTAATCATAGCGAAACCCTTTCTTTTTTAATTTTTCGTTCACCTTTTACACCTGTTGTTTTGGGCCATCCCTGGCTAGTTTGTCATAATCCTTCTATTAATTGGTCTAGTAATTCTATCCTCTCCTGGAACGTCTCTTGTCATGTGAAATGTTTAATGTCTGCTATCCCTCCTGTTTCCTCTGTCTCTTCTTCACAGGAGGAGCCTGGTGATTTGACAGGGGTGCCGGAGGAATATCACGATCTGCGCACGGTGTTCAGTCGGTCCAGGGCCACCTCTCTTCCTCCACACCGGTCGTATGATTGTAGTATTGATCTCCTTCCGGGAACCACTCCCCCCCCGGGGTAGACTATACTCTCTGTCAGCTCCCGAACGTAAGGCTCTCGAAGATTATTTGTCTGTAGCTCTTGACGCCGGTACCATAGTCCCCTCCTCCTCTCCCGCCGGAGCGGGGTTTTTTTTTTTTAAGAAGAAGGACGGGTCCCTGCGCCCCTGCATAGATTGTCGAGGGCTGAATGACATAACAGTGAAGAATCGTTATCCGCTTCCTCTTATGTCTTCAGCCTTCGAGATCCTGCAGGGAGCCAGGTTTTTCACTAAGTTGGACCTTCGTAACGCTTACCATCTCGTGCGCATCAGGGAGGAGGACGAGTGGAAGACGGCGTTTAACACTCCGTTAGGGCACTTTGAATACCGGGTTCTTCCTTTCGGCCTCGCTAACGCTCCAGCTGTCTTTCAGGCATTAGTCAATGACGTCCTGAGAGACATGCTGAACATCTTTGTTTTCGTTTACCTTGACGATATCCTGATTTTTTTTCACCGTCACTCCAGATTCATGTTCAGCACGTTCGACGTGTCCTCCAGCGCCTTTTAGAGAATTGTCTTTTTGTGAAGGCTGAGAAGTGCACTTTTCATGCCTCCTCCGTCACATTTCTCGGTTCTGTTATTTCCACTGAAGGCATTAAGATGGATCCCGCTAAGGTCCAAGCTGTCATTGATTGGCCCGTCCCTAAGTCACGCGTCGAGCTGCAGCGCTTTCTCGGCTTCGTGAATTTCTATCGTCGTTTCATCCGTAATTTCGGTCAGGTGGCAGCTCCTCTCACAGCCCTTACTTCTGTCAAGACGTGCTTTAAGTGGTCCGTTTCCGCCCAGGGAGCTTTTGATCTCCTCAAGAATCGTTTTACATCCGCACCTATCCTTGTTACACCTGACGTCTCTAGACAGTTCGTTGTCGAGGTTGACGCGTCAGAGGTGGGCGTGGGAGCCATTCTTTCTCAGCGCTCCCTCTCTGACGACAAGGTCCACCCTTGCGCGTATTTTTCACATCGCCTGTCGCCGTCGGAACGTAACTATGATGTGGGAAACCGCGAACTGCTCGCCATCCGCTTAGCCCTAGGCGAATGGCGACAGTGGTTGGAGGGGGCGACCGTTCCTTTTGTCGTTTGGACTGACCATAGGAACCTTGAGTACATCCGTTCTGCCAAACGACTTAATGCGCGTCAGGCTCGTTGGGCGCTGTTTTTCGCTCGTTTCGAGTTCGTGATTTCTTATCGTCCGGGCTCTAAGAACACCAAGCCTGATGCTTTATCTCGTCTCTTCAGTTCTTTAGTAGCCTCCACTGACCCCGAGGGGATTCTCCCTGAGGGGCGTGTTGTCGGGTTGACTGTCTGGGGAATTGAGAGGCAGGTAAAGCAAGCACTCACTCACACTCCGTCGCCGCGCGCTTGTCCTAGGAACCTTCTTTTCGTTCCTGTTCCTACTCGTCTGGCCGTTCTTCAGTGGGCTCACTCTGCCAAGTTAGCCGGCCACCCCGGCGTTCGGGGTACGCTTGCTTCCATTCGCCAGCGTTTTTGGTGGCCCACCCGGGAGCATGACACGCGTCGATTCGTGGCTGCTTGTTCGGTCTGCGCGCAGACTAAGTCCGGTAACTCCCCTCCTGCCGGCCGTCTCAGACCGCTTCCCATTCCCTCTCGACCGTGGTCTCACATCGCCTTAGATTTTATCACCGGACTGCCTTCGTCAGCGGGGAAGACTGTTATTCTTACGGTTGTCGATAGGTTCTCTAAGGCGGCTCATTTTATTCCCCTTGCTAAGCTCCCTTCTGCTAAAGAAATGGCACAAATCATCATCGAGAATGTTTTCAGAATTCATGGCCTTCCGTCAGACGTCGTTTCGGACAGGGGTCCGCAATTCACGTCTCAATTTTGGAGGTTTTGGAGTTTTGCCGTTTGATTGGGGCTTCCGTCAGTCTCTCTTCCGGCTTTCACCCCCAGTCTAACGGTCAAGCAGAACGGGCCAATCAGACTATTGGTCGCATCTTACGCAGTCTTTCTTTTCGTAACCCTGCGTCTTGGTCAGAACAGCTCCCCTGGGCAGAATACGCCCACAACTCGCTTCCTTCGTCTGCGACCGGGCTATCTCCTTTTCAGAGTAGCCTCGGGTACCAGCCTCCGTTGTTCTCGTCTCAGTTCGCCGAGTCCAGCGTCCCCTCCGCTCAGGCTTTTGTCCAACGTTGCGAGCGCACCTGGAAGAGGGTCAGGTCTGCACTTTGCCGTTATAGGGCGCAGACTGTGAGAGCCGCTAATAAGCGTAGAACTAAGAGTCCTAGATATTGTCGCGGTCAGAGAGTTTGGCTCTCCACTCAGAACCTTCCCCTTTAGACAGCTTCTCGCAAGTTGACCCCGCGGTTCATTGGTCCGTTCCGTATTTCTCAGATCATTAATCCTGTCGCAGTGCGACTTCTTCTTCCGCGATATCTTCGTCGCGTCCACCCGGTCATCCATGTCTCCTGTGTTAAGCCCGTTCTTCGCGCCCCCGCTCGTCTCCCCCCCATCCTTGTCAAGGGCGCACCTATCTACAGGGTCGGTAAGATTTTGGACATGCGTCCTCGGGGCCGTGGTCATCAGTACCTAGTGGATTGGGAGGGGTACGGTCCTGAGGAAAGGAGTTGGGTTCCCTCTCGGGACGTGCTGGACCGTTCGCTGATCGATGATTTCCTCCGTTGCCACCAGGTTTCCTCCTCGAGTGCGCCAGGAGGCGCTCGGTGAGTGGGGGGGTACTGTCATGTATTGTCATATTATGTCTTGTTCCTGTTCTTTCTCTTCACTCCGTCTCCCTCTGCTGGTCGTATTAGGTTACCTTCTCTTCCTCTCCTTCCCCCAGCTGCTCCTCATCTTCTCTAACTACCTCATTCACCCTTTTCCCACCTGTTCCCTTTTTTCCCTCTGATTATGTCTCTATTTCTCTCTCTGTTCCTGCTTCTGTCTTTGTCAGATTCTCGTTTGAGTTTCTCATGCCAGAACCAAACTATCGTCTCGTTTGCTTCACCCTTGTCCTGTCCTGTCGGAATCTGCCTGTTCATCTGATGCTACGTGTGATCAGGTACCTCTGTTCTCTACAACCCAGCTATTCTCCTCTGCTGCTAGAAGGGGAACTCTTCTGTGATATTCAGAAGGACTTTATGTTTCATTTGTCGCCCTCTCTGCGGGTTGTTTATTTTGCCATCATATACATTTGAAGAGGATCTATGTCTTACCTGTGTTTTGACATTAAAGGACTCTGTTTTTGTTAAACCGCTTTTGGGTCCTCACTCACGTGCATAACAAATACGGTGTCCTGTCCAAACCTCAAAGGACCATGTTTTATCTCCCCCTATTTATTCTCAATGATGAATAGGATTATTTTCTGTTGTAATACCAAATCAATAATAGCCAATTCAAAAACTTCACAGCTAATATTGTAAAACAGAATCCTGAAACACTTTCTCATCAGTGATTCAAACAATAATTCTAACCCCGAACTAAAACTCCATTATAATTAATTTACCTTAAAACTAGTAACCCAAATGACCACAAATTCATTATACAAATGGCTCTCCCCTGAGGCTGATCAGACCCCAAAAGATAGCCATGATGAGGTCAATAGGTCATACCACCCTTTTATAGTCATGTTCCAAACTACATTAGACATATTAAACCCTCTTCATCCTACCCCCTCCTTTTTCGAACATTCTGTTAAAAATCACGCAACATTTCAGCGTCCTGCTACTCATGCCAGGAATATAGTTTATGCATATGATTAGTATGTGTGGATAGAAAACACTCTGAAGTTTCTAAAACTGGTTAAATCACGGCTGTAACTATAACAGAGCGTGTGTTTCATCGAAAAGCGCAAGAAACTGGTCACTGAAAGCTGAAAAGTATCCATGCGCCCCTTTCATGTATTGTTTAAAGGAAACCAAATTTAATATGGACACGGATGCAATTCCTACAGCTTCCACACGATGTCGCCAAAAACGTCATTTTCATTGACAAAAATCCTTTGAGACATTACCAATAGATCCGTCATTCCATCCAGCCTACAACAATCGATTTTGGAAGATTGAAAAATGGACATTGTTTTCTTGAGTAGCTGCTATTGAATACAGATCGCCCAGTGATCAATTTGATCGCTTATTAACGTTTACAAATAGCTAAAGTTGGGTTACAAAAGTAGGTTGAAGTGTTTTGTCAAAGAATATAGGCAACTTATATAATTTTTAAAAATGACGTTGCGTGTTGGAAGAGAGCTTTTTTCCTGAAGCAGACAGGCTATACAAATGGATATTTGGAGCATTCATGGACGGATTTAATCGGGAAAAAGACCAATTTGTGATGTTTATGGGACATATAGGAGTGCCAACAAAGAATATCAACAAAGGTAATGAATGTTTTATATTTTATTTCTGCGTTTTTGTGTAGCGCCGGCTACGCTAATTATTTTGTTTACGTCGCCTTCAGGCATTTTGGGGTGTTGCATGCTATCAGATAATAGCTTCTCATGCTTTCGCCGAAAAGCATTTTAAAAATCTGACTTGTTGGCTAGATTCACAACGAGTGTAGCTTTAATTCAATACCCTGCATGTGTATTTTAATGAACGTTTGAGTTTTAACGAGTACATTTAGCATTTAGCGTAGCGCATTTGCATATCCAGGTGCCTACTTGAGACGTCTGCGTCTCAAGTAGGATCAAGAAGTTAAAGAACCCATTATCCTTAAAATAAAATAAAAATCACTTGTGTAATTAAAATAAAAACTCATGAAGTTCCATATGTGAGCGTGCCTCTCTAATATACCTTTGCACTAAAACAAATAGTCCTAACAAATGTTTTATGTGTATATATTTGCAAACCTTAATGAATAAACAACTTAATACACTTCCAGGTCTTTTTCAATTTGGTCGTTTATTCCCTCAATCTCACCCACTCTTCCCAAGATTATAATCCCAGGAAACATCTAAAAGTGAGACAACTAACATCAATTTTCCCAGAAGAATACAAAACGCCTAACTAGCATTCACTATGCTACTTCGATTCAGAAACTCAAAAGTGAACTATAAACTAAACCTAATGATGATTCCCCTTTAACTCAAATCATTAATCATAAGTTTTAAACAACGTCAATATATATGTTTACTTAAATGAACATGCTACCCTTAGATACAATTAACCAGATAACATTATTATCCAATGTATTACTTTTTCCCTCTGCCGCAAATGTTGTACATTTCTCAGTGTAAGAAATCCGTAATTTAATCCCAGATATTTAATAAAAATGTAAACTCATTCTCCCATGGCTCCTTCAACTTACATATTTTAGATAACTTCCATCCGTCCCAGAATAAGGAATCCTACTTAAACACACCAGAATACTATGTTTAATTAAGTTAAATCAAACCCTAAAATTGACCATAACCAGTTACCAAATAAACAAAACACTTTTATCAGCAAACAATTTTCTCCGTTACCCCCAGTCACAACATAATTTCCGTGGCGACAAAAGTGCCTTGCGAGTGATGTCATCAACAAGCGCTCAGCCTAGAGCCGATCCGCAACGACTTTCAATGAATAGTAAATAATTGTTGGCTGTCTGCAGCATCAGTAGTACGGGTCCGATAAACCAAACCTAATTTATCACATCTGTTGAATCCTGCATTTGAATTTACAACATCAATCAACATCTCTCATCTTTCAATTCGCTAAATTTACATGAACATTTCGATGGGCATAAATCGTAATTGTCTCTTCGTTATTATTTAGAATTCATTTTGATTTAAGTAACTGTCTCGTCTTTGACTTAGCATTTTAATTACGACTCTATTCCCAATACATTATTCACTTGTCTAATTAAAACTCCTAATATTCCATATGTGAGTGTACCCCTTTAAGATATCTTGTCTCTGGGAACAGCGAAATCCCCTTAACCCAAATGTTTACTACAACAACGAAACCTAATAATTATGATAATCCCTTCACATCATTCATTTTAAATCCCTCTGTTTCATGTAACTCATTCAGTCCATCTCCAAATTGTCGCCCCAAAATATTTTATACACTGCCATACACTCAAACCACTGTGATAAACGTGTACTGTCCCTTTAAGATAAGACATTTACTTGTTCCCCGTAATGAAAACAGTTAATGTTTTTAGAATACGTTAACTTCTTGTTTGAATTCACTGGCGTTACCTAACCAAAAATCAGTACTTTTGGAAAATGGAATGCCTAGCAATTCCGTTGCTAGCTGTAGCATCTTTTCAGACTATCCTTACGATATTCAGCTCCTTAAAAAAATGTATTTGGAACTTTTAGCCACTTTTGAAAAGTAACTCAAAGCTATAATGCACGCATTTTCCCTCTAAATGCCACAACCCATTTTCTCTGTTTAAATTTGAGGAACGGTGTTGTCAACGTAAAATGACGCCGCAAGTCAGCCTGCCTCTGTAAAATATATATTCCCTATTCAGATTGAGTTCTGCTTTAAATTCTATCAACAAAGTAAAACCAACCAAACATCTCATCTTTCTATACCATAACATTTAAACGTACCATGTTCTGTGCTAAATGTATCGTATGTCAGTCGATTCGTTAAAAAATATATCATCCTGGTGGCACAAAACTGTATCGTTTCTCTCCGTTATTCCCTACATTTAACCAGGTTTAGGTGACTTTCTCTTCTATGATACATTTATTTAAATACGACTCCCATCTCAATACATTATTCCAGCAGATCATTTTGGGCAAAATAACGTATTACATCGAAATTGTCTCGCCATTATTTTTAATGACTTCTTTTTTCAATTCAATCTAAACAACATATTAAACGTTCAGTTCATATCTTATACAAACGCTAGCGACCGTATTTTTTCAGGCAAAACATTCAAATAGATGAATTACAATCTAAAATCAATTTTAGTCTATCGGTTTCAAAGCTGAAATACGAACCTTGGTGTCCCGCTATTAAAATGATTGAGTTTCCCCGCCAATAACTATATTATTATAATTGTCTGTAGTCGCAAACTTCGACACTGAAAATTCCCAGAAAATCGTCCTAATTTAAAACCCTTTCTGACTATTTTAGTAATACCAGCTTCTATTCAGGTTCTTTGTCTGAGTCAGATTTTGGACGCCTCCCTTCCATTCTCTTTGTTCTCCTATAACGGTAATCTCCCGTTAGTTCCGGGACCTCCTTGGATTTCTATTTGTGTTTTCTCCTTCATGGAAACCTTTTCAATAGCTTTGACTGTTGAATCAGATATTAGGTCTTACCGATACAACTATAAGCCCAGGGGTCGTAAATTCCTAGGTAATATCTTATTTTCCGGTTGTGTCAGAGGGCTTTTAAAGAACGCTAATAATCGTTATCTCACGCCACTATTTCTTAGGCTTTCCTCTCGCATGGAACCTCTTTTGTCTATAGATTTGGCTTTTATCCCATTCCTTTAATGTTGGTTTCCCTCTCCTCCTCATTTGGATATTTCAGTACTATTTGTTGAATCGGAACAATGATCAAATACTCCCACAATTCAAATGACCATTCCAGTTATCTTGTCCGCATAGCATTCACTTCCTGTCTCCCCACGCCTAGTATTTGTACAAGATCACCGTCCTATCCGCCAGCACCTATTTAATATTCCGTCTTAATCTCGGGCGAATATGCCTATCATGATTAAGTTTAGTTTATTTACGGTAGTGCACATTACCACAGGTTATTTTTGAACCTGCCCAGTGTATATCGGTTATACAAAACCCAGTGTATGTTGGTCATACAAAACCCTGTGGGAATAGCAAAGCTCCCATTATTGATGAATTCTAAAATTTTTAGAACATCAATCAAAGAACTCAAATCCATCCAGAATCAAGAATATAAGCTACTGACCTTGCCGCCGACTGGGAAAAGCATTGTTCGTTGGATCTAGTCACCGTCCCTGTCGGTCTGGGGTGTACACCGGCCTAGTCTTTTCCCTCAATTCAGAGGCCAGGTCTTGAATAACAGGACCAGACCCGCTCGTGCACGATTTTTCGGCGTACGACCTTCAGATGGCAGAGATGGGTATTTTAGATCCCGGTTCGAATGACCAATTGTTGCAGGAATTAAATTACTCTGTTTTAATACCCAATTAAAATCAAACACTCTGTCAATTCATAAGGATTTGTATGACCCTTATTTGTATAAAATTGATAGAGCCCAGTCTTAAGGTCAACCAGCAGCTTTTATTCACGAGAGTACTGCTCATTACACATTTTACCACAGGTTATAAACTGAAAATGACGTCAGCGTTTTCTAAACTGTTACATCTCTTCTTGACACTGGTACAGAGGCTGTATAGTTCTCAAGCCTTCCCACATCATCCAGAGCCAAGGTCAGCCTGTGTAGATAAGCATTCTAGCCAGTCTGGCGATATAGTTCATTCATTTCTACTAAGGAACAGACAGTCATTGTTCTAATTCTTGATTATATTTACACACATTATATTCAGTACTAGGATTAAAAAGAAAATTCATACATATACAGTAACATAATAGTATTCTGATTAGTTAGTCCTGATTGAAATGTATACATAATTAGTCATCATTGATAAAAATTCCTTTAACATAGGGTTACTATTTATTGATAGTGTATAGACAAACATGTCCATATGCTGCTTTAGAGCAGAACAGTGAGTCATATTAGCAGCACAGTGAATGAAAAGAGCTATGATTTATTAGAGGGAAATGCCCATGACATTCACAGCCTAGATTTCCTTTGTGAAAAGTGTTAGCTGCTAGAGCTGCCTGCTGTAGCCCGCAGGATATGAAAACGGAACGCTCAAGCTGCGAGTGTGAACAAGGTGTTAGTGCTCTTACAATGGAAAAATCTCCTCATTAATGCAATCTATGTTGGCACAGAGAGACTCCATGGGGTGCAACATGCCAGGAGGTGGCCACACTGGATGTGTCTGAAATGGCACCCTGTTCCCAATGTAGTGCCTATAGGGTTCTTGTCAGAAGTAATGCACTGCATAGGAAATGCCATTTGGGACACATCCAGAGCCAAACTGCCACACTGTCACACCGTCCCCCCCTCTGTACTCATAACCTCTTCACTCTAATTACTTCCTTACCATCCCAGTCCAAGAGAAAGTATAATATTCATAGAAAAAGAAAGACAAAAAATAATGAGCTAGCAATAACAAATACACAGCAGCTAAGAGCAGATATAGAGTTGGTTGTATTTGGGGTTAATTGTATTATTTTACAGGATGTGGCTGGCGGCACAGAGGAAAGGAGGAAGGTTAGCTGTTAGCCGCCTGAGTGGGCGAGCAAAGAGAAGGTGTTTCTGTCACTCTCACAAATGAGTGGACAATCGGTTAGCTTATCTCTCCTGTCCTGTATCTCCTTCAGGGAAAACAGTGTGGGAACAGAGCCCAGGCATCCAGCCTTGTTGCAAAGTCTTCTTGATGACAAGCAGACCTGGGTTCAAATAATATTCATAGTAGTTGAACCCAGATCTGTTGTGGGAATGAGGAAGACTAGTCATCTGGACAACCAGGCCTCGAAGTATGAGGACTAGGAGAGTGTGACTCACCGGTTAGTACCGCTCCACATGATCTGATGTGTCTCTTCATCGCCCCTTCCTGTCATATGTCATCACCATTGACCCCTTGGGTACCCTGGGTAATTTGCCATCACTTCATGTGTCATACATCTCAATTCCCCATGGCCCCAAGAGCTAGGCTATGTTATGATTTTGATAATGTGGTTAAGTGGAGGGGAAGTAGTGAGTCTCCTGACTAATGCTAATCCAATATGGTAATGGATTTCAATATCCAGTGGCACTGGGTGCAGTTAGCCGAGCATTGCCGGTTATGGCCTGGTCCAATGGCCGCTATATTATGATGCTGATAGTGTGGTTCAGTGGAGGGGAAGTAAGGAGTTTCCTGACTGGACCAGCTGCTCCCAAGTTAGAGCTCATCTCTTAATGCCATACTCATGCAAAGACAAACAGACGAGGTAAAAATATCACCCCCACCAGATGGGCAGCTGGCCGGAAAAGGGGCCTGGTTTCAGCATGACATGGTAGAATGACAGGCTACACACACACACGAGCAGCACACATACACACACACACAGACACACACACACACACACACACACACACACACACACACACACACACACACTTTGTGCATCAAAATAAGTGGAAGCTTTGTTTAATTTAAATTAGATTTCCCATTCATTTGGGGGCTTACAGTGCCACCACCACACACATCAAGCTCAAACTAAACAGAGTTCACTGTTGACACCCCTGAAATTCCCTATATAGTGCATTATATTTGACCAGAGCCTTATGGGCCTTGGTCAAAAGTAGTAAACTATATGGAGAAAAGGGTGTCATTTGGGACGTTAACAAAAAGTGCAGAGCTGAAGCAGTACACTACAGTACAATCTCTAGATGGAGCTGCTAACTGCATCCTCGCTGTGACCCATTCTGATTAGAGCCTTAATTTGCCCATGTCATAATACAGTTCAAGTCAGAAGTTTACATACACCTTAGCCAAATACATTTAAACTCAGTTTTTCACAATTACTGACATTTAATCCAAGTATAAATTCACCACTTTATTTTAAGAATGTGAAATGAGAATGATTTATCTAATCTTTTATTTCTTTCATCACAATCCCAGTGGGTCAGAAGTTTACAAACATTCAATCAGAATTTGGTAGCATTTTCTTTAAATTGTTTAACTTGGGTCAAACATTTCCCACAATAAGTTGGGAGAATTTTGGCCCATTCCTCCTGACAGAGCTGATGTAACTGATTCAGGTTTGTAGGCCTCCTTGTTCGCAGAAGCTTTTTCAGTTCTGCCCACATATTTTCTATAGGATTGAGGTCAGGGCTTTGTGATGGCCACTCCAATACCTTGACTTTGTCCTTAAGCCATTCTGCCACAACCTTGGAAGTATGCTTGGGGTCATTGTCCATTTGGAAGACCCATTTGTGACCAAGATTTAACTTCCTGACTGATGTCTTGAGATGTTGCTTCAATATATCCACATATTTTTCCCCCTCAAGTGCACCAGTCCCTCCTGCAGCAAAGCACCCCAACAACATGATGCTGCCACCCCCATGCTTCATGGTTGGGATGGTGTTCTTCGGCTTGCAAGCCTCCCCCTTTTTCCTCCAAACATAAGATGGTCATGGTGGCCAAACAGTTCTATTTTCATTTCATCAGACCAGAGGACATTTCTCCAAAAAGTACGATCTTTGCCCCATGTGCAGTTGCAAACTGTTGTCTGGCTTTTTAATGGCAGATTTGGAGCAGGGGCTTCTTACTTGCTGAGCGGCCTTTCAGGTTATGTCAATAAAGGACTCGTTTTACTGTGGAAATAGATCCTTTTCTACCTGTTTTCTCCAGCATCTTCACAAGGTCTTTTGCTGTTGTTCTGGGATTGATTTGCAGTTTTGACACCAAAGTACATTCATCTCTAGGAGACAGAACGTGTCTCCTTCCTGAGTGACTGCGTGGTCCCATGGTGTTTATACTTGCATTTTATTGTTTGTACAGATGAACGTGGTATTTGGAAATTGCTCCCAAGGATGAACCAGACTTGTGGAGGTCTACAATTTTCGTGGCTGATTTATTTAGATTTTCCAATTATGCCAAGCAAAGAGGCACTGAGTTTGAAGGTAGGCCTTCAAATACATCCACAGGTACATCTCCAATTCACTCAAATTATGTCAATTAGCCTATCAGAAGCTTCTAAAGACAATTTTCCAAGCTGTTTAAAGGCACAGTCAATTTAGTGTATGTAAACTTCTGACCCACTCAAATTGTGATACAGTGAATTATAAGTGAAATAATCTGTCTGTAAACAATTGTTGGAAAAATAACTTGTACAAAGTAGATGTCCTAACCGACTTGCAAAAACTATAGTTTGTTAACAAGAAATTTGTGGAGTGGTTGAAAAACGAGTTTTAATGACTCCAACCTAAGTGTATGTAAAATTCCGACTTCAACTGTATGTCATAACAGCTGACATAACTTGTCATAATATCCTTATTTTACTCCTCCTCTGGCGATGTAGAGGTGAATCCAGGCCCTGCAGTGCCTAGCTCTACTCCTATTCCCAGGTGCTCTCTTTTGACGACTTCTGTAACCGTAATAGCCTTGGTTTCATGCATGTTAACATTAGAAGCCTCCTCCCTAAGTTTGTTCTATTCATTGCTTTAGCACACTCTGCCAACCCGGATGTTCTAGCTGTGTCTGAATCCTGGCTTAGGAAGACCACCAAAAATTCTGAAATTTTAATCCCAAACTACAACATTTTCAGACAAGATAGAACTGCCAAAGGGGGCGGTGTTGCAATCTACTGCAAAGATAGCCTGCAGAGTTCTGTCCTACTATCCAGGTCTGTACCCAAACAATTTGAACTTCTACTTTTAAAAATCCACCTCTCTAAAAACAAGTCTCACCGTTGCCGCCTGCTATAGACCACCCTCTTCCCCCAGCTGTGCTCTGGACACCATATGTGAACTGATTGCCCCCCATCTATCTTCAGAGCTCGTGCTGCTAGGCGACCTAAACTGGAACATGCTTAACACCCCAGCCATCCTACAATCTAAACTTGATGCCCTCAATCTCACACAAATTATTAATGAACCTACCAGGTACCTCCCCAAAGCCTTAAAACCTGTTAAGGATATGGCAGACATACGCCCCCTTTGGAGAGATTGGGTACCCCTAGTAAACTGGAAAAAAAATCTGTCAAAAATTGTTAATATATGCAAATAAAAATTATTATTGGATAGAAAACACTCTAAAGATTCTAAAACCGTTGGAATTATGTCTGTAAGTATAGCAGAACTCACAGGGCAGGCATTCTTCCAAACTAGTTTTTGTGGCCATGAAAGTTGGAGCAACTTTGACGTCATGGCCCCCACCCTTCCCAACGAGCTATGATTCTGGGGACACTTTCTTTCTCTTCCGCTAGATGTCCTCTTTCATTAGAGCTTCAAACCGTTCAAATCCCGCGAGAATTGACCCTATGGGAGTGAAATTAGTGCGTGCCACGAGAGAATAGGCTGTGCGTATGGGCGCGAATTGGTCCCAGCCATTCCTTTGTTTCCAGCACTCAAGAGAAGGGCAGACGATGGCCGATTGAATTGAAGTTTGTTTTGCACGTCTAAAACATCATAAAGCTTGCTTCTGCACTTAGTTTGACCTGTTTAGTCGACATATAATGTGTAATTTTGAAGTTTTGATGCGCAATTTATCCGGACCAGAGGACGTTTTGGGTGCATTTCAGCTGATGTTATTAGCAGTAGCTAATACAAAGACGCAAGACTTGAAACCAAACGATGTATTGGGTAAGTATGAAGCCTTCCAGAACATTCTGAACGAAGACCATCGAAGGTAAGGGAATATTTATGCTTAAATCTGTGTTTCTGTTGACTCCAACATTACGTGGAAATGTAGCTTGGAACTGAGCGCTGTCTCAGCATATGGAATAGTGTGCGATTTCTGTAACGTTAAAAATAAATCTAACACAGCGGTTGCATAAAGAAGCAGTGTATCTTTCTAACTATATGTAGAACATGTATATTTAGTCAAAGTTTATGATGTCTATTTACGTTATCTTGCCGCGCTACATAGATTTCCTCCGGGCATTTTTGAGTAATTTCTGAAGGTGAACTCACTGTAAATGGACATTTATGGATATAAATGGCATATTATTGAAAAAAAATATATGTACTGTGTAATATGTCATATTACTGTCATCTGATGAAGATTTTCAAAAGGTTAGTGAGCGATTTATTTTTTAATCCTGCGTTTGTTGATTGCATGTTTTGGCTATTGAAATGAGCTGTGTCTGGTGGTGGTTTTACATATATATGTGCTATGTTTTCGCCGTAAAACATTTTAGAAATCTGACTTGCTGGCTAGATGAACAAGATGTTTATCTTTCATTTGAGCTATTGGACTTGTTAATGTGTGGAGGTTAAATATTTTTAAGAATATTTTTGCATTCCATGCGCCACCGTTTCAGCTGAACGTGGGAGGGTTGATTCCCAATTGGGAACCAGTATCGTAGACAGGTTAAACACGGGCACCCTCATAGATATCATCCTAACCAACTTGCCCTCTAAATACACCTCTGCTGTCTTCAACCAAGATCTCAGCGATCACTGCCTCATTGCCTGCATCCGTAATGGGTCAGCGGTCAAACGACCTCCACTCATCACTGTCAAACGCTCCCTGAAACACTTCAGCGAGCAGGCCTTTCTAATCGACCTGGCCGGGGTATCCTGGAAGGATATTGATCTCATCCCGTCAGTAGAGGATGTCTGGATATTTTTTTTAAATGCCTTCCTAACCATCTTAACTTCTTCGATATAATTTTTGGATGAAAAACGTTCCCGTTTTAAACAAGATATTTTGTCACGAAAAGATGCTTGACTATGCATATAATTGACAGCTTTGGAAAGAAAACACTGACGTTTCCAAAACTGCAAAGATATTGTCTGTGAGTGCCACAGAACTGATGTTACAGAAAAAACCCAGATAAAAATACAATCAGGAAGTGCCGCATTTTTTGAAACCGCCTCATGGCAATGACTCCTTATATGGCTGTGGAGGAGCTAGGAGTCAGCTTACCTTTTCCACGTTTTCCCCAAGGTGTCTGCAGCATTGTGACGTATTTGTAGGTATATCATTGGAAGATTGACCCTAAGAGACTACATTTACCAGGTGGTCGCTTGGTGTCCTCCATTGCAATTATTGCGTAATCTCCAGCTGCAGTACTTTATACTGCAGCTGGTATAAACCAAACTGCCACGTATAAACCAAACTGCCACGAAGGATTTATCATCGAATAGATATGTGAAAAACACCTTGAGGATGATTCTAAACAACGTTTGCCATGTTTCTGTCGATATTATGGATTAATTTGGAAAAAAGTTTGGCGTTGTAGTCGAATGCATTTTCGTTTTTTTTTTCTTAGCCAAAAATGATTAACAAAACGGAGCGATTTCTCCTACAAAATTAATCTTTTTGGAAAAAATGAACATTTGCTATCTAACTGAGAGTCTCCTCATTGAAAACATCCGAAGTTCTTCAAAGGTAAATTATTTTATTTGAATGCTTTTCTTGTTTTTGTGAAAATGTTGCCTGATGAATGCTAGGCTTAATGCTATGCTAGGCTATCAATACTCTTACAGAAATGCTTGTGTAGCTTTGGTTGAAAAGCATATTTTGAAAATCTGAGATGACAGTGTTGGTAACAAAAGGCTAAGCTTGTGTTTCAAAATATTTATTTCATTTCATTTGCGATTTTCATGAATAGAAAAAGTTGTGTTATGCTAATACATTATAGTTGAAGTATTTTTCTGTCGATTTCTCAGCCAAGCAGGATGAAGAAACGTGACGTTTTTCGCCTACAAAAATATTATTTTTGGAAAAAAGGAACATTTGCTATCTAACTGGGAGTCTCTTGAGTGAAAGCATCTGAAGTTCTTCAAAGGTAAATTATTTAATTTGGTTGCTTTTCTTATTTTTGTGAAAATGTTCTCTGCTGCCAGCACAGCCTAGCATAGCATTATGCCATTGCTAAACTTACACAAATGCTTGTCTAGCATTGGCTGTAACACATATTTTGAAAATCTGAGATGACAGTGTTGTTAACAAAAGGCTAAGCTTGTGTTTGAATATATTTATTTATTTCAGTTGCGATTTTCATGAATAGGAAACGTTGCGTTATGGTAATGTACTTGAGGCTATGATTATGCTCCCGGATACGGGATTGCTCGTCACTAGAGGTTAAATAAACATACCCCATTCAAGAAATGTAGAACCAGGAACAGATATAGCCCTTGGTTCTCCCCAGACCTGACTGCCCTTAACCAACACAAAAACATCCTATGGCGCTCTGCGTTAGCATCGAACAGCCCCCGTGATATGCAGCTGTTCAGGGAAGCTAGAAACCATTATACACAGGCAGTTAGAAAAGCTAAGGCTAGCTTTTTCAAGCAGAAATTTGCTTCCTGCAACACTAACTCAAAAAAGTTCTGGGACACTGTAAAGTCCATGGAGAATAAGAACACCTCCTCCCAGCTGCCCACTGCACTGAAGATAGGAAACACTGTCATAAGCATTTTTCTACGGCTGGCCATGCTTTCCACCTGGCTACTCCTACCCCGGACAACAGCACTGCACCCCCCACAGCAACTCGCCCATGCCTTCCACATTTATCCTTCTCCCAAATCCGTTCAGCTGATGTTCTGAAAGAGCTGCAAAATCTGGACCCCTACAAATCAGCCGGGCTAGACAATCTGGACCCTTTCTTTCTAAAATTATCTGCCGAAATTGTTGCCACCCCTATTACTAGCCTGTTCAACCTCTCTTTCGTGTCGTCTGAGATTCCCAAAGATTGGAAAGCAGCTGCGGTCATCCCCCTCTTCAAAGGGGGGGACACGCTTGACCCAAACTGCTACAGACCTGTATCTATCCTACCATGCCTTTCTAAGGTCTTCAAAAGCCAAGTCAACAAACAGATTACCGACCATTTTGAATCTCACCATACCTTCTCTGCTATGCAATCTGGTTTCAGAGCTGGTCATGGGTGCACCTCAGCCACGCTCAAGGTCCTAAATGATATCTTAACCGCCATCGATAAGAAACATTACTGTGCAGCCGTATTCATTGATCTGGCCAAGGCTTTCGACTCTGTCAATCACCACATCCTCATCGGCAGACTCGACAGCCTTGGTTTCTCAAATGACTGCCTCGCCTGGTTCACCAACTACTTCTCTGATAGAGTTCAGTGTGTCAAATCGGAGGGTCTGCTGTCCGGACCTCTGGCAGTCTCTATGGGGGTGCCACAGGGTTAAATTCTTGGACTGACTCTCTTCTCTGTATATATCAATGAGGTCGCTCTTGCTGCTGGTGAGTCTCTGATCCACCTCTACGCAGACGACACCATTCTGTATACTTCTGGCCCTTCTTTGGACACTGCGTTAACAACCCTCCAGGCAAGCTTCAATGCCATACAACTCTCCTTCTGTGGCCTCCAATTGCTCTTAAATACAAGTAAAACTAAATGCATGCTCTTCAACCGATCGCTACCTGCACCTGCCCGCCTGTCCAACATCACTACTCCGGACGGCTCTGACTTAGAATACGTGGACAACTACAAATACTTAGGTGTCTGGTTAGACTGTAAACTCTCCTTCCAGACCCATATCAAACATCTCCAATCCAAAGTTAAATCTAGAATTGGCTTCCTATTTCGCAACAAATTATCCTTCACTCATGCTGCCAAACATACCCTTGTAAAACTGACCATCCTACCAATCCTCGACTTTGGCGATGTCATTTACAAAATAGCCTCCAATACCCTACTCAACAAATTGGATGCAGTCTATCACAGTGCAATCCGTTTTGTCACCAAAGCCCCATATACTACCCACTATTGCGACCTGTACGCTCTCGTTGGCTGGCCCTCGCGTCATACTCGTCGCCAAACCCACTGGCTCCATGTCATCTACAAGACCCTGCTAGGTAATGTCCCCCCTTATCTCAGCTCGCTGGTCACCATAGCATCTCTCACCTGTAGCACACGCTCCAGCAGGTATATCTCTCTAGTCACCCCCAAAACCAATTCTTTCTTTGGCCGCCTCTCCTTCCAGTTCTCTGCTGCCAATGACTGGAACGAACTACAAAATTCTCTGAAACTGGAAACACTTATCTCCCTCACTAGCTTTAAGCACCAACTGTCAGAGCAGCTCACAGATTACTGCACCTGTACATAGCCCACCTATAATTTAGCCCAAACAACGACCTCTTTCCCTACTGTATTTAATTTATTTATTTATTTTGCTCCTTTGCACCCCATTATTTGTATTTCTATTTTGCACATTCTTCCATTGCAAATCTACCATTCCAGTGTTTTACTTGCTATATTGTATTTACTTTGCCACCATGGCCTTTTTTGCCTTTACCTCCCTTATCTCACCTCATTTGCTCACATTGTATATAGACTTGTTTAAACTGTATTATTGACTGTGTTTGTTTTACTCCATGTGTAACTCTGTGTCGTTGTATGTGTCGAACTGCTTTGCTTTATCTTGGCCAGGTCGCAATTGTGAGTGAAAACTTGTTCTCAACTTGCCTACCTGGTTAAATAAAGGTGAAATAAATAAAATAAATAAATAAATAATATGATCATAACACTGTTATGACATATGTGTTATTTTATGGCTGGTTATTACACCTACATAAGTGTCAAACCCCACATTTATTTACATTTGTGTTTTCCCTGCCAAGAAGTTTCCTTTCATTTGAACGTTTATTTTTTAAATAATTTGTTTTGTTGTAATGAATTCTTTAGTCATGTTTTTTTCATAATTTTTCATCATAGAAAATACACTTCATGACACTGTCATGAATCATTATGACCATCCTCTGTCACTTTACTTAGACTAAGAAAATACACTTCATGACACTGTCAAGAAGCATTTTGACCATCAAAGTCATATATGCCAGATAGGCCTATCAGATACATTTCCATCTTGTCCTCCTCCTGAAATCTGCTCCTGCATTCATCCCAGTCATCAGCAACAGAGCATTGGGGTAGGTGGATGTCTGACATCAATGTGTGCGCAATTACAATGTAATTTTACCTCTTGAAGCTAGGGGGCACTATTTTTATTTTTGGAAAAATAACGTTCCCAAAGTAAACGGCCTATTTCTCAGGACCAGATGCTAGAATATGCATATAATCGACAGTTTAGGATAGAAAACATTCTAAAGTTTCCAAAACTGTAAAAATATTGTCTGTGAGTATAAAAGAACTGATATTGCAGGCGAAAGCCTGAGAAAAATCCAATCAGGAAGTGACTCTTATTTTGAAAGCTCTGTGTTCCTATGCACCCCTATTGACCATTGAAAGGGATATCAACCAGATTCCTTTTTCTATGGCTTCCCTAAGGTGTCTACAGCCTTTAAACGTAGTTTCAGGCCTTCATTTTGAAGAATGAGCGTGAATGACCACATTGTAAGAGTAAGTGGATAGATGGGAGTGATTCTTGCCAGTCCTAGTGAAAAGCCAACTGTCCCGGTTGATATACACTGCTCAAAAAAATAAAGGGAACACTTAAACAACACAATGTAACTCCAAGTCAATCACACTTCTGTGAAATCAAACTGTCCACTTAGGAAGCAACACTGATTGACAATAAATTTCACATGCTGTTGAGCAAATGGAATCGACAACAGGTGGAAATTATAGGCAATTAGAAAGACACCCCCAATAAAGGAGTAGTTCTGCAGGTGGAGACCACAGACCACTTCTCAGTTCCTATGCTTCCTGGCTGATGTGTTGGTCACTTTTGAAAGCTGGCGGTGCTTTCACTCTAGTGGTAGCATGATACGGAGTCTAATTCCCACACAAGTGGCTCAGGTAGTGCAGCTCATCCAGGATGGGACATCAATGGGAGCTGTGGCAAGAAGGTTTGCTGTGTCTGTCAGCGTAGTGTCCAGAGCATGGGGGCACTACCAGGAGATAGGCCAGTACATCAGGAGATGTGGAGGAGGCCGTAGGAGGGCAACAACCCAGCACCGCACCTCATCAGGAGCATGCCCAGGCGTTGTAGGGAGGTCATACAGGCACGTGGAGGCCACACACAGTACTGAGCCTCATTTTGACTTGTTTTAAGGACATTACATCAAAGTTGGATCAGCCTGTAGTGTGGTTTTCCACTTTAATTTTGAGTGTGACTCCAAATCCAGACTTCCATGGGTTGATACATTTGATTTCCATTGATAATTTTTGTGTGATTTTGTTGTCAGCACATTCAACTATGTAAAGAAAAAAGTATTTAATAAGAATATTTCATTCATTCAGATCTAGGATGTGTTATTTTAGTGTTCCCTTTATTTTTTTGAGCAGTGTATTATCAAATAGATATTTGAAAAACACCTTGAGGCTTGATTATAAAAAACGTTTGCCATGTTTCTGGATATAATTTGGAATTTTTGTCTGCGTTGTCGTGACCGCTATTTCCGGTGGATTCCTGGGCATAATGCACCAAACTAACGGAGGTATTTGGATATAAAAAATATCTTTATGGAACAAAAGGAACATTTGCTGTCTAACTGGGAGTCTCAGCGGTTGCTTATGACAATTCTCCCAGAGCAGGGAGGGGTAGTTCTAACAAGGTAAATTTCAAAAGATTTAATATATCATAAACATACTGTTACCACGTAGGCTATGGTGTAATGGAATGTTTTGTCTTGTGTGGTAGGTTTTGAGGGTTTTGATACTTATGTAGGAGTCATAACCAGCTATTGAATAACGTAGTACAGTATATGTTGTGACAAGTTATGTCAGTGGTTCTGAAATATGACATGTTTATGAACGTGCCATAACTTGTTATAATGCTGGGTGTCAGGTAAAGTGTTACAGTTTCACGGGTCCACTATGTTCTAATCAGATCCAGCCCTGTCTACAGTATTATTTTGTGCTGTGTCAGGACAGGACAAGTCTGACTGTGCCCACGGAACATAATGACATGAAAGCTGAATGAATTCAGAGAATTTATATTTGTCAATGATTTATTTGATTACAATACAATATTATTAATATAATAATATATTATATCTTTCTTCCCAGGCAGGCCATGTCTATCTGGAAGATTACATTATTGCATGCCACACAGCCAGAAGATATACTTAGAATCTTAAGTTGTCTTTCCGTGGGAAGGGGGGGTTGAACTTGGATCAAATGAAAAATGAAATGTCCCTCTAAAAATAGTTAGCCTGCTTCTCTCTCTTTTGCACAACAAGGAGACATCCCAGAAAATTTGACAATGTAAACAACTGCCTTTTAAATGGATAGTTCAATGGAAAAATATTTTATGATTTGTATAATGTTCTAACAGGATGGGTGATTGAGGATTACTCCCTCAATTACGGAGAAGGAATATTCCCTGTTGGCTGCTGCTACAGACCCCAATGCAGAGCAGACAGACATGCAACCTTTTTTTGTCCTCTGGGTGATCTGAGTCCTGACCCTGGCTTGGCCTGTCCTCTCTTCATCCCCCTCAACCCCGCCTTCCACCACCCCATCCAGATGAACGTAATGTAATATGAGAAGCTAACTCCAGTCCCAAAATGTTTTATCTGCAGTGATGGGACTTCACAAACATCAAAGCAAAGGCAAAAGAGGATTTGAGTGGATGGAGTGAGTCTGAATACGCCTACACAGTGGTCCTTGACACAGTTCCCTTTTCCCGTATTATAGCTTGGTGTCTGTCTAAGCGAAAATTGGTACCATAGAAAACATGCAGGATGTCTTTGTTTTTCTGTTTTCTCTACGTACCTCCAAAGTAGGAGCCGTCAGTCAGCTTCATCTCTTTGTTGAGCTTGGTGATAACACTGGCCACACCATGTTGGATGAAGTACATCTTCTTGCCCACGGTACCCTCTCTGATGATGTAATCGTTGGGTTGGAACACCTCGAACTTCAGCTTGCTCAACATGCCCGTCACGAAGTTGGGGTCTGCGTTGGCGAACAGTGGCATGGTAGCCACAAGCTTCCGGCAGTTGAAGTTCACAATTTCCTAAAAAAAAAGAAAATTTAGTTTTTGGTACTTAAATACTTAAAGAATTGTATGACTATAACAAAAGGGAATACGAGTGGTGATAGCGGTCAACCCTGACGTGTCCCTCTACTCTATTAGATTTCATTCATGAATAATTTGTTTATTGGATTTTAGTCAGATGAATAATCCAGGAAGGCAATGTCTTTTTGAAGGTTCTCCAATTTCCATTTTCTGTAGGTTAAATAAAAACACCATAACAAATGATATTATTTTAATGTGAGTTCATCCAAGTAAAACAGGTAATCTCAGATTACATATTTTCTCTGTATTTGATTGAATGTATGATAGCTATGTCTATAAGATCCGCTTTTAATACCTCTGAGCCACTTTTCATTACTCTTCTGGGAACTTGTGTGCTATTGTCTTGAATATGATGATCATTGCCTCAGTAGAGGCCAGTCATTCTGGTCTCCTCAGACACAACCAGCGATTGCTTAATGTATGGGGTCATTCAGGGATGGTTAATAAAATGCTCTGTTTCCATGTTTTAGCTTGATACATGTTCAAGGTATAAGGAAAAAAAGGTTCCGTAGAAAAAACCTGAGAAAAAATCCAACCAGGAAGTGGGAAATCTGAGGATTGTAGTTTATCTCATTGACTATCGAATATACAGTGTCTATGGGGTCATATTGCACTCCCTAAGGCTTCCACTAGACGTTCATAGTCTTTAGAACCTTGTTTGAGGCTTCTACTGTGACGTGGGGGTGAATGAGAGGGGATTGCACTCATCGGGGGTAGGGATTTTGTGTGGGCACAGGGAGGTAAAAGTGGAGGGTTCTTTTGTGGTGATGCAGGGGAGGGTTATAGGGGTGGATGTCACGATAAGGGATTGTATAAATTTAGATTAGTGGTGGTGTATGGGCCACAGGTGGTGGCAGACAGGAGGGAGATGGTGGACTGTCTGGCGCCCCTGTGTGTCACAAATAGGAAATTAGTGATAGGGGGGATTTTAATACAGATTTAGGAATAGGGGGGGATAGCAGTGCAGGCGCCATCACCGGGCTAATGGCTTGCCATGGTCTGGTTGATGGTGGCCTGCACACTACTCCGAAAATGGCCGGTCCTACATGGCGCAACTCCAGGGGGGTTGCGCGGAGGCTCGACTATATTTTTGTACCCAGGTCTTTGGGTAAGTTGTCTGGGCGGCTGTTGCCTGTTTTTTTTTTCGGATCACGACGGGGTGCTCCTGCAGGTGGGGTCGCCAGTCTTCCTCTTTGGTAGGGGGTACTGGAAGTTAGATCGGGATGTGCTGGAGGAGCAGGCTTTTGTTGACAGGTTTTTTGGTTTCTTTTGGAGGCTTGAAGGCCTCCGGTCCATGTGCTAGAGTGTGGGTGTTAGAGTGGTGGGAATTAGTTAAGGTGAGGATTAGGGCTTTTATAATAGGGTATTGCAAGAGGAAAAAAAGGGAGGAGAGGAGGGAGGTGGATCGTATCCAAAGGTTAATTGAACTCGAGTACGAGGCAGGCAACCTCGGCGGGTCGTTTGACTGGGAGAGATCCGCAACCCTAAAGGCGCAGCTCAGGGAGTTGCAGGAGCGGAAGGCTCGAGCTTTCCTGGAGCGTGCGCATAGTGGCTTAATAGAACACAATGAGACTTGTTCTGCTATGTTCTTTAAGTCGGTTAGGGCCAGACAGAGTAGGAAGGTAATGCATGGTGTTAGGGAAGAAAATGGTAGTATAGTTAGAGAACCAGAGGATATGGTCAGGGTGACAACTGATCATTTCCAATGTTTATTTAAGGAAAGGGAAATAAATGTAGAGCAGGGAAATGTGTTTTTAGAACACTTGTCCAGGCGGTTGCCGGAGGACATTAGAGAAGTGATGGAGGCCCAGATCTCACTAGAAGAGGTTGAGAGCGCTCTTAGGAGGATGGGAAAAGGGAAGGTGCCTGGGATGGATGGGCTGCCGGCTGAGTTTTATCTCAAGTTTTGGGGTATACTTGGACCAGTGGTCCTCAAAGTCTTGAAGGCCATTCTTGAGACGGAGGTCCCGGGGGGATCTATGGCTGTTGGTGTGCTGTCACTTTTATATAAGAAGGGGGAAGTAACAGACCTTGGCAACTGGCGGCCGTTGACCATGCTGTGCGTAGATTACAAGCTACTTGCAAAGGTTTTAGCAGACCGGTTGTGCACAGCCCTTCCCTACGTCGTCCATGAGGATCAGACGTGCGGGGTAGAGGGCCGCTCTATTAGATGGAACCTACAGTTAATCAGGGACTCCATCGCTTGGGTTGAAGATAGAGGACTGCCTTTAATGGTAGCAGCGCTAGATCAGGCGAAAGCCTTTGATCGCGTGAATAGATAATTTTTATTCAGAGTGTTAGGTCGATTAGGATTTGGGGAGAAGTTCATAGGATGGATTCGTACATTATATGTCGGAGCGGGGTGCCGAGTTAGTGTAAATAGTCACTTGGGTGACGTTTTTGACCTCTCGCCTGGGGTCAGGCAGGGGTAACCACTCTCGGCTCTTCGTTCTTTACATGGAGCCTATGGGGCTGCCATTAGGGCAGACACAGGGGTGGAAGGCTTGTTGATCCCTGGAAGTGGTGGGCTGCATGTTAAGATGACGCAGTACGCCGACGACACTTCCTTGCTGCTGTTCAAGGACTCGTGCCTGACAAGGTCCCTTGCCATCTTTGGGGATTTCACCCGAGCGTCGGGAGCGGTTCTGAATCATGCAAAGTCTTACGTCAAGTTTTTCGGAAGAAGGCGCGGTAGAACGGATGTGCCCGGGGGGTTATCTCTCTGTGAGGGGGCCCTGAGGATTCTCGGGGTCCATTTTGTATTTGGCGTACATCTACCCATTGCCGGCTTGTCTGAGGAGGCCTCTAGTGAGGCTTGTGTTTCAGTTCATGTGGAGTGGCAGGTGCGAGTGGGTCGCCAGGGCACGCATGCTCTGTCCCATCGGGGAGGGAGGTAGGGGGGTACCACATTTCCACCTCAAGCTGGATGCAATTTTTGTTTCTTTCTTGTTAATGGAGCTTGCTCATCCAGTGATGCACCCGTCCGGTTACCTCCTGCGGGTGTTCTTCTCGTATCAGGCGAGAAGCGTAATGGTGTGGTCTAACACGGGTCCTCGGGCGGAACAGCTGCCGTGGCACTTTGGTCATGCGGCCAAGTGGCTGCGTGCGCACCCTGAGGTTGAAGTTGCCCGAGTAGGTTTAGATCACAGGCACCTGTACGAGGAGGTCAGAAAGGCAGGGAGTCCGGCGCCTGTAGTGGGCATCTCGGAAGTGGTCTGGGAGGGAGTGCAGGCGCGGGGTCTGGACAACAGGCTCAAGGACCTGAATTGGTTGAGCCTTCATAAGTGCTTGCCGGTACGTTCCATCATGTACTGGTATAGTTTGGTGCAATCCCCCACCTGTCCAAGATCCTCTTGTGGCAGGGAGGAGACTGTGCGCCATATCTTTTGAGACTGTGCCTTTGCCGAAGTAGTATGGGCTAGGGCACGGGTGTTGGTAGGTTTGGTAAGGGGGGATTTTGTATTGACATGGGCCAGGTTAGAGAGAGGTGTAGGGAGAGCGAGAGGGACAGATAGGGAGAGGTTTCTGCTCTGGCTTCTCATGAGTCTCTTTAAACGGGCTGCTGGAAGACAGGCAGAACATGGTGAAGTCAGGGAGAGATTGGGGGGTGGAATGGATAGTGAGGAGGGTGGAAGGAGATTTGAGGGGGAGGATGAAGAGGAGGATGAAGAGGGAGGAGAGGAAGTGGGGGCAGCATGCTGCTCGGGAGAGGTGGAAGGGGGGTTTAGGGCTGGGTGTCATTTAGATTTGTAAGGGGATAGATTAGGGACGGGGAGATAGGGAAAGGTAGTTTGTAGGGTGACGGGGAGGGAAGATGCTCCCCTGAGGTTTTGTTTGAGGTTTTTGTTTAGTTAAATTAAAATACCATTGTTGGAGTATGTATGAAAATTATGAGTTGTAAAGAATGAATGGTATTGAAGGTAATAAATTATTTTTTATTAAAAAAAAATAGGGCTGGTTTTCACGGTTCTTGTTTTTGTATATTGTTCGTATTTTCATCTTTATTAAAGATGTTTATGAATAACCACGCTGCATTTTGGTCCTCCTCTCCTTCGACAGAAGAAAACTGTAACAAATATCTTGACTACCATTTACCTTTTTATGAAATTGAGCACATTGATAGATATTAAGTCAACTTTGAATACGACTAATTTAAACTGTACAGCCTACAGACTTTGTTTAATGTCAGTCTTCATTTGAGACTAACCGTGCTGGAGGACATCTGCAAGATGGTGCAGACAGGCTTAGAGAGTGCCTTCAGAAAGTATTCATACCCCTTGACTTATTCCACAACTTGTTGTGTTACAGCCTGAATTCAAAATGGGTTAACTAGATGTACAAACAATACCCCTCAATGACAAAGTGAAAACATGTTTGTAGAAATGTTTGCAAATGTATAGAAAATAAAATTTAGATACACTACCGTTCAAAAGTTTGGGGTCACCTAGAAAATTCCTTGATTTTGAAAGAAAAAAAAAATAAGTTCATTAAAATAACATCAAATTGATCAGAAATACAGTGTAGACATTGTTCATGTTGTAAATGACTCCTGGAAAGTTGGAAACGGCATATTTATAGAATATCTACATAGGAGTACAGAGGCCCATTATCAGCAACCATCACTCCAGTGTTCCAATGATACATTGTGTTAGCTATTTGTCACCTTCTGACCTTAGTTTATTTTTATGTCTTTGTTTTAGGTTGGTCAAATCAAATCAAAGCAAATCAAATTTTATTTGTCACATACACATGGTTAGCAGATGTTAATGCGAGTGTAGCGAAATGCTTGTGCTTCTAGTTCCGACAATGCAGTAATAACCAACAAGTAATCTAACTAGGGGATAAAGAATATGTACATAAGGATATATGAATGAGTGATGGTACAGAGCAGCATAGGCAAGATACAGTAGATGGTATCGAGTACAGTATATACATATGAGATGAGTATGTAAACAAAGTGGCATAGTTAAAGTGGCTAGTGATACATGTATTACATAAGGATACAGTCGATGATATAGAGTACAGTATATACGTATGCATATGAGATGAATAATGTAGGGTAAGTAACATTATATAAGGTAGCATTGTTTAAAGTGGCTAGTGATATATTTACATCATTTCCCATCAATTCCCATTATTAAAGTGGCTGGAGTTGAGTCAGTGTCAGTGTGTTGGCAGCAGCCACTCAATGTTAGTGGTGGCTGTTTAACAGTCTGATGGCCTTGAGATAGAAGCTGTTTTTCAGTCTCTCGGTCCCAGCTTTGATGCACCTGTACTGACCTCGCCTTCTGGATGATAGCGGGGTGAACAGGCAGTGGCTCGGGTGGTTGATGTCCTTGATGATCTTTATGGCCTTCCTGTGACATCGGGTGGTGTAGGTGTCCTTGAGGGCAGGTAGTTTGCCCCCGGTGATGCGTTGTGCAGACCTCACTACCCTCTGGAGAGCCTTACGGTTGAGGGCGGAGCAGTTGCCGTACCAGGCGGTGATACAGCCCCCCAGGATGCTCTCGATTGTGCATCTGTAGAAGTTTGTGAGTGCTTTTGGTGACAAGCCGAATTTCTTCAGCCTCCTGAGGTTGAAGAGGCGCTGCTGCGCCTTCTTCACAATGCTGTCTGTGTGAGTGGACCAATTCAGTTTGTCGGTGATGTGTATGCCGAGGAACTTAAAACTTGGTCAGTGCGTGAGCTGGGGTGGGTTGTCTATGTTCTTTTTTCTAGGTTATATTTTCTGTGTGTGTTTGGCCTAGTATAGTTCTCAATCAGAGGCAGGTGTCGTTCGTTGTCTCTGATTGCGAATCATACTTAGGTATTCAATTTCCCACCTGTGTTTTGTGGGTGATTGTTTTCTGTTTAGGTTGTTTTCCTGACAGAACTCTGCGCTTTCGTTTTCTATGTTTGTCATTTTGTTTGAGTATTTTTTGTGAACATTAAATATGAACAATTTCCACGCTGCGCTTTGGTCTCATTCCAACGACGATCGTTACAGAATCACCCACCAACCAAGGACCAAGCAGAGTGGTATCGGGCAGCAGAAATCTCTGGACTCATGGACATGGGAGGGGATTTTGGACGGAAAAGGACCCTGGGCACAGGCTGGGGAATATCGCCGCCCCTAGACAGAGCTGGAGGCAACGAAAGCTGAGCGGCGGCGATACGAGGAGGCAGCAAGGCACGAAAGGCAGCCCACAAAAAATATTTTGGGGGGGCACATGGGGAGTGTGGCAGAGTCAGGTTGGAGACCTGAGCCCACTCCTCGTGCTTACCGGAAGAAGCGCAGTACTGGTCAGACACCGTGTTATGCGGTCAAGCACACTGTGTTGCCTGTACGCGCTCATAGCCCGGTGGGCTATAGGCCAGCCCCCCGCAAGTGCCAAGCGAGAGTGGGTATCCAGCCAGGGCATGTTGTGCCAGCCCAGCGTGTTTGGTGTCCGGGACGCCGTTTCGCCCCAGGGTATCCTGCGCCGGCTCTGGGTGCTGAATCTCCGAGGCAATGAGAGGGTGCAGTGCGTTCTATGCCTGCGCTCCGCCCGTGCCGGGCGAATGTGGGTATTGAGCCTAAGGGAGAGGTGCGAGTGGTATGCACCAGATCTTTAGTACTCACCCACAGCCCGGTTCAACCTGTGCCTGCACCTGGATGGTCCGGGCTAAAATGGTTATCCAGCCGGGAGGAGTGGTGCCAAGGCTGCGTACCAGGGCTCCAATGCTCCCCCACAGCCCGGTCCATCCGGTGCCTCCTCCAAGCACCAGGCCTCCTGTAGGTCTCCCCAGCCTGGTGGGTCTTGTGGCAGCCCCACGCACCAGGCTGTCTCTCCGTCTCCTCTATCCATGTCCGCCTGTCTGTCCTGAGCTCCCGCCTGTCCGGTGCTGCCGGAATCTCCCATCTATTTGGGACCCGCTGCAAGGGTCCCCAGTCCGAGCTGGCAAAGACTATGATGTAGTGGGGTCCACGTCCCGTGCCAGAGCCGCCACCGTGGACCGACGCCCACCCAGACCCTCCCCTATAGGTTCAGGTTTTGCAGCTGGAGTCCGCATCTTTGGGGTGGGTTGTCTATGTTCTTTTTTCTAGGTTATATTTTCTACATTTTTGTCCGAGTATGGTTCTCAATCAGAAGCAGGTGTCGTTCGTTGTCTCTGATTGAGAATCATACTTAGGCAGCCAATTTCCCACCTGTGTTTTGTGGGTGATTGTTTTCTGTTTAGGTTGTTTCCCTGACAGAACTCTACGCTTTCGTTTTCTCCGTTTGTCATTTTGTTTGAGTTTTTTTTGTGAACATTAAATATGAACAATTTCCACGCTGCGCTTTGGTCTCATTCCAATGACGATCGTTACACTAATTCAAGTTTATTGTTTTAAAAGGCTAATTGATCATTAGAAAACCCTTTTGCAATTAGGTTAGCACAGCTGAAAATGTTTGTTCTGCTTAAAGAAGCAATAAAACTGTCCTCCTTTAGACTACTTGAGTGTCTGGAGCATCAGCATTTGTGGGTTTGATTACAGGCTCAAAATGGCTAGAAATAAAAACCTTTCTTCTGAAACGCGTCAGTTTATTCTTGTTCTGAGAAATGAAGGATATTCCATTTGAGCAAGAAACTGAAGATCTCGTACAATGCTGTGTACTACTCCCTTCACAGAACAGCTCAAACTTGCTCTAAACAGAATAGAAAGAGGAGTGGGAGGCCCCGGTGCACAAGTGAGCAAGAGGACAAGTACAAAACACCAGTCTCAACGTCAGCATTGAAGAGGCGACTCAGGGATAATGGCCTTCTAGTTGGGCTCTAGCTTGCAGACCATAACCGTGGTGGTTGGCTAGGCTAACAGTTAGTTGGCTAAATAGCTAACATTAGCTGGCCATACATCGAACCAAAGAGATCTCAGAAGATTAAGATTAAGAATTGTTGACTTGCATAACGCTGGAAAGGGTTACAAAAGTATCTCTAAAAGCCTTGATGTTCATCGGTCCATGGTAAGACAAATTGTCTACAGTATAAATGGAGAAAGTTCATTACTGTTGCTACTCTCCCTAGGAGTAGCCGTCCTGCAAAGTTGACTGCAAGGGCACAGTGCAGAATGCTCAATGAGGTTAAGAAGAATCCGAGAGTGTCAGCTAAAGACTTAAAGAAATCTCTGGAAAATGCTAACATCTATGTTGAAAAGTCTACGATACGTAAAACAGTAAACAAAAATGGTGTTCATGGGAGGAAACCACGGAAGAAGCCACTGCTGTACCCCAAAAAATTACACGTCTGAAGTTTGCAAAAGTGCACCTGGATGTTCCACAGTGCTACTGGCAAAATATTCAGTGGACAGATGAAATGACAGTTGTGTTGTTTTAAAGGAACACACAACACTATGTGTGGAGAAAAAAAGGCACAGCACACCAACATCAAAACCTCATCCCAACTGTAAAGTATGGTGAAGGGAGAATCGTGGATTGGGGCTGCTTTGCTGCCTCAGGGACTGGACAGCTTGCTATCATCAACGGAAAAATGAATTCCCAAGTTTATCAAGACATTTTGCAGGAGAATATTAGGCTACCTGTCCGCCAATTGAAGCTCAACAGAAGTTGGGTGATGCAACAGGACAATGACCCAAAACACAGAATGGCTTCAACAGAAGAAAATACGCCTTCTGGAATGGCCCAGTCAGATTCCTGACCTCAACCCGATTTAGATGCTGTGGTATAACCTCAGGAGAGCAGTTCACACCAGATATCCCAAGAATATTGCTGAACTGAAACAGTTTTGTAAAGAGGAATTGTCCAAAATTCCTCCTGACCGTAGTGCAAGTCTGATCCGCAACTACAGAAAACGTTTGGTTGAGATTATTGCTGCCAAAGGATTGTCAACCAGTTATTAAATCCAAGAGTTCACATACTTTTTCCAACCTGCACTGTGAATGTTTACACGGTGTGTTCAATAAAGACATGAAAACGTATAATTGTTTGTGTGTTCTTAGTTTAAGCAGATTGTGTTTGTATATTGTTGTGACCTAGATGAAGTTTAGATCAAATTTTATGACCAATTTAGCCGAAGTAACTGCATTTAGCTAACATTATTTGATAACTGGTTACAGTAGATGGCGTTATGCATTTCCAAAACGTTGGTTTACTTTAATGTAGCTGTAAGCTAGGTATTGATAGCAACCAGCTGACACATGCACTTCTAATAAATATTTTTCCAACATGACTTCGGAATTCTGATCGGTTTTATATAATAACTGTGAGCTGTAACTGTGCATTGGGACATTTGATGCGTAAACTAATGCAAATCAATATGTTACATGTGCTTACGTTAATGCTACCTACATTTTAAGTAGTTTTCTGACAGGAAACTTTTTTACTCTGACTTGAGTGGTCCGATGGCTAATTTTACTTTTGCTTCAGTAAACCACAATCTAAGTAAAAGTACTTTAACTTAAGTTCAGATTTTCAGCACTCTACCCACCTCTGCAAATTATACATAGCCTAACTATAAAACGGGGATGAGCATCCACTCTGGAGAAAGGTTTATCGTTCTACAGAACTAGGCCAACATCTGTCAATCAACTCAGCCAGGGAAACACAAATAGTAGCCATTTATCGGTGTTCACACCATTCATTATATGACAATGGCTAGGCTAATGGTAAGCCTACAAATTGTAGCCTATTGGAATATGATCGAAAAATAAGGAGCCTATTGCAACCATCGATGGCACTAGATTATTGCCAGCTGATGTCTCGTTAAACCATCAATATGAGTTAAATTCACCCACACAACTGATTTCAATTGTAACCATTATTGGTCACCTCATTACATCTCCCTAAAAGATGACGTCGGTTTAACCTTAGTCAGAGATCTGTATACTATGACGATAAGTTTAGGTCTGTTTAGGGGTGCATAGAAGTTTAGGGTTGGCATTGAAACGCACTGGGATTATTCTGGACAGATTTTGGCGAGAGTGAGCCCTCTTGGTTCACCTCTTCCTATCTGCCTTAAAGGCAGAGTATTTATGGTGATACGGCCTCTGCAGAAGTCAGGGCATTCATACTTCTTGCACTTCGCAGAGTAGCACAGAGCTGTTGTGAAAGGAAGTTGTCAAGGAGGGGGTTTGTGTTTATACCGGACCTCCCGTCATCAACTACCGTCAACCAATCATGTCAATGCAGAGTTATACAGAGCCTTCTGCATTGTTACAAAATTCGAGAGGCGCAAAGGCGATGTGGTACAGAGCTGGATTTGGCCTCTGCATGCCTCCAGAGGCTCCGCAATTGCGCCACACGAAGCCTCCGACCACATTTTCGGATCAAGTATACATTTTCCTTTAGTCCTGCTTGCAACCAAAGTCTTTAAAAATATGTTTGCCCTCTGGTTGGTATTGTCATCAGAACAACTTTTTTTAACAGAGTAAGGGCAATGTATCTATTTGACAAGCATTCCATACAAAGTATTTCATAGTTTACCATGGCAAATCTACTGTGGCAATTTACTCAACATTTTGTATGACTGGAAACTAATGTTGGTGTAGCCTACTGTTATTATTTTATTTGTTTCATATTTATGTTATCTGGAACTGCCTGGTACCATTTCTTATCAAGATCAGTGGTAAAATATACCTGGACTGTCCATATAAATCAAGTCAATAGCATGGATTTATTTGTGCCAGAAGGCTGTGAGACAGAATCAAATCTATATAAGTGCGCTGAAGGCAGCAGCCCTAACAGCTGAACTACCCTAGGCTATGATTGAACAACATTTTGACAGTTATTTCGTAAACTTAGGATACACTTCACACTTGTACACTCTATATACACAGGTATGTAGACCTTTAAGTCTTTACTGAAGACTCATTTCTTCAGTGGGTCATATGATTGAGTGTAGTCTGCCCCAGGAGTGTGAAGGTGAACGGAAAGGCTCTGGAGCAACGAACCGCCCTTGCTGTCTCTGCCTGGCCAGTTCCCTTCTTTCCACTGGGATTGTCTGCCTCTAACCCTATTACAGGGCCTGAGTCACTGGCTTACTGGTGCTCTTTCATGCCGTCCCTAGGAGGGGTGCGTCACTTGAGTGGGTCGATGTACGAAAGGCTATATAAATACATTTGATTTGATTTGGACACCCCTTCAAATTTGTGGATTTGGCTATTTCAGCCACACCCATTGCTGACAGGTGTATAAAATCGAGAACAAAGCCATGCAGTCTCCATAGACAAACATTGACAGTAGAATGGCCAGCTCAGTGACTTTCAACATGGCACCATCATAGGATGGCACCTTTCCAACAAGTCAGTTCGACAAATTTCTTCCCTGCTAGAGTTGCCCCAGTCAACTGTAAGTGCTGTTATTGTGAAATGGAAACGGTTCAGCTTCAAAGTGGCTGTAGCATGTAGCTTGTAAAGCATGTAGCATGTAAACATCATCTGTCCTCAGTTGCAACACTCACTACCGAGTTCCAAACTGCCTCTGGGTGCAACGCCAGCACAATAACTTTTTGGCGGGAGATTCATGAAATGGGTTTCCATGGCTGAGCAGCCGCACATAAGCCTAAAATGACCGTACACAATGCCAAGCGTTGACTGGAGTGGTGTAAAACTCGCCACCATTGGACTCTGGAGCAGTGGAAATGCGTTCTCTGGAGTGATGAATCATGCTTCACTGTCTGGCAGTCTGAGAACGCTACCTGCCCCAATACATAGTGCCAATTGTAAAGTTTGGTGCACAACCTCACTAATGCTCTTGTGGCTGAATGGAAGCAAGTCCCTGCAGCAATGTGCACCAACATCTAGTGGAATGCCATCCCAGAAGAGTGGAGGATGTTATAGCAGCAAAGGGGGGACCACCTCCATATTAATGCCCATGATTTTGTTTGTGTATACATAGTGGGGCAAAAAAGTATTTAGTCAGCCACCAATATTTTTTGTTATTAAGCTATATAAAACAACAGTTGTTGATGTGTATTTCAGAATGTTTAGCTTAACATTATAAGTGCAGCAATGCGCACACAGCAGCAGGCAGTTCCAAAATGCAATCAATTAGCTGGAAAACACCACTCACCGTTCTCTAGCAGGAATGTATATGCTGAAAGGCCAGGTGGTTCTAGTGTTAAGACAATACATACTCCTGAATTTATTTAGGCTTGCCATAACAACGTTGACTCAAGACATTTCAGCTTTTCATTTTTAAATAATTTGTAAACATTTCAAAAAGCATAATTCCCCTTTGACATTATGGGGTATTCTGTGTAGGCCATGACAGAAAATTCCTAATTCTAATAAATGTTTTATTCAGGCTGTAACACAACAAAATGTGGGAAAAGTAAAGGGTTTTGAATACTTTCTGAAGGCACTGTATATCCACCAGTCCACCTAATCAAACAAGTCTTGTCAGTTTACCCTGACCTAACCAAATTACACTTTTTGCGATAGCATAATAAATGTATTCATTACACTATTAGAATGTTGCAGTCAGAATGACTGCTCATTAGCTTGAAGGGGGGTCCCTCGAGGCCCAGCGGTTCTAGTGATAATGGGCGTAAACACTAATCAGATTAAAATATAATCTCACTTTCATGTATCTCACTTCTATGTACAGTATATATAGCTGTATATTGCATTCTTGAGCAACTTAATGTCTTTATGCCAATAAAAATATCTGTTACGCTGATTAATGTTCAGTTTGTGTTCCACCAGTTGTAGTGATTATTGTTTTGCAGTTTGTCCTTTAAATTTGTTACAGAGCACATGAGATTAAAAAAAACCCTCTACAGAGATATTTTCAGCCGAATATTAATGACGATTCATTCATTGACGAAAATTCACCTGGTCATTGTTATGATATCTAAAGTATGAATATGCCATAAATTAATTAAATATATGAATTAGAGATAAAACCACTCAGCACTCCATGTTTGCTCCATTAGAGATGCTTAGAGATTGTATGAAGAAAATATTGCCTTGTTGTTGCAGAATGAATTACTGTAACAAATGTCCATTCACAAAGCCTTAAGTTCATCCCAAATGACACCATATTCCCTATATCGTGCACCATTTTTGAACAGAGTGGCCTAAAGTAGTTTGCTATTTAGGGAATAGTGTGCCATTTGGGACAGACATCAAATACAACAAACAACAAAGGCATCATTCTCACCTCTTTGAGAGGGTCGTTGAGCTCACTCAGGATATTGTCCTCGTCAAAGATCTTGCCTTGATAGCGATGCTCATAGTAATCATGGATCTTCTGCCGCATGTCTGCAGGTAGCTTGTGGAATGACATGTACTGCTCCACTTGTTTGTACTGTAAAGATGGAGAGAAGAGATAATGTCAAAAAACAATTGAACTGGAAATAACAGACAACAAAAGCTGTCACATTGATTGTCGTTTGATGTTATGAGTGGGGATTTCAAAACATTACATCAAAAGCAATTGGAGGTAAAATAACATTTGCGGTCATTACAGGCAACATGTTGTAAAAGGAAACAAGGACATACACAACACACATGCATGTGCACACACTCGCATGCACCCCCATACACACTCGGTGGGGTGGCAACTTGTATCCAGGGTCATTGCGCATGAACGTGGCAGGTGGCAGAACAAGTACAGCCTGAGGCTCTTCTGAGCGAGGCTTCCACTCCGGCCTAAACAATTGTCTCTCTCCTCACTCTAAATATAGGCTACCCATGATCTCACGTAAACAAGAGAGATCTACTACATCAGGGGTCTCCAATAGGTAGATCGCAGCCCACATATGAGTAGCTCGCCAATCAATTCTGTTCACCTGTTCACCGGACATGCTACCTGTCCCAGACCTGCTGTTTTCAACTCTCTAGAGACAGCAGGAGCGGTAGAGATGCTCCTAATGATCAGCTATGAAAAGCCAACTGACATTTACTCCTGAGGTGCTGACTTGCTGCACCCTCGACAACTACTGTGATTATTATTTGACCATGCTGGTCATTTATGAACATATGAATGAATATCTTGGCCATGTTCTGTTATAATCTCCACCCGGCACAGCCAGAAGAGGACTGGCCACCCCTCATAGCCTGGTTCCTCTCTAGGTTTCTTCCTAGGTTTTGGCCTTTCTAGGGAGTTTTTCCTAGCCACCATGCTTCTACACCTGCATTGCTCGCTGTTTTGGGTTTTAGGCTGGGTTTCTTGACAGCACTTTGAGATATCAGCTGATGTAACAAGGGCTATATAAATACATTTGATTTGAATTCTGAAAGTACATACATTTTTCACCACAACATTTCATAAACATAAAGCTCCGGGCTACTATACAATCAGAGCCACATTGACATTTTCCCACCCCTGGTTGGCCACTATTGGCTTAAAAATACAGACGTAACACAATATCTGCCAATTAATTTCCAGCAATATTGCCGCTGTCTGTCTGTTTGGTGTGCGTGTTTGTCTATAGCCAGTTAGCGTTGTTAATGATAACCGTATTGTGGGTAGAGTAGATAGACTTTTCACAAACATTTTCTCAATTAAATATTAACTGCAAAGTTGGCTTACCTGACAGAACTATACGTTATGATTATTTGTTTCAATTGGGTAGCCATTGTTTTGCAAACTCTGCCATGACGTAATGCAGCACTAGGCCTAACAGCAGAAACATCGCCATACCCACACATTCCTCTCTTAACCCCCCCCCCCCCCCCTCTGCAGATGACTTTGTCAACCACTTTGAAAAGAAGGTTGATGACATCCACTACTCAATCACTCAGCCTATTGAGTTCACAGGTCTCACTCACAAATAACTACCCTATGCCTTAACCTCTTTCTCCCCTCTCTCCAGGTGAAATCCTGCAACTAGTGAGGTCTGGCCGACTGACAACCTACCCGCTCGACCCCATTCCCTCCTCCTTTCTCCAGACCATCTCAACAGACCTTCTCCCATTCCTCACTTCCCTCATCAACTCATCCATGATCACTGGCTGCATCCCCACTGACTTCAAAATGGTCCGAGTCGCTCCCCTTCTCAAGAAACCAACACTTGACTTATCTGACATCAAAAACTACAGACATGTACTCATCTTTATTTTCTTTCCAACACACTTGAGTGTGCTGTCTGATCAACTTACTCATTATCTCACTCAGAACGATCTTCTTGACCCTAAACAGTCAGGCTTCAAGATGGTTCACAGAGGCTCTCCCCACTGCCAAAGTTGACTCTCTCCTTCTGTTCTCATCCTCCTTGATCTATCTGCTGCCTTCAACACTGTGAACCATCAGATTCTCCTCTCCACCCTCTCCGGGCTGGGCGTCTCAGGCTCTGCACACTCCTGGATTGCATCCTACTGGCAGGCTGCTCCTACCAGGTGATGTGGAGAGGATCTGTCTCTGCGCCACATACTCTCACTACTGGTGTCCCCAAGGGCTCGGTTCTAGGCCCTCTCCTCTTCTCTCTATACATAAAGTCACTCGGCTCCGTCATATCCTCAAATGGTCTCTACTATCATTGCTATGCGGATGACACTCAACTACTTTTCTCCTTCCCCCCTTCTGACACCCAGGTGGTGACACGCATCTCTGTGTGCCTGGCAGATATCTCAACTTGTCGGCCCACCAAGCTGTTCTTCCTCCAGGGGAAAGCCTGCCCGCTCAAAGACCTCTCTATCATGGTTGACTACTCTTCAGTGTCACCCACCCAGAGTGTAAAGAACCTTGGCATGACCCTGGACAACACCATGTCATTCTCTGCAAACATCAAAGCAGTGACTCGGTCCTGCAGGTTCTTGCCCTTCAACATCCGAGTAACACTACCTCACACAGGAAGAGGCGGAGGTCCTAATCCAGGCACTTCAACTCTCCCGTCTGAACTACTGCAACTCGCTATTGGCTGGGCTCCCCGCTTGTGCCACTAATCCTCTGCAACTTATCAGGAATGCTGCAGCCAGCCTGGTTTTCAACCTTCCCAAGTTCTCTCATGTCATCCCGCTCCTCTGCACACTCCTCTTTCGTCCAGTCTAAGTCCGCATCCACTACAAGACCATGTTGCTTACCTATGGAACACTAAGTGGAACTGCCCCTTTCCCTACCTTAAGGCTATGCTCTAACCCTACACCCCAAGCAGAGCACTCCATTCTGCCAGCTCCAGTCTCTTGGCCCTCCCACCCCTACGGGAGCTGTTGCTCAGCCCAGTCCAAGCTCTTCTCTGTCCTGGCACCCCAATGGTGGAATAAAATTCCCCCTGAAGCTAGGACAGCAGAGTCCCTTCCCATCTTCTAAAAACTTCTGAAACCCGAAAGTAGAGACTGAGAGCTACAAAATTGTATATCATACAATGCATTTGAGGAACAATGGGAAAGTAATTATGCTTTGAAAGTTGATGAACTTGTAAACTCAATTTTGAAAAAATTGCATTTTAGTGTTTCGGTAAGAGAGCTCTTCTTCATCTACACCCATTCAGCATCGTTCGCACCCTCTTGAGATTTAGCCCTACCCATCTCGTTTCGTTCTCTGAGCGTTCAGAGCACATACTGGACGCTCTGGCCGATGATTTGTTTACCTCTGGATAAAATGAAAATAGCCTAACCAGCTCAGCTGGCAACAATTTCATTATGCATTTTGCAACGTGATGGCACACACACCACGAGCCAGCCAGCTAACATTAAACAACGATGAATAACAACGTTATACACGTAGCATTAGCTAGGGAGCCAGCCAGCTAATGTTAACTAGCTATCTAACAGTACACTTCAGCTTAAAATTAAATCACTTTCTGTTTGAAACGTGTAATATCTGAAAATGTAGCTAACTAGACTATCTTATCCATACAGTATACATCATCATGCTTGATAGACTCCTCTCTCTGTCACGGATCCATGCCACAAATGCCCTTAGTTTGAAGACGTATTATGGAAACAGGTGTTTCAGCCATCTCTTTAGTTATCATACTCTAATTCCACTGATTTCAAATCTCGATCCTCCAAAAAGTGGAGATCAACACTTATGCAGCTACATTTTAAAAAATCAGTGTTCGACAGGATTACCAAAACAGACTGAGCTCAAATAGACAAAAGCCTTCTATTTGGGAGACCAATCTGAACTCTGAACTTGGCATGTCCAGCCCACTCATTATCTTAGCTAATCATGGCTAGTGGTAAGGTTGCTCCCTTTTTCTGTAGTTTACCAACAAGGCTCGTAATTAACAATTGTATTCGTATTTACAGATGGAAAATAATTTTGTTATTAAGGTACATGAAAGTTCACATGTTCCAGAAGGCATTTCTGCCCAAAAAAAACATGTTTTGATTAAAAATAAAAAAATAAACGTTCAAATGGCTCTCTTGTGAAGTAGTGAATTGCGACATACGCCTAGTTTCCTGAAATGGTTCACAAATGAGAACATTAAGCAATTTAATTAATGTACTAAAGACATGCCATGCATAATTCAGAGTGTGTCTTGACTGTGGTTGTTGTCATATGGTAGGATATGGGGTCACTAAATATGATCTGGAGCCAGTCTCTCTGCAGGGTGCTGTGCCCTAATGGAGTCATTCAGCTGTCACAACATTCAATCTAGAGTCAATCTCTACAGTAGGAATACTGTTAAAACCTGTTTTAACTGTTTCACACTTGAGTTCCAAATATCTCTAATGATCACCTCAGCATTAGTTTTTTTATGCGCTAAGTGTTCCAAAATTGTATTGATACGCAACAGGACAGATAACCCGTGCTGCCCTCAAACCAAGGCACGCTGCATGCTAATTATCTATAGGCTATATTTCAACATCTCAATTTAAAATTATTTTGAAACAACAGTTTTGTTTTCCATCAACAGTTTGAAATGAGATACGTTCCACCTCTTCATCAATTCACATAGAAGTAGCCCATTTCACGGTTGCCGAAAATTTACATTTAAGGCATGCAATGCTAATGTAGGCGAGGATAAGCTAGATGAGCCGGACAAACTTCTTTCTTCGATGAGAGCCAAAGGAGTGTTTCCCCTGGTCAAGTTGTCAGACATTTGCTCATCTCCAGTCAGAACAGAGCCTGCCCAAACCTTTTTTCCCCCATGGCATATTTTCCGTCTGGCGCCAACATTGCCTTCATTGTTGTTTTCCTTACTAATACTTACTTCGGACGTGCGTGCGTTCCTATTAAAGTTAGTGCCTTATTACATCATCATAACAGTTTCTGTATACCATGTTATGACATTTCTACTGTAGCACACCGTTTATAGCTATGCATGGAGCGTAATGTATTCTCTGTGTATTTCCTTATAACCATGGACAAGTGAGGTACTAATTATATAACCTTTATGGTGTCATACTCAATTGTGCTTATGTAACTAGCTATATCCTTCTATTAGCTAAAACAATGCTAATAGTGTGAGATAAGTATTCACTTGTGTTGTATCCTTTGAAGCTGCCCTGGCCTTATCATGACCATGGCTTCTGTATTAATTTGGCCTGTTTAGCATAGCTCTGCTCTGCCCCCTTGTGGAGCTCTTCAGTTACCGTTTCTTACTGTGTCTTATGTAGTTATATCATTGTGGGGATCGCAAAGTAAAAGCCCCCACTTAAATCTTTGACATACTTCTGACTTTTTATTATGTGGGACTTACGACGCATACTTCTTATTTTTTCTTCTTCTTCTGACGCATGTTACTCCTCTTACCCCGTTAAAGCTTTATAATATGTAGACTGATCTGGATTAGGTTTCTTGCATACTTTTTAAACTATTAAACTTTTTGCCCATCTTCATTCACTTTAATGGGACTTTTTTTTCAACATTCTAAAGCTCCCCATTGTGACATCATAACTACCAACATTCACTGTAAACAATGTAACTTTGACACATCAGCTACTTTGACCACTTTGAAATCAACTTGTACAAAAAGTTAGAGCATATGAAATCTTCCTCTACAAATCTGAAATAATAACAAAATGATCTGGTACAGATCAAACGTCACAACTGTTTAAGTAACCATATCAACCTTTTCACTAACTTTTTATAAACAACTGAACTTTTGACCACTTCCCCAACAAGTTACACAAAAAGTAAGAATGTAGAACATCTTTGTATTCTTCTCTGATATTCAAGTCTGTTCGCAGAACAAAAATATCGCTACGGATCTAATGATACACCTACAGGATTTTAGTAACCGCATTAACACATTTATCCCCATTTTTTCCAGACAACTGCCATTTTTACCACTCCCCCAACAAGTCTGATAAAGAATTAGAGCATATGAAATCTTCCTCTACTTCTCTGCTATTCAAATCTGACATTATAACAAAAATATATTCTACCAATAAAAAGTCACAGGAGTTTAGAGTGACAAAAAAAACTAGCTAATGTGTCATCATTGAGAAACCCAAACGGAGCTGTTGCTATGAATACTCACACAAACTTAGAGGGTGACATCTTGGTCTACTTCTCTGCTATTAAAATCTGGAATCGGAACACAATTATTCAACCAATAACAGCTGTTTGTCATAGTTTAGTGACGAGAAGCAGCTAGATAATGTCAGCTAACAGCTTTCTAATGTTGCATCCTTGTGCAGCTGAAATTGAGCTATTGCCATGGATACCAATGTATTTCAATGGGAAAAAAAGGGCCATAGACTACAATGGTAAAATAAAAAATCTCCTCTTTAACCGCTATTAACTCCAAACCAACGCTGAGATGTTTAGATTGTTCGAATGGTGGAGGAAGCACTTCGGTCAACTGCCACACAGATTCAAGCTGACCTTCAGACACGAGGTACGACAATTTCAACTTGCACTATCCATCGCCAAATCAATGAAAAGGGGTTATATTGTAGGAGACCCAAGAGGACCCCACTGCTGAAGGAAAGACATAAGAAACACGACTGCAATTTTCCAAAACACACCTGAACGTGACAAAATCCTTCTGGGAGAATATCCTGTAGACAGATGAGACCAAATTAGAGTTTTTTGGTAAAGCACACCATATCTATGTTTACATAAAACAAAATGAAGCTTTCAAAGAAAATAACACCTTTCCTACATTCAAACATGGAGGAGGTTTCACTTGCAGTGAAGCCGCTCTGCAACGATACCACATAAGTCATTCAACAGACTCCCATTCAGAGCAACACACAGAAGCATCCAGGGTCAACACCCTGCTCAAATCTCTCGGGGACACGGGGACACAAAACCTCCAAGATCCCCCCACAGTTCCCATAGCTGTCCTTCAATCAATCCAGACCCCTCCCACAGTCGCCTCCCCAATAATTAAAAAAATTGAATAATAAAATAATAAACAAGAAAATGAATTCCATTCCACACTCCCAAGAACCCCCACAATGCACCAACAACCAAGAAAATGAACTCATGAGAAAAAAGAAAAAGACAAAAGAAAACAGAAAATAATGCAAAAAAAACAAAGGACATCAAGGATAACTAAAATCATAACAGCAAGGTCAACTGTATACGTTTGAGTGCATGTCTGGCACTATTTACATATGAGTGTGTCCGTGTATGTGTGTATTTGAATGAGTGTGTGTATATGCATGTGTACAAACACCTGCACGGCATCAGCCACAGGCAAACCGGCATTAGCTGTAAAAACACTGCCCCTCAGTGTCGTTCAAACATAATAAAAAGTATGTTTTATTTTGACTTTATTTATTTAGAAATTTGACCATCATTCTAACTCCACTCCCACTTGTCTACAATTCCACATCCCAACCCTCAGCTTCCCACAGCCCATTCCACCTATCTCTGCTGGCCACCCTCTTTGGATTTCTATGCAACATATATCTTTCAACTATGCCCTGATGTTTAACATACAATTTCAATTTATCTAATCGAATAGAATTGACAGATTGCGAGTTGAAGATAAATACTTTTACTAAGAGTATTAGTATATTAGTAATTGACTGACCCGGTCTCTCCAGATCTCCTAGTACTATTTCTAGGGTCAATTTTCAATCAATGTTATGCATTTTCAGCCATTCCTGAACCTGAGACCAGAAGGAGGCTACCTGAGGGCAATACCAAAATAAATGGTCTATTGATTCTGTATTCTCACAACAAAATATGCAGAGTTTCAATGATTTTATGCCCCAAATATTCAACATATTGTTGGTGGCAAGAATTCTATATAATAATTTTAGCTGAAAAGCACAAAGTCTTGAATCTTGCGTCGTTTATACACCATGTACCATGGAATCGGGACATCAAAAATATTTGCCTAATTCTTTTTGCAATCTGTATGGCACAGTTGTCAAGATACTGGACCTCAAATGAAACTGGCATACTTTACTATTTATGCTATTTTTATTCCTCCGACAGTTTTGATCCTTTATATTGGGAAGACAGATCAGTTCCCTACCTCCATGTAGATAGAGTTAAAGTGACTATGCATAGATAACAAACAGAGAGTAGCAACAGTGTAAAATAGGGGTATGGGTAGCCCTTTTATTAGCTGTTCAGGAGTCTTTTGGCTTGGGGGTAGAAGTTATTAAGAAGCCTTTTGGACCTAGACTTTGTGCTCCGCTACCGCTTGCCAAGCAGTAGCAGAGAGAACAGTCTATAACTAGGGTGGCTGGAGTCTTTGACAATTTTTAGGGCCTTCCTCTGATACCGCCTGGTATACAGGTCCTGGATGGCAGGAAGCTTGGCCCCAGTGATGTGCTGGGCCGTACATACTACCCTCTGTAGTGCCTTGCGGTCGGAGGCCGAACACTTGCCATACAAGGCAGTGATGGCAGGATGCTCTAGATGGTGCAGCTGTAGAACCTTTTGAGGATCTGAGGACCCATGCCAAAGTTTTCAGTCTCCTGAGAGGGAATAGGTTTTGTTGTGCCCTCTTCACGACTGTCTTGGTGTGTTTGGACCATAATAGTTTGTTGGTTATGTGGACACCAAGGAACCTGAAGTTCTCAATCTGCTCCACTTCAGCCCTGTTGATGAGAATGGGGGCGTGCGCGGTCCTCCTTTTCCTGTAGTCCACAATCATCTCCTTTGTCTTGATCACGTTGAGGGAGAGCTTGTTGTCCAGGCCCCACACGGCCAGAGAGGCTGTCTCATCATTGTCGGTTATCAGGCCTACCACTGTTGTGTCATCGGCAAACTTGATGATGGTGTTGGAGTCATGCCTGGCCATGCAGTCATTAGCGAACAGGGAGTAAAAAAAAAAAATCAGGAGGGGACTGAGCATGAACCCCTGAGAAACACCCGTGTTGAGGATCAGTGTGGTGGATGTGTTGTTACCTACCCTTACCAACTAAGGTAGCCCATCAGGAAGTCCAGGATCCATTAAGTGTTCCTTTTGTCCAGATGAGAAAGGGCAGTGTTGAGTGCAGTAGAAATTGCATCATCAGTGATTCTGTTGGGGTGGTATGAAAATTAGAGTGGGTCTAGGGTTTCTAAGATAATGGTGTTGATGTGAGCCATGACCAGCCTTTCAAAGCACTTCATGGCTACAGATGTGTGCTACAGGTCGGTAGTCATTTAGGCAGGTTACCTTTGTGTTCTTGGGCACAGGGACTATGGTGGTCTGCTTGAAACATGTTGGTATTAAATACTCAGACAGGTTGAAAAGTCAGTGAAGCCACTTGCCAGTTGGTCAACGCATGCTCAGAGTACACATCCTGGTAATTCGTCTGGCCCCGCAGCCATGTGAATATTGACCTGTTTAAAGGTCTTACATTGGCTATGGAGAGCGTGATCACCAATTCGTCCAGAACAGCTCATGCTCTCATGCATGTCTCAGTGTTACTTGCCTCGAAGCGAGCACAGAAGTAATTTAGCTCATCTGGTACGCTTGTGTCACTGTGCAGCTCGCAGCTGTGCTTCCCTTTGTAGTTTGCAAGCCCTGCAACAACCGATGAACATCGAAGCCGGTGTAGTATGATTCAATCTTAGTCCTGCATTGATATTTGCCTGTTTAATGGTTTGTCGGAGGGCGTAGCGGGATTTCTTATAAACTTCTGTGTTAGAGACCCACTCCTTGAAAGCGGCAGCTCTACCATTCAGTGCGGATGTTGCCTGTAATCCATGGCCTCCGGTTGAGGCATGTACGCACGGTCACTGTGGGGATGACATCATCGATGCACTTGTTGATTAAGCCAGTGTAGTGTACTCCTCAATGACATCGGATGTATCTCAAAACATATTCCAGTCCGTTCTAGCAACACAGCCTGTACCTTAGCATCTGCTTCAACTGACCACTTTCTTATTGACCTAGTCACTGGTGGTTCCTGCTTTAGTTTTTGCTTGTAAGCAGGAATCAGGAGGAGAGAATTATGGTCAGATTTGCGAAATGGAGGGTGAGGGAGAGCTTTGTACATGTCTCTGTGTGTGGAGTAAAGGTGGTCTAGAGTTTTTTCCCCCTCTGGTTGCACATTTATCATGCTGCTAGAAATTAAGGTAAAATTTAGGTTAAACAGATTTAAGTATCCCTGCATTAAAGTCCCCAGCCACTAGGAGCGCCGCCTCTGGATCAGCGTTTTCCTGTTTGCTTATGGCCGTATACAGCTCATTGAGTGTTGTCTTAGTGCCAGCATCAGTTTGTGGTGGTAAATAGACAGCTACGAAGAATATAGATTAAATCTCTCTCGGTAAATAGTCTGGTCTACAGCTTATCATGAGATACTCTACCTCAGGTGAGCAAAACTTTGAGACGTCCTTAGATTTCGTGCAGAAGCTGTTGTTTGCAAATATACATAGATCTCCACCCCTTGTCTTACCAGAGGCCGCTGTTCTATCCTGCCGAAAATGATTAAAACCCGCCAGCTGTATGTTATTCATGTCGTCGTTCAGCCATGACTTGATGAAACATACAATATTACAGTTTTGAATGTCCCGTTGGTAGGATATATGTGATCCTAGTTCATCTATTTTATTTTCCATTGATTGTACGTTGGCTAATAGGACAAATAGTAAAGGGAGATTACACGCTCGCCGTCGGGTCCCTACAAGGCACACAGACGTTCGCCCCCAACATCTCCTTCTCTTTCTTCTGCGAATGATGAGGACGTGGGCCTTGCCAGGCATCTGAAGTAAATCCTTCCCGTCCGACCTTTTAAAGAAAAAGTATTCCTCCAGTACAGGGTGAGTAATCGCTGTCCTGATATCTAGAAGCTCTTTTTAGTCATAAGACATGGTGGCATAAACATTATGTGCAAAATAAGTTACAAATAACACAAAAAAACAAACACAATAGCATGATTGGTTAGGGGATTGTAAAACGTCAGTCATCTCCTCCAGCGCCATTAATGCCTTTTGGAACACGTGAATTTCATTGTGTCTTAAAATTACAAACTTATATGCCATCTTAAAAAATAAGGATAAAATTGTTAAACCTTCCTGCTAGCCATGATTGGCTGAGATCATGGCTAGGCTGGACATGCTGACAGATTAATTCAGATTGGTCTGCCATGTAACATGCTTCTGTCTTTAACATGAGCTGATCAGTATGTGTAGGTAATCCTTTCTAACGCAAAAGAGAATAAAACACTTGTGTCCGGATTATAGCTTCAAACTAAGGGCAACCGTGGCATCCGTCACAGAGAGAGAGAAGCTTCCATTTACGTATACAGGTAAGATAGTCTAGCTAGCTACATCTTCAGATATTACATATTTCAAATTTTGTCAGAAAGTCAATTTCATTTCAAGTTAAAACGTACTGTTAGCTATCTAGCTAACTCTAGCTGGCTGGCTTGTTAGCTAACATTATGTGTATGATCTGTGTAGTAATATTATTCGTATCAGAGCCATTTGTATTGCTAATTATAGCCTAATGTTAGTTAAAGATGATGATACAACAATAAAAAGAAAAAAAATGTATGGCTTTTTTCATTGTATTATCTAAACCAGATCTTTTATGTTAAATTCTCTTACATTCAATTCACATTTACACAAACTTCAGAGTGTTTTCTTTCAAATGTTACCAAGAATATGCATATCCTTGCTTCTGGGCCAGAGCTACAGGCAGTTAGATTTTGGTATGTCTTCAGGCGGAAATTGAAAAAAGTAGGGGGGTAACCTCTAACCTCTAAGAGGTTATTAAATCATCCTCTACTTCTCTGCTTTTCAAAGCACAGAACAGAAATATCTTCTACCAATAAAAACGTACAGCTGTTTGTCAGAGTTTAGAGTGAAAGAAAGTAGGTAAATAACAGCAGCTAAGAGCTCTCTGTCTAATTATTGAGAAGCCCAAATGGAGACGTTGCTATGGATAGTCACAGACAGAGAGGATCACATGTGGCAGCGGAGGGAAGAATTTTGACAAGGGAGAGGAGCGTGACCACAACTACTGACCCCAACCACAAAACTACTGGACCACACAACTACCGACCACAATTACTGACTGTGTCACGGGACACTAGGAGTGGTGGTTTGGAATCAGGCGCAGAGAGCAGGGTTCTGTATATCCTGAATTTATTCTCCGTCAAACAAACGGTCACGCCAACATACAGGGCGCAGAGAATAGACCAGCCCAAACACAGGACCAAACAGTCCGGAGAATACACACATGAAAACCAAAATGCAACAGAGTAACAAAAACCATCCAGCACAAAACAAGGGCGGGACAACCTACTATATATAGGGAAACTAATTAAACTAAAATACACACAGGTGAAACTAATAAGACAAAACCAACGTACAAACGAAAAAGGGATCGGTAGCGGCTAGTAGGACGGTGACGACGACCGCCGAGCACCGCCCGAACAGGCAGGGGAGCCAACTTCGGCGAAATTCGTGACAGACTGCAAATACTGACCACAACAACTACAGACCACAACTACTGATCACAACTCCTGACCACAACGACTGATCACAACCACACAACTACTAACCACACAGTTACTGAACAGAAGTACTGACCATTACCACACAACTACTGTCCATGTGACTACTGAACTACACAACTACACAACTACTGACCACAACCACACAACTACTGACCACAAACATACAACTACTGACCACACAACGACTGACCACACAACTACGGACCACAACTACCGAACACAACCACACAACTACTGACCAGAAAACAACTGAGCACACAACTACTGAACCACACAACTGACCACAACCACTACTGACTGTGGAACAAAAATATCTTATTCTGTTAAAAAGTTACAGCTGCTTTAATAACTGCATGAACAAAATTGCTGCAACTTTTTTGTAAACAACTGACATATTTACCACTTCCTGAACAAGTTAGAATAAAAGCTAGATGGTATGACACCTTCATAATTTCCGGAACCAAAATACCTTATACGGTTCAAACGATACAGCATGTTTTAGGAACTGCATTGACTGTTTCCCAAAATTATGATACGAGGGAAGAGAGTGACGAGAATTACTGACCACAACCACACAACTAATGACCACAATTTATGACCACAACTACTGACCATAATCACACTTCTACTACCGACAACTACTGAGCAAAACTACTCACCATTACCATGCAACTGCTGACCACACCTACTAACCACACAACTACTGAACCACAAAACTACTGAGTACAACTACAGAGCAAAACTACTGAGCACAACAACACAACTACTTAGGGGGCTCCCGAGGGGTGCAGCAGTCTAAGGCACTGCATCTCAGCACTCCCTGGGCTCCGAATCACCTTTCACTCACATGACTCTCCATAACGTGATAAGGTCTTTCTCACAGGCTACAAGTGAAGACAGACACATTGGGACGCAACTACAGGCGGCCTTATCCAATTCCGAGGTGCATACTGAAGATATTGGAAGAGCTGTCCACATTTACTTTTTCTCACCCAACAAGATGTGTAAGCCTAAAGAACCAGCAAGAGCACTAGCCTATGTAGCAATCTTCTATCCCCCAAAGTACAAAAGTTTCTCTGTGAGAAATAAATATTCCAAACATAGTCTGGGACAGTTGTGGGATGCGATAGACCCCAAATGAATACAACTACTACTAGCATCAAAATTAACTTTTTTTACACAGTGTGGCTGACACAACAGATCAGAATGTTTAGCTTTAAATGTTGATAAACTATTAGGATATTTCTTCACATTGTAAGCGCAGCAATGAGCACATGGCACAATAAGCACAAATGTTCCATTAGCGGGAAAACGCCATTATCAAAAGAGACCGCAAATGCGATTATGCATGTAATGCTATTATTATAAATGTTGAAAATTATTTTTCCAAAACTTGAAACTCACTCGCTGCTTATGTATGCCAGTTAGGCTCTACAGTCGTGGCAAAAAGTTGAGAATGATACAAATTTTAATTTTCACAAAGTCTGCTGCCTCAGTTTGTGTGATGGCAATTTGCATATACTCCCGAATGTTATGAAGAGTGATCAGATTAATTGCAATTAATTGCTAAGTCCCTCTTTGCCATGCAAATTAACTGAATCCCCCAAAAAACATTTCCAATGCATTTCAGCCCTGCCACAAAAGGACCAGCTGACATCATGTCAGTGATTCTCTAGTTAACACAAGTGTGAGTGTTGACGAAGACAAGGCTGGAGATCACTCTGTCATGCTGATTGAGTTCAAATAACAGACTGGAAGCTTCAAAAGGAGGGAGGTGGATGGAATCATCGTTCTTCCTCTGTCAATCAATGGTTACCTGCAAGGAAACACATGCCGTCATCATTGCTTTGCACAAAAAGGGCTTCACAGGCAAGGATATTGCTGCCAGTAAGATTGCACTTAAATCAACCTTTTATCGGATCATCAAGAACCTCAAGGAGAGCGGTTCAATTGTTGTGATGAAGTCTTCGGGGCACCCAAAGAAGTCCGGCAAGCGCCAGGACCATTTCCTAAAGTTGATTCAGCTGCGGGATCGGGGCACCACCAGTACAGAGCTTGCTTAGGAATGGCAACAGGCAGGTGTGAGTGCATCTGCACGCACAGTGAGGCGAAGACTTTTGGAGGATGGCCTGGTGTCAAGAAGGGTAGCAAAGAAGCCACTTCTCTCCAGTAAAAACATCAGGTACAGACTGATATTCTGCAAAAGGTATAGGGATTGAACTGCTGAGGACTGGGGTAAAGTCATTTTCTCTGATGAATCCCCTTATCTGATTGTTTGGGGCTTGTCCGGAGAAGACAAGGTGAGCGCTAACATCAGTCCTGTGTCATGCAACAGTAAAGCATCCTGAGACCAGCCATGTGTGGGGTTGCTTCTCAGCGAAGGGAGTGGGCTCACTCACAATTTTGCCTGCAAACACAGCCATGAATAAAGAATGGTACCAACACATCCTCTGAGAGCAACTTCTCCCAACCATCCAGGAAAAGTTTGGTGACGAACAATAAAGCAAAAGTGATAACTAAGTGGCTCAGGGAACAAAACATCGATATTTTGGGTCCATGGCCAAAACTCTCCACACCTTAATCCCATTGAGAATTTATGGTCAATCCTCAAGAGGCGGGGGGACAAACAAAAACCCACAAATTCTGACAAACTCCAAGCATTGATTATGCAAGAATGGGCGGCAATCAGTTTCCATCAGACTATAATTGATTTAATCTTGTCTTTACATGTACTAAATAATATATGTGTGAAATTTGTTTTGATTTAGAATGCACCTGTCTCGAAATATGGGCACCGGAATAAAATACATGTCATCTATGTACGTAAATAGTGAATGAAGGACACTTTTCATGTAGGCTATACTCCTGTTGTAAAGACAAGCAATGTGCTTAATATTAGGAAAGTTAAGAAATAAATATAGTAGGCCTTGCTAATAGAAAGCTAATGGGATCCTCCTCTTTTTAATAGAGGCCATATAGATGAGCGTTTTCTCGCGCAATTGCATAGCCTATAGAAATGTTGCGCAACATTAGCTAATGTGCTCTCATGAAGTGAGAAACAAACAGCTCATTCCAAAATAATGGGCATTAATATAGAGTTGGTCCCCCCTTTGCTGCGACAACAGCCTTCAGTCTTCTGGGAAGGCTTCCACTAGATGTTGGATGATTGCTGTGGGGACTTGCTTTCATTCAGCCGCAAGAGCATTAGTGAGGTTGGAAACTGATGTTGGGCAATTACGCCTGGCTCGCAGTCAGTGTTCCAATTCATCCCAAAGGTGTTTGATGGGTTTTTTTTATTTATTTTTTATTTCACCTTTATTTAACCAGGTAAGCTAGTTGAGAACAAGTTCTCATTTACAACTGTGACCTGGCCAAGATAAAGCATTGCGATAGAAACAATAACACAGAGTTACACATGGAATAAACAAGCGTACAGTCAATAACACAATATAAAAAAAGAAAGTCTATATATAGTGTGTGCAAATGGCATGAGGAGGTAAGGCAATAAATTTGCCATAGTAGCCAAGTAATTAGAATTTAGCAGATTAGCACTGGAGTGATCGATGAGCAAATGATGATGAGCAGATGATGGTGTGTAAGTAGTGATGCTGGTGTGCAAAAGAGCAGCAAAGTAAATAAAACAATATGGGGATGAGGTAGGTAGATTGGGTGGGCTATTTACAGATGGAATATGTACAGATGTAGCGATCGGTTATCTGCTCAGATAGTGGGTGTTGTTATCGTAACGGGTGAGCTGAGATAAGGCGGAGCTTTACCTAGCATAGACTTATAGATGACCTGGAGCCAGTGGGTCTGGCGACGAATATGTTGCGAGGGCCAGCCGACTAGAGCACACAGGTCGCAGTGGTGGGTGGTATAAGGCGCTTTGGTAACAAAACGGATGGCACTGCGATAGACTACATCCAATTTGCTGAGTAGAGTATTGGAAGCTATTTTGCAAATGGCATCGCCGAAGTCGAGGATTGTAAGGACAGTCAGTTTCAGTTGGGTAAGTTTGGCGGCGAGAGTGAAGGAGGCTTTGTTGCGAAACAGAAAGCCGGCTCTAGATTTGATTTTGGACTGGAGATGTTTGATATGAGTCTGGAAGAAGAGTTTACAGTCTAGCCAGACACCTACAGTGGGGAGAACAAGTATTTGACACACCCGCACCCGCTCCCCCAACTAGCATCACTACTCTGGATGGTTCTGACCTAAAATACATGGACAACTACAAATACCTACAGTGGGGAGAACAAGTATTTGAAACACTGTCGATTTTGCAGGTTTTCCTACTTACAAAGCATGTAGAGGTCTGTCATTTTTATCATAGGTACACTTCAACTGTGAGAAACGGAATCTAAAACAAAAATCCAGAAAATCACATTGTATGATTTTTAAGTAATTAATTAGCATTTTAATTGCATGACATAAGTATTTGATACATCAGAAAAGCAGAACTTAATATTTGGTACAGAAACCTTTGTTTGCAATTACAGAGATCATATGTTTCCTGTAGTTCTTGACCAGGTTTGCACACACTGCAGCAGGGATTTTGGCCCACTGCTCCATACAGACCTTCTCCAGATCCTTCAGGTTTCGGGGCTGGCGCTGGGCAATACGGACTTTCACCTCCCTCCAAAGATTTTCTTTTGGGTTCAGGTCTGGAGACTGGCTAGGCCACTCCAGGACATTGAGATGCTTCTTACGGAGCCACTCCTTAGTTGCCCTGGCTGTGTGTTTCGGGTCATGGTCATGCTGGAAGACCCAGCTATGACCCATCTTCATTGCTCTTAAGATCTCGCGATACATGGCCACATCCATCCTCCCCTCAATATGGTGCAGTCGTCCTGTCCCCTTTGCAGAAAAGCATCCCCAAAGAATGATGTTTCCACCTCCATGCTTCACGGTTGGGATGGTGTTCTTGGGGTTGTACTCATCCTTCTTCTTCCTCCAAACACAGCGAGTGGAGTTTAGACCAAAAAGCTCTATTTTTGTCTCATCAGACCACATGACCTTCTCCCATGATCATTAAGATGGTCATTGGCAAACTTCAGACAGGCCTGGACATGCGCTGGCTTGAGCAGGGGGACCTTGCGTGTGTTGCAGGATTTTAATCCATGACGGCGTAGTGTGTTACTAATGGTTTTCTTTGGGACTATGGTCCCAGCTCTCTTCAGGTCATTGACCAGGTCCTGCCGTGTAGTTCTGGGCTGATCTCTCACCTTCCTCATGATCATTGATGCCCCACGAGGTGAGGACTTGCATGGAGCCCCAGACCGAGGGTGATTGACCGTCATCTTGAACTTCTTCCATTTTCTAATAATTGTGCCAACAGTTGTTGTCTTCGCACCAAGCTGCTTGCCTATTGTCCTTGTAGCCCATCCCAGCCTTGTGCAGGTCGACAATTTATCCCTGATGTCCTTACACAGCTCTCTGGTCTTGGCCATTGTGGAGAGGTTGGAGTCTGTTTGATTGAGTGTGTGGACAGGTGTCTTTTATACAGGTAACGAGTTCAAACAGGTGCAGTTAATACAGGTAATGAGTGGAGAACAGGAGGGCTTCTTAAAGTAAAACTAACAGGTCTGTGAGAGCCGGAATTGTTACTGGTTGGTAGGTGATCAAATACTTATGTCATGCAAAAAAATTCTAATTAATTACTTAAAAATCATACAATGTGATTTTCAGAATTTTTGTTTTAGATTCCGTCTCTCACAGTTGAAGTGTACCTATGATAAAAATGAAAGACCTCTACATGCTTTGTAAGTAGGAAAACCTGCAAAATCGACAGTGTTTCAAATACTTGTTCTCCCCACTGTAGGTATTTGTAGTTGTCCATGTATTCTAGGTCAGAACCATCCAGAGTAGTGATGCTAGTTGGGGGAGCGGGTGCGGGCAGCGAACGGTTGAAAAGCATGCATTTGATTTTGCTAGCATTTAAGAGCAGTTGGAGGAGTTTTGCATGGCATTGAAGCTGGCTGCAATCCCAACATCGGGTTAAGTGTCATCAACAACCGCTGAATAGCATAGCGCTACATTCAATAAATATTACTACAAATATTTATATTCATGAAATCACAAGTGCAATATAGGAAAACACAGTTTAGCCTTTTGTTAATCCACCTGTCGTGTCAGATTTTGAAATTATGCTTTCATCGAAAGCAATCCAAGCGTTTGTGTAAGTTTATCGATCGCACTAAAACATTAAGTACACTTAGCATCAGGAAGCTTGGTCACGAAAATCAGAAAAGTAATCAAATTAATCGTTTACCTTTGATGACCTTCGGATGTTTTCACTCACGAGACTCCCAGTTACACCACAAATGTTCCGTTTGTTCCATAAAGATGATTTTTATATCAAAATAACTCTGTTTGTTTGTCGCGTTATGTTCAGAAATCCACAGGAAAGAGCGGTCATGACAACGCAGACGAAAATTCCAAATAGTTTCCATAATGTCCACAGAAACATGTCAAACGTTTTTTATAATCAATCCTCAGGTTGTTTTTAAAATATATAATCAATAATACATCAACCACAAATGTCTTTCACAGTAGGAGAGGTGAAAACAATGGCTGTCCAAATTCTGTTGCGTGAGGAAAACTCATGTTACCACTTGATGCGATGTTATCGTTCTGGCTCATTTTTCAAAATAAAAGCCTGAAACTATGTCTGAAGACTGTTGACACCTTGAGGAAGCGATAGGAAAAGGAATCTGGTTCATATCCCTTTAAATCCAGCAACGGGAGGCTATGGAACAAGGAGTTTTCAAAATAGAAGCCACTTCCTGTTTTGATTTTCCTCAGGGTTTCACCTGCAATATCTGTTATACTTACAGACAATATTTTGACAGTTTTGGAAACTTGTGTTTTCTATCCAATACTAATAATAATATGCATATATTAGCAACTGAGACTGAGGAGCTGGCCGTTTACAATGGGCACCTTTTCATCCAAGCTAATCAATACTGCCCCGACAGCCATAAAAAGTTAACACAGTGTCCAAAGAATGGCCAGCTGTATACAGAATGGTGTTGTCTGCGTAAAGGTGGATCAGGGAATCTCCACAGCAAGAGCGACATCGTTGATATATACAGAGAAAAGAGTCGGCCTGAGAATTGAACCCTGTGGTACCCCCATAGAGACTGCCAGAGGTCCGGACAACAGGCCCTCCGATTTCACACACTGTACTCTGTCTGCGATGTAGTTGGTGAACCAGGCGAGGCAGTCATTTGAGAAACCAAGGCTATTGAGTCTGCGATAAGAATACGGTGATTAACAGAGTCGAAAGCCTTGGCCCGGTCGATGAAGACGGCTACACCGTACAATCTTTTATCGATGGCGGTTATGATATTGTTTAGTACCTTGAGCGTGGCTGAGGTGCACCCATGACCAGCTCGGAAACCGGATTGCACAGCGGAGAAGGTACGGTGCGATTCAAAATGGTCAGTGATCTGTTTATTAACTTGGCTTTCAAAGACTTTAGAAAGGCAGGGCAGGACGGAAATAGGTCTATTACAGTTTGGGTCTAGAGTGTCACCCCATTTGAAGAGGAGGATGACCGCGGCAGGGATCTTTAGGGATCTCAGGCGATACGAAAGATAGGTTGAACAGACTGGTAATAGGGTTTGCAAAAAATGGCGGTGGACAATTTTAGAAAGAGATGGTCCAGATTGTCTAGCCCAGCTCATTTGTACGGATCCAGGTTTTGCAGCACTTTCAGAACATCTGCTATCTGGATTTGGGTGAAGGAGAAGCTGGGGAGGCTCAAGCAAGTAGCTGCAGGGGTGCGGAGCTGTTGGCCGGGGTTGGGGTCACCAGAAGGAAAGCATGGCCAGCTGTAGAGAAATGCTTATTGAAATGTTTGATTATCATGGATTTATCGGCGGTGACCGTGTTGCCTAGCCTCAGTGCAGTGGGCAGCTGGGAGGAGGTGCTCTTGTCATTTGAGAAAAAAAGGCTGTTGAGTCTGCTGATAAGAATACGGTGATTGACAGAGTCGAAAGCCTTGGCCAGGTCGATGAAGACGGCTGCACAGTACTGTCTCTTATCGATGGCAGTTATGATATTGTTTAGAACCTTGAGCGTGGTTGAGGTGCACCCGTGACCAGCTCGGAGACCGGATTGCACAGCAGAGAAGGTACGGTTGGATTCGGAATGGTCAGTGATCTGTTTGTTAACTTGGCTTTCGAAGACTTTAGAAAGGCAGGGCAGGATGGATATAGGTCTGTAACAGTTTGGGTATTTGAAGAAGGGGGAGGCTATGGCAAGTAGCAGCTTGGGGTGCAGAGCTATTGGCTGAAGTTGGGGCAGCCAGGAGGGAAGCGTGGCCAGCCGTAGAGAAATGTTTATTGAAATTCCCGATAATCGTGGATTTATCTGTGCCTCAGTGCAGTGAGCAGCTGGGAGGAGGTGCTCTTATTCTCCATGGACTTTACAGTGTACCAAAACTTTTTTGGAGTTAGAGCTACAGGATGCAAAGTTTGAAAAAGCTAGCCTTTGCTTTCCTAACTGATTGCGTGTATTGGTTCCGAACTTCCCTGAAAAGTTGCATATCACGGGGACTATTTGATGCTATTGTAGTCCGCCACAACATGTTTTTGTGCTGGTCAAGGGCAGTCAGGTCTGGAGTGAACCAAGGGCTATATCTGTTCTTAGTTCTATATTTTTTGAAAGGGGCATGCTTATTTAAGATGGTACGGAAATTACTTTTAAAGAACGACCAGGCATGCTCGACTGACGGGATGAGGTCAATATCCTTCCAGGATACCCAGGCTAGGTCGATTAGAAAGGCCTGCTCGCAGAAGTGTTATAGAGAGCGTTTGAGTGATGAGGGGTGGTCGTTTGACCGCGGATCCCATAGCAGATGCAGCCAATGAGGCAGTGATCGCTGAGATCCTGATTGAAAACAGCAGAGGTGTATCTGGAGGGCAAGTTGGTCAGGATAATATCTATGAGGGTACCCATGTTTCTGGATTTAGGGTTGTACCTGGTGGTTTCCTTGATAATTTGTGTGAGATTGAGGGCATCTATCTTAGAGGACTTCTGGGGTGTTGAGCATATCCCAGTTTCGGTCACCTAACAGAACGAACTCTGAAGATAGATGGGGCAATCAATTAATATATGGTGTCCAGGGCATAGCTGGGAGATGAGGGGGTATATAATAACTGGCGGCAACAGTGAGAGACGTATTTCTGGAGAGATTCATTTTTAATATTAGAAGCTCGAACTGTTTGGGCATAGACCTGGAAAGTATGACAGAACTTTGCAAGCTCTCTCTGCAGTAGATTGCAACTCCTCCCCCTTTGGCAGTTCTATCTTGATAGAAAATGTTGTAGTTGGGTATGGAAATCTCTGAATTTTTGGTGCCCCCATCACCCGAGGAACAGAGGAGTAGGATGAGGCTAGCAATACTGGCCGTCTAGTGCGTTGGGGACAGAGAATAAAATATTTCTGGGTGTGGTAGAATAGATTCAGGGCATAATTTGCAGACAGGGGTATGGTGGGGTGCGGGTACAGTGGAGGTAAGCCCAGGCACTGAGTGATGATAAGAAAGGTTGCATCTCTGGACACGCTGGTTATACTGGGTGAGGTCACCACATGTGTGGGAGGTGGGACAAAGGAGGTATCTAAGGCATGTACAGTGGGACTAGGGGCTCCACAGTAAACTAAAACAATGATAATTATACAAGTATATACAAGGCATATTGACATTTGAGAGAGACATAAAGCGAGGCATAAAGCAATCACAGGTGTTGATTGGGAGAGCTAGCTAAGACAACAATGGCTAAGACAACAACAGCTAATCAGCTAAGACAACTACAACAACAAGTAAAGTGGCGATGAATGGGCAGAGAGGGTCGGTGAGCAACACACAGGGCCTGAGTTTTGGGCTAGGGCCGACAGATAAACAAAGGTAAACAAAGTGGAGTTCCGTGATAAATGAACAGTCCAGCAGGCATCAGCTATGTAGCCAAGTGATTGTAGGGTCCAGTGTACAGCAATAGATAGAACAGGGAAGCCGCGGGGTAGTTGTTGCTACGCTGGCACGCGGGAGACACAGCGTTTAAAGTTAGAAGTCTGGGGTAAGCAGAAGCGTCTGCTCCAACATCCGGGAAAGACCGGTTGAAGACACAGCTGATGGAATTACGTCTGCGGACCAGTCGTGGTGGTACGGCAGGGCACCGTGTCGACGAAGGGACCGGGTCAGATGGTCGAAATTAGTATTGTAGTTGTGGTAATTACATTTGCTAGCCTGGAGATACGCCTGGCTCAGGGCTAGCTTCAGGGCTGTGTCACTCAGTGGCAGCTAGCTAGCTGTAATGATCAATGGTCCAGGGTTTACGGCAGGAATCCGGCGTTAGGTCAGGGCTCTGTGCAGGCCAGTCAAGTTCTTCCACAATGATCTCGACAAACCATTCCTGTATGGACCTCACTTTGTGCACATGGGCTTTGTCATGCTGAAACAGGAAAGGGCTTTCCCCAAACTGTTGCAACAAAGTTGCAAGCACAGAATCATCTACAATGTCATTGCATACTGTTGCGACGAGCAAACCCAGATCCGGGATCCTATTTATAGCCTCAAGCTCATTACCATAACGCAACGTTAACTATTTATGAAAATCGCAAATGAAATGAAATAAATATGCTAGCTCTCAAGCTTAGTTAACAACACTGTCATCTCAGATTTTCAAAATATGCTTTTCAACCATAGCAAAACAACCATTTGTGTAAGAGTTTTGATACCTAGCGTAGCATTTAGCGTAGCATTCAGCGCGCAACATTTTCACAAAAACAAGAAAAGCATTCAAATAAAATAATTTACCTTTGAAGAACTTTGGATGTTTTCAATGAGGAGACTCTCAGTTAGATAGCAAATGTTCAGTTTTTCCAAAAAGATGATTTGTGTAGGACAAATCGCTCCGTTTTGTTCGTCAAGTTTGGCTACGAAAAAAACCTGTATCCAGGAGTGTAATTATCCCCACAAGCTCATTAGCATAACGCAACGTTAACTATTAATGAAAATCGCAAATGAAAGGAAATAAATATATTAACTCTCAATCTTAGCCTTTTGTTAACAACACTGTCATCTCAGATTTTCAAAATATGCTTTTGAACCATAGCTAAACAAGCATTTGTGTAAGGGTATTGATAGCTAGCATACCATTAAGCCTGTCATTCAGCATGCAACATTTTCACAAAAACAAGAAAAGCATTAAAATAAAATCATTTACCTTTGAAGAACTTCAGATGTTTTCAATGAGGAGACTCTCAGTTAGATAGCAAATGTTCAGTTTTTCCAAAAATATTATTTGTGTAGGAGAAATCGGTCCGTTTTGTTCTTCACGTTTGGTTGAGAAAAAAACCCGAAAATTCAGTCATAACAACAAACTTTTTTCCAAATTAAATCCATAATATCGACAGAAACATGGCAAACGTTGTTTAGAATCAATCCTCAAGGTGTTTTTCACATATCTATTCGATGATAAGTCACTCCTGGCAATTTGGTTTCTCCTCTCTTCAAAATGGAAAAAATGCGCGCACCTGGAGATTGCGCAATAGTTTCGACGGAGGACACCCAGCTGGTAAATGTAGTCTCTTATGGTCAATTTTCCAACGATATGCCTACAAATATGTCACAATGCTGCAAACACCTTGGGGAAACGACAGAAAGTGTAGGCTCTCTCCTTGCGCATGCACAGCCATATAAGGAGACATTGGTACACAGCGCCTCAAAAATCTGGCTCTGTTCCTGTATGAAATTTCATCTTGGTTTCACCTGTAGCATTAGTTATGTGGCACTCACAGACAATATCTTTGCAGTTTTGGAAACGTCAGAGTGTTTTCTTTCCAAAGCTGTCAATTATATGCATAGTCGAGCATCTTTTCGTGACAAAATATCTTGTTTAAAACGGGAACGTTTTTCATCCAAAAATGAAATACTGCCCCCAGAGTTTCATGAGGTTAAGTTTCCACTTCACTGGAAATAAGGGGCCTGGCCCGAAGCATGAAAAATAGCCCCAGACCATTTTTTCTCCTCCACCATACTTTACAGTTGGCACTATGCATTCGTTCAGGTAGCATTCTCCTGGTATCCGCCAAACCCAGATTCATCCGTCGGACTGCCAGATAGTAAAGCGTAATTCTTCACTCCAGAGAACGCGTTTCCACTACTCCAGAGTCCAATGGCGACGAGGTGTACACAACTCCATCCGAAGCTAGCATGGTGATCTTCGGCTTGTGTGTGGCTGCTCTTCGATGGAAACCCATTTCATGAAGCTGCAGATGAACAGTTATTGTGCTGACATTGCTTCCATAGGTAGTTTGGAACTCTGTAGTGAGTGTTGCAACCGAGGACAGACAATTTTTACGCACTACATGCATCAGCACTCTGTGTTTCCCTTCTGTCAGCTTGTGTAGCCTCCCACTTCGCGGCTGAGCCGTTGTTGCTCCTAGATGTTTCCACTTCACAATAACAGCACTTACAGTTGACTGTGGCAGCTCTAGCAGGACAGAAATTTGATTAACTGACTTGTTGGAAAGGTGGCATCTTAAGAAGGTGCCACATTGAAAGTCACTGAGCTCTTCAATAAGGCCATTCTACTGCCAATGTTTGTCTATAGAGATTGCATAGCAATGTGCTCGATTTTATACACCTGTCAGCAATGGGTGTGGCTGAAATAGCCGAATCTACGAATTTGAAGTGGTGTCCACAAACTTTTGGATATATATTCCGGACTCTTATATTGCTAGTTTTAATATTTATATATTTCTTTATTCCTTTATTTTTTGGGGGGGGATTTGCATGTATTGTTAGGTACTACTGCACTGTTGGAGCTAGGAACATCTGCATTTCGCTATACCCACGATAAGATCTGCAAAATATTTGACCAATAAAATGCTAGTTGATTTTGACTTGAATAGAAGCCATGATTTCAGAAGAGGTCTGTATGGCTTTTGCAAACCCAATGTTCCCTGAAGTATTTTAACACAAAATAAAGCTGTGGAAATTGTTTGAAGGCCAGTGGTTGTAATGTAAATTATATTTCTAAAGTCCTATTTGATTCTTTGTTTGCTATTCATTTAGAGCACATCCTTAGGCATCATCCTCATAAAAATGTACTCTACTGCAGTGTTTCCCAATATCGGTCCTTGGGACCCCAAGGGGTGAACATTTTGGTTTTTGCCCTAGAACTATATATCTGATTCAACTAATAATCAAGCTTTGATCGTTTGAATCAGCTGTGTAGGCTTTAACCGGGGGTGAAACCTTCCTTAGACGTTCCTCCTGTTGGTGATGCAGCAAATCTACACATGGCTATCATAGTGCCATGCTGTCTTCTGCATCATCAGCTCAAACTGGCCCAAGTCCCGGGCTAGGCTATTCTATTCTATCAGCTGTTCCATGCATCACTCTGCCTCCCTGCATTGTTACCCTTTCACACTATTGTCCCAACCTAAACCAAACTGTGCTGGCTCTGATATTTTGACATTGTCCTTTCCAGCAAATGTTTTGGAATAATAAACCAGCTCATTACATCTTGGTTTGGCATGGCTTAACTCAGAGACAGCGGATCACATGTATTGCTGTCGAGGGTTCATTGTCTCTGTGGGATCTCTGATCTGAGCTGTGACTGTGAGACCGAATAGCGTGAGATAACAACACTTTAGACATATAGGCAATAGCAAGGGTATTCTAGATGATTAATAATGTTTGCAGAGCGCCAAACAATGAAATCTTACCAATTATCTAGCTAGGTGATTCAACTGATGATATATGACAAAGTGATCGTCATCGTGTGATCTTCACCCTGGTTAGATGTACAATGCAAGGGATTACTCTGTTCTATGCATTCTATGTTCTGTGCGAAAACGTTCTATTTGTTATGTTCTATGGAAGTGTTTTAAAATGTTTTGATATGTTCATGATATCATTCCACAATTTTAAATTAAACATGTAGCTATGAATTAGGCAAATTAAGTAACAGTGAAATATTGCAGTATACAGTGGGGCAAACAAGTATTTAATATTTGTATTTTATTTCTCCCACTTAAAAATATGAGAGAGGCCTGTAATTTTCATCATAGGTACACTTCAACTATGACAGACAAAATGAGAAAAAAAATCCAGAAAATCACATTGTAGGATTTTTAATGAATTTATTTGCAAAATATGGTGGAAAATAAGTATTTGGTCACCTACAAACAAGCAAGATTTCTGGCTCTCACTGTAACTTCTTCTTTAAGAGGCTCCTCACTCTTTCAATCATTACATGTATTAATGGCACCTGTTTGAACTTGTTATCAGTATAAAAGAAACCCCTCCACAACCACAAACAGTCACACTCCAAACTCCACTATGGCCAAGACCAAAGAGCTGTCAAAGGACACCAGAAACAAAATTGTAGACCTGCACCAGGCTGGGAAGACTGAATCTGCAAAAGGTAAGCAGCTTGGTTTGAAAAAATCAACTGTGGGAGCAAAAATTAGGAAATGGAAGACATACAAGATCACTGATAATCTCCCTCGATCTGGGGCTCAAAGCAAGATCTCACCCTGTGGGGTCAAAATGATCACAAGAACGGTGAGCAACAATCCCCTAACCACACGGGGGGACCTAGTGAATGACCTGCAGAGAGCTGGGACCAAAGTAACAAAGCCTACCATCAGTAACACACTACGCCGCCAGGGACTCAAATCCTGCAGTACCAGGCGTGTCCCCCTGCTTAAGCCAGTACATGTCCAGGCCCGTCTGAAGTTTGCTAGAGAGCATTTGGATGATCCAGAAGAAGATTGGGAGAATGTCATATGGTCAGATGAAACCAAAATATAACTTTTTGGTAAAAACTCAACTCGTCGTGTTTGGAGGACAAAGAATGCTGAGTTGCATCCAAAGAACACCATACAGACTGTGAAGCATGGGGGTGGAAACATCATGCTTTGGGGCTGTTTTTCTCCAAAAGTACCAGGACGACTGATCCGTGTAAAGGAAAGAATGAATGCGGCCATGTATCGTGAGATTTTGAGTGAAAACCTCCTTCCATCAGCAAGGGCATTGAAGATGAAACGTGGCTAGGTCTTTCAGCATGACAATGATCCCAAACACACCGCCCGGGCAACGAAGGAGTGGCTTCGTAAGAAGCATTTCAAGGTCCTGGAGTGGCCTAGCCAGTCTCCAGATCTCAACCCCATAGAAAATCTTTGGAGGGAGTTGAAAGTCCGTGTTGCCCAGCAACAGCCCCAAAACATCACTGCTCTAGAGGAGATCTGCTTGGAGGAATGGGCCAAAATACCAGCAACAGTGTGTGAAAACCTTGTGAAGACTTACAGAAAACGTTTGACCTCTGTCATTGCCAACAAAGGGTATATAACACAGTATTGAGATAAACTTTTGTTATTGACCAAATACGTATTTTCCACCATAATTTGCAAATAAATTCATTAAAAATCCTACAATGTGATTTTCCGGAAAAAAACATCTAATTTTGTCTGTCATAGTTAGTGTACAAATGATAAATTACAGGCCTCTCTCATATTTTTAAGTGGGAGATCTTGCACAATTGGTGGCTGACTAAATATTTTTTTGCCCCACTGTATATTGCAGTAAAAAACAATGAAAGTTATTCATCCACTGCCGAGTGTATGTGTGTTGTGTTCAATCCAGTTTGTGTGTGTGACAGCTCATTAGGCCTTACATTTTTTATCAAATTGATGCTTTCACAACTTCCTGACAATAAATACAAACTAGATAAACAATAAAGTAGCCAAGATGAGGAAACAGATGGAATCAAATCTAAGCCAGGTCATTCACAGATCACAGGTGAGACTGCAGTCATAGAGAGCCACTGTATGCTACAGTTACCCATCTCCCCAAAGGTTAGCACTAGATTAGATTATTATGGCTAATCAGATCCCTCACAGGTGAGCCTACTAAGAAACCTATCCAACGGTCAGCACAGATTATTATGGCTAAAGTCATAGATCGCCACTGGTGCCTAACTAAATCTATCTAAGGGTCAGACTCAAAACAGTGGGTAGTAATGATCTCATCCTAATCCTGACCAATCTTTGCAAGGTTCAAATTGACAGATTTGTATAGGTACAGTGAGACTAGATTGCATCATAAGTGTTTATAAGTCCACAGCTTCAGAAGCAAACCCTAGCCATAACACTAGTCTAACGGATATGGGAATTGTACTCTGCTCTTTACTGCAAAAGCCCAATCATTTAGATTCTAACAGTTTATACTAAGAACTCAAAACTCATTAGCATGATGTTTGGTGGTCCATGAGGAATAATTTGATGTAGTTGGGGATCTAGATTGCAGAACCTCCCCTAACAGTGTTCCCTAAAAGCACCCAAACAGAGATGGGCAGCATCCCAAAGGCACCCTATTCCCTCCATAGGGCACTACCTTCGACCAGAGCACTTGGGATGCAGACATGGTGCTACTGTAGTTCTGTCTGGGAACCTCCTCACAACAGGGACAAGGGTTTTTGGTATCTGTGAGGGCTTTTCCAAATCCTCTTTCAGAGCCACCGAGCAGAACGGAGATATTATGATCTGACACTCTGTGAGTGCAGTGCAGCACCCTTAAAATACAGGCCCAGTGTAGGCATAATCCACCTGAGAGAAATAAGCATTATGTATTGTAAAAATATATACAAGTTTTGAAAATATTAAATCACTTACCTCATGATGGAAATGAACAACATAACATGGAACACCAGGTGCAGGAAACCATTGTTGATAAATAATGATAATAAAAACAAAAGCATAATAAAAACATATAATTTTATATTAAGTAAAGGGTTTACCTTCTCTTGGTACTGCCTGCGGGACGAGTCCAGTGATTGGATGAGAGCGGTGGCGTGGCCGACGAACATGGCGTAGCAGGTGGCGCCCACAATCATACTGAGCATGGTGATCCACAGGTCGGACATGCTGACAGGCGCCCGGGCGCCGTACCCGATACACAGCATGTGGCTCATGGCCTTAAAGAGAGCGTACGAGTACTGCTTACCCCACGAGTCATTCTGTAGGGGAGACAGGGGGAGGATGGGGGAGAAAGAGGGAGAGAGAAGGGGAAAGGGTGGAGTTACCGCGGGCTTGTAGAAGATTTACGGCACAGAGAGAGGAGGATCTTTCTCTTTGTTGGATCACTGAACCTCCACAGAACATCCTGCCAACAAACCTTCATGCTTGGGCACGTTACGCTCACAGAGTGACTAAACCACCACTCCCTCTCCTCCCTTGCTCCCTCATTCCTCCTCGGCCAATGCGTGTAAAACAATTTGATGGCTGGAAGCGGTGCTAATCAACATTGATTACTTCCATTAGCTGTGTAAGAGCTGATGCATAGTTTGTTTTTGACATGGGGATCCTTCACTTCACTGAACTGGACGGAGGAAGCAGAGAGGCGAGGGTTCTGCCTGGCTTCTGCCTTTTCTCTACTGCGTCTCAAATTGCACTATTCCCTGCATAGTGCACTGCTTTTGTAGTCTACTATATAGGGAATATGGTACCATTTGGGACATAACCCTTCTTATGGCTGATTACCACAAGTGCTTTAATGGGATTCAGTGCAGACAGGCAGAAATACAGTCCTGTCAGGACCAAGGCACTATGATTCAGCCCAGATACTATACACCCTGCTGGAGCAAGGCCTAGACTAAGCATCTGGTACATTGGTTTGAATCAATAGCATACAGTATTTATACAACCGCATTCTTCAGCATTGATTCTCAACATAGTCTCCTGATGATCCTTACTGTTGCTGTAAATGTCAATCAATCAAATGTATTTATAATGCCGTTTTTTCATCAGCAGTTGTCACAAAGTTCTTGTACATTAAATGCAAGTGCTTATACAGTGTGGAAATTGAAGCTCTGATTTTGAAAAGCAATAGGGAGTCTGCAGCGACAGCACTGGTAGGTGTGGCATACAAGAAAAGACAACTCCGATGAAAGACAGGGCATAAACCAACCTGCTAAATTCCTGAAGCGAAATCAGATCCTGCAGTTCTAGCATACAGGTTTCAAAGGCTTCCATGTAGGGAGCTGAGAAAATTGACACACTGGAGGTGGCATATAAGACAGCAGCAGAGAAAAAAATACCTGGGTAAAGTACAATAGTTGCAGGCACTAAAGCAACTGTATAAGACAGAACACTTGAGGTGGCTTCCAAGAGAGCGGCAGCAAAAAACCTAGTAGGAATTTGTTATAAAGTATAACAGTATGGTGTGTGACACTGGAGGTGGACACTGGAGGTGGCAAGCACTACAGCAACAGTAAAAGAGAACAAGGAGATGGCATACATGTGGCAGACAAACAGCAGTAAAAGACAGAACATACAATGGATGTAATAAAGTACAACAGCACGGTATGATGAAGCCTAGCACACACTGGAGGTGGAACAGCAGGAAAAGAAAGAACATCAAATGTGACACAGGTGATGCATCAACACCAGTTAAAGACAGAGCACAGGAGGAAGCATTCTAGAAAACACCAATAAAAGTCAGAACATAGAACAAATATTATATTTAGTACAACAGTGTTTGAGACAGTGGGGGTTGGGAGTGACAAGATTCTAGAGGTGCATGAGTAGTTCTCTCTATGAAGAGTTCTGCTGGAGTACTTCCTCTGCACTTTTAGTTCACAGAAAAGAGGAACAGGTGAGAAAATTGGAGGAGTCAGTCACTCAGGAAGAGCAACTACAAGAGACTGTATATGGGAGCTGTCACAGCCGTCTTTCCAAATTGACCTTAGGTGCCTTGCCGGGAGTCATAGTGTGCATCCCAGATGGCACCATATTCACTTTGTAGTGCCTATAGAGGCCTTAAAGGCTCTGGTCAAAATAAATATACTATATAGTGAATAGGGTGCCATGTTGGATGTAGTCACAGATGTAGGGGCCTGTTTGGTGGCTTGCTAGCCATATTATATGACTCTACTCTCTTTTTTATGTTTTAGTTATTTTATAAATCGACATTGAAGTCTTCAAGACTGGTGGCTTGCAAGGGGATGGAATTTATGCCACTAGGAAGTGGGTTAGCAGCTCAGGAGTTGTACAGAATATCCTGACCTGGAGGCTTGTGACATTTGTGACATTTATTTGTGACATTTATTAAGATGAGTAATGTAACAAACAGTTCATTGGGTTCAGGGTTTGGTTGTGTGGTTGCAGCCAAAAAAATAAAGGGGTCAAAAGGTTTGAATAAGTTGGACTTGCTTTGAAAGAAAAAAGTTTGAAGGCTTATTTTTATTTTCTTATACAGTGCATTTGGAAAGTATTCAGACCCCTTGACATTTTCAACATTTTGTTACGTTATAGCCTTATTCTAAAATTGATTAAATAGTTTTCCCCCCTCATCAATATACACACAATATTCCATAATGACAAAGCTTTTTTTTTTTTTTTTTTTGCAAATGTATTAAAATATCTATATATATTTTTTTACATTTACATAACTATTCAGACCCTTTACTCAGTACTTTGTTGAAGCACCTTTGGCAGCGATTACAGTCTCATGTCTTCTTGGGTATGATGCTACAAGCTTGGCACACCTGTATTTGGGGAGTTTCTAACATTCTTCTCTGCAGATCCTCTCAAGCTCTGTCAGTTTGGATGGGGAGCGTCGCTGCACAGCTATTTTAAGGTCTCTCCAGAGATGTTCGATCAGGTTCAAGTCTGGGTTCTGACTGCGCCACTCAAGGACATTCAGAGACTTGTCCCAAAGCCAACCCTGCGTTGTCTTGGCTATGTTCTCAGGGTCGTTGTCTTTCGCCCCAGTCTCAGGTCCTGAGCTCTCTGGAGAAAGTTTTCATCAAGGATCTCGCTGTACTTTGTGCAGTTCATCTTTCCCTAAATCCTGACTAGTTTTCCAGTCCCTGTCGCTGAAAAACATCCTCAATGCATGATGCTGCCACCCACATGCTTCACCCTAGGGATGGTGCCAGGTTTCCTCCAGATGTGACGCTTGGCATTCAGGCCAAGGAGTTCAATCTTGGTTTCCTCAAACCAGAGAATCTTCTTTCTCATGGTCTGAGATTCCTTTATGTGCCTTTTTGCAATCTCCAAGCGGGATGTCATGTACCTTTTTACTGAGAAGTGGCTTCCGTCTGGCCACTCTACCACAAAGGCCTGATTGGTGGAGTGCAGCAGAGATGGTTGTCTTTCTGGAAGGTTGGATGGGGAGCATCAGCTTCTTGGTCACCTCCCTGACCCTTCTCCCTTGATTGTTCAGTATGGCCGGACGGCCAGCTCTCGGAAGAGTCTGGTGGATCCAAACTTCTTTTGTTTAAGAATGAAGGCCACTGTGTTCTTTGGGATCTTCAATGCTGCAGACATTTTTTGGTACCCTTCCCCAGATCTGTGCCTCGACACGATCCTGTCTTGGAGCTCTACAGACCATTCTTTCAACCTCATGGCTTGGTTTTTGCTCAGACATGCACTGTCATCAGTCGGACCTTAAATAGACAGGTATGCCTTTCCAAATCATGTCTAATCAATAGAATTTACCACAGATGGACAAGTTGTAGAAACACCTGAGCTCAATTTCGAGTCTCATAGGAAAGGGTCTGAATACTTACTGTACGTAATTTAGGTATTTGTGTTTTATTTTTTTTATACATTTGCAAACATTTATAAACATTTATAAAAATATGTTCATTATGAGGTATTGGTATTGTGGTATTGTGTATTGAGGTATTGATTCATTTTTTTAAGGCAGTAACGTAACAAAGTGTAGAAAAATGATGTTGCAACCTTTCGATTGCTAGTCCAACGCTCTAACCAGTTCTGGTTCACAAAGACACAGTGGTTGGAACCAAACATCTAAAATTTGGGCTCATCAGACCAAAGGACAGAGTTCCACTGGTCTAATGTCCAATGCTCATGTTTCTAGGCCCAAGCAAGTCTCTTCCTTTTGGGGTCATTTAGAAGTGGTGTCTTTGCAGCAATTCGACCATGAAGGCCTGATTCATGTCATCTCTGATCAGTTGATGTTGAGATGTGTTTTTTTATTTTTTATTTAACCTTTATTTAACTAGGCAAGTCAGTAAGAACAAATGTGTATTTACAATGACGGTCTACCCCGGCTAAACCCTAAACCGGACGACGCTGGGCCAATTGTACGCCGCCCTATGGCCGTGGAATCAAACCAGTGTATGTAATGACGCCCCAGTTTCATCATAGCGCTTGATGGTTTTTGTGACAGATTGACTGACCTTCATGTCTTAAAGTAATGATGGATTGTCATTTCTCTTTGCTTATTTGAGCTGTACTTACCATAATATGGACTTAATATTTTACCAAATAGGGCTATCTTCTGTATACTACCCCTACCTTGTCACAACACAACTGATTGGCTCAAGCACATTAAGAAGGAAAGATATTCCACAAATTAACTTAACTTTTAGCAAGGCACACCTGTTAATTGAAATGCATTCCAGGGGACTACCTCATGAAGCTGGTTGAGAGAATGCCAAGATTGTGCAAAGTTGTCATCAAGGCAAAGGTTGGCTACTTTGAAGAATCTCAAATATAAAATACATTTCGATTTGTTTAATACTTTTTTGGTTACCAAATGATTCCATATGTGTTATTTCATAGTTTTAATGTCTTCACTATTATTCTACAATGTAGAATATAGCAAAAATAAAGAAAACCCCTGGAATGATTATGTGTGTCCAAACTTCTGACTGGTACCGTATGTATATATGTGAACATTTTCAGGAAACTAGGTGTATGTCACGGGCCACTACTTGAAAGGAGAGCCATTTGAACGCATACTTTTTTACAATTAAAATGCGAATGTGAACTTTCATGTACCTTAATAACAAACTTGTATGCCATCTGTAAATACAAATATAATTGTTAAATTACGAGCCTAGTTGGTTTAGCCACATTAAAAGACACCGACCTTCCCGCTACCCATGATCGTCTGAGATCATGAGTGGGCTGGACATGCCGAGCGATGTTTGGATTGGTCTGCCATATAGCACTCTTCTTTCTATTTGAGCTGGTCAGTATGTCCAGGTAATCCTGTCTAACATGGCTTTTTTTTATAAATGTATTGTGTATTAAAACTGCATAAGTGTTGCTCTCTAATTTCTGGAGGATGGAGTTTTGAAATCAGTGGAATTCGAGTATGATAGCTAAGGAGATGGAGAAAACACCTGTCTCCAGATTAATCTTCAAACTAAAGGCAAGCATGGCATCCATGACAGGAGACGCATCCATCCATTAATTATATATACGGGTAAGATAGTCTAGCTAGCTACATTTTCAGATATTACACGTTTATATATTTGACAGAAAGAGACATTTGCTTGGCTAGATATAGCCTAATGTTAGCTAGCTAACATTGAATCTGGTTGGTTAGCTACCTGCAGATTCATGCAGGGTAGTAATGTCATGAGTTGGGATTATGGTTCATTGTTTACCTAGCTAGCTAATGTTAGCTGGCTGGCGCGCTAGTTAATGTTACGTGTATGACCTTATTATTTGTATCTCAGAGCCATTTGCTTAGCTAGCTATGACAGTTCATTGTTAACCTAGCTAGCTAGCTACATGTCTTAACAAAAGACTTCACTATGCAAGTAACCATTTCGGGTGATTTTGGAAATTCAGTCTGGCCATCTACTCCGATTTCAGAGCACTCTCGTCTGAGTGTGCCAGAGCGCAGAATGACTGATGAATTTACAAACGCTCAACACCCGTTGAATATGGCCGGTGTCAGGTAACGTTAGGAAATAAGCGTAATTAAATTGTTGCCAGCAGCACACTTGCAGTCACCAATGCTCTGGATGACATAAAAACAGCCTAACCAGCTCTGCTGGTTGGTCAGAGTGGGGTGTTCAGAGTGGGGTGGTCAGAGTGGAGTAGTCAGAGTGGGGTGTTCTCTCATTATGTATTTCTGGAAGTAGCTAGCCAGCTAACCAATGTTAGCCAGTTAGCTTGGGTGCTTGATTGCCGTTTTGAGGTCAGAACGTTCGGATCAACCCTACTCATCGGCCAGAGTGTTACCAGCAAACAATCTGACAGCACAGTTGCAGTCACCAATGCTCAGGATTACATAACAGCCTAACCAGCTCTGCTAGGGCAAGGAATGTTTAGTGAGTTTTTATTTTTATAACCATTATTTAACTAGGCACTGTCATAGCGCTACATAACCCACTATTATCCTGTTCCACAGGACACCTACTAGACTGGGGTAAGAACTGTGAGTCTAAATGCCTAAGACACCCACCAAGAGCCTCGCCGTGTTCCCCAGCATCCATTGAAACCAAGACGTTTCTGCTCTACCTCCGGAGTATTTTGACCCCTGGGAGGCCTTCAGTAGGAGGCAATCCGTCCATTCCCTCCTCATCATCCATACGACTGCGCCATAGAAGTCCTACCCGGCCCCCCTCCTCCCCGGGGCCGCCTGTACTCCCTCTCAACCTCTGAAGCCGCAGTCATGGACAGTTAAAACCGGGAATCGCTAGAGGCAGGTTTCATCCACTCCTCTACATCCCTAGCTGGTGCAGATTTCTTCGTGGGAAAGAAGGATGGAGGTCTTCGTCCCTGCATCGATTACAGTGGGCTAGACAGGATTATGATTAAGAATCGTTACCCCCTACCCCTGATGTCTGCCGCATTGGAGTTGGCCCACTGGGCTCATTTCTTCACCAAACTGGACCTCCGCGACGCTTACAATCTGGTGAGAATCAGGGAGGGAGATAAATGGAAGACTGCCTTTAACACCCCGGGTGACCACTATGAGTATTTAGTCATGCCCTTCAGATTATTGAACTCACTTACAGTCTTCCAAGCATTGGTTAATGACATGCTTAGGGATATGTCGAATCGGGTCATCTTTGTTTACCTCAATGACATCCTGATCTTCTCCAAGACCCTTCTGGAACACATCTGCATGTCCGCTAAGACCTGAGATGCCTCCTGCAGAGTCAAAAATACATGAAGATGGGGAAGTGTGAGTTCCATGTAGCTCAAGTTTCTTTCCTGGGCACATTATCTCTACCACCGTCATCCAAGTGGACCCTGTAAAGGTGAGGGTGGCTTGCCCGGTCCCACCTCACACAATCAAGTCCAACTGTTCCTTGTTTTTTTATAGGCTTTTTATACGCAACTTTGGTGCTGTGGTAGCACCTGTCAAGGCCCTAACCTGGAAGTCCCAGAAATGTTTTTGCTGGGCACCTGAGGCTGACAGGGCAGTCGTGGAGCTCAAGGGACATTTTACCTCTGGACCCATCCTCGTCCAACCTGATCCTACCCGTCCCTTCGTGGTAGAGGTGGACACTTATAACACCGGAGCAGGGGCGGTCCATTCACAGCAGAACGAGGGGGACAAGAAACCACAGGCATGTGGCTGTTCTCACCAGGGGAGAGCATCTACAGTGCCTTGCGAAAGTATTCGGCCCCCTTGAACTTTGCGACCTTTTGCCACATTTCAGGCTTCAAAAATAAAGATATAAAACTGTATTTTTTTGTGAAGAATCAACAACAAGTGGGACACAATCATGAAGTGGAACGACATTTATTGAATATTTCAAACTTTTTTAACAAATCAAAAACTGAAAAATTGGGCGTGCAAAATTATTCAGCCCCCTTAAGTTAATACTTTGTATCGCCACCTTTTGCTGCGATTACAGCTGTAAGTCGCTTGGGGTATGTCTCTATCAGTTTTGCACATCGAGAGACTGAAATTTTTTTCCATTCCTCCTTGCAAAACAGCTCGAGCTCAGTGAGGTTGGATGGAGAGCATTTGTGAACAGCAGTTTTCAGTTCTTTCCACAGATTCTCGATTGGATTCAGGTCTGGACTTTGACTTGGCCATTCTAACACCTGGATACGTTTATTTTTTTAACCATTCCATTGTAGATTTTGCTTTATGTTTTGGATCATTGTCTTGTTGGAAGACAAATCTCCGTCCCAGTCTCAGGTCTTTTGCAGACTCCATCAGGTTTTCTTCCAGAATGGTCCTGTATTTGGCTCCATCTATCTTCCCATCAATTTTAACCATTTTTCCTGTCCCTGCTGAAGAAAAGCAGGCCCAAACCATGATGCTGCCACCACCATGTTTGACAGTGGGGATGGTGTGTTCAGGGTGATGAGCTGTGTTGCTTTTACGCCAAACATAACGTTTTGCATTGTTGCCAAAAAGTTCAATTTTGGTTTCATCTGACCAGAGCACCTTCTTCCACATGTTTGGTGTGTCTCCCAGGTGGCTTGTGGCAAACTTTAAACGACACTTTTTATGGATATCTTTAAGAAATGGCTTTCTTCTTGCCACTCTTCCATAAAGGCCAGATTTGTGCTATATATGACTGATTGTTGTCCTATGGACAGAGTCTCCCACCTCCGCAGTTCATCCAGATTGATCATGGGCCTCTTGGCTGCATCTCTGATCAGTCTTCTCCTTGTATGAGCTGAAAGTTTAGAGGGACGGCCAGGTCTTGGTAGATTTGCAGTGGTCTGATACTCCTTCCATTTCAATATTATCGCTTGCACAGTGCTCCTTGGAATGTTTAAAGCTTGGGAAATCTTTTTGTATCCAAATCCGGCTTTAAACTTCTTCACAACAGTATCTCGGACCTGCCTGGTATGTTCCTTGTTCTTCATGATGCTCTCTGCGCTTTTAACGGACCTCTGAGACTATCACAGTGCAGGTGCATTTATACGGAGACTTGATTACACACAGGTGGATTGTATTTATCATCATTAGTCATTTAGGTCAACATTGGATCATTCAGAGATCCTCACTGAACTTCTGGAGAGAGTTTGCTGCACTGAAAGTAAAGGGGCTGAATAATTTTGCACGCCCAATTTTTCAGTTTTTGATTTGTTAAAAAAGTTTGAAATATTCAATAAATGTCGTTCCACTTCATGATTGTGTCCCACGTGTTGTTGATTCTTCACAAAAAAATACAGTTTTATATCTTTATGTTTGAAGCCTGAAATGTGGCAAAAGGTCGCAAAGTTCAAGGGGGCGGAATACTTTCGCAAGGCACTGTATTTAACCTGGGAGCTGTTGGCTGTTAAGTGGGCCCTAGAGGGGTGGAGACAGTGGTTGGAGGGACAACCTCATCCTTTCGTGATCTGGACGGACCATTAGAACATGGTCTCCATTCAAGATACCAAGATGTTGAACGCTCGCCAGGCTAGCTGGGCTCTGTTCTTACACAGTTTCAACTTAACCCTAGCCTATCGCCCGGGATCCAAGAATCAGAAAACAGACGCTAATGGGTAGAGGGACTCCAAGCCCATCCCCAGCTCCCGCATTGTGGACCCCGTGATATGAGTATTGAGACCACGGTCCGACAAGCCTAGACCCAAGAACCTGACCCCGGCCGGTGTCAACAATCATGTTCCATGATCAGCCCGATCCCGAGTACTACAATGGGGACACTCCTCTAAATTAACTGGGCATCCAGGGGTTAATCGGACACTGGAGTTCCTGAGGCAGAAATTCTGGTGGCCCAACATGATTGAGGATGTGAGATCCTTCGTTACGGCCTGCTCCACCTGAGCCCAAAGCAAGTGCTCATGACTCCGACGGGCTGGGTTGCTCCAACCTCTGCCCTGGTTCCACCTGTCCATAGACTTTATCACAGGGTTACCCCCATGCCAAGGGCTTAACACTATCCTGGCCCACGATCCGAGACAATGTCCTGGGGAAGTCCGTGTTATTGAAAGACATGGGTAGTCATGAGATCAGCGGTTCGCCAGGCCAAGCTAAGCAATCGGGGGAAAAGGGCCTTGGTCAAGGTGGTGACCAAAACCCGATGGTCACTTTGACAGAGCTCCAGAGTTCCTCTGTGGAGATGTGAGAACCTTTCAGAAGGACAACCATCTCTGCAGCACTCCACCAATCAGGCCTTTATTGTAAATTGGCCAGATGGAAGCCACTCCTCAGTAAAAAAGCACAACAGCCTGCTTGGAGTTAGCCAAAAGGCCCGTAAAGGACTCTCAGACCATGAGAAACACGATTCTCTGGTCTGATGAAATCAAGATTGAACTCTTTGGCTTGAATGCCAATCGTCACATCTGTAGGAAACCAGGCACCATTCATCACATCGCCAATACCATCCCTACAGTGTAGCACGGTGGTGGCAACATCATGCTGTGGGGATGTTTTTCAGCGGCAGGGACTGGGAGACTAGTCAGGATCGAGGGAAAGATGAACGGAGCAAAGCATGGAGAGATCCTTGATAAAAACCAGGAGTTTCAGGACATCAGACTGGGGCAAAGGTTCACCTTCCAACAGGACAACGACAGTAAGCAAGTCTCTGAATGCCCTTAAGTCTGGCTCTGGCTGAGACCTGAAAATAGCTGTGCAGCGACGCTCCCCATCCAACCAGACAGAGCTTGAGAGGATCTGCATAGAAGATAGGAGAATCTCTCCGAATACAGGTGTGCAAAGCTTGTAGTGTCATACCTAACTTATTCTTTACAGAGTCAAGTATATTTGTCAAGGCCTCAATTATTCCTTGACTTGCACCATTCATTCTCGCTGTCTATAATTCTGTTATAACTTCTAATAGTAACAAATTGGGAGAGAGTGAGGTGATTGCCATTTTGAAGTTCCCACATTTTAAGTTATTTTTGTTGGACATTACATAATTGGGAATAAGCTGGCTTGCCGCATCCTCCACAAACGTCACACCCCACAAAAACATTTCCTGGCATAACTTCATAGTTTTTCAGAATTCTGATTGGTTTTATGCTTTAGCTGAGATTATTCTTTACAGAGTCAAGTTTATTTGTCCAGGACTCAATTATTCCTTGATTTGCACCTTCTCGCTGTCGTTAATTCTAAAGTTATAACTTCTAATAGTAACAAATTGTGAGAGAGTGAGGTGATTGCCATCTAAAAGCCAACATTGATTTTGCGGCAGTGCTGCCTGACAGCATCGTCTCTGATTGATTAAGTAACATAATGTAATAAAAAATGTAATAACTCAAAAAATATAAAAGAGGTTTGCATTTGGGACTTTTGATGTGTATACTAATGTAAATTCTAATGTTATATGTGGCTACCTACCTTTTTAAAGTGATTCCAACTGGTACCAATGTTTTAACATTTCCAACTACGAAAGAAACAAACGAGATGTAGGGTATAATACTTACAACCATACCATTTAGCGACACCCAGCAATCTTGGGGGAAATCTTGTAGGAGGGGAACCAGGAACTGTAGGCAACCATCCCAGTGGCAGAGCAGTAGCATCATCCCTATCAGATTAAATATTCTTACCACAGCACTGGCCAGGTCGTAGGTCATATGGAAGATCTGGAGACAGAGAAAAGAGAAGGGGGAAAAAATATGTTAAGATACAAGGATTCACATATTAATAGTTCTCGGACAAAGATGATTGCTCCGAAACGCGACATTATTAACCATTTTTGAAAGGAATTAAGTTACTAACCTGAAGCTCAGTATTTCAGTTTTACATTCCTCAGACTGAGCACCCTTTCAACAGTCCAGAAAAAACTTCAAATTGTGGTTAGAGCGCAAGCGTACTACAACTATCCAAAAATAGTTGTTTTTGTAGTCCAAAAATCTCATTTTAAAGCAGTAGTAGAGAGGAGAGACGCAGCCATTTTGGCCACAGGAGAATTTCAATCACTTTACAACACGGTGTAAGTGTAATTCACAGATGTTTGGGTATTCAGTATTTGTCATTGACATCATCCAAAGCAAACAGACCACAGTGAAATGGCAAAAAATGTAAGGTTGCTGTACGCAGGGGGAATAAGTTCAGAAGAGGGCATAGCCAAGCCAATGCACTAGCCACAATAATAGCACATTTCACAGCTTGTAATGATCAAACAACTGTTTATTTAATCTTAACGGGATTGCTGAGTACACAATTTCTAACACTTCCAGTTTAACACTTCCAGTCAGACATGTTATTAAATTAACACGTAAAGCATTTTCCTTTAAAAAATATGTTTTAGTTACAGTTGAACCCCCATCCACACTATACATGCTTTACTAATACCCATATCATCTATTCAAAATAAACTGGATTTAACCATGGAGACATGAGATGACATGAGCAGACAGAGGGAGAGAACCAGAGAGATAGAGATCTAGAGAGAACGAGAGAGTGACACGATAACAATCATGTTGCTTAGTCAGAGCGAACCAGGGCGCTGCTAGAATAAAAGCCAATCTTCAGTGTGACTGAACAGGTCTGGAGAAAAGGATTGGCTGACATTGGATCAGAACAAAATAGAATCTCCTCACACTTATATGAGTTCCACTCTATCTGCTAATTAGTTCTCATTTGCATAGGAAACCCATTATTTATATCCTGGCTCAATATTCCATTACCCATTTTGGCCAAAGTGCCAATTACTGTCTTTCTGCAAAAAACCTGGAAGTGTTTGAGTGAAAATTCACAAAGTTCCAGTTTCACATGACAAACCTGCTATCACCCATTTGTTAAAAATTTAAAATGCAACATTTTGTTGAACCGGTCTGCCTTATCCCTCGTCCCCCACAACATGAAGGACCTAATCCGAGTGGTTGATGAGGTAATTTCTCCATAAACTGCTTTAAAAGTCACTAATGCAGGCATTTAATTGAGTTTTAATGCGTTCTTAAGGTATTAGAATAAAATAAATGTTATTCTTAACATTTTTTTTTCTATATTATTGCCCTGAGGGGGATAAATAAAAGCCATGTCAGAGAAGCAAACTCGGTCTCAACCTTTAAGTCTTTACTGAAAACTCGGTTCCCCTCTTTCCACTGGGATTCTCTGCCTCTAACCCTATTACAGGGGCTGAGTCACTGGCTTACTGGGGCTCTCTCATACCGTCCCTGGGAGGGGTGCGTCACCTGAGTGGGTTGAGTCACTGATGTGGTCATCCTGTCTGGGTTGGCGTCCTCCCCTTGGGTTGTGCCGTGGCGGAGGTCTTTGTGGGCTATACTCAGCCTTGTCTCAGGATGGTAAGTTGGTGGTTGAAGATATCCCTCTAGTGGTGTGGGGGCTGTGCTTTGGCAAAGTGGGTGGGGTTATATCCTTCCTGTCTGGCCCTGTCCGGGGGTGTCCTCGGATGGGGCCACAGTGTCTCCTGACCCCTCCTGTCTCAGCCTCCAGTATTTATGCTGCAGTAGTTTATGTGTCGGGGGGTTAGGGTCAGTTTGTTATATCTGGAGTACTTCTCCTGTCCTATTCGGTATCCTGTGTGAATTTAAGTGTGCTCTCTCTAATTCTCTCTTTCTTTCTCTCTCTCGGAGGACCTGAGACCTAGGACCATGCCCCAGGACTACCTGACATGATGACTCCTTGCTGTCCCCAGTCCACCTGGCCGTGCTGCTGCTCCAGTTTCAACTGTTCTGCCTTATTATTATTGGACCATGCTGGTCATTTATGAACATTTGAACATCTTGGCCATGTTCTGTTATAATCTCCACCCGGCACAGCCAGAAGAGGACTGGCCACCCCACATAGCCTGGTTCCACTCTAGGTATCTTCCTAGGTTTTGGCCTTTCTAGGGAGTTTTTCCTAGCCACCGTGCTTCTACACCTGCATTGCTTGCTGTTTGGGGTTTTAGGCTTGGTTTCTGTACAGCACTTTGAGATATCAGCTGATGTACGAAGGGCTATATAAATACATTTGATTTGATTTGATTTGATAAATACCTATTTGGAATGCTGTTGAATGCTGTAGAGTCAAGGTCTGGAAAAACAAATAGGCCTAATGTAATTCAAGATATTCAAGCAACAATGAGGAAGGTTTTGCCCCTTGTAGAACATTTGCACCTCCCTCTCACTATTATTATAAAGTCAAGGTATCTGAAATTATGTCGCAAGACAGTCTTAACCTGTTAGAGCTCTAGGGGCGCTATTTCATTTTTGGATAAAAAACGTTCCCGTTTTAAGCGCGATATTTTGTCACGAAAAGATGCTCGACTATGCATATTCAGTAGTGTAAGTGAGTGTTTTGCATGCATGAATGTGATAATGCAGGGTGTTGAAAGATGCCAAAGCAAACAATAAAAAAACCCACCAAGAAACACAGCAAAATCTAGAAAGGTGTCTGCATGGAGAGAGTCTCCTCCATGAATGTGGAAGAGGTCTATTTATACTGGGACACACCCGGCCCATGTAGCTGACGACCCTCCCAACTTCGCCCACCGGCATCCTAATAAGGAAACAAGAACAAAGAGAATACGGCAGACAGAGTGGGAGGGTTGTCACAGTTGTGTTTATATTTTTGTTCAGTATATTTACATAAAAACCAAATTCTGTAAGATTTCCAGACTTGGTCCTCCCGAGTGGTGTAGTGGTCTAAGGCACTGCATCACAGTGCTTGAGGCGTCACTACAGACCCATGTTCAATCCCAGGCAGTGTCACAATGGGCCGTGACCGGGAGTCCTGTAGGGCGGCGCACAATTGGCCCAGCGTCGTCTGGGGTAGGGGAGGGTTTCGCCGGGGGGGCTTTACTTGGCTCATCGCACTATAGCAACTCCTTCTGGCGTGCCGGGCGCCTGCAGGCTGACTTTGTCAGTTGAACAGTGTTTCCTCCGACACATTGGTGCATTTGGCTTCCGGGTTAACCTGTTAGAGCTCTAGGGGCGCTATTTCATTTTTGGATAAAAAACGTTCCCGTTTTAAGCGCGATATTTTGTCACGAAAAGATGCTCGACTATGCATATTCTTGACAGTTTTGGAAGGAAAACACTCTGAAGTTTCAGAATCTGCAAAGATTTTGTCTGTAAGTGCCCCAGAACTCATTCTACAGGCGAAACCAAGATGATGCATCACCCAGGAATTAGCAGAATTTCTGAAGCTCTGTTTTCCATTCTCTCCTTATATGGCTGTGATTGCGCAACGAATGAGCCTACACTTTCTGTCGTTCGCCCAAGGTCTTAGCAGCATTGTGACGTATTTGTAGGCATATCATTGGAAGATTGACCATAAGAGACTACATTTTCCAAGTGTCCGCCTGGTGTCCTGCGTCGAATTCGGTGCGCAATTGCCAGCTGCTTCTACTTTACCATTTGATTCAGGGGAGAAAGCATGTGTCCAAGAACAATGTATCAATGAAGAGATATGTGAAAAACACCTTGATGATTGATTCTAAACAACGTTTGCCATGTTTTCAGTCGATATTATGGAGTTAATTTGGAAAAAAGTTCGCGTTTTGAGGACTGAATTTTCGGATTTTTTTTGGTAGCCAAATGTGATGTATAAAACGGAGCTATTTCTAATACACAAGGAATCTTTTTGGAAAAACTGAGCATCTGCTATCTAACTGAGAGTATCCTCATTGAAAACATCAGAAGTTCTTCAAAGGTAAATGATTTTATTTGAAGGCTTTTATGTTTTTGTTAATGTTGCGTGCTGGATGCTAACGCTAATGCTAACGCTAAATGCTAACGCGAAATGCTAACGCTAGCTAGCTACTTTTACACAAATTATTGTTTTCCTATGGTTGAGAAGCATATTTTGAAAATCTGAGATGACAGTGTTGTTTACAAAAGCCTAAGCTTGAGAGATGGCATATTTATTTCATTTCATTTGCGATTTTCATAAATAGTTAACGTTGTGTTATGCTAATGAGCTTGCTGATAGATTTACACAATCCTGGATACAGGGGTTTTTTCATAGCTAAACGTGACGCAGAAAACGGAGCGATTTGTCCTAAACAAATAATCTTTCAGGAAAAACTGAACATTTGCTATCTGAGAGTCTCCTCATTGAAAACATCTGAAGTTCTTCAAAGGTAAAATATTTTATTTGAATGCTTTTCTGTTTTTTTGTGTAAATGTTGCCAGCTGAATGCTAATGCTAAATGCTACATTAGCCATCAATACTGTTACACAAATGCTTGTTTTGCAATGGTTGAGAAGCATATTTTGAAAATCTGAGATGACAGTGTTGTTAACAAAAGGCTAAGCTTGAGAGCTAGCATATTTATTTCATTTCATTTGCGATTTTCATGAATAGTTAACGTTGCGTTATGGTAATGAGCTTGAGTCTGTATTCACGATCCCGGATCCGGGATGGGGAGACCAGAAAGGTTAAAGTTAATTCCGTGGTCATAATTGCTGAATAACTACTAAGCAAGCAACACATATTATAGAAGACAACTTTTCACAGCTACAGATGTAGGATCTTAATTTGAGCCAGTTTGCTACAGCAGGAAAATATGTGGATTATAATTAACAGAAATTGTTGTAGGGCATAATACATTTTTCGTAAAGGAAAATTGAGTCCGGAATTTCAAAGTGGAAATTACAATCTTCAGAAGCCTTTTTAACCCATTACAGTCTATGCCATTTAAAAAACATGTACAACCCCTTGAAGTATCAAAAAAAATCTAACTTTTTGGGATGAAATATTGTATTTGGCCTTACTGCTATTAGACCATACTAACACATTGAATAACAGATTCACCAAATGGAACAACATGTAGTGAACAATCTAAAGGAACTTTGTTCTGAAGTGTCTGTCCTATATCTAAAGGAAATAAGAAAGATCAGGAAACATATCTAAACATTTTTTGGTACTAAACAATCTCCATATGTACTTCCCTTCATTTTGTCAACTGGTACCAGGGGACCTTCAGACGAGTCTTGTGAGACCTGTTGGTGTCCTAGATATGTACGTGTTAGTGAAAGTCTCACCTTTGTGAACAGGGGGGTCATATTAGTGTGATGCCCCAAATTTTCAGACGCTACAGACAGAAGTTGGCAGATCGGCTATACTGATTTCAGATGAGTCCCAAGAGGCTTTTTACATTATGCTAATTCGATTTCCGTGGGGGAGCAGACATCAACTCTAGGGGGTTAAACCTCCTGCACCAGGGTGATCAAATTAAGACCCTACATCTGTAGATACCAACACATAAGGGTTGGGGTCAATTTAATTAAAATTCCAGTCAATTCAGTATACTGAAATTCCAATTGCATTTATCTGCGATGCTTTTCAATTAAGAAAGTTCAATTGAAATATTGTTTCCTTCTGAAATTGACCCCAACCCTGCAACACGTCGTAAATACTGAACCTGCAATCACATGTACCCTAATCCTTACTTTTGGACTTGATTTTCCCTTACAAAATGTATAAATGCCTACAAAAATGTTATTCATTATAATCCACATACAGTGGGGCAAAAAAGTATTTAGTCAGCAACCAATTGTGCAAGTTCTTCCACTTAAAAAGATGAGAGAGGCCTGTAATGTTCATCATAGGTACACTTCAACTATGACAGACAAAATTAGAAAAAAAATCCAGAAAATCGCATTGTAGGATTTTTTATGAATTTATTTGCAAATTATGGTGGAAAATACGTATTTGGTCAATAACAAAAGTTTATCTCAATACTTTGCTATATACCCTTTGTTGGCAATGACAGAGGTCAAACGTTTTCTGTAAGTCTTCACAAGGTTTTCACACACTGTTGCTGGTATTTTGGCCCATTCCTCCAAGCAGATCTCCTCTAGAGCAGTGATGTTTTGGGGCTGTTGCTGGGCAACACGGACTTTCAACTCCCTCCAAAGATTTTCTATGGGGTTGAGATCATCTGAAGATCATCAAAGGTTAGTGATTTATTTTATCTCTTTCTGCTTTTTGTGACTCCTCTCTTTGGCTGGAAAAATGGCTGAGTTTTTCTTTGGCTTGGTGGTGACCTAACATAATCGTTTTTGGTGCTTTCGCTGTAAAACCTATTCGAAATCGGACACTGTGGTGGGATTAACAACAAGATTACCTTTCAAACGACATTAAATACATGTATGTTTGAGGAATTTTAATTATGAGATTTCTGTTGTTTTGAACTTGGCGCCCTGCACTTTCACTGCCTGTTGTCATATCATCCCGTTAACGGGATTGCAGCCCGCAGCTTGCACCCTCACGCACACATATTACAATTGTCACTTTCTCACTCTCCCACTCAAAGTTCTGCCCTCCCCTTTTATTTTCTACTGACTTCATGATGACTCCATGATGTACTGAAGAAAAAGCATGTGGATGTATTGAAGCCAAGACATACTGGAGCTCTACTGCCAATAGCCCTTCCATTAAACTCATAGGACATGTCTCTCTCTCACACACACACACACACACACACACACACACACACACACACACACACACACACACACACACACACACACACACACACACACACACACACACACACACACACACACACACACACACACACACACACACACACACACACACACACGGGTCAGATATACTCTCTTCTGCCAATGACCCTCTCATCGACCTTCCAGGACCTGTCACAAACATGTAATCATCACGTCCCTGTCTGTGAGGGAATGTGATTGGACATCCTCCCTGTTACTCAGTCACTCAGGCCCTGTGCTATTCAGGTGTTGTCATTTGCGCTACGCCATGTGGACCCAACATTTATAGTTGAAGGTTTTGTAACACTCCCTCGTAGCGCAGTAGTCTAAGGCACTGCATCTCAGTGCTAGAGGTGTCACTACAGCCTGGTTTGATTAAAGGCTGTATCACAACCGGCTGTGATTGGGAGTCCCAGCATCGTCCGGGTTAGGGCTTGGCCGGGGTAGGCCGTCATTGTAAAGAATACATTTGTTCTTAAATTACTTGCCTAGTTTAAAAACAACACTGCACCATCCTTAACAGAACCCACCTGAGTCTTCCCTCCCTCTCATGCTGTACATCCATCCCCCTCCATGTCAAGGACAAAGCAGGCCATGCTAGGAAGCAGAACGGAAGAGAGAGGAAGGAGTCCAAATACAGACTGATAGATCTCAGTGATGAGTTGGTTCACTGGAAGTTGGTTCACTCTCAGTGATCCAACTCATCTGTGGGGAGGTTCAGTGGCAGTACAAGGGAAGGCTAAAACTTGACAGCAGAGCTAGCTGAAAGGATGGCTGCTTGTCTCACCGTCTCAGTGCTCTGCTCTCTCCTGCTACCTACCACTGCATTGTCTTTACTCGCTCTGCTTTATGTGTCACTGTGTGTTTGATTACACACAGTAAGAAAGAGAGAAACAGCACATGTATTAAGCAACATACTCCTGCAGGACTCAGAGAGGATGGGAAAAACAGGAAGCAGCAACTTTGGCCTATTTGAATTGCTAATGTCTCCCTCACACCCAACGTGGCAAAAACAGAGATGTCTTCACAGCTTGTCTACGCTGTCCTCGTCAACAACATATAATTGAAAACAAAAGAGACCGAGGGAGGGAGAGAGATTTGTGACCTGTTGCCACAAGAAATGGGCAACCAGTGAAGAACAAACACCATTGTAAATACAACCCATATTTATGCTTATTTATTTTCCCTTGTGTTCTTTAACCATTTTTACATTGTTACAACACTATGTATAATATGACATTTGTAATGTCTTTATTGTTTTGAAATTTCTGTATGTGTAATGTTTACTGTTCATTTTTATTGTTTATTTCACTTTTGTATATTATCTACCTCACTTGCTTTGGCAATGTTAACACATGTTTCCCATGCCAATAAAGCCCCTTGAATTGAATTGAATTTAAAATTGAGAGAGAGAGGGAGAGTATGAAGCATGAAGCAAGAGGGCGAGATGCTCATAGAGCAAGAGGCGAGTTAATAGCATCAAGTTGTATATTACTTCCCAGGACCTAAACAGACTTTGTCTAGCTGCAGGTACTCAGGGGCTCAATCCACCTTAATGGAAAACCTCTCTAACCTACAGTAGGCCTAGAGGGCTGGGGTGGGAATTGTTCATGAATCATGATATCCTACCCTAGCCTGGTAGTATAGCTCAGGAGCTTAATTGTGCTTCAGTGACTTCAGAAAGTATTCATACCCCTTGACTTTTATGCATTTTGTTGTGTTAGTCTGAATAAAACATGTATTAAATATTTTTTTAAATCTCACCCATCTACACACAATACCAAATCATGACAAAATCAAAACATGTTTTTAGAAATATTTTGCAAAGTATTCACACCCTTTTGCAATGCCACTCCAAATTGAGCTCAAGTGCATCCAATTTCTGTTGATCATCTTTGAGATGTCACTACTTGATTGGAGTCCACCTGTGGCCAATTAAAATGTTTGGACATAATTTAGAAAGAAACACATCTGTCTAAACAAAGTCCCACAGTTCACAGTGCATGTCAGAGCAGAAACTATACCATGAAGTCCACGGAACTGTCCGTACATTTCCGAGCTAGAATTGTCTGGAGGCATATGCAGTGGGGAGAACAAGTATTTGATACACTGCCGATTTTGCAGGTGTTCCTAAAGCATGTGGAGGTCTGTCATTTTTATCATAGGTACACTTCAACTGTGAGAGACGACATCCAGAAAAACACATTGTATGATTTTTAAGTAATTAATTAGCATTTTATTGCATGACATAAGTATTTGATCACCTACCAACCAGTAAAAATTCCGGCTCTCACAGACCTGTTCGTTTTTCTTTAAGAAGCCCTCCTGTTCTCCACTCATTACCTGTATTAACTGCACCTGTTTGAACTCGTTACCTGTATAAAAGACACCTATCTACACACTCAATCAAACAGACTCCAACCTCTCCACAATGGCCAAGACCAGAGAGCTGTGTAAGGACATCAGGGATATGATTGTAGACCTGCACAAGGCTGGGATGGGCAAGCAGCTTGGTGAGAAGGCAACAACTGTTGGCACAATTATTAGATGGAAGAAGTTGAAGATGACGGTCAACCACCCTCGGGCTGAGGCTCCATGCAAGATCTCACCTCGTTGGGCATCAATGATCATGAGGAAGGTGAGGGATCAGCCCAGAACTACACGGCAGGACCTGGTCAATGACCTGAAGAGAGCTGGGACCACAGTCCCAACGAAAACCATTAGTAACACACTACGCCGTCATGGATTAAAATCCTGCAGAGCACGCAATGTCCCCCTGCTCAAGCCAGCGCATGTCCAGGCCCGTCTGAAGTTTGCCAATGACCATCTGGATGATCCAGAGGAGGAATGGGAGAAGGTCATGTGGTCTGATGAGACAAAAATAGAGCATTTTGGTCTAAACTCCACTCGCCGTGTTTGGAGGAAGAAGAAGGATGAGTATAACACCAAGAACACCATCCCAACCGTGAAGCATGGAGGTGGAAACATCATTCTTTGGGGATGCTTTTCTACAAAGGGGACAGGAAGACTGCACCGTATTGAGGAAGGATGGGGCCATGTATCGCGAGATCTTGGCCAACAACCTCCTTCCCTCAGTAAGAGCATTGAAGATGGGTCGTGGCTGGGTCTTTCAGCATGACAATGACCCAAAACACACAGCCAGGGAAACTAAGGAGAGGCTACGTAAGAAGCATCTCAAGGTCCTGGAGTGGCCTAGCCAGTCTCCAGACCTGAACCAAATAGAACATCTTTGGAGGGAGCTGAAAGTCCATATTGCCCAGCGATAGCCCCGAAACCTGAAGGATCTGGAGAAGGTCTGTATGGAGGAGTGGGCCACAATCCCGGCTGCAGTGTGTGAAAACCTGGTCAAGAACTACAGGAAACTTATGATCTCTGTAATTGCAAACAAAGGTTTCTGTACCAAATATTAAGTTATGCTTTTCTGATGTATCAAATACTTATGTCATGCAATAAAATGCAAATTAATTACTTAAAAATCATACAATGTGATTTTCTGGATTTTTGTTTTAGATTCTGTTCTGTACCTATGATAAAAACTACAGACCTCTACAAGCTTTGTAAGTAGGAAAACCTGCAAAATCGGGCAGTGTATCAAATACTTGTTCTCCCCACTGTATCTGGGGAAGGGTATAAAACCATTTCTAGAGTGTTGAAAGTTCCGAAAAGCACAGTGGCCTCCATCATTGGTAAATAAATAAAAACATTTAACTACCCAGTCTCTGCCAAGAGCTGGCCGTCCGATCAAAATGAGCAACAAGGCAAGAAGGTCCTTGGTCAGGGAGTTGACCAAGAACCCACTGACTACTCTGACAGAACTACAAAGTTTGTTGGCTGAGATGGGAGACCCTGCCAGAAGGACAACAGTCCCTACAGCACTTCACCCATCTGGGCTTTGTGGTCGCCAGATGGAAAAAAGCACATGACAGCATGCCTGGAGTTTGTAAAAGGCACGTAAAAGACTGAGAACATAAGGCAAAAGATTCTGTGCTCTGATGAGACAAAAAATATAACTATTTGGCATGAATCCAAAGTGCTATGTCTGGAGAAAACCAACACCAACCCTACTGTAAAGCATGTTGATGGCAGTATTATGCTATGGGATGCTTTTCAGCGTCCTGATAGCATGATACATTTGTAAATTGCAAAGACTTTGAAAAACATGTTTTTACTTTGTCATTATGGTGCATTGTGTATAGATGGGTGGGCAAAAAATCTGTTTAATCAATTTTGAATTCAGGCTGTAAAATATACAAATGTGGAAGTCAAGGGGTATCAAATCAAATGTTATATGTCACATGCGCAGAATACAACAGTGAAATGCTTACTTACAAGCCCTTAACAACATTGTGGTTTTAAGAAAAATAAGTGTTAAGTAAAAATTGATAAAGAACAAATAGTTAAAGTGCAACAATAAAATAACAGTAGTGAGGCTACATACAGGGGGTACCGGTACAGAGTCAATGTGTGGGGGCACAGGTTAGTCGAGGTAATTGGGGTAATATGTACATGTAGGTAGAGTTAAAATGACTATGCATAGATAATAACCAGAGAGTAGCAGCAGCGTAAAAATGGGGGTGGGGGATGCAAATAGTCTGGGTAGACATTTGATTAGCTGTTCAGGAGTCTTAAGGCTTGGGGATAGAAGCTGTTAAGAAGCCTTTTGGATCTTGACTTGGCAATCATTAACACTGTGTCTCAGAAGTTTCCGTCCATGACTGATGCAACCCGAAAAGAGTTAATGAGTACTTGAGGTCACAGAGAAAGTCTGGACATGCTCTCCCTTATGTAAGGAATTGGGCAATTTCTCATGTTATAAACACATTTTGTTCATAAAATAATGATAAAAAATTATCTTTCAAACTGCAGATGTTGATTTAGTCATGGATCCATCACGAATCACTATGGGAATAAATATCACTGATTTACAGAAATATTGGAACAAAGCACCATATTTTCCAATCCATTCTCATGTAAGAAAGCTAATGTTTAAGTTCCTTGCTCAGAACATGAGAACATATGAAAGTTGGTGGTTCCTTTTAACATGAGTCTTCAATAATCCCAGGCAGGAAGTTTTAGGTTGTAGTTATTATAGGAATTATAGGACTATTTCCCTCTATACGATTTGTATGTCATATACCTTTGACTATTGGATGTTCTTATCGACACTTTAGTGTAAGAGTATAGCTTCCGTCCCTCTCCTCGCTCCTACCAGGAACACAGAGTTACCCATGCAGAGCAAGGGGAACAACTACTCCAAGTCTCAGAGCGAGTGACGTTTGAAACGCTATTAGCGTGCACCCCGCTAACTAGCTAGCCATTTCACATCGGTTACACCAGCCTAATCTCGGGAGTTGATAGGCTTGAAGTCATAAACAGCGCAATGCTTGAAGCATTGTGAAGAGCTGCTTGCAAAACGCACGAAAGTGCTGTTTGAATGAACGCTTACGAGCCTGCTGGTGCCTACCATTCGCTCAGTCAGACTGCTCTATCAAATCATAGACTTAATTATAATATAATAACACACAGAAATATGAGCCTTAGGTCATTAATATGGTAGAATCCGGAAACTATCATCTCGAAAAACGTTTTTTCTTTCAGTGAAATACGGAACCGTTCTGTATTTTATCTAAAGTTGGCTTCCATAAGTCTAAATATTCCTATTACATTGCACAACTTTCAATGTTACGTCATAATTCCGTAAAATTCTGGCAAATTAGTTTGCAACGAGCCAGGCGGCCCAAACTGTTGCATATACCCTGATTCTGCGTGCAATGAACGCAAGAGAAGTGACACAATTTCGCCTGGCTAATATTGCCTGCTAACCTGGATTTCTTCTAGCTGAAATATGCAGGTTTAAAAATATATACTTCTGTGTAATGATTTTAAGAAAGGCATTGATGTTTATGGTTAGGTACAGTCGTGCAATGATTGTGCTTTTTTTCGCAAATGCGCTTTTGTTAAATCATCCCCCATTTGGCGAAGTTGGCTGTCTTTGTTAGGAAGAAATAGTCTTCACACAGATCGCAACGAGCCAGTCGGCCCAAACTGCTGCATATACCCTGAATCTGTTGCAAGAGAAGTGACACAATGTTCTTAGTTAAAATAAATTAATGTTAGCAGGCAATATTAACTAAATATGCAGGTTTAAATATATATACTTGTATATTGATTATAGGAAAGGTATTGATGTTTATGGTTAGGTACACGTTGGAGCAACGACAGTCCTTTTTCGCGAATGCGCACCGCATCGATTATATGCATCGCAGGACACGCTAGATAAACTAGTAATATCATCAACCATGTGTAGTTAACTAGTGATTATGATTGATTGATTGTCTTTTATAAGATAAGTTTAATGCTAGCTGGCAACTTACCTTGGCTTCTTACTGCATTTGCGTAACAGGCAGGCTCCTCGTGGAGTGCAATGCAAGGTAGGTGGATAGAGCGTTGGACTAGTTAACCGTAAGGTTGCAAGATTGAATCCCCGAGCTGACAAGGTAAAAATCTGTCATTCTGTCCCTGAACAAGTCAGTTCCTAGGCCATCATTGAAAATAAGAATGTGTTCTTAACTGACTTGACTAGTAACATAAAGGTGTAAAAGGAAAACATTTAATTAAATAAAAAAATCGGCCAAATCGGTGTCCAAAAATAGAGATTTCCGATTGTTATGAAAACTTGAAATCGGCCCTAATTAATCGGCCATTCCGATTAATCGGTCGATCTCTAGTATGTATTGTAGACTGCACAGTAGCCTAACAAACAAATAAACACATTTCGTGAATAAAACAATGATAAAAAATACTCCTTCAAAATGCAGATGTTGATTTAGTTATGGATCCATAAAGAATTACTATGGGAATAAATATCACTGATTTACAGAAATATTGGAACAAAGTTGTCTAATGAAGGCGAACAATTTAGAATCCTCCGATCCCGTAGCCTACTCCCAACGTCACATTGTACAGCGCCAGAGAAATCCTGAGGGTTTCATGTTTTGTTTGACTCTGAATAGAAACCCCATAATATTAATCAAATTAATTAAGCCAAATTTCTTAAAATCAATCCCATATACTATGTTATTACAACCAAGGTTTTAAATTTAAAATTCTTTGGTAATGCCAATACGGAATACTATGCCCTCTGGTGGTCAAACTATGGAGACACTGGCTGGAAGACCCATTTCTCAGAGGAGCGCTATTGGATCTGGGATTTCCAGCTCTTCCGTCTGGCCAGGCCCACTTCTCACTCTCGGGGCCGCCCACCTGGCGAGGGGTAATTCATGCATACTCCAACTCTCCCGCTGCTAACCACCGGTCCTGGCAACCATCATTGCGCACACCTGCTCCTCATTGTTATGCACACCTGGACTTCCTCATCGCCCTGATTCTTTCCCCCTGCGTATGTTAAACTTATATTAAATGAACACCAAAGAAAACCGCAATCAAGTAAACAGAAATCAGCAAACTCCACATTTTCCCCAACACAATCATTAATTAATTCATAGCTAAAGAAATGTATGTCTCACAAGCAAAGGACTCATGCAGGCTTTGCAAAGGACACATCAAGTTGCATGCAGCGTACACACAATGCCCTCTATGCATCTTTAAATTGGGGAAGGCTGTAAATGACCTCCAGTTAAGGTTACTGGGGATTAATAGAGGATTTATTTGAAGGGATTAAAACAGTGACTGGCTATTACAATGAAGGATGACAAACTATTTCCAAGGAAATGGCTTCCACTGCCTTCCTCTTAAATTTCTTGCAATCTTTCCTCATCAGTTTTTTATTGTGACAGTAGTAATGTGTGCAATTGCAAAAATATTGTGCTGTGATCAAATGGAAATTTGTGATTGTTTTCAACTATCTTATTATTTCCTCCTCGTCTGTTGCTAAATGCAGTTAGGAGAAATGTATATACAGAGCAAATCTGAAGACCCAGATCCAATCAAACATGCCTTCATTTATGGAGTGTAAACAAAATACTGCAAGTGCACATACAAATATCGTATTAGGAAAATTGGAAGCATCTGTCACGCCCTGGTCTTAGTATTTTGTGTTTTCTTTATTAATTTGGTCAGGCCAGGGTGTGACATGGGTTTTGTATGTGGTGTGTTTTGTCTTGGGGTTTTTGTTAGGTATTGGGTTTGTATTATAATAGGGGTATATAGCATAGTTTATGGCTGTCTGGATTGGTTCTCAATCAGAGGCAGGTGTTTTTCGTTGTCTCTGATTGGGAACCATATTTAGGCAGCCATATTCTTTGAATGTTTTGTGGGTGATTGTTCCTGTCTTTGTGTTTGCACCAGATAGGACTGTTTTAGGTTTTCTCACGTTTGTTGTTTTTGTTAGTTATTTCATGTGTAGTGTCTTTATAAATTAAAGAACATGAATAACCACCACGCTGCATTTTGGTCCGCCTCTACTTCACCTAAAGAAAGCCGTTACAGCATCACCTATTAGGGGTACTTCTACGGCGTATAAAACTACTTAAGGCATCTGCATTAACTGCTGAATTGTTGCTACATAAGACCGAATCGAGCCGGTCGGTCACATATTAGGAAGATGTTCCTAATGATGTTCCTCAGTGTATAAAGAGTGACGTGAATACCTGTATATATTTGAAATTGTGTTTTTTTACATTGGATAAAAGAGACTCAGAGCTAGAAAATGGCATTCTTACACTACAGTTGAGGAGCAATGGGAAAGTAATTCTGCTTTGAATGTTGATAAACTTGTAACCTCACTTTTGAGACAATGGAGCTTGACATTTCAACATCATTCACACCCTCTTAAGCCTTACCCCCACCCATCTGTGAGGCCATGTACTAAACAACCAAAGATTTCAAGACTAAAGGTTGGTTCATACTACGTCTATCGACCGCTAACGCAGTGACATCATGAATGTTCTATTGTCATCCGACATCAAACTTGTCGTTATGAAAATGTATAAACACAAAAACTACAGGCTGCATGACATCAGCAGCCTGGTTGTCCAAAATAGCATAACTATTGTATTTTAACACCAATAAAACCACACGTTTAAAAACAAATTTGGGGGGGGAATATGTGTACTAAAATGTCATGCCTTTCTGATTTGATTTTCTTTCAAACTTCTGACCACTTTCCCAAAAGGTTAGACCAAACCTATGAAATATTCCTCTGTGTCACTGCTATTCAAGCTGAAATGGTGATCACTGTTAGCCTAAAGAGTTTGTTAATTAGATAGAACTACAGCTAGCTATCAGTAGGTCAACATACCAAAATATTTTACATTCAGTGCCTTGCGAAAGTATTCGGCCCCCTTGAACTTTGCGACCTTTTGCCACATTTCAGGCTTCAAACATAAAGACATAAAACTGTATTTTTTTGTGAAGAATCAACAAGTGGGACACAATCATGAAGTGGAACGACATTTATTGAATATTTCAAACTTTTTTAACAAATCAAAAACTGAAAAATTGGGCGTGCAAAATTATTCAGCCCCTTTAAGTTAATACTTTGTAGCGCCACCTTTTGCTGCGATTACAGCTATAAGTCGCTTGGGGTATGTCTCTATCAGTTTTGCACATCGAGAGACTGAAATTTTTTCCCATTCCTCCTTGCAAAAATGCTCGAGCTCAGTGAGGTTGGATGGAGAGCATTTGTGAACAGCAGTTTTCAGTTCTTTCCACAGATTCTCGATTGGATTCAGGTCTGGACTTTGACTTGGCCATTCTAATACCTGGATATGTTTATTTTTGAACCATTCCATTGTAGATTTTGCTTTATGTTTTGGATCATTGTCTTGTTGGAAGACAAATCTCCGTCCCAGTCTCAGGTCTTTTGCAGACTCCATCAGGTTTTCTTCCAGAATGGTCCTGTATTTGGCTCCATCCATCTTCCCATCAATTTTAACCATCTTCCCTGTCCCTGCTGAAGAAAAGCAGGCCCAAACCATGATGCTGCCATCACCATGTTTGACAGTGGAGATGGTGTGTTCAGGGTGATGAGCTGTGTTGCTTTTACGCCAAACATAACGTTTTGCATTGTTGCCAAAAAGTTCAATTTTGGTTTCATCTGACCAGAGCACCTTCTTCCACATGTTTGGTGTGTCTCCCAGGTGGCTTGTGGCAAACTTTAAACGACACTTTTTATGGATATCTTTAAGAAATGGCTTTCTTCTTGCCACTCTTCCATAAAGGCCAGATTTGTGCAATATACGACTGATTGTTGTCCTATGGACAGAGTCTCCCACCTCAGCTGTAGATCTCTGCAGTTCATCCAGAGTGATCATGGGCCTCTAGGCTGCATCTCAGATCAGTCTTCTCCTTGTATGAGCTGAAAGTTTAGAGGGACGGCCAGGCCTTGGTAGATTTGCAGTGGTCTGATACTCCTTCCATTTCAATATTATCGCTTGCACAGTGCTCCTTGGGATGTTTAAAGCTTGGGAAATCTTTTTGTATCCAAATCCGGCTTTAAACTTCTTCACAACAGTATCTCGGACCTGCCTGGTGTGTTCCTTGTTCTTCATGATGCTCTCTGCGCTTTTAACGGACCTCTGAGACTATCACAGTGTAGGTGCATTCATACGGAGACTTGATTACACACAGGTGGATTGTATTTATCATCATTAGTCATTTAGGTCAACATTGGATCATTCAGAGATCCTCACTGAACTTCTGGAGAGAGTTTGCTGCACTGAAAGTAAAGGGGCTGAATAATTTTGCACGCCCAATTTTTCAGTTTTTGATTTGTTAAAAAAGTTTGAAATATCCAATAAATGTAATTCCACTTCATGATTGTGTCCCACTTGTTGTTGATTCTTCACAAAAAAAATACAGTTTTATATCTTTATGTTTGAAGCCTGAAATGTGGCAAAAGGTCGCAAAGTTCAAGGGGGCCGAATACTTTCGCAAGGCACTGTAGTTCTTCAAACTTTATACAAATTATTTAAAGAGCTATCATCACTAGACTATAATTTCATCAAATACATAATATCTTTCTCCCCAAATAATAACTTAAAAGGTTCTAATTCCTTATTATTCCCCCCTTCCACTACAACAGTAAGTGTTGCAATTAAGAAAGCAAAAAAATCAAGTTGCGAAACCATGATTTATTTTCTCTCATTTCAAAAATGACTACATTTTATGATGGCCCACAGCAACCAGAAACAAAATGTTATCAAAGCTTAAAATAGATTTGCAGTAGGGAAAATGACAGGACATCTGATGAAGGTTTCACTGCATAAAGCCAACAAGACAAGGTGAGTCCAATATAGAACAATTTGAGTTTCTAGCTGACTTTGAACAGCAGACCTGAGTGTCCTACAATACTCTGTAATGTTTGATCATTACATCATCATTCAACTAAAATCAAACTTAATTTACACTGAACGTTTTACAAAAGTAAATCATGCATCTATTTATCTGAAACCCACGGCATGATTGATTCAGAGTTGCTTTGCTTTCTTAAGAGTGTTGTCCACATGATCCTGCCTTTCATTCCCATCTTCTGACAGAAGATCGCTTTGCCTTATGTCTTTCTTCTTTCAGTTTTCACACAGACAACTGTAGTTTAGAAACATTTGTGATCTAACTGCCCCACGATCCAAAGTAATAAGGTTGATATAGTAGTCTATCAAAATAATCAGTCAAACTACTGTTTGCCATACAAGATCACCTTTCTTGTTGTAAAACAAAAGCAAATCTGAAGGCCAGAAAAAAGTCATAGCCTACATGTTCTTCTCAGGTTTATGTTGTGTGATATTTGTTTGTGTTCTCTCTTTCCTCCTACATTTCTTTACGAAAACATTAACTGCGAGACCATGCAGAGCAGAGTAGAGCAGAGGGTTTTATAATGAGGGCCGGGTCCCTGACTGTTGTTGTCTGTTATTGTCACCATCAAGTCCCAGTAAGGGGTCTGTGTGTGTGTGTGTGTGTGCGCGAGCGCACGCGTGCATACGCGTGTGTCTTCTCTTCTCGCCATGGAGAAGTCCCTGCTTCCCTGCATCCTCATTCCTCTACTCTGAATGTGTCTCTCTGAACCTTCAGGCTCTGCACACTGCCGGCTGGATCTATTTTGGTCCTGCGTGTGTGATAACCTCCACACTTCTGTTCATCCTTAATCTGTACATTTCCATTCTGAGCAACATCCACATGAGCAGGGGCCCTGTCGTATGGTGGACGGTTTAGTTCAGACTCTTTTAGCTATCCTAGCTATAGCTGCTTGGCTTCTCCTTGCATGTAGAGCCACAGACAAGGGGAAGGTAAATAAATCACAGGTCCACACATTATACTAATTTAAAGGTGCAATCTGAAATACATATGTATATTATATGACTAATTTTGTGTTTCTTGTGTCTGATTAGACCAAACTCAACCAAATCCAAGCGTGTGTTTGACAAGTTCATAATGCTACGAATTAATCAACTTCTTTCAGCCTTCAAATATAAAGGACAGGAAAGGATGGGAAGCCCAGAGCTGTCACGCCCTGACCATAGAGAGCCCTTGGTTCTCGATGGTGTAGTAGGTCAGGGCGTGACTAGGGGGTGATCTAGTACATTTATTTCTATGTTGGTGTGCTTGGTATGGTTCCCAAATAGAGGGAGCTGGTAATCGTTGCCTCTAATTGGGGATCATATTTAGGTAGCCTTTTTCCCACCTGTGTTTTGTGGGAGATTGTTTTGAGTTAGAGCATTTGGCACCTCTGATGTCACGGTACGTTTGTTTCTTTTTGTTTGGAAGTTTCGCGTGAAGGAGTTTTGGACATAGGAAGAAGTGATGGATGGATGCGAGACCCTTCCTTGGTGGCAGATGGAAGATTATGATGGAGGAAATCAGGGGCCACAGAAAGCCCAAGGACAACCCCAAGGTTATTTTTGGGGTGGGGCACAAGGGGTGGCCGGTTGAGCCGAGGAGAGTGCCAGAGCCTGAATAGCAAAGTCTGGAGGAGCGTGTCATCAGACTACGGAAACAGAAACCCCAAGATTTATTTGTGGGGAAGGCACATGGAGCTGGCGGCTGAGTAGAGGGAAGAGCCAGAGACCACCTTGGAGGAGATAGAGAGGTGGTCGGTCGACCCAAGGAGAGTACCAGAGCCCACCTGGGATTCGATGGAACAGTGTGAGGAGGATACCGGAGAATGGAGTTGGTTAGGAGTATGCGGCAACGTAGGCGTTTGGAGGACCGTGTCATCAGTCCGGTGAAACCTGGGCCTGCTCCACGTATCTGGCCTCAAGTGCGCCTCCCCAGTCCGGTACGTCCTGTGTCTCCTCCTCACACACTCCCTGAAGTGCGTGTTCACAGTCCGGTACGTCCTGTGTCTCCTCCTTGCACTCGCCCCGAAGTGCGTGTTCACAGTCCGGTACGTCCTGTGTCTCCTCCTTGCACTCACCCCGAAGTGCGTGTCCCCAGTCCGGTACGTCCTGTGCCTGCTCCCCATCACTCGCCTTGAAGTGCGTGTCACCAGTCCGGTTCAATCTGTGCTGGCCCCATGCATCAGGCCTCCAGTGCGGCTCCCCAGACCGCTACGTCCTGTGCCTGCTCCCCGAACTGGCCCTGAAGTGCATGTCAGCAGTCCGGTGCCACCTGTACCGGCTCCACGCACTAGGCCTCCAGTGCGCATTCACAGTCCAGAGCTGCCGGCTTTGGTTCCCAGTCCAGAGCTGCCGGCGACGGTTCCTAGTCCGGAACCTCCTGCGACGGTCCACAGTCCGGAACCTCCTGCGACAGTCCACAGTCCGGAATCATCTGTGCCGAAGCCCAGTCCAGGCACGGTGTCCAGTCCTGGTCCATGGCCGGAGCCTTCCTCTACACCGATGCCCAGTCCAGGCACGGTGTCCAGTCCTGCTCCATGACCGAAGCCTTCTTCTGCGCCGGTGCCCACTCCAGCTCCAAGGCCGGAGCCTTCCTCTATGCCGATGCCCAGTCCAAGTACAGCGTCCAGTCCTGCTCCATGGCCGGAGCCTTCTTCTGCACCGGTGCCTAGTCCAGGCACGGCATCCAGTCCAGCTCCAGGACAGGAGTCTTCCTCTGCGCTGGTGCGCAGTCCAGGCACGGCGGCCACCCAGCTCCATGGCCGGAGCCCTCCTTTGCGCCGATGCACATTCCAGGCATGCGTTCAGCCCGGGGCCATGGCCGGATCCGGGTTCTGGGCGGGGCCTACGACCTGCACCGGAGCCGCCACCGACACTAATCACCCCCCCTACCCTCCCAATTTTGTTTCAGGTTTTGCGGCCGGAGTCCGCACCTTTGGGAGGGGGTACTGAGGGGTACTAGGGGGTGATCTAGTATATTTATTTATATGTTGGTGTGCTTGGTATTGTTCCAAATTAGTTCCAAATTAGAGGCAGCTGGTAATCGGCGGCAGGGTAGCCTAGTGGTTAGAGCGTTGGACTAGCAACCAGAAGGTCTAGCGTAGATTATCTATACTGAGAATGTATTGATTCCCATTACTAATTAGATTTCTCTAATGAGTTTACCGGTAATAGAACTAAACATAATCCAACAGAAATGGTAACTGGATTATAAAGAGTGGTTACTAATTAAACTAAATGAGGTTTAAGGGAGAGATATAGTGCCATTAACCTGCCGTGCTGTGACCTGACTAACAGGTAGACCCGGTGGCTTACAGTGCTGTCACAGGGAAGAAGGCAGTTGGTTAATACTTTTGGATAGGGGATGCCTCTGATCAGGCTCTATCTTTATATTACTTTGACTTATTTTCATGAAATAATTATCAAAATCTCACCGTTTGTTTGAATGCCAGAGAGAGCAAGGCGCTACCACAGGATACTAACTCAGGTTTGATCCCTAATTCTCCTTCGGTGGCGCTGCTTTCCTGTCCTAGTCTACAACTGCTGCACTCTATATGGGCTGCTTAATTAGCCATATATACTGTAAGCCAAACATATGTACATATTTCCTATCTTTTCATTCAAAATCTTTCTCTCAAGCCGCCAATTCTGGTTATAGACCGCATGTACACGGACCCTTAAAGATGTATAGAGGGCACACTTGCCAGGAAAGCCCTCTATGGGCTTTTAAATCACAGTAGAGATCAATGGCAAAGATCAGAAGTGTGCCCTCTATACATTTCTAACGACAGCAGCCTTTTATGTAGTGTTCTCCCATTTGGTTAGCGCCACTTACTTTTAACTCCATAATATAAATTGGTGTAGGTTTTTGGTTTGGTTTACCTTTTCTGGGGCATGATGAGTGTCTCTTAAGACACAGTTATGTTTTACTAATCAACTTTCAGTGGACACCCCCATGAGTGTCTTTGAGAACCCCTCCTAAAACCCAACCTGTTTCGGGTTTGTGCTTGTTTGTGGTTCATTTGATATTTTTTTTGTGAATGACGATGTTATGAATTTGTCTTAGTGGGACTCTAACAGTGTGTGTGCGCACGTGAAGCTGCATACGTATGCAGCTTCACACACACACACACACACACACACACACACACACACACAAATACACTGACAAATGTTTGAATCTCTCATTCTTCACATATATAGACATGTATAATTTATTTTCTTACATGTATGTCAGTGTATTTGTCATTGTCCACAGCATCATAGTCTGTCTTGCATTACACATTTTATAGAACATTTGAAACTGCTTGGTAAAAAGTCTGATCCCCATTTTTATATGCAGATCTTGGAATTGCACTGTAATGGCTTTACTTTTTGTGTCTCTTTATTCTGCATTATTATTGAAATGTAAAAAATGAATAGCTTACCCTTATTTGCCCCTCCACATTGATTGCTTAAATTAAAAACAATAACCACATTTAAATTACACATTCACAACAGTTCATTTATGGCATTTATCACCCCTCACACACTAAAGATAGTGCCTGACAAGAGGCATCTCTCATCCAAAAGAACCTCTAATGATCTGAAAACACTCTCTAACAGTAATTTATTGAATACTGATTAGTAATCAAGTACTGATTTTAATGATATATTACGCCATTTTCATTCACAATTCAGAAGTCCGTTCAAAATGACAGACATACTGTATTTGACCAACCTGTAGACTACTATCAAAATACCAGCAGAGCCATACTCTCTAGGATCGCAATTGTTAAAACCATTCACAGAGCAACAACGAGAAGCAGCAAACAAGGACAACAAATCATTAAACTCCCCAGTCATTCATGGTTTTCAGTTAAAATGCAGCAGGAGGAGAAATGCCATGTTTCTAACAAGGGAAAGTACTGCTGGTAATTCGACTTCCTCAGATTAGATTAAACCACTTCACACATCCCTGGTGGTGCTACAGCCTCTCTTCTCACACCCAACCAGAGATGGAGGAGGAGGGCGAGGAGAGGGAGAGAAAAAGTAGGAGAGAGAGAGCAAGATAAAAGAGAGAGATGCAGAGAGAGAGAGAGAGAGAGTATATTGGATAGAGATGTGAGTGTGTGTTGGTGTGTAAGTCTTGTGTGTGTATATTGTGTGTCAGAGTGTACTGAGGAGACAGTCTGGGAGGATTATACCTCCATGTGGATAAGAGGGAAGACGGAAAGAGGGATTTGGCTGGATTGCACCAGATGACCCAATGGTTTCAAGTAGTAAACAACCAATACAGCCTTCTTTCTTCCCTGGGTGTAATAATCTGCTTTTCTAAAGTTGGAATCCATTGCGGTCAAAGTGCCATGTCCGTTTGTGATATTACAATAACAAAGATGTTACTTTACTCCCTCGGACATGATTGCACGCATGATAGAACAGCAGAGTATGTGCTACGATTTTTATTTTATGACGTTGCTGGAAGCTTATCTTTTCAAAAACAAAACAAAAACAATAACAAATGCGCCTGGGGGTGACCAGTGGCACTGTTTCACCTTTCACAGATCTCAGCTTTAAAGGAGACCCCGAAGGTCGCTCTTGCAAAATAGGATTTAACCTCAATCTTTGCTGGTTAAATACATATACTGCAGGCTGCAGTATAATTATACAAACACCCTTCCATTCCCAGCCACATCACTAGTTGCTTTGTAGGTGAATTTAATTTGATATATAGTGTATTCTCAATATGTTAATTAAGACTTTGAGTGGTTAAAAATGTTGACCTATATGCATATACTAGAACTAATGCCTGAGAGGATACAGTAAATGAACATGAGGAGAAATAATTTTGATTCACAATGATACTGTAGTACAACACATTTAACGGCAGTGTATCTGGACTAATAAAAAGCATAACTAAGTCCAGACAAATTATTTTTGTGGAACATTTTCTCTTTGCAAATAGATGCAGCAGAACATGAACTCGGAGACTCAAACGCACCAATAGATTCTAATGAATCACTTGGTGCATTATGCCGCCATTACCGTAGGTACATCTCCCATGCATGTCATTAGACTTCACTCAACACACAACAAATAATGTATTCTCAATCTCTCTCTCTGTGTGTGTCTTTCTGTGTGTGTCTCTCTCTCTCTATCTCTCTCTCCATCTTGTGGGTAACTGGAGGGTGATAAGTTACTTCATACAGATAATACGATTAGGCTATACTGTATATACTGAACAAAAATATAAATGCAACATGCAACAATTTCAAAGATTTTACTGAGTTATAGTTCATAGAAAGAAATCAGTAAATTGAAAGAAATTCATTAGGCCCTAATCTATTGATTTCACATGACTAGGCGGGGGTGCAGCCATGGGTGGGCCTGGCAGGGCATAAGCCTATCCACTTGGGAGTCAGGTCCACCCACTGGGGAGCAATACCCAGCCAATCAGAATTAGTTTTCCCCACAAAGGGGCCTTATCACAGACATAAATACTCATCAGAATCCCCTCCCCTCCTCCTTAGACGATCCCAAAGGCGAAGAAGCCGGATGTGGAAGTCTTGGGCTGGCATGGTTACATGTGATCTGCGGTTGAAAGGCCGGTTGGACGTATTGCCAAATTCTCTAAAATGACATTGGAGGTGGCTTATGGTAGAGAAATTAACATTCAAATATCTGGCAACAGCTCTGGTAGAAATTCCTGCAGTCAGCATGCCAATTGCATGCTCTCTCAAAACTTGAGACATCTGTGGCATTGTGTTGTGTGACAAAACTGCACATTTTAGAGTGTCCTTTGATTGTCACCAGCACAAAGTCCACCTGTGTAATGACCATGCTGTTTAATCAGCTTCTTGATATGCCACACCTGTCTCAAGTATGGATTATCTTGGTAAAGGGGAAATGCTCACTAACAGGAGCATAAACAACTTTGTGCACAACATTTAAGAGAAATAAGCCATTTGTGCATACGGAAAAATTCTGGGATCAGCTAATGAAACAAGGGACTAATACTTTACATTTTGTGTCACGAACCGGCTCAAAGCCCGTAACAAAAGGGAGACAACGTGGAGATAAGGAGTAACAAAACATATATTTATTAAATAAGTAACTAAGTACAATATACAATGGTGTGTGTAATCAGTAATCAGTAGTGTAAGTGAGTGTTTTGCATGCATGAATGTGATAATGCAGGGTGTTGAAAGATGCCAAAGCAAACAATAAAAAAACCCACCAAGAAACACAGCAAAATCTAGAAAGGTGTCTGCATGGAGAGAGTCTCCTCCATGAATGTGGAAGAGGTCTATTTATACTGGGACACACCCGGCCCATGTAGCTGACGACCCTCCCAACTTCGCCCACCGGCATCCTAATAAGGAAACAAGAACAAAGAGAATACGGCAGACAGAGTGGGAGGGTTGTCACAGTTGTGTTTATATTTTTGTTCAGTATATTTACATAAAAACCAAATTCTGTAAGATTTCCAGACTTGGTCCTCCCGAGTGGTGTAGTGGTCTAAGGCACTGCATCACAGTGCTTGAGGCGTCACTACAGACCCATGTTCAATCCCAGGCAGTGTCACAATGGGCCGTGACCGGGAGTCCTGTAGGGCGGCGCACAATTGGCCCAGCGTCGTCTGGGGTAGGGGAGGGTTTCGCCGGGGGGGCTTTACTTGGCTCATCGCACTATAGCAACTCCTTCTGGCGTGCCGGGCGCCTGCAGGCTGACTTTGTCAGTTGAACAGTGTTTCCTCCGACACATTGGTGCATTTGGCTTCCGGGTTAACCTGTTAGAGCTCTAGGGGCGCTATTTCATTTTTGGATAAAAAAGTTCCCGTTTTAAGCGCGATATTTTGTCACGAAAAGATGCTCGACTATGCATATTCTTGACAGTTTTGGAAAGAAAACACTCTGAAGTTTCAGAATCTGCAAAGATTTTGTCTGTAAGTGCCCCAGAACTCATTCTACAGGCGAAACCAAGATGACGCATCACCCAGGAATTAGCAGAATTTCTGAAGCTCTGTTTTCCATTCTCTCCTTATATGGCTGTGATTGCGCAACGAATGAGCCTACACTTTCTGTCGTTCGCCCAAGGTATTAGCAGCATTGTGACGTATTTGTAGGCATATCATTGGAAGATTGACCATAAGAGACTACATTTTCCAAGTGTCCGCCTGGTGTCCTGCGTCGAATTCGGTGCGCAATTGCCAGCTGCTTCTACTTTACCATTTGATTCAGGGGAGAAAGCATGTGTCCAAGAACGATGTATCAATGAAGAGATATGTGAAAAACACCTTGATGATTGATTCTAAACAACGTTTGCCATGTTTTCAGTCGATATTATGGAGTTAATTTGGAAAAAAGTTTGCGTTTTGAGGACTGAATTTTCGGATTTTTTTTGGTAGCCAAATGTGATGTATAAAAGGAGCTATTTCTAATACAATCTTTTTGGAAAAACTGAGCATCTGCTATCTAACTGAGAGTATCCTCATTGAAAACATCAGAAGTTCTTGAAAGGTAAATTATTTTATTTGAAGGCTTTTATGTTTTTGTTAATGTTGCGTGCTGGATGCTAACGCTAATGCTAACGCTAAATGCTAACGCGAAATGCTAACGCTAGCTAGCTACTTTTATACAAATTATTGTTTTCCTATGGTTGAGAAGCATATTTTGAAAATCTGAGATGACAGTGTTGTTTACAAAAGGCTAAGCTTGAGAGATGGCATATTTATTTCATTTCATTTGCGATTTTCATAAATAGTTAACGTTGTGTTATGCTAATGAGCTTGCTGATAGATTTACACAATCCTGGATACAGGGGTTTTTTCATAGCTAAACGTGACGCAGAAAACGGAGCGATTTGTCCTAAACAAATAATCTTTCAGGAAAAACTGAACATTTGCTATCTGAGAGTCTCCTCATTGAAAACATCTGAAGTTCTTCAAAGGTAAATGATTTTATTTGAATGCTTTTCTGTTTTTTTGTGTAAATGTTGCCAGCTGAATGCTAATGCTAAATGCTACGTTAGCCATCAATACTGTTACACAAATGCTTGTTTTGCAATGGTTGAGAAGCATATTTTGAAAATCTGAGATGACAGTGTTGTTAACAAAAGGCTAAGCTTGAGAGCTAGCATATTTATTTCATTTCATTTGCGATTTTCATGAATAGTTAACGTTGCGTTATGGTAATGAGCTTGAGTCTGTATTCACGATCCCGGATCCGGGATGGGGAGATCAGAAAGGTTAAGCGGGCAAGTGTTGAGAACTGCATTTAGGCGCATCATGTTTCGGAGGATGCATGATTCGACGTTCGCCTCTCACAAGCCTATTGGGGGGGTTGCAGCGATGAGACAAGATCGTAACTGGATATCATGAAAATGGGGTAAAATACATATTTTAGAATAGGATTTGGAAATATGGAAATGTACAATAGTCAAATTAACCTACTCTGTTGTTTAGGTTTTTGTTCTCATTCAAGACTGATTGGGCAAATCTTTTCAAAATATGGTTGAAAAAAAGCTTGGAGCACTACTGAAAAGTGTTATTTTCATTTGAAAAAGAAATTCCATAATATTTGCTACACAGCACACCTATTGTTTCATGTTTTTGCTGTTGACACTTTGATATCTCAATCATTTGCAGTGGTTGAAGTCTATCAAAAAGTGTTTGAGTTTGAGAATGTGTCCGTTAGGACCATGGATTTTAATATTTTTTTTCAACTTATTTTTGACAGTTTGTCATTTATATTTATTTCAACAGGGAGGTCAAATTGAGACCAATGGTGGAAAATTTACCCAAATTGTCAAACTTAAGTAAAAGTAAAGATACCTTAACAAAAAATGACTCAAGTAAAAGTGAAAGTCATGCAGTAAAATACTATTTGAGTAAAAATCTAAAAGTATTTGACTTTAAATATAATTAAGTATCAAAAGTAAATGTAATTTCAAAAGTAAATGTATAAATCGTTTACAATTCCTTACATTAGGCAAACCAGACAACACCAATTTTTTTTATTTTAAAACGTACAGATAGTCAGGGGCACACTCCAACGCTTACATAATTGACAAATTAAGCATTTGTGTTTAGTAAGTCCGCCAAATCAGAGGCAGAGGGATGAGTAGGGATGTTATCTTGATAAGTGCATGAATTAGACCATTTTCATGTCCTGCCAAGCATTCAAAATATAACGACTACTTTTGGGTGTCAGTGAAAATGTAAGGAGTAAAAAGTACATTATTTTCTTTAGGAATGTACTTAAGTAAAATGAAAAGTAATCAAAAATATAAATAGTAAAGTGCAGATACCCCCCAAAACTACTTAAGGAGTAGGTTAAAGTATTTTTACTTAATACTTTACATCACTGATTGAGACTAAAGTCTCTTTTACAAATGAGTCATGCACAATACAAAACAAGCATGTACAAAAGTAACTTTTAGATAACTTTTTATGGCTGCAGGGGCAGTATTGAGTAGCTTGGATGAAAAGGTGTCCATTGTAAATGGCCAGCTCCTCAGTCTCAGTTGCTAATATATCCATATTAGTATTAGTATTGGATAGAAAACACTCAAAAGTTTCTAAAACTGTTTGAATTATGTCTGTGAGTATAACAGAACTCACATTGCAGGCTTGAGAAACCTGAGAAATTCCACTTCCTGTTTGGATTTTTTCTGGAGGTGGCAGATTTTCAACCAAGCTCTCATTGAAATTACAGCGAGATATGGATGAGTTTTCACTTCCTACGCCTTCCACTTGATGTCATTAGAACTTTGTCTGAGGACTCGGATATGAAGGGGGGTCGAATGAGACAGGAAATAGACACCACTGCCACGAGTAGACCATGCTTTCACCATGCACGTGCACAGAGGAAGGACCTGCGTTCCACCGGTCATCTGAAGTCATTCTAATTCTCCGGTTGGAATGTTATTCAAGATACTGTATATGTAAACAACATTCTAAAGATTGATTCAGTACATCGTTTGACATGTTTCTACTGACTGTTACGGAACTTTTGGACATTTCGTCACGTTATAGTGGACGCGCTTTGTGACATTGGAATTGTTTACCAAAGTAGCTAATTGGACATAAATAACGGACATTTTCGAACAAATTTATTGTGGACCTGGGATTCCTAGGACTGTTCATCAAAGGTAAGGAGACATTTATCATGTATTTTCTGGTTTCTGTTGACTCCAACATGGCGGCTAATTTGGCTACTGTTCTGAGCTCCGTCTCAGATTATTGCATGGGTTGCTTTTTCCGTAAACTTTTTTTGAAATCTGACACAGCGGTTGCATTAAGGAGAGGTATATCTATAATTCCATGTGTATAACTTGTATTATCATCTACATTTATGATGAGTATTTCTGTTGAAACGATGTGGCTATGCAAAATCACTTGATGTTTTTGGAACCAGTGAATCTAACACGCCAATGTAAACTCAGATTTTTTTTATATAAATATGAACTTTATCAAACAAAACATGCATGTATTGTGTAACATGAAGTCCTATGAGTGTCATCTGATGAAGATAATTCAAGGTTAGTGATTAATTTTATCTCTATTTCTGCTTTTTGTGAATGCTATATTTCGCTGGAAAATGGCTGTGCTTATTGTGGTTTGGTGGAGACCTAACATAATTGTTTTTAGTGCTTTTGCTGAAAAGCATATTTGAAATCGGACACGTTGGTGGGATTAACAACAATATTACCTTTAAAATGATATAAAACACATGTATGTTTTAGGAATTGTAATTATGAGATTTCTGTGGTTTTAATTTGGCGCCCTCTATTTTCACTGGTAGTTGTCATATCGATCCCGTTAGCGGGATTGCAGTCATAACAAGATAAACATAAATATGGACAATATACACATTAAAAACACATTAAGAAACAAAACACAGTCAATTAGAACACATTTGTATGTTTTATTTATTTCACCTTTATATAACCAGGTAAGCCAGTTGAGAACAAGTTCAAAATTAAAACTGCGACCTGGCCAAGATAAAGCAAAGCAGTGTGACAAAAACACATAAACAAATGTAAAATCAATAACGCAACAGAAAAATCTATGTACAGTGTGTTCAAATGTGGAAGAGTAGGGAGGTAGGGCAATAAATAGGCCATAGAGGCAAAATAATTACAATGTAGAATTAACACTTGAGCGATAGATGTGCAGATGATGATGTGCAAGTAGAGATACGGGGGTGCAAAAGAGAAAAAGGATAAATACCAATATGGGGATGAGGTAGTTGGGTGTGCTATTTACAGATTGGTTGTGTACAGGTACAGTGATCGGTAAGTTGCTCTGACCACTGATGCATAAAGTTAGAGAGGGAGATTAAAGACTCCAGATTCAGTGATTTTTGCAATTCGTTCCAGTCATTGGCAGCAGAGAACTGGAAGGAAAGGCGGACAAAGGAAGTGAGGATGGCCAGTGCAATATACCTGCTGGAGCGCGTGCTACAGGTGACCAGTAAGCTGAGATAAGGCTTTACCTAGCAAAGACTCATAGATGACCTGGAGCCAGTGGGTATCGAGATGAAAATGTAGTGAGGGCCAGCCAACGAGAGCGTACAGGTCGCAGTGTTAGACTACATCCAATTTGCTGAGCGGAGTGTTTGAGGCTATTTTGTAAATGACATCGCCGAAGTCAAGGATCGGTAGGATAGTTAGTTTTACGAGGGTATGTTTGGCAGCATGAGTGAAGGAGGCTTTGTTGTGAAATAGGAAGCTGATTCTAGATTTAATTTTGGATTGGACATGGTTAATGTGAGAGTGGAAGGAGAGTTTACAGTCTAACCAGACACCTAGGTATTTGTTGTTGTCCACATATTCTAGGTCAGAACGATCCAGAGTAGTGATGCTAGTCGAGCAGGCGGGTGCGGGCAACAATCGGATGAAGAGCATGCATTTAGTTTCAGTAGCATTTAAAAGCAGTTGGAGGCCACAGAAAGATTGTTGTATGGCATTGAAGCTCGTTTGGAGGTTTGTTAACACAGTGTCCAAAGAAGGGCCATATGTATACAGAATGGCGTCATCTGCGTAGAGGTGCATCAGAGAATCACCAGCTGCAAAAGCGACATCATTGATATACACAGAAAAAAGAGCCGGCCCGAGAATTGAACCCTGTGGGACCCCCATAGAGACTGCCAGAGGTACGAACAACAGGCCCTACAATTTGACACACTAATCTCTATCTGAGAAGTAGTTGGTGAACCAGGTGAGGCAGTCATTTGAGAAACCAAAGCTATTGAGTCTGCCGATAAGAATGTATCAATGGCGGTTATGATATTGTTTAGGAACTTGAGCGTGGCTGAGGTGCAGGGTAGGGGTAGCCAGGAGGAAAGCAAGGCCAGCCGTGTAAAAATGCTTATTGAAATTCTTGATTATCGTGGATGTGTGTTGACAGTGTTTCCTAGCCAGTGTTTCCTAGGAGGTGCTCTTATTCTCCATGGACTTTACAGTGTCCTGGAAATTTTTGGTGTTTGTGCTACTGGATGAACATTTCTGGTTAGAAAAGCTAGCCTTTGCATTCCTAACTGGCTGTTTACATTGGTTCCTAACATCCCTGAAAAGTTGCATATTGCGAGGGCTATTCGATGCTAATGCTGTACGCCACAGGATGTTTTTGTGCTGGTCAACCAGCACAAGTCGCGAGTGAGTCTCGAGAGAACCAAGGGCTATATCTGTTCTTAGTTATACATTTTTTGAATGGGGCATGCTTATTTCAGATGGTGAGGAAAGCACTTTTAATGAATAACCAGGCATCCTCTACTGATGTTATGAGTTCAAAATCCTTCCGGGATACCCGGGCCAGGTCGATTAGAAAGGCCTGCTTGCTGAAGTGTTTTAGGGAGCGTTTGACAGTGATGAGGGGTGGTCGTTTGACCGCAGACCTATTACGGACGCAGGCAATGAGGCAGTGATCGCTGAGATCCTGGTTGAAGACAGCAAAGGTGTATTTAGAGGGCAGGTTAGTCAGGATGATATCTATGAGGGTGCCCGGATTTAGGGTTGTACCTGGTAGGTTCCTTTATAATTTGTCTGAGATTGGGGGGGATCTAGTTTAGATTGTAGGATGGCCGGGGTGCTAAGCATATCCCAGTTTAGGTCACCTAACAGTACGAACTCTGAAGATAAATGGGGGGCAATGAATTCACATATGGTGTCCAGGGCACAGCTGGGGGCTGAGGGGGGTCTATAGCAAGCGGCAACAGTGAGAGAGTTGGATTTGGGATTTTTTTTAAGTAGAAGCTCTTGGCCACAGAAATGGGGATACATCTACTGTAGCTAGAGTCCTTTTGAATCATAGTTTGGTCCCAGATCAGTTTGTTGGCTACTGTCTTGCCAACTTCTACTGTGGTTGTAATGCCAAGACACAAAGAGGCCAATTTTAGGGGGTGGATCAGTTTTAACATTGAGGATAGATTGTTGCTTCCATCAGTGTAATTGTCTGCATCATTTCCAATCCCCATATATTTTTGGGGGAAATATATATATATCTATAAACATACACACACACTACTGTTCAAAGGTTTGGGGTCACTTAGAAATGTCCTTGTTTTTTAAAGAAAAGCTAAATGTTGGTTGATTAAAATAACATGAAATTGATCAGAAATACAGTGTAGACATTGCTAATGTTGTAAATTAGTATTGTAGCTGGAAACGGCAGATTTTTATGGAATATCTACATAGGTGTACAGAGGCCCATTATCAGCAACCATCACTCCTGTGTTCCAATGGCACATTATTAGCTTATACAAGTTTACCATTTTAAAAGGCTAATTGATCTTTAGAAAACCTTTTTGCAATTATGTTAGCACAGCTGAAAACTGTTGTCCTGATTAAAGAAGCAATAAAACTGGCCTTCTTTAGACTAGTTGAGTATCTGGAGCGTCATCATTTGTGGGTTCGATTGCAGGCTCAAAATGGCCAGAAACAAAGACCTTTCTTTTGAAACTCATCAGTCTATTCTCGTTCTGAGAAATGAAGGCTATTCCATGTGAGAAATTGCCAAGAAACGGAAGATCTCGTACAATGATGTGTACTAATCCCTTCACAGAGCAGCACAAACTGGCCCTAACCAGAATAGAAAGAGGACTGGGAGGCCCCGGTGCACAACTGAGCAAGAGGACAAGTACATTAGCGTGTCTAGTTTGAGAAACAGACGCTTCACAAGTCCTCAACTGGCAGCTTAAATAAATAGTACCTGCAAAATGGCAGTCTCAACGTCAACAGTGAAGAGGTGACTCCGGGATGCTGGCCTCCTAGGCAGTTGCTAAGAAAAAACCCTATCTCAGACTGGCCAATAAAAGATTAAGATGGGCAAAAAACACATACACCGGATAGACGAACTCTGCCTAGAATGCCGGCATCCCGAATACAGCACCGAATACAACAGTAGACCTTACAGTGAAATGCTTACTTATGAGCCACCAACCAACAGTGCAGTTTCAAAACAATACGGTAAGAATAAGAGATAAAAGTAACACGTAATTGAAGAGCAACAGTAAAAAATAACAATATATACAGGGGGGTGCAGAGTCAATGTGAGGGGGCACCGGTTAGTTGAGATATTATGTACATGTAGGTAGAGCTATTAAAGTGACTATGCATAGGAGGGGGCTGAGCACGCACCCCTAAGGGGCCTCTGTGTTGAGGATCAGCTTGGCGGATGTGTTGCTACCTATCCTTACCACCTGGGGGCGACCCGTCAGGAAGTCCAGGTTCCAGTTGCAGAGGGAGGTGTTTAGTCCCAGGGTTCTGAGCTTATTGATGAGCTTTGTGGGCACTATGGTGTTGAACGCTGAGCTGAGTCAAAGAATAGCATTCTCACATAGGTGTTCCATTTGTCCAAGTGGGAAAGGGCAGTGTGGAGTGCAATAGAGATTGCATTATCTGTAGATATGTTGGGGCGGTATGCAAATAGGAGTGGGTCTAGGGTTTCTGGGATAATGGTGTTGATGTGAGCCATGACAAGTCTTTCAAAGCACTTCATGGCTACAGATGTGTGTGCTACGGGTCGGTAGTCATTTAGGCAGGTTACCTTAGTGTTCTTCGATACAGGTAGTCTGCTTAAAACATGTTGGTATTACAGACTCTGACAGGAAGAGGTTAAAAATGTCAGTGAAGACACTTGCCAGTTGGTCAGCGCATGCTCGCAGTACACGTCCTGGTAATCTGTCTGGCCCTGTGGCCTTGTGAATGTTGACATGTCTAATGGTCTTACTCACATCGGCTGCGGAGAGCGTGATCACACAATCTTTCGGTACAGCTGGTGCTCTCATGCATGTTTCAGTGTTATTTGCCTCGACACGAGCATAGAAGTAGTTTAGCTCATCTGGTAAGCTCGTGTCATTGGGCAGCTCTCGGCAGTGCTTCCCTTTGTAGTCTGTAATGGTTTGCAAGCCCTGCCACATCCGACGAGCATCAGAGCCGGTGTAGTATGACTCGATCTTAGTCCTGTATTGATGCTTTTCCTGTTTGATGCTTGATCGGAGGGCAGAGCAGGATTTCTTATAAACTTCCGGATTAGAGTCCTGCTCCTTGAAAGCGGCAGCTTTATCCTTTAGCTCGGTGCGGATGCTGCCTGTAATTCATGGGTTCTGGTTGGGGTATGTACGTACAGTCACCGTGGGGATGAAGTCATCAATAAACTTATTGATGAAGCCAATGACAGATGTGGTGTACTCCTCACTGCCATTGGAGGAATCTCGGAACATATTCCAGTCAGTGCTAGCAAAACAGTCCTGTAGCTTAGCATCTGCTTCATCTGACCATTTTTTTATTGATCTAGTCACTGGTGCTTCCTGCTTTAATTTTTGCTTGTAAGCAGGAATCAGGAGGATGGAATTATGGTCAGATTTGCCAAATGGAGGGCGAGGGAGAGCTTTGTATGCGTCTGTGTGTGTGGAGTATAGTTGGTCCAGAGTTCTTTTCCCTCTGGTTGCACATTTAACATGCCGACAGAAATTTGGTAAAACTGATTTAAGTTTCCCTACATTAAAGTCCCCAGCTAATTGGAGCACCGCCTCTGGGTGAGCGTTTTCTTGTTTGCTTATGGCGGAATACAGCTCATTCAATGCTATCTTAGCGCCAACCTCTGACTTAGGTGGTATGTAAACAGCTACAAAGAATACAGATGAGAACTCTCTCGGTAGTTAGTGTGGTCTACAGTGTATCATAATATCAAATCAAATTACATTTTATTGGTCAAATACACATGGTTAGCAGATGTTAATGCGAGTGTAGCAAAATTGTGCTTCTAGTTCCGACCATGCAGTAATATCTAACAAGTTATCTAACAATTTCACAACAACTACCTTTTACACACAAGTGTAAAGGAATGAATAAGAATATGTACATATAAATATATGGATGAGCGAGCGATGGACGAACGGCATAGGCAAGATGCAGTAGATGGTATGGAGCGGGTAGATATTACATATTACCTCGACACCGGTACATTGACTCTGTACCGGTACCCCCTGTATATAGCCCCGCTAATTATTTGTTATTTTTATGTCATACCTTTTTGGGGGTGCCATTTTCTTAAAACTGCACTGTTGGTTAAGGACTTGTATGTAAGCATTTCACTCTAAGGTCTACACCTGACAAGGTAAAAATCTGTCATTCTGCCCCTGAACAAGGCAGTTATTAACCCAGTGTTCCTAGGCCGTCATTGTAAATACGAATTTGTTCTTAACTGACTTGCCTAATTAAATAAAGGTGAAATGAAAAACATTGGTTTCTGAGGACGGTTAGAATGTTTTTGCGTTCTAGAAATCTTGCTTAGAAGAAATTAACGTCGGTGGGCTTGGCATAGTGCTTAGGAGTTTGGGTAGCCAGGCAATCCTGTTGGGGATCCTAAGTGATATGTTGATAGCTAGTCACTTGAAGAATATAAGCTGAAATTGAAAGTACAAGGTTTAAGTTGAGCTCCCCATTAAGTGGGCCTGACTATCAACCCGTTTACATTGAAGACATGTAGCCTACTATCTTTATCTTTATTCTGTGTAGTGATTAACTAATGCTTCCTCACTAGTCTATGCTATATATACAGAGAGAAGCCCAACCTGAGTCCCCAAGTTGGGGCTATCATTTAGCAGAGACAGTCCTGGTAGCTGGTGGTTGTCCCTGAGCTCCACTGTTATTGTGAGACAGCAGATTTGGCCCCTCTGTGATATGGGGATTCTCTGGAGCTATAGTCAGTAACTCAGGCTCTGAATGGCTTGGCTGCAGTCTGCAGACTACACAGCTTCGTCACAACACTGCTTTTGCATACAGTAGCAATCTGAGGGAGTGCAATACTCTATTCTATTATCTCAATTATACATTCATCTCAAATGTACATTGTTATCCATGTAAACCAAAGTAGTTAGAGATAAGCAGTTATGAGTCTTTAAGTGAAATAACGGCCTAACAATATTGGACTAGCAACACGAGAGAAAAATAACACACTGCAAAAGCTTTATTCTAGTAACAAAGCTATAAGACAAAATATTTTCAGACATCCAGAAACATTTTGATGCTGTGGTGGCTACCAAGCAAACCGGGAACATTCCCAGTGCATTAGCTAACATTCCCATTCATTTCTAGTTTGGATGATAACATCCCAAAAACAAATCATGTTTTTGAGAACAACATGTTAAATGAAAGGCAACATTTTTGTTGAGCAAACTTTTTTTTACACTGGATCCTTGAAATGCTGATGGAAGAGATGCCACTTTGTCTCTGACTGCAGAGGGAGGGAGGGGACTGGTGGAAGAGATGCCACTGTCTCCGTCTATGACAGTGGAGGGAGGGGACTGATGGAAGGGATGTCACTATCTCTGACTTCAGAGGGAGGAAGGGGACTGATGGAAGAGCTGTTACTGTCTCGGTCTGTGACAGCATAGTGTTGGGTTCGCCATTTTGAACATTGAGATATTGAAATAAATGATAGAGAAGAAGCATAGAATCAAAGGAGAAAGTTAAAGGTTCTCTGTAGAAAGACAGAAGGCTCTGGAATGTGTTTGATGGAGGAGAGGAGAGTGACGTATTGATACAGGAAAGACAGATGGACATCTGTGTATTGATGAAAGAGGGGTTGAGGTCAGGAGGTGAGGACAGAGTCTCTAAAGAGATAAATAAATGTTTGGTATCCTGTTACCCTCTTTATTAGCTTCCTGTAGAGCCATAAAATGTAAGGATTGGAGAGAAGGAGGAGTGTCTTAAGTGGGATATAAATATCTGGATGGGACAAATGTTGTGTTGTCTGATTATAGCTGTACAGAACCTTTGGGCAGAACTTGGTTAAAACTTCTCTAGTGTCCGTGAGTTATTTACTCTGAAAATTAAGAACCTAACAATAGGGAAGGAGGGGACTGAAGGAAGGGGGAGGCACTGATTTAAATGCCTGAAGCCCAGGGCCAGGCTGAAGGAATGTCAGGAATGCTGGAGACAGCTGCTCCAGAGTGCAGTAGGTCCTGGCAGCAGTGGGACCCAGCTGCAGCCGCAGCAGATCTTCCTTATTCAACAGAAAGGGCTAATTTAATGATGGACTGCAGCGTTAGGGACATTATGACAGCAGAGGACTGTGTTTGTCCCCCCCTGTGATAATGTACTATAGTACTGGTAATGCAACTGCAGAGACTGCAGTAAGCAGTATCCATCCTGTTTCTATTGCTATTGTGACAGATCATACAGATGTCCTGTCACTGCAGTTTTGTATTATGTTTGTGTTATCAACCATCTGTGTAAAACCAAAACCATGGAATATGAACTTTCTTTACCATGACACATTATTCCTATGCCAGGCACAGCTGTGCAAACTGGATGTGTGGACTAACATGTGTGTTGGCTCCCAAGAAAATATTTAGTATGCCCAAAAGCATACAGCCAGCAATGGGAGAGATATTTACATATCGGCCTGTGCCAGAGATGAACCAGAGATTAGACTTCGGCAGGTGCTACAGTTTGTGCCTGCAGGTCTGCAGTAGCTGGACTGCTTTATTGAGCTGCCTGGCTTAATGGACCAATAGAAGAGTCCTGGAAATGTAAATCCCACCCATCTGGCAGTCTAGGCAAAGGTCTGCATCAGAGAGAGGCGCACTGTAAAAACTTTTCTGTTCTCTCAACAGTAAAACGCTGTAGAATTGGTGGTCAGAGAACGTCTCTGGAGCTGCTGAGCTGTATTAATCCTACTGTAGGACTCATTGCGGCCAGCACTAGCAGGTCAAATTAAGGACTACATGAACAAGTCACTCAGAAAAACAAATCATGACTCTCAAGTCAGTAAAAAGAGTTATGCAAATATATATATAAAAAAAATATATATAAATAGCAATGCATTCATTCACAAAGAGTAATTCACAATCTAGTCCGGCCACAACTATATCTTGTTTCAAATGTATCAAGAAATAATTGTATTTGTATGCCTAGCAATCAACAAATGTACATTGTTTAAAGTATACATTTACAAGTCTCAGCTCCAATAAGCCCCCTATTGTTAACAACATGTGAACGAGAGGATTGTTGAATAATGACTCATTCCAGTTTTCAGTTCATCGTTTGCAGGTACATGCTCTGGGCATTACTGACTCGAATGAATGAAATGAGTCGAAAGATGCGTTCTTTTGACTGAACAAGATGAAAAGATCAGAGTCAGTAAAAAGAGCCGAGCTTCCCATCACTATTTGGTTCACTCGGCTCTCAGCTGCGAGACATACATCATTGTTTTACAGACCAAGAGTGTCCACATAGACTCTTCCCACTAACCATTTGTTTAATATAAACATTGTTCCAAAATATTACAGTATTAACTAAAAGTGTTTACTTTACTAGTAGTATGCAAACGTTTGGTGGCACAGAAAGAAAATAAAATGTTGTGAGCCTGGTAAAATAATCTGTGTTATTGTGGAGGCTATAGCAATATTTTTTTAAATTAATTTCATAAACTATATTGGATATAATGTATGCCTGTAAAGATTCCTGGTTCAAATCAACCCAAGCCCTGTAGATTGGACAATGTGAATGACAAGGTGGCCCTCTACATTGCCACATTCTTCCAAGAGCCCACTGAGTTTGTATTAAGACGTCAAGGGTGGTAAATGAGCACACACACACACACACACACACACACACACACACACACACACACACACACACACACACACACACACACACACACACACACACACACACACACACACCAGCTCGATTTTTTAGCAACCGAGTAAAGCCCTGGTGCACTCTGTCTCTCATTATATTCTGTATTTTTCCATGCTTGTCCTATGGGTGTGAAGGGCTGACAAATCAGAACTGAGGAAGATTGTTACGGAGGAAACCTGATGCTGCGCTGACTTCTCTCTTCTGCCCAAACTGTGCTGTTGTGTGTTTCACTGCCTCTTAACCCCCTTACCCCAAATAGAGTTGCCCCTGATCATAGATCTAGCATTGTACCCAATCCCAATTTTAACTCCCTCTATCTCTTTGTGTCTCTCTCCCCCACACCCCACACACACAGGCATACAATATCATTTTTAAATAAAATGTAATCAAATTTCATTGGTCAAATACACATTATTAGCAGATGTTATTGCGGGTGTAGCGAAATGCTTGTGATTCTAGCTCCGACAGTGCAGTAATATCTAACAAGTAATATCTAACAAATTACACAATACATACCCAATACACACAAATCTAAGTAGGAATGAATTAAGGTTATATACATATTAATGAGCGATGTCAGAGCGGAATGGACTAAGATACAGTAGAATAGTATAGAAAACAGTATGAGTAATGAGATGAGATGAGTAATGCCAGATATGTTAACATTAAGTGACTAAGATACCTTAGAATAGATTAGAAAACATTATATACTGTACAGTACATATGAGATGAGTAATGCCAGATATGTAAACATTATTTGTGACTAGTGTTCTATTCCTTAAAGTGGCCAGTGATTCCTAGTCTATGACTATGGGCAGCAGCCTCTAATGTGCCAGTGATGGCTGTTTAACAGTCTGATGGCCTTGCGATAGAAGCTGTTTTTTAGTCTCTCGTCCCAGTTTTGATGCACCTGTACTGACCTCACCTTCTGAATAATAGTGGTGTGAACAGGCAGTGGCTCAGGTGGTTGATGTCCTTGATGATCTTTTTGGCCTTCCTGTGACATCGTGTGCTGTAGGTGTCCTGGGGGGCAGTTAGTTTGCCCCTGGTAATGCGTTGGGCAAACCACACCACCCTCTAGAGAGCCTTGCGGTTGCGGCCGGTGCAGTTGCCGTACCAGGTGGTGATACAGCCAGAGATGATACTTTCAATTGTGCATCTGTAAAAATCTGTGAGTGTTTTAGGTGACAAGCCAAATTTCTTTAGCCTCCTGAGGTTGAAGAGGCTTTGTTGCGCCTTCTTAGCCACACTGTCTGTGTGGGTGGTCCATTTCAGTTTGTCAGTGATGTATACACCATGGAACTTGAAGCTTTCCACCTTCTCCACTTCGGTCCCGTCGATGTGGATAGGGGCATGCTCCCTCTGCTGTTTCCTGAAGTCCACGATCATCTCCTTGTTTTGTTGACGTTGAGTGAGAGGTTGTTTTTCAGGCACCACAATCCCAGAGCCCTCACCTCCTCCCTGTAGGCTGTCTCGTTATCGTTGGTAATCAAGCCTACTACTGTTGTGTCGTCTGCAAACCACTTTATCTCTATACTGATGTGTAGCTTGTTTTATTGTCTTGCGGAGTGAATAACTACACTGTTTATATTCTGCCATTATTGCCAGTCACTTTGTCATGGTCAAATGATGTGGTTTCAGTAAGTGTTGTAATGATTCTCTTATATGGTTACATACAGTATGTGTTAACTGTTGTTACTTCTATTGTCAATTCTGTTGTTAATGTTGTTACCAACTTTGCAATTTTTATTTTATGTACAAAAGTATTGTTTTTATTACATTTATATTTCAGGGAGAACTTCACTGTACATATACAGCATTATCCTGGCACCAGAGTTGCCGTCTTAATACTATAATACTATAATGTTGCATTACAGAGGTGCTTTAATATACACTACATGACAAAAAGTATGTGGACACCTGCTCATTGAACATCTCATTCTAAGATCATGGGCATTACTATCGAGTTGGTTCCCCCTTTGCTGCTGTAACAGCTTCCACTATTCGGGGAAGAATTTCCACTAGATGTTGGAACATGGCTGTGGGGACTTGCTTCCAATCATCCACAAGAGCATTAGTGAGGTTTGGCACTGATGTTGGGCAATTAGTCCTGGCTTGCAGTCAGTGTTCCAATTCATCCCAAAGGTGTTTGATGGGGTCAGTCACGCCAGTCAAGGCACGCCAGTCAAGTTCTTCCACATCGATTTCATCAAACCATTTCTGTATGGACCTTGCTTTGTGCATGGGGACATTATCATGTTAAAACAGGAAAGGGCCTTCCCCAAACTGTTGTCACAAAGTTGGAAACACAAAATCGTCTAGAATTTCATTGTATGCTTTAGCGTTAACATTTCCCTTCACTGGAACTAAGAGGTCTAGCCCAAACCATAAAAAACAGCCCCATACCATTATTCCTCCTTCACCAAACTTTACAGTTGGCACAGTGCATTCGGGCAGGTAGCATTTTCATGGGATCCGCCAAATCCAGATGCTGAAGCGTAATTCATCACTCCAGAGAACGAACGTGTTACCGCTGCTCCAGAGTCCAATGGCGGCAAGCTTTGCACCACTCCAGCCGACGCTTGGCATTGTGCATGGTGATTTTAGACTTGAGTGTTTCACCTTGGCCATGGAAAACCATTTCATGAAGCACCCGACGAACAGTTCTTGTGCTGACGTTGCTTCCAGAGGCAGTTTGGAACTCGGAGTGAGTGTTGCAACCAAGGGCAGACAATTTTTACACGCTACGCGGTCACGTTCTGTGATCATGTGTGGCCTACCACTTCGCGGCTGAGCCACTGTTGCTCCACTTCACAATAAAAGCACTTACAGTTGACCAGGGCAGATCTAGCAGGGCAGAAAAGTGACTTGTTGGAAAGGTGGCATCCTTTGACGGTGCCATATTGAAAGTCACTTAGCTCTTAAGTACGTGCCATTCTACTGTCAATGTTTTCGGATGGAGATTGCATGGCTGTGTGCTCAATTTTATACACCTGTCAGCAACGGGTGGGGTTGAAATAGCCGAATCCACTAATTTGAAGGTGTGTCCACATACTTTTGATTATATAGCTGTACCTTATTGTAACAAAATGATTGTGTTATTAGTTTTCAACTCTTCATTGTGAAGGGAAGGAAAATAGTTCTGTCATTGTGGAGTAAACAGCTGCAAGGAAAACAGGAAGAGGGGTCCCGTGTGGCTCAGTTGGTAGAGCATGGCCCTTGCAGCACCAGGGTTGTAGGATAGATTCCCACGAGGGACCTGTATGAAAAAAATATGAAAATGTATGCACTCAATTCTATAAGCTGCTCTGGATAAGAGCATCTACTAATTTACCAAAATGCAAATGTCGACTGCAGAGGAGAACTGAGTGACACATAGGGAGATGCAGAGCAGCAGGGGCTACAGGAGCATTAGACTCTATACATGAAATCATCAATGCAGCATGCAGAATCAAGTAATATTAGATTGTTCTGTCAAGCTCAGCCTTTGTCTTGACAGACAAAATATTCAATCATGTAGTCTGATTAAATCTTATCTCCATCTAATACAACATTAAATATAGGATCCAATGCAACGGCAAGTGTAATTAAACGCAACATTAGGCTACATTTGTAATCCAATGTAATGACACTAGTTGGGCTATTTGTGTAGTAAGCACAGGAATCATTGATACTTGCCCATGGTGCAAGAGAGGTTGGAAATGCAATAATGTCTGTACATAAAGCATAACAAAGCCTATTCCCATAGAATCTCCGGCTTTTTCAAACTTCACTATTGGAGCATCAAATCAGATCTGATATCCGTCAAGTTAACATATTTTGAACATTTTGCACATTCATGTTGATCAATCGATCAATCAGTGAAATAAAGGTATAAAAGGGAGAGCAATGCCAGCTGGGCAAATGGAATGAGTGACTCACAGAGGAGTGAAATGACACCATAGGAGGGTTCTCTCTCTTTCTCCTCTCTCCTTCTCTTTCTTTTCCTCTCCCTCTCTCTCCCTCTCTCTCTCTGTACCCCTCTATCTCTCTTCTCTTTCTCGCTTTACCTCCCTCTGTTTAAACTTAATTTCCCCATATCTAAACTCCGATGTCCAAGAATGACTTGCATTCATCCTCACATTCACCTAAATGTCAGAAGTCAGAGCTGTGGCATTCAGCCTCATACACACACACACACATGCACACACACACACACACACACACACACACACACACACACACACACACACACACACACACACACACACACACACACACTCTATCACCACATATATCTTACCTCTTCCCACTGATGTATGTATCTGATGAGTCGGGAAAGTCTCAGCAACCTCAGAAGTGACAGAATCTTAGTAAACCTAACGATCCTCAGCGCCCTCGCCGTCTTGTACACCTCTGAGTCAAACCCCTTTTCCACTATTAGAAATATATAATCCACTGGTATGGACGAGAGGAAGTCAACCACAAACCAGCTCTTCAGGTAGTTCATCTTGATGACCTTGGGGTCCAGGATGATCTCGGAGCTCTCCTCGTTGACGATTCCAGTGCGAAAGTTCATGACCAGATCCACGAGGAAGATTGTGTCTGATGCTACGTTGAATATTAGCCAGGTGGTGGTGGTCTGCTCCGAGAAGAAGGTTATTCCTACAGGAATGATGATCAGGTTCCCCATCATCATGACCAGCATTACCAAGTCCCAGTAGAACCTAAAACAGACAGAAATGGGTCATCAAATAATATGGCTTTAAGTACAGTACACATAGAGGGGATTGTACCAATAGAACCTACAACAAACAGATAATGTGTAAAAGAAAACTATGGTTTCAGAATCTAGAATAGACACATAACATGTCAAAATACGGCTTTACATATGAACGGTACACATACAAAGAATTAAACCTAGAACAAACAGACAGCATGTCAGAACATTAACCAAATCAAATCAAAACTTTATTTGTCACATGCGCCATGCATGTAGACCTTACCGTGAAATGCTGACGTACAAGCCCTTAACCAACAGTGCAGTTCTTGAAGAGTTAAGAAAATATTTACCAAATAAACTAAAGTAAAAAGTTGTGTGCGGGGGTAGAGGTAAGTTGAGGTAATTTGTACATGTAGGTAAGGGTGAAGTGACTATGCATAGACAATAAAACAGTGAGTAGCAGCAGTGTACAAAACAAATGAAGGGGGGGGGGGGGGGGGGGGGGGGGTCAATGTAAATAGTCTGGTGGCCATTTAATTAATTGTTCAGCAGTCTTATGGCTTGGGGGAAGAAGCTGTTAAGGAGCCTTTTGGTCCTAGACTTGGCGCCCCAGTACCGCTTGCCGTACGGTAGCAGAAAAAAACAATTTATGACTTGGGTGACTAAAGTCTCTAACAATTTTACGGGCTTTCCTTTGACACCGCCTATGATATATGTCACGGATGGCAGCAAGCTTGGCCACAGTGATGTACTGGGAATAGACACATAACATTTATATACACTAAGATTGGAGTCATTAAAACTAACTTTTCAACCACTCCACAATTTTCTTGTTAACAAACTGTATTTTTGGCAAGTCGGTTCGGACATCTACTTTGTGCATGACACAAGTCATTTTTCCAACAATTGTTTACAGACAGATTATTTCACTTATAATTCACTGTAGCACAATTCCAGTGGGTCAGAAGTTTACATACGCTAAGTTGACTGTGCCTTTAAACAGCTTGGAAAATTCCAGAAAATTATGTAATGGCTTTAGAAGCTTCTTATAGGTGTCATGTATTGTCATGTTGTGTCTTGTTTCTGTCCTTTCCCTTCACCCTGTCTCCCTCTGCTGGTCGTTATTAGGTTACCTTTTCTCCCCCTCTTTCCCCCAGCTGTTCCTTGTCTCCTCCTAACTACCTCGTCACCCCTTTTCCCACCTGTTCCCTTTTTCCCTCTGATTAGTCCTCTATATCTCTCTCTGTTTTTGTTTCTGTCTTTGTCGGATTCTTGTTGTGTTATTCATGCCAGAACCAGACTATCGTCATGTTTGCTGCAACCTTGTCCTGTCCTGTCGGAATCTGCCGGTCCATCTGAGCCTACGTTTGTTTTGTTATTAAAGAAGCTCTGTTTACGTTAATTCGCTTTTGGGTCCTCATTCACGCTCCGTAACAGAAGAATCCGACCAAGAATGGACCCAGCGACTTCGGATCCTCTCCACTCAGCCGTCGAGATCCAGGGAGCGATGCTAGGCAGACACGAGCAGGAATTGTCTGCTGCTCGACATGCCGTTGAGACCCTGGCCACCCAAGTCTCCAACCTCACAGAACAGGTTCACCATCTCCGCCTCGATCCACCGGCCACTTCCAGGGCTTTCGAATCTCCGGAGCCCAGAATCAATAACCCGCCGTGTTACTCTGGGGAGCCCACTGAATGCCGCTCGTTCCTCACCCAGTGTGATATTGTGTTTTCTCTCCAGCCCAACACTTACTCCAGGAGCACTGCTCGTGTCGCCTACGTCATATCTCTCCTTACTGGACGGGCTCGTGAGTGGGGCACGGCAATCTGGGAGGCAAGGGCTGAGTGTACTAACCAGTATCAGGACTTTAAGGAGGAGATGATACGGGTTTTTGATCGATCTGTTTTTGGGGAGGAGGCTTCCAGGGCCCTGTCTTCCCTATGTCAAGGTAATCGATCCATAACAGACTACTCTATTGAGTTTCGCACTCTTGCTGCCTCCAGTGGCTGGAACGAGCCGGCTTTGCTCGCTCGTTTTCTGGAGGGTCTCCGCGCAGAGGTAAAGGATGAGATTCTCTCCCGGGAGGTTCCTTCCAGCGTGGATTCCTTGATTGAACTCGCTATTCGCATTGAGCGACGGGTTGATCTTCGTCACCGAGCTCGTGGAAAGGAGCTCGCGTTCTCCGTTGCCCCCCTCTCCGCATCACTACCATCTTCCTCTGCCGGCTCGGGTGCTGAGCCTATGCAGCTGGGAGGTATCCGCATCTCGACTAAGGAGAGGGAACGGAGAATCACCAACCGCCTCTGTCTCTATTGCGGTTCTGCTGGTCATTTTGTCACTTCATGTCCAGTAAAAGCCAGAGCTCATCAGTAAGCGGAGGGCTACTGGTGAGCGCTACTACTCCTGTCTCTCCTTCAAGATCCTGCACTACCTTGTCGGTCCATCTACGCTGGACCGGTTCGTCAGCTTCCTGCAGTGCCTTAATAGACTCTGGGGCGGAGGGCTGTTTTATGGACGAGACCTGGGCTCGGGAACATGACATTCCTCTCAGACAGTTAAGGGAGTCCACGGCCTTGTTCGCCCTGGATGGTAGTCCTCTCCCCAGGATTCAGCGTGAGACGCTACCTTTAACCCTCACTGTTTCTGGTAATCATAGCGAAACCATTTCTTTTTTAATTTTTCGTTCACCTTTTACACCTGTTGTTTTGGGCCATCCCTGGCTAGTTTGTCATAATCCTTCCATTAATTGGTCTAGTAATTCTATCCTCTCCTGGAACGTCTCTTGTCATGTGAAATGTTTAATGTCTGCTATCCCTCCTGTTTCCTCTGTCTCTTCTTCACAGGAGGAGCCTGGTGATTTGACAGGGGTGCCGGAGGAATATCACGATCTGCGCACGGTGTTCAGTCGGTCCAGGGCCACCTCTCTTCCTCCACACCGGTCGTATGATTGTAGTATTGATCTCCTTCCGGGAACCACTCCCCCCCGGGGTAGACTATACTCTCTGTCGGCTCCCGAACGTAAGGCTCTCGAAGATTATTTGTCTGTAGCTCTTGCCGCCGGTACCATAGTCCCCTCCTCCTCTCCCGCCGGAGCGGGGTTTTTTTTTTGTTAAGAAGAAGGACGGGTCCCTGCGCCCCTGCATAGATTATCGAGGGCTGAATGACATAACAGTGAAGAATCGTTATCCGCTTCCTCTTATGTCTTCAGCCTTCGAGATCCTGCAGGGAGCCAGGTTTTTCACTAAGTTGGACCTTCGTAACGCTTACCATCTCGTGCGCATCAGGGAGGGGGACGAGTGGAAGACGGCGTTTAACACTCCGTTAGGGCACTTTGAATACCGGGTTCTTCCTTTCGGCCTCGCTAACGCTCCAGCTGTCTTTCAGGCATTAGTCAATGATGTCCTGAGAGACATGCTGAACATCTTTGTTTTCGTTTACCTTGACGATATCCTGATTTTTTCACCGTCACTCCAGATTCATGTTCAGCACGTTCGACGTGTCCTCCAGCGCCTTTTAGAGAATTGTCTTTTTGTGAAGGCTGAGAAGTGCTCTTTTCATGCCTCCTCCGTCACATTTCTCGGTTCTGTTATTTCCGCTGAAGGCATTAAGATGGATCCCGCTAAGGTCCAAGCTGTCATTGATTGGCCCGTCCCTAGGTCACGCGTCGAGCTGCAGCGCTTTCTCGGCTTCGCGAACTTCTATCGTCGTTTCATCCGTAATTTCGGTCAGGTGGCAGCCCCTCTCACAGCCCTTACTTCTGTCAAGACGTGCTTTAAGTGGTCCGTTTCCGCCCAGGGAGCTTTTGATCTCCTCAAGAATCGTTTTACATCCGCACCTATCCTTGTTACACCTGACGTCACTAGACAGTTCGTTGTCGAGGTTGAAGCGTCAGAGGTGGGCGTGGGAGCCATTCTTTCTCAGCGCTCCCTCTCTGACGACAAGGTCCACCCTTGCGCGTATTTTTCTCATCGCCTGTCGCCGTCGGAACGTAACTATGATGTGGGAAACCGCGAACTGCTCGCCATCCGCTTAGCCCTAGGCGAATGGCGACAGTGGTTGGAGGGGGCGACCGTTCCTTTTGTCGTTTGGACTGACCATAGGAACCTTGAGTACATCCGTTCTGCCAAACGACTTAATGCGCGTCAGGCGCGCTGGGCGCTGTTTTTCGCTCGTTTCGAGTTTGTGATTTCTTATCGTCCGGGCTCTAAGAACACCAAGCCTGATGCTTTATCTCGTCTCTTCAGTTCTTCAGTAGCCTCCACTGACCCCGAGGGGATTCTCCCTGAGGGGCGTGTTGTCGGGTTGACTGTCTGGGGAATTGAGAGGCAGGTAAAGCAAGCACTCACTCAAACTCCGTCGCCGCGCGCTTGTCCCAGGAACCTTCTTTTCGTTCCCGTTCCTACTCGTCTGGCCGTTCTTCAGTGGGCTCACTCTGCCAAGTTAGCCGGCCACCCTGGCGTTCGGGGTACGCTTGCTTCCATTCGCCAGCGTTTTTGGTGGCCCACCCGGGAGCATGACACGCGTCGCTTCGTGGCTGCTTGTTCGGTCTGCGCGCAGACTAAGTCCGGTAACTCCCCTCCTGCCGGCCGTCTCAGGCCGCTTCCCATTCCCTCTCGACCGTGGTCTCACATCGCCTTAGATTTTGTCACCGGACTGCCTTCGTCAGCGGGGAAGACTGTTATTCTTACGGTTGTCGACAGGTTCTCTAAGGCGGCTCATTTTATTCCCCTTGCTAAGCTTCCTTCTGCTAAAGAGACGGCACAAATCATCATCGAGAATGTTTTCAGAATTCATGGCCTTCCGTCAGACGTCGTTTCGGACAGAGGTCCGCAATTCACGTCTCAATTTTGGAGGGAGTTTTGCCGTTTGATTGGGGCTTCCGTCAGTCTCTCTTCCGGCTTTCACCCCCAGTCTAACGGTCAAGCAGAACGGGCCAATCAGACTATTGGTCGCATCTTACGCAGTCTTTCTTTTCGCAACCCTGCGTCTTGGTCAGAACAGCTCCCCTGGGCAGAATACGCCCACAACTCGCTTCCTTCGTCTGCGACCGGGCTATCTCCTTTTCAGAGTAGCCTCGGGTACCAGCCTCCGCTGTTCTCATCTCAGTTCGCCGAGTCCAGCGTCCCCTCCGCTCAGGCTTTTGTCCAACGTTGCGAGCGCACCTGGAAGAGGGTCAGGTCTGCACTTTGCCGTTATAGGGCGCAGACTGTGAGGGCTGCTAATAAGCGTAGAACTAAGAGTCCTAGATATTGTCGCGGTCAGAGAGTTTGGCTCTCCACTCAGAACCTTCCCCTTAAGACCGCTTCTCGCAAGTTGACCCCGCGGTTCATTGGTCCGTTACGTATTTCTCAGATCATTAATCCTGTCGCAGTTCGACTTCTTCTTCCGCGATATCTTCGTCGCGTCCACCCGGTCTTCCATGTCTCCTGTGTCAAGCCCGTTCTTCGCGCCCCCGCTCGTCTTCCCCCCCCCCCCCCCCCCATCCTTGTCGAGGGCGCACCCATCTACAGGGTCCGTAGGATTTTGGACATGCGTCCTCGGGGCCGTGGTCATCAGTACCTAGTAGATTGGGAGGGGTACGGTCCTGAGGAGAGGAGTTGGGTTCCCTCTCGGGACGTGCTGGACCGTGCGCTGATCGATGATTTCCTCCGTTGCCACCAGGTTTCCTCCTCGAGTGCGCCAGGAGGCGCTCGGTGAGTGGGGGGGGTACTGTCATGTATTGTCATGTTGTGTCTTGTTTCTGTCCTTTCCCTTCACCCTGTCTCCCTCTGCTGGTCGTTATTAGGTTACCTTTTCTCCCCCTCTTTCCCCCAGCTGTTCCTTGTCTCCTCCTAACTACCTCGTCACCCCTTTTCCCACCTGTTCCCTTTTTCCCTCTGATTAGTCCTCTATATCTCTCTCTGTTTTTGTTTCTGTCTTTGTCGGATTCTTGTTGTGTTATTCATGCCAGAACCAGACTATCGTCATGTTTGCTGCAACCTTGTCCTGTCCTGTCGGAATCTGCCGGTCCATCTGAGCCTACGTTTGTTTTGTTATTAAAGAAGCTCTGTTTACGTTAATTCGCTTTTGGGTCCTCATTCACGCTCCGTAACAATAGGCTACTTGACATCATTTGAGCCAATTGGAGGTGTACCTGTGGATGTATTTCAAGGCCTACCTTCTTTGCTTGACATAATGGGAAAATCAAAAGAAATCATTGACCTCAGAAAAAAAATGGTAGACCTCCACAAGTCTGATTCGTCCTTGGGAGCAATTTCCAAATGCCTGATGGTGCCACGTTCATCTGCACAAACAATAGTATGCAAGTATAAACACCATGGGACCACGCAGCCATCGTACAACTCAGGAAGGAGACGCTTTTTGTCTCCTAGAGATTAACATACTTTGGGGTAAAAAGTGCAAATCAAACCCAGAACAACAGCAAAGGACCTTGTGAAGATGCTGGAGGAAATAGGTACAAAAGTATGTACACTGCTCAAAAAAATTATGGGAACACTTAAACAACACAATGTAACTCCAAGTCAATCACACGTCTGTGCAAGCAACACTGATTGACAATACATTTCACATGCTGTTGTGCAAATGGAATAGACAACAGGTGGAAATTATAGGCAATTAGCAAGACACCCCCAATAAAGGAGTGGTTCTGCAGGTGGTGACCAGACCACTTCTCAGTTCCTATGCTTCCTGGCTGATGTTTTGGTCACTTTTGAATGCTGGCGGTGCTTTCATTCTAGTGGTAGCATGAGAAAGAGTGGAGTCTACAACCCACACAAGTGGCTCAGGTAGTGCAGCTCATCCAGGATAGGACATCAATGCGAGCTGTGGCAAGAAGGTTTGCTGTGTCTGTCAGCGTAGTGTCCAGAGCATGGATGCGCTACTAGGAGACAGGCCAGTACATCAGGAGACATGGAGGAGGCCGTAGGAGGGCAACAACCCAACAGCAGGACCGCTACCTCCGCCTTTGTGCAAGGAGGAGCAGGAGGAGCACTGCCAGAGCCCTGCAAAATGACCTCCAGCAGGCCACAAATGTGCATGTGTCTGCTCAAATGGTCAGAAACAGACTCCATGAGGGTGGTATGAGGGCCCGACGTCCACAGGTGGGGGTTGTGCTTTACAGCCCAACACCGTGTCGGACGTTTGGCATTTGCCAGAGAACACCAATATTGGCAAATCCGCCACTGGCGCCCTGTGCTCTTCACAGATGAAAGCAGGTTCACACTGAGCACATGTGACAGACGTGACAGTCTGGAGACGCCGTGGAGAACGTTCTGCTGCCTGCAACATCCTCCAGCATGACCGGTTTGGTCAGTCATGGTGTGGGGTGGCATTTCTTTGGGGGGCCGCAGAGCCCTCCATGTGCTCGCCAGAGGTAGCCTGACTGCCATTAGGTACCGAGATGAGATCCTCAGACCCCTTGTGAGACCATATGCTGGTGCGGTTGGCCCTGGGTTCCTCCTAATGCAAGACAATGCTAGAACTCATGTGGCTGGAGTGTGTCAGCAGTTCCTGCAAGAGGAAGGCATTGATGCTATGGACTGGCCCGCCCGTTCCCCAGACCTGAATCGAATTGAGCACATCTGGGACATTATGTCTCGCTCCATCCACCAACGCCACGTTGCACCACAGACTGTCCAGGAGTTGGCGGATGCTTTAGTCCAGGTCTGAGAGTAGATCCTACAGGAGACCATCCGCCACCTCATCAGGAGCATGCCCAGGCATTGTAGGGAGGTCATACAGGCACGTGGAGGCCACACACACTACTGAGCCTCATTTTGACTTGTTTTAAGGACATTACATCAAAATGGATCAGCCTGTAGTGTGCTTTTCGACTTTAATTTTGAGTGTGACTTTCTAATCCAGACCTCCATGAGTTGATAAATTTGATTTCCATTGATAATTTTTCTGTGATTTTGTTGCCAGCACATTCAACTATGTAAAGAAAAAAGTATTTAATAAGAATATTTCATTCATTCAGATCTAGGATGTGATATTTTAGTGTTCCCTTAATTTTTTTGAGCAGTGTATATCCACAGTAAAACGAGTCCTATATCGACATAACCTGAAAGGCCGCTCAGCAAGGAAGAAGCCACTGCTACAAAACCGCCATAAAAAACGCCAGACTATGGTTTGCAACTGCACATGGGGACAAAGATCAGACTTTTTGGAGAAATGTCCTCTGGTCTGATGAAACAAAAATATAACTGTTTGGCCATAATGACCATCGTTATGTTTGGAAGAAAAATGATCAGGCTTGCAAGCCAAAGAACACCATCCCAACCGTGAAGCACGGGGGTGGCAGCATCATGTTGTGGGGGGGCTTTGCTGCAGGAGGGACTGGTTTACTTCACAGAATAGATGGCTTCATGAGGCAGGAAAATTATGTGGATATATTGAAGCAACTTCTAAAGACATCAGTCAGGAAGTTAAAGCTTGGTCTCAAATGGGTCTTCCAAATGGACATTGACCCCAAGCACACTTCCAAAGTTGTGGCAAAATGGCTTAAGGACAACAAAGTCAAGGTATTGGCTGTCCATCTCAAAGCCCTGACCCCAATCCTATAGAAAATCTGTGGGCAGAACTGAAAAAACGTGTGTGAGCAAGGTGGCCTACAAACCTGACTCAGTTATACCATCTCTGTCAGGAAAAATGGGCCAATATTCACCGAACTTATTGCGGGAAGCTTGTGGAAGGCTACCCGAAACGTTTGACCCAAGTTAAACAATTTAAAGGCAATGCTACCAAATACTAATTGAGTGTATGTAAACTTCTGACCCACTGGGAATGTGATGAAAGAAATAAAAGCTGAAATAAATTATGCTCTCTACTATTATTCTGACATTTCACATTCTTAAAACAAAGTATTGATTCTAACTGATCTAAGGCAGGGAATTTTTACTCTGATTAAATGTCAGGAATTGTGAAAAACTGAGTTTAAATTTGTTTCGCTAAGGTGTATGTAAACTTCCGACTTCAACTGTAGATGTTCTTTTTGATCAAATGGGAAAGGGCAGTGTGGAGTGCGATTGAGATTGCATCATCTGTGGATCTGTTGGGATGGTATGCGAATTGGAGTGGGCCTAGGGTATCCGGTAGGATGCTGTTGATGTGAGCCATGACCAGCCTTTCAAAGCACTTGTTTAGGCAGGTTACCTTTGCTTCCTTGGGCACAAGGACTACGGTGGTCTGCTTGAAACATGTAGGTATTACAGACTCGGTCAGGTAGAGGTTGAAAATGTCAGTGAAGACACTTGCCAGTTGGTCCGTGCATGCTTGGAGTACATGTCCTGGTAATCTGTCTGGACCCGCGGCTTTGTGAATGTTGACCTGTTTTGAAAGGTCTTGCTCACATTGGCTACCGAGAGTGTTATCACACAGTCATCCAGAAATTCGGGTGCTCTCGTGCATGCTTCAGTGTTGCTTGCCTCGAAGCGAGCATAAAAGGCATTTAGCTCGTCTTGTAGGCTTGCATCACTGGGCAGCTCGCATCTGAGTATCCCATTGTAGTCCGTAATAGTTTTCAAGCCCTGCCCCATTTAACAAGCATCAGAGCCAATCTTAATCCTGTATTAACGCTTTGCTTGTTTGATGGTTCGTCTGAGGGCATAGCGGGATTTTTTTATAAGCGTCCGGATTAGAGTCCCGCTTCTTGAAAGCAGCAGCTCTAGCCTTTATCTCGATGTGGATGTTGCCTGTAATCCATGACTTCTTGTTGGGATATGTACGTACGGTCACTGTGGAGACGACGTCGTGGATGGACTTATTGATGAAGCTGATGACTGAGGTGGTGTACTCCTCAATGCCATTGGATGAATACCGGAACATATTCCAGTCTGTGCTAGTGAAACAGTCTTGTAGCGTAGCATCCGAGTCATCTGACCACTTCTGTATTGAGTGAGTCACTGCTACTTTCTGCTCCAGAAGTTATTTTCGGTAGCAGAAACATTATGTACAAAATAAGTTACAAACAATGCATAAAAAATAAAAAAATTGCACAGCTGGTTAGGAGCATGTAAAAAGTCAGCCATCCTCTTCGGTGCCATCTTAATGCATGCCATTTAGCAGACACTTCTATCCAAAGTGACTTACAGTGCAGTAAATACTTATATTATTAGTATACTGTATATGATCCCAGCAGGAATACAACATGGTGCTTGTAATGCTTGGCATTACAAGCACCATGTTCAATGCTCTTATCAACTGAGTCACAGAGACACAAAAAAATTCCTGGATAATATGGCTGTATTATTTACACAAAGAGGATTGCATCAGTTTGCACCAAAGAACCCAGGCGTGGGTGTGTGAAAATTATATGCCTGTATGTATAAACCCACACATCATCCCTAGACAGAGCCTTTATGGCATGAGTTAAAATGTAATCGAATGGATATGGAAGTCAATACTCAGCAAAAACCTTACCAATATTCTGTCAGGCACAGTTAAGAAAAATCAAGAAAAGTCAAGGAACATATGAAGGGAGATTATGAGGTATCACTATCAATTTGGAGCTTAAACGAGTGCTTCTATCAAACAAATCTGTTTTTATTTTATTTTTCTTCCATCCCCACTTTTTCCTGTTCATATTGTTTCAAAGGGGATTTAATAAGAAACTACTACTACTAAATACATTCCCCTGTATGTAATTTACAGTGAAGGGGAAGACTAGATTCTAGTAGTACCACTGGGAGACCAGTACCCTATGGCTGGGAGGCTGGGTTAGGGACAATCTGACACTACTAATATTACAGGCTGTCTTTGTGAGTTCTCTGAGAGGTCTATGAGATATTTCTCTATCTACTGACACTTCAAATCGGTTACTCACATTGATCTGTTATGGCAGACAACCCAGATCTTGAAAAAAAGCTTAAATAGAACAATAGGCACAACAGAATCAGCTAGTCACCTACATAGTTTTTTGTCTTTGTGAGGCTGGGTATGTCCTGAGAGGCAGAAACTCTTCCCTGGGTTGTGTCCGGGGAGAAACATTTTCAAACAGAGTGATGCATGGAAGGTACTGTCCTAACTTTGTCCAATAAGAAAAGCTCCATTTTCATTTTCTGTTTTAACATGTTTTGGCTTCTACTATACACAAACCTGGTCCTGGTTGTGTCTGTATAAATGTGACTCTCCCCTATCTTGTCAGAGAAGTAAAAGTGATCCATGGGCCCCCAGCCGGCCGGGCTGGGGGAGTCTGTTCTTCAAGCAGTCACAAAATGTTCTGCTGGCCTACTGATAATGCTATTACATGGTACTAAAATAGATGCTTTCAAGAATGTCATGCTAAAAACTGTCCGGTGACACTGTCCTATCCGGTGAAGCTCGTCAATGTCGATGCTAGGCTAGTCTGGGGTTGTGTCCCAAATGGCAACCTATACATATCACAATCAAATTAGAAAATGTTAGCGATAATGATAACTGTGATAAATTACGATCAATCATTTTGGGGAGGTGCTAGAGCTGAGCGATATGGACATAAAGTTTTATCTCGATTAATGTAATTATTTTGCTAGATAACAACAAATGTAACGAAAAGGTGCCATATGCAGAAATTAATCCGCCATTTCCTGTTTGCAAAAATTCGAATAGTTTGCTTCATTTCAGTTTGTGACAAAACAAGCAATGCATGGTTTAGAGAATCATTGTGCCATCTAAACTGATGTGATTTTCAGCTGTTTGAAGCTGGTGTACAAAACCGAAAGTAAGACACAAAAACTAAAGTTAAGAACATTTAAAAAAGATCTACCACTTCTTAGACATGCTTTCAATGAGTTACTTTACATTAGTGGCAGAGGTCTTGAAGTAAGACAACTGAGATGGTAGCCTGTGATTAAAAAGTAAGCTATTTCATCTAACATATCCAGGAAATGCATGATTGATATTTTGATGTGCAACCTGTCAAAATAGGATTCAGAATTATGAAATGTATTTTTGTGCACATTGGCCTATAGGTTATACTATTTACCACCTGAGGAAGTGGGAACTCAAAACACTTATCTAGATCGCTAACTCTAAATATTATATTGTTGCTATATAGCCATGTAGGCTAATTGATTAATCTATCAGTAAATGTAGGCTAATGTCCTGCAAAAACATTCCAGCGCTAGTCCTGGCTGCTTGATTTATTCCCTGCAAATGGTGCGCTTGGCTCTGCGGGTGTATCAAAACCATATTAACTAGGCCTACAGCCTACTCCGGTTGTAAAGTGGTGCCATGAACTAAATATTATGAGGTGAGAGAAATACATTATTTACTCACAGAAAGCTGTGACTCTCCTCTCTGTAACTAGAATAACAGTAGTTGCTTTGAAAATTGTATTTTTCCCGCAATAGCATTTTGAGCAACTGTCAAGCTTACGCTTCTCAGAATGCATCTCTCCCTCCTCTGTGTGCACAGTTGAGAGAAGGAGTGAGAGTCAGCAGCCGACAGTGAAACAGAACATTGTATAGAAAAATTGCAAAAAATTACTGACGTAAGCAAAATCCTTCGGCAAGAGGATGGCAATGTCGGTGTCAGTAATTTCTGATTTATCGTCCCAGCTCTAGTGGACCATATAGGTTAGGGTGCCATTTGGGATGCACTCCTGGTTGGAGATGCACTCTGCAGGCTGTAATGGATCTGTTTAAATAAATGATGCAGAAGCCAGTGGTTGGGTCCTTCCCTTATAAATATCTGTGTCTGCACTTCAGCTAAACGGTCATCTCGCTTCTCTAATCTCATTCCATAGTAATGTTCTCACATTGAGCTTGTTTGAAGCACCACATCACTAACGTACAGTAGGAACCTGTCTGGGGCATTTCAAAATGTAAATTAGGCCAAATCACTTGGCAAATATGACTTGAAAAGACCCTTGTCATTATCAAGCTCAATATACTACATTTTGGACATTTTTGTGCCAGAAGTGCTAAAACTGGGGCTATATTATGTCTCTGCAGACAGATCATCTAAGCAAATTATGATTTTATTCCTAGCTATCAACATACTTCATGACAGAAGGCAGGTGCCAGTGCTGCATTTTCACATGTGGAATCAACCTGCACCACATGGCCTGTTAGCTGGTCTATAAACTCCAGAGAAAACAGGCATCCTGCCCTCCACAGATAGGCCTCATGCTGTATATCATAGCAGGATCATGTTATGTCTATGTACTCAACTCAGTCATATAAACAAACAAACAAACGGGGGCCATTTTGCATACGACAACTCGTTTCTCCCATTAGCCAGTCTGCCTATTAAGGCTGGTGCTGCTGCTGCACCAAACAGGATATACTGTAGGTATAATTAAGCAATACGGCCCGAGGAGGTGTGGAAATGGCCAATATACCATGGCTAAGTTCTTAGGCAAGGAGTGCTAGGACACAGCCCTTAGCCGTGGTATATTGCCCATATATCACAAACAGCCGAGGTGCCTTATTGCTATTATAAACTGGTTCCTCAATTAAAAGTTTTGAGATTATGCTGCGGGACTCGGAGGTAATTTGTGGTTTACTAGGTTACCCTGCATCACTGCTTCATTGCTCCAGACCAGCGCAAGGGGGAGTTAGAGCACTGATTATGCTTTTGGGTCTCAAGGTGCTAATGTGCATCGAACTGAATGAATGCTGTAAACGAATGGGAGATATAAACCAAATAGAGACTGATAATTGTGCACAACTTCAAAATTGAATGTCAATGAACTGAATGATGAGAATGAAGAAGGTGATTGAATTTAGAACAATAGTGTAAGAATTAACATTCCTCTGTCCTGCACGCACACCTTAAAAAAATGTACATATTTTTTATTTTTACTTGGACATAAGAAGCTGTAACTGGACTGTGGTAGCATACTATTTACTAAAACTGTTGTTACACTAAGTTTTCTATTCTAAGAGAAATTAAAATGTTAAATTATATTCCATGATAAGATAAGATAAGATACATGTGTTGACTGAATATAAGCAGCAAGTGATGTCTGCTAAATAATCAAGTTGATGGCGCAGTCATATAGCCTTGGCACCTACTGTACATAAAGCTGAGTGACTCACTCATTCATGGCTTTGGATCAAAAATAAACATGCATCAACATTTTTTATGACAGTCCGCCTCATGACCTCAAACTGCACCATTCTGTTTCCCCCTGTCGCCCACACACACTTTAAACATTTGGATAATAAAGCATTTAAAGAATATTGAAGATAGAAGCCACCTGTTAATGAGTTCCCAGAGCTGATCTGTTATCCAACGACTATTATCATTATTATTAACCTTGCATTATAATTAAATAAAAGCCTCTTACACATTCTGACAGACCAGATTTTCCCTAACGAAAAATGACATGAAAAGCGTACATTTGTAAATCATCCCAAACTCTAAAAGTAATTGGAAAGGTAGATACAAAAGGCACAGTAGTAATCAAGTGACATGGCCAGGAATATGTATACCTAGACCTATGAACACTTAAAAAACGGGAGTCAGGGTTAGTGCTTTGTGTATATTATTGGTTACCCTGACCTGGATGCCATGTATTACAGTCTCTAAAAGGGGAAAATATTACCAATGCGCAGCGTGGTAAGTGTCCATAATGTTTAATCAAACACAACAGAACACTGGAACAAAACAATAAACGTGAATAAACGAAACAGTCCCGTGTGGTAACAAACACTGACACGGAAGACAAACACCCACAACTCAATAGTGAAACCAGGCTACCCAAGTATGATTCTCAATCAGGGACAACGATTGACAGCTGCCTCTGATTGAGAACCATACTAGGCCGAACACAGAAATACCAAATTATAGAAAAAACGTAGACAACCCACCCAACTCACTCCCTGACCATACTAAAACAAAGGCATAACAAATTAACTAAGGTCAGAACGTGACAAATGAAACATGCCCCATAGATATTAATTTAGAAATCCTCCAATACTCTAAATGTAATTATTGGCGTAGATTCACGTCATTGGCAGATAGTCAGGCAGCATTGGCGGAGAGTCAGGCAGTGAATGACACGTTGAAGAGGGCGAGGAACGAGATGGAGTCACAATCCATCCCAGGCACACCTGTGAGCTCTGGAACTCCACCTCCTGTTTCTGGATTCTGCAAACAACGTGTCCTTGATGAAAATACCTGTCTATTTGTGGAAGAATTGCCCTGATTAACTCTTTAGTCATATCAGTTTACCTATTTGCTTATGGTTTTGCCTACACCTAGCGACCTGTTTAAATTATATGAGAAAAAAATATTACATTTTATTTGGAATGGCAAGCCAGACAATATTAAAAGGGCCTATTGTCTCACCCCATGTTCAAGAATGGCCTTTTCCCCTTTATTCAGATTACAACCACTCACTTTCGGTTATTTGAAAACAAAATAATCTCCAAAATATCGTAATTTTTTAAACAAAGACTTGAAAATGAGATTGTGAACTCTGGAAACAACGTTTCCTGCTTCTGGCAACCAGTTGCATCTCTAGGGGCGCTATTTCATTTTTGGATAAAAAACGTTCCCGTTTTAAGCGCGATATTTTGTCACGAAAAGATGCTCGACTACTTGACAGTTTTGGAAAGAAAACACTCTGAAGTTTCAGAATCTGCAAAGATTTTGTCTGTAAGTGCCCCAGAACTCATTCTACAGGCGAAACCAAGATGATACGTCAAACAGGAAATGAGCAGAATTTCTGAAGCTCTGTTTTCTAATGTCTCCTTATTTGGCTGTGAATGCGACAGGAATAAGCTTAGACCTTCTGCCGTTTCCCCAAGATGTCGGCAGCATTGTGACGTATTTGTAGGCATATCATTGGAAGATTGACCATAAGAGACTACATATTCCAAGTGTCCGCCTGGTGTCCTGCGTCGAAACTGGTGCGCAAAGCCAGGTGCAAGTATTTTTCCATTTGATTGAGAGGAGAAACCATGCTCCCACGAACGATATATCATCGAAGAGATATGTGAAAAACACCTTGAGGATTGATTCTAAACAACGTTTGCCATGTTTTCAGTCGATATTATGGAGTTAATTTGGAAAAAAGTTCGCGTTTTGAGGACTGAATTTTCGTTTTTTTTTGGTAGCCAAATGTGATGTACAAAACGGAGCTATTTCTAATACACAAAGAATCTTTTTGGAAAAACTGAGCATTTGCTATCTAACTGAGAGTCTCCTCATTGAAAATATCCGAAGTTCTTCAAAGGTAAATGATTTTATTTAAAGGCTTTTATGTTTTTGTTGAAATGTTGCGTGCTGGATGCTAACACTAATGCTAACGCTAAATGCTACGCTAGCTAGCTACTTTTACACAAATGATTGTTTTCCTATGGTTGAGAAGCATATTTTGAAAATCTGAGATGACAGTGTTGTTTACAAAAGGCTAAGCTTGAGAGATGGCATATTTATTTCATTTCATTTGCGATTTTCATGAATAGTTAACGTTGCGTTATGGTAATGAGCTTGAGTCTGTATTCACGATCCCGGATCCGGGATGTGGAGATCAGAAAGGTTAAGAGACAAGACTAACAAGGGAAATCCATTAACTAATAGTACAGGTAGATAAAAACAATACTACAGAGATACAAAATAATTTAGAGGAAAAACAAAAATAACTTGAGGAACTTATTCAAGAATGATCTAATGTAATCTATTACAAAAATAAAGCAAACTGGATGGAATATGGAGAAACAAATGAACAAATTCTTCCTGAATCTCCAATACAGGAACGCTAACAAAAATAATTTGCAGAAACTCGTCAGTGAAGACGGAGTCATCTATGATTCTCCGAATGATATACTAACTTATTTTGGATAGGGGGCAGCATTTTCACTTTTGGATGAAAAGCATGCCCAGGATAAACTGCCTCCTACTCAGTCCCAGTTGCTAACATATGCATATTATTAGTAGATTTAGAAGTTTCTAAAACGGTTTGAATGTTGTCTGTGAGTATAACAGAAACCATATGGCAGGCAAAAAACTGAAAAAGAATTCAAACAAAAAGTAAGAAATCTGAAGTTTGTAGGTTTTCAACTCAGCCCCTATCAAATACACTGTGGGATATGGGTCATTTTGCACTTCCTAAGGCTTCCACTAGATGTCAACCCTCTTTAGAACGTTGTTTCAGGCTTCTACTGTGAAGGGGGCCCGAATGAGAGGGGATTGAGTCAGAGGTCTGGCAGCAGCCTCGAGCTCAGTCATGCGCATTCACATGAGAGGTAGCTCTCGTTCCATTGCTTTTCTACAGACATTGGAATTCTCCCGTTGGAACATTATTGAACATTTATGACAAAAACATCCTAAAGATTGATTCTATTCATAGTTTGACAAGTTTCTACGACCTGTAATATTACTTTTTGAACTTTTTATCCGACGTTCGGCTGGGCCTGAACGCGCGTTTGGATTTGTTACCAAACGCCCTAACAAAAGAAGCTATTTGGACATAAATGATGAACTTTATCGAACAAATCAAACATTTATTGTGGAACTGGGATTCCTGGGAGTGCATTCTGATGAAGATCATCAAAGGTAGGTGAATATTTATAATGCTACTTCTGACAAATTTTGACTGCGCAACGTGGCGGATATTTATTTTGGCTGTTTTGGGCTTTGAGTGCCGTACTCAGGTTATGCTTTTTCCGTAAAGTTTTTTGAAATCTGACACAGCGGCTGCATTAAGGAGAAGTTTATCTATATTTCCATGTATAACACATGTATTTTCATCAACATTCATAATGAGTATTTCTGTAAATTGATGTGGCTCTCTGCAAAATCACTGCATGTTTTGGAACTACTGAACATAACACGCCAATGTAAAATGAGACTTTTGGATATAAATATGAACTTTATCGAACAAAACATACATGTATTGTGTAACATGAAGTCCTATGAGTGTCATCTGATGAAGATCATCAAAGGTTAGTGATTAATTTTATCTATATTTCTGCTTTTTGTGACTCCTCTCTTTGGCTGGAAAAATGGCTGTGTTTTTCTGTGACTTGATGGTGACCTAACATAATCGTTTGTGGTGCTTTCGCTGTAAAGCCTTTTTGAAATCAGACACTGTGGCTGGATTAATGAGAATGTTATCTTTAAAATGGTGTAAAATACTTGTATGCTTGAGGAATTTTAATTATGAGATTTTTGTTGTTTTGAATTTGGCGCCCTGCACTTTCACTGGCTGTTGGCGGGGTGGAGCGCTACCGTCCCGAATATCCCAGAGAGTTTAAAGCAAGGCCCCTGAACTCTCGCGTATTTTCTGCATTATGCAATGATATGGGCAGCGACCATGTAATGCTTTTACAACATACAGAAATGCAGTGGTTATCAAGGGGCAAAGAATTGACACCAATTGTTTAATTGAGGGACAAGCTTAAAGTTGAGCTTAAAGTTTTCTTTACTGACCATAATTTTCACTTGTCTGACCACTTGCATTATGATGAGTTTCTCACATGACTGGCCTATCTGGGTGATGTTTTTTCTCACCTGAATGATCTGAATCTAGGATTACAGGGACTCTCCGCAACTATATTCAATGTGCAGGACAACATTGAGGCTATGATTATGAAGTTGGAGCTCTTCTCTGTCTACATTAACAAGGACAACACACAGGTCTTTTCATCATTGCATGTTTTTTGTGTGCAAATGAACTCAGGCTTTTGGACAATGTCAAATGTGATATAGTGAAGCACCTGAGTGAGCTGGCTGCGCAATTATGCAGGTATTTTCCCAAAATGGACGACACAAACAACTGGATTCGTTATCCCTTTTATGCCCTGCCTCCAGTACACCTACCGATATCTGAACCAGAGAGCCTCATCGAAATTGCCCCTGGTTCACTCCAGACCTGACTGCCCTCGACCAGCACAAAAACATCCTGTAGTGCAGACTGCACTAACATCGAACAGTCCCCGCGATATGCAACTGTTCAGGGAAGTCAGGAACCAATACACACAGTCAGTCAGGAAAGCTAAAGCCAACTTCTTCAGGCAGAAGTTTGCATCTTGTAGCTCCAACTCCAAAAAGTTCTGGGACACTGTGAAGTCCATGGAGAACAAGAGCACCTCCTCCCAGCTGCCCACTGCACTGAGGCTAGGTAACACGGTCACCACCGATAAATCCATGATTATCGAAAACTTCAACAAGCATTTCTCAACGGCTGGCCATGCCTTCCGCCTGGCTACTCCAACCTCGTCCAACAGCCCCCCCCCCCGCAGCTACTCGCCCAAGCCTCTCCAGGTTCTCCTTTACCCAAATCCAGATAGCAGATGTTCTGAAAGAGCTGCAAAACCTGGACCCGTACAAATCAGCTGGGCTTGACAATCTGGACCCTCTATTCCTGAAACTATCCGCCGCCATTGTCGCAACCCCTATTACCAGCCTGTTCAACCTCTCTTTCATATCGTCTGAGATCCCCAAGGATTGGAAAGCTGCCGCAGTCATCCCCCTCTTCAAAGGGGGCGACACCCTGGACCCAAACTGTTACAGACCAATATCCATCCTGCCCTGCCTATCTAAGGTCTTCGAAAGCCAAGTCAACAAACAGATCACTGACCATCTTGAATCCCACCGTACCTTCTCCGCTGTGCAATCTGGTTTCCGAGCCGGTCACGGGTGTACCTCAGCCACGCTCAAGGTACTAAACGATATCATAACCGCCATCGATAAAAGACAGTACTGTGCAGCCGTCTTCATAGACCTTGCCAAGGCTTTCGACTCTGTCAATCACCGTATTCTTATCGGCAGACTCAGTAGCCTCGGTTTTTCGGATGACTGCCTTGCCTGGTTCACCAATTACTTTGCAGACAGAGTTCAGTGTGTCAAATCGGAGGGCATGCTGTCCGGTCCTCTGGCAGTCTCTATGGGGGTGCCACAGGGTTCAATTCTCGGGCCGACTCTTTTCTCTGTATATATCAATGATGTTTCTCATGCTGCGGGCGATTCCCTGATCCACCTCTACGCAGACGACACCATTCTATATACTTCCGGCCCGTCCTTGGACACTGTGCTATCTAACCTCCAAACGAGCTTCAATGCCATACAGCACTCCTTCCGTGGCCTCCAACTGCTCTTAAACGCTAGTAAAACCAAATGCATGCTTTTCAACCGTTCGCTGCCTGCACCCGCACGCCTGACCAGCATCACCACCCTGGATGGTTCCGACCTTGAATATGTGGACATCTATAAGTACCTAGGTGTCTGGCTAGACTCTAAACTCTCCTTCCAGACCCATATCAAACATCTCCAATCGAAAATCAAATCAAGAGTCGGCTTTCTATTCCGCAACAAAGCCTCCTTCACTCACGCCGCCAAACTTACCCTAATAAAACTGACTATCCTACCGATCCTCGACTTCGGCGATGTCATCTACAAAATTGCTTCCAACACTCTACTCAGCAAACTGGATGCAGTTTATCACAGTGCCATCCGTTTTGTCACTAAAGCACCTTATACCACCCACCACTGCGACTTGTATGCTCTAGTCGGCTGGCCCTCGCTACATATTCGTCGCCAGACCCACTGGCTCCAGGTCATCTACAAGTCCATGCTAGGTAAAGCTCCGCCTTATCTCAGTTCACTGGTTACGATGGCAACACCCATCCGTAGCACGCGCTCCAGCAGGTGTATCTCACTGATCATCCCTAAAGCCAACACCTCATTTGGCCGCCTTTCGTTCCAGTTCTCTGCTGCCTGTGATTGGAACGAATTGCAAAAATCGCTGAAGTTGGAGACTTTTATCTCCCTCACCAACTTCAAACATCTGCTATCTGAGCAGCTAACCGATCGCTGCAGCTGTACATAGTCTATTGGTAAATAGCCCACCCATTTTCACCTACCTCATCCCCATACTGTTTTTATTTATTTATTTTTCTGCTCTTTTGCACACCAATATCTCTATCTCTACCTTTACATAACCATCTGATAATTTATCACTCCAGTGTTAATCTGCATAATTGTAATTATTTGCCTACCTTCTCATGCCTTTTGCACACAATGTATATATAGACTCCCCTTTTTTCTACTGTGTTATTGACTTGTTAATTGTTTACTCCATGTGTAACTCTGTGTTGTCTGTTCACACTGCTATGCCTTATCTTGGCCAGGTCGCAGTTGCAAATGAGAACTTGTTCTCAACTAGCCTACCTGGTTAAATAAAGGTGACACACACACACACACACATACAAAGCACCCATGAATGGTGAGGTCTGTCATTCATGCATGGACTGTTGCTATATAGTCACATAGTTGCTCCTTGGTATTTCAATGCCAGAAAGGTGATAGCATCAACCAAATATGACTGCAACAACAAGGTTTTAAGCACATGGTGCTCATTTATGTATTTTCTATTTGTCGAAGCCTTATAAATTAACTAAATACAACAGTCAAATACAGTAGTTGTTTTCAATAATAAAAACCCATGGAAACCCATTTACAGTGATATTAGGAAGTCCATCCGATGAAATTTCAAAATTGTGTAACAGCCATGGTGCTACAACCTAAAAGGGTTATTCGGCTTTCCCCATCGGAGAACCCTTTGAAGAACACTTTGTGGTTCCATGTTGAACCCTTTCTGTATACATCTGACCCTTCTTTGGACAATGTGTTAACTAGCCTCTACATGAGCTTCAATGCCATAAAACAATCCTTCCGTGGCCTCCAACTGCTCTTAAACGCTAGTAAAACCAAATGCATGCTTTTCAACAGTTCGCTGCCCGCACCCACCCAGCCGACTAGCATCACTACTCTGGACGGTTCTGACTTAGAATATGTGGACAACTACAAATACCTAGGTGTCTTGCTAGACTGTAAACTCTCCTTCCGGACTCATATTAAACATCTCCAATCCAAAATTAAATCTAGAATAGGCTTCCCATTTCGCAACAAAGCCTCCTTCACTCACGCCGCCAAACATACCCTCGTAAAACTGACTATCCTACCGATCCTCGACTTCGGCGATGTAATTTACAAAATAGCATCCAATACTCTAAAATGGATACAGTCAATCACAGTGCCATCCGTTTTGTCACCAAAGCCCCTTATACCACCCACCACTGCAACCGGTATGCTCTAATTGGTTGGCCCTCGCTACATATTCGTCGGCAGACCCACTGGCTCCAGGCCATCTATAAGTCTATGCTAGGTAAAGCTCCGCCTTATCTCAGCTCACTGGTCATGATAACAACACCCACCCGTAGCACGAACTCCAGCAGGTATATCTCACTGGTCATCCCCAAAGCCAACACCTCCTTTGACCGCCTTTCCTTACAGTTCTCTGCTGCCAATGACTGGAACAAATTGCAAAAATTGCTGAAGCTGGAGACTTACAGTGCCTTGCGAAAGTATTCGGCCCCCTTGAACTTTGCGACCTTTTGCCACATTTCAGGCTTCAAACATAAAGATATAAAACTGTATTTTTTTGTGAAGAATCAACACCAAGTGGGACACAATCATGAAGTGGAACGACATTTATTGGATATTTCAAACTTTTTTAACAAATCAAAAACTGAAAAATTGGGCGTGCAAAATTATTCAGCCCCCTTAAGTTAATACTTTGTATTTGTAGCCACCTTTTGCTGCGATTACAGCTGTAAGTCGCTTGGGGTATATCTCTATCAGTTTTGCACATCGGGAGACTGACATTTTTTCCCATTCCTCCTTGCAAAACAGCTCGAGCTCAGTGAGGTTGGATGGAGAGCATTTGTGAACAGCAGTTTTCAGTTCTTTCCACAGATTCTCGATTGGATTCAGGTCTGGACTTTGACTTGGCCATTCTAACACCTGGATATGTTTATTTTTGAACCATTCCATTGTAGATTTTGCTTTATGTTTTGGATCATTGTCTTGTTGGAAGACAAATCTCCGTCCCAGTCTCAGGTCTTTTGCAGACTCCATCAGCTTTTCTTCCAGAATGGTCCTGTATTTGGCTCCATCCATCTTCCCATCAATTTTAACCATCTTCCCTGTCCCTGCTGAAGAAAAGCAGGCCCAAACCATGATGCTGCCACCACCATGTTTGACAGTGGGGATGGTGTGTTCAGCTGTGTTGCTTTTACGCCAAACATAACGTTTTGCATTGTTGCCAAAAAGTTCAATTTTGGTTCCATCTGACCAGAGCACCTTCTTCCACATGTTTGGTGTGTCTCCCAGGTGGCTTGTGGCAAACTTTAAACAACACTTTTTATGGATATCTTTAAGAAATGGCTTTCTTCTTGCCACTCTTCCATAAAGGCCAGATTTGTGCATTATACGACTGATTGTTGTCCTATGGACAGACTCTCCCACCTCAGCTGTAGATCTCTGCAGTTCATCCAGAGTGATCATGGGCCTCTTGGCTGCATCTCTGATCAGTCTTCTCCTTGTATGAGCTGAAAGTTTAGAGGGACGGCCAGGTCTTGGTAGATTTGCAGTGGTCTGATACTCCTTCCATTTCAATATTATCGCTTGCACAGTGCTCCTTGGGATGTTTAAAGCTTGGGAAATCTTTTTGTATCCAAATCCGGCTTTAATTCTTCTTCACAACAGTATCTCGGACCTGCCTGGTGTGTTCCTTGTTCTTCATGATGCTCTCTGCGCTTTTAACGGACCTCTGAGACTATCACAGTGCAGGTGCATTTATACGGAGACTTGATTACACACAGGTGGATTGTATTTATCATCATTAGTCATTTAGGTCAACATTGGATCATTCAGAGATCCTCACTGAACTTCTGGAGAGAGTTTGCTGCACTGAAAGTAAAGGGGCTGAATAATTTTGCACGCCCAATTTTTCAGTTTTTGATTTGTTAAAGTTTGAAATATCCAATAAATGTCCACTTCATGATTGTGTCCCACTTGTTGTTGATTCTTCACAAAAAAATACTGTTTTATATCTTTATGTTTGAAGCCTGAAATGTGGCAAAAGATCGCAATGTTCAAGTGGGCCGAATACTTTCGCAAGGCACTGTATTTTTCCCTTACTAACTTTAAACATCAGCTATCTGAGCAGCTAACCGATCGCTGCAGCTGTACATAGCCCATCTGTAAATATCCCACTCAACCTAACTACCTCATCCCCATATTGTTTTTATTTACTTTTCTGCTCTTTTGCACACCAGTATTTGTACTTGCACATCACCACCTGCTCATCTATCACTCCAGTGTTAATTTGCTAAATTGTAATTAATTTGCTACTATGGCCTATGTATTACCTTACCTCCTCACGCCATTTGCACACACTCTATATAGACCTTATTTTTTTCTATTGTGTTATTGACTGTACGCTTGTGTATTCCATGTGTAATTCTGTGTTGTTTGTGTCACACTGCTTTGCTTTATCTTGGCCAGGTCGCAATTGTAAATGAGAACTTGTTCTCAACTAGCTCTGTTCCATCTGTTTCAGGTAGAACCATTTTGGCTTCTATCTAAAACCCTTTCCACATAGGGTTTTACATGGAACCCAAAAGAGTACCTAGAACCAAAAAGGGTTCTCCTATGGGGACAGCCAAAGAACCCCTTTGGAACCCGTTTTCTAAGAGTGTACAGTAATTATGGGACCACAGCAGAGAAGTTGAATATCAACAAAGACAAATCCCTGAAACTTTGAAGCATCTTGTCACGCCCTGACCATAGAGAGCTTTTTATTCTCTATGTTGGTTAGGTCGGTGTGTGACTAGGGTGGGTCATCTAGGTAATTGTATTTCTATGTTGGCCTGGTATGGTTCCCAATCAGAGGCAGCTGTTTATTGTTGTCTCTGATTGGGGATCATATTTAGGCAGCCATTTCCCCTTTGTGCTTTGTGGGATCTTGACTATGTATAGTGGCCTGTGAGCACTATTGTAGCTTTACGTTTCGTTTTGCGATTTATTGTTTTCTTTGAGTTTCACTTCAAAATAAAGAGGATGGAACCATACCACGCTGCATCTTGGTCCACTCATTATAACGATCGTGACACATCTACAGAAAGGAGGATTTGAGCCAAACAACAAGAGCACCTTGCATGTCCAAACCAGCAGCACTCGCTGCAGCATGAAGCAAAGCCAGTTATACAACAGCCTTAGAGTTATGTACTGAGGCCAGAATACAGCAAAGGTGAAGAACAGCCATACAGAACAAGTCTGTGCTGTGGAAATCATTTTATGGCCCTGGATGTAACATAAAATAAATGGTTCTTAGAATGTGGCCAAAGAACCAAAATATGATTTAGGTTATAGAACCACAAACCTCCTTTATTTTAAACAGCATAGCCAGGTATAGAATAGGTATAGAATAGCCAGCTATACAGAGTAGGCCTACAGGATTGGTGTAGAATAGCCATACAATTCTATGGGACCAGGAAGGAAGAGCCAGCCAGCCAGCTCTGCTCTAGCATGGTAATTGTAATCTCTCTTTACATTGGCACAGGGACAAGATAACACATCACTCTCTGTGATGCAGAGCCCAATGGAAGGTATCATGAACGAGGCCATAAAGTGAACTGCTGAACCCCTTTCCTGTGACGAGGGAGGTGAGCCTTTGTGGATATTGAAACAGGGATTCAAGGTGTCCATTCAATCATCTTGGTGGAAAACAATATTGGTATAAAATTAGATGGTTATTATACATGAATAAAACATTTGTGACTTGCTTCAGCTCATTAGAAGTATGTTTGTGGCATCTAGCTTGAACGGTTCAAGAGTTACTGTTTGTGGGTTATTTCATGCTAAATTTTACAAATGTATATAGTTACTTTTCATCGCTCTAAACTCCAACAAACAGCTGTAACTTTTGATTGGAAGAAGATAATTATCTTCTGATTCCAGATTTGAACAGTAGAAACGTAGACCGAGATGTCATACCCTCTATGTTTATATCTAAAGTGCTGCAAAAGTTGTCAAAATTTCAGTTGTTTGGAAAAGGTTGGGAAAAATGTGTTGAAGTGGTTAAAAGACCTGCATCATTTGGATCAGAGGAAGAGTTCATACACTAAGTTTTTGTCTAAGTTGTTGGGAAAATGGTCAAAGTAGCTGATTTGTGTCAAAGTTACATTGTTCACAGTGAATAGAATAGAATGTTGGGAGTGATGAAGTAACAATAGGACATTTAGAATGCTGAAGCAATCCCATGAAAGTAGATGGAGGACAAAAAGAAGGTCAAAAAGCTTAATAATTTAAAAAGTTTAAAATATATAAAACACTTGTATGTAAGAAATTTAATCCAGGCCTGTCTACACATTTTAACGTTTGAACAGCATTTCTAGCTTAAACGGTGTAAGAGCAGTATGTCAAATATTTAAAGTGGAACTGACAGCATTTTAGCAACATTAAATCTTATTCAAATCTGTTCATGTACACCCCCAGGAAGAACATGACACTTAAAAAATAAAAAATTGACATGCAAGCACTTAGATATGGTCATTTTCAAATGTTTATAAATTCTTACGTATATTAAGGCAATTGTGAATATTTTGTAGCAATATAGAGTGAAAAAGCTGCCGAGCGATAGGACAATTAATAGACACTGCAGGAAATAAAACGTCAAAAAAGAGTTTGTCTTGTCCGCGAACAGAGTCTACGCAGAACGTTGCACCATAGCCAACTAGAGCTCCAGTAGGCCTTTATGCAAACCAGCCATTTTCCACACAAGCCTGCCATCATTCACTTTGAACAGGACTGTATCTTTACAGGCAATCACAATTCAGATCATTTGAATGTGTTCGCCAAAAGCCACAAAATACATCTAAATGGATTTCTGCAAATCTGTCAATACCATGGGAGTCCTCTTACATTTGGGAAGTTTACAGTCCTGTTGATCAAACAACCACAAAAAGGTGGGCTCTCTCTCCCTCAGTTATGCACGTCGACAAGATCAAAAACTAATGCTATCCAGAGCAAGATGAGCTAAAATCTAACAAATTAATATTATATAAACTCTCTGAAACTTTTTTCAGCTAGTTGGCCGTCAAAATTACACTGATATACGACGGGGTATTGTAACCTACTCGTCCTTCTGCAGCTTGCCTGCAACCAAGCTAACTGGCTAAAGACAGCTAGCTTACTAGCTAGCTACTTCCAGACAAAAATGAGAGACCATTTTACTTACCCTAGCAGAGCTGGTTAGCTAGACTGTTTACATGATATCTAAAGTGTTTGTGACTATTACTTTTTTGCCTACGTTTACTGACACCAGTCATAATCAGCCGGTGTTGCGCGTTCTTAAATGTATCAGTTATTTGATGCTCAGGAACACTCAGACAAGAGTGCTGTAAAATCGGAGTAGTTAGCCAGAGTGAATTTGCCAACACAAGAGATGCTAACTGGATAACAGCCGTTCAAGTTTTCCTAGCTAAATAAATGACACCTGCATCTCTAGCTGTGTATAGCCACCGAAAAACGACATGACATCCTCCTAGCAGCTGGCTAGCTAGCAAACATTAGGATCTGTGTTTTTAGCTTGCTACATAAATATACTGAAGAAAAATAGAAACGCAACAGGCAACCATTTCAAATATTTGAAATTGGACTGAGATACAGTTCAAATAAGGAAATCAGTCATTTTAAATAAATTCATTAGGCCCTAATCTATGGATTTCATATGACTGGGCAAGGGCACAGCCATGGGTGGGCCTGGGAGGGCAAAGGGTAGCCAGGCCCAGCCAATCAGAATGAGTTTTCCCCACAAAAAGGCTTTATTTCAGACAGAAATAAAGCCACCTCCAACGTTGTTTTAGAGAATTTAGCATCCAAGCCGGATGTGGAGGTCCTGAGCTGGTGTGGTTACAGGTGGTTTGCGATTGTGAGGCCGGTTGGACGTACTGCCAAATTCTCTAAAACAACATTGGAGGTGGCTTATGGTAGAAAAATTGACATTCAATTATCTGGCAACAGCTCTGGTGGACATCCCTGCAGTCAGCATGTCAAGAAATACTCACTAACAGGGATGTCAACAAATTTGTGCACAAAATTTGAGAGAAATAAGCTTTTTGTGCATATGGAAAATTCATGGGATATTTTCTTTCAGCTCATGAAACATGGGACCAACACTTTCCATGTTGCGTTTTTATTTTTGTTCAGTATATATAAGCTATCCTATTAGCCACGTGATGACTGACTTGTGCCCTTGTTAGTTTGATTGTATTGACATTCCCAGCCTTAATTACAATCATCAGTTTTTGTTAAAATATTGCATCCCGAATGGAGGCAGCAAACAATGTACCAGGCCAGCTGTGATTTACAACCTGATAGCAATATTTTTTGGACTACCAAGAAATTTATTGGTGAATTATATGAATCATGCACTGAACTGCATCCATCTATTCTGCCAACATTTCCTTAGTGTGCGTCAAGGAATGTTGAGTCAAATAGAACCTATTTGTAAAACCACATAAAGTTGGTTTTGAGGTATAAACTGGATATTTGATATGTTTGACTGATATGACTTTGTTTGTTTCATATCTGCAAAGTAGTTCAAACACTGTCAGTTTCACTTTAAAGCAGGGACTATTGCTTTGCAAGCCCCACTAACAAGGTCTAACAGTTTTTAAAAATTATACATTTACAGACTGGATCTTTTAAATGATTTAAAATGATCCTAGTGATGAGGCAGTTTAGTTATCTATGTAACAGTCATTAATAAGCAGTCATCCAGATATGCCTTGTGTATATTATCACAGAAAGGTTGATCACATACTTGTTTTGGGGTCTACTATAGCCTAAATTAAGCTCATGTAGTAGTTCTAATACTGGCACACCTTCGTTCTATTGACAGACATTCTAGATGCACTGTCACCACTCCCATATTTGCAATGCAGGCAATGTGTTTATCTCCCAAACTAATCCATAAAGTTTTATACATACAATATCTATGAGAAGTGAAATGTATCCTAAACCAGTGGACACTGTTTGTTTAAGAATAATAATAGATAGCATTGTGTGTGTAGTAGTAGGCTAGCAGAGACTATCTCCAGAATCCACAGCGCAGAGTAGCACTTCAGCACCATGGATAGTGACGAGCTAAAATCAAGTCAATACTTTAGATTATTATAACAGGGAAGGAAAGTCACCTCACCATCCATTAAACTCTATCAGGGGACACCGGTGAACTAAAACGTAGCATATTGGGTATGGACACTTTTTTGGGGACCAGACGTCATACCGGTGTATTTACATGTGAAACACTCTCATTTCGATACAGCTATAACAAGAAGTGACTTCCATAGCAGGCTAGAGTGCCTTATGCTGCAGGTTAGAACAAATAACATAGCAGGTTAGGAGATTGAGATTAACACCCCGGCCATCCTACAATCTAAGCAAGATGCCCTTAATCTCACACAAATCATCAAGGACCTGTCACGGTTTTCTTCCTGGGAAGTAGAGGAGGACCAAAATGCAGCGCGATAGTTGTCCATGGTTTTTTAATTAGAAAACTGAACATGACCACATAACCAAAACAACAACGTGAAAACCCGAAAACAATCCCATGTGGCACAAACACAGGAAACAACCACCCACAAAACCCAACACAAAACAGGCTACCTAAATATGGTTCCCAATCAGAGACAATGACTAACACCTGCCTCTGATTGAGAACCATATCAGGCCAGGCATAGAAATAGACAAACTAGACACACAACATAGAATGCCCACTCAGATCACACCCTGACCAAACAAAACATAGAAACATACAAAGCAAACTATGGTCAGGGTGTGACAGGAACCTACCAGGTACAACCCTAAATCCGTAACCAAGGGCACTCTCTTAGATATCATCCTGACCAACCTGCCCTCTAAATACACCACTACTGTCTTCAACCAGGATCTCAGTGATCACTGCCTCTTTGCCTGAGTGGGTACTGGGTCCGCGGTCAAACAACCACCCAACATCACTGTCAAACGCTCCCTAAAATGCATCAGTGAGCAGGCCTTTCTAACCGACCTGGCCCGGTTATCCTGGAAGGATATTGACCTCATCCCGTCAGTAGAGGATGCCTAGTTTCTCATCAAAAATGATTTCCACTCCATCTTAAATAAGCATGCCCATTTCAAAAATGTAGAACTAAGAACAGATATAGCCCTCGGTTAACCCCAAACGTGACTGCCCTTGACCAGCACAAAAACATCCTGTGATGTTCTGCATTAGCATCGAATAGGCCCCGTGATATGCAACTTTTCAGGGAAGTAAGGAACCAATGTACTCAGTCAGTTAGGAAAGCTAAGGCTAGATTGTTCAAGCAGAAATTTGCTTCCTGTAGCACTAATTCCAAAAAGTTTTGGGACACTGTAAAGTCCATGGAGAATAAGAGCACCTCCTCCTAGCTGCCCACTCCACTGAGGCTAGGAAACACTGTCACCACCAATAAATCTACGATAATTTCAATAAGCATTTTTCCACGGCTGGCCATGCTTTCCACCTGGCTACCCCTACCCTGGCCAACATCTCAGTAACCCCTGCAGAACCCCCCCCCCCCCCTGCTTCTCCTTCACCCAAATCCAGATAGCTGATGTTCTGAAAGAACTGCAAAATCTGGATCCCTACAAATCAGCTGTGCTAGACAACCTGGACCCACTCTTTCTAAAATTATCGGCCAAAATTGTTGCAACACCTATTACTAGCCTATTCATCCGCTCTTTCGTATCATCTGAGATCCCCAATGAATGGAAAACTGCCGCGGTCATCCACCTCTTCAAAGGGGGCGACGCTCTAGACCCAAACTGTTATAGACCTATATCCATCCTGCCCTGTCTTTCTAAAATCTTCGAAAGACAAGATAATAAACAGATCACCCACCATTTCGAATCCCACCGTACCTTCTCAGCTATGCAATCTGGTTTCCGTGCTAGTTATGGATGCACCTCAGCCATGCTCAAGGTCCTAAACGATATCATAACCACCATCGATAAAATACAGTACTGTGCAGGTGTCTTCATCGACCTGGCCAAGACTTTCGACTCTGTCAATCACCGTATTCTTATTGGCAGACTCAATAGCCTTGGCTTCTCAAATGACTGCCTCGCCTGATTCACCAACTACTTCTCAGACTGAGTTCAGTATGTCAAATCTGAGGGCCTGTTGTCCGGACCTCTGGCAGTCTCTATGGTGGTGCCACAGGGTTCAATTCTCGGGCAGACTATTTTCTCTGTATATATCAATGATGTCGCTCTTGCTGTTGGTTATTCTCTGATCCACCTCTACGCAGACGACACCATTCTGTATACATCTGGCCCTTCTTTGGACACTGTGCTAACAAACCTCCAAACGAGCTTCGCCATAAGACACTCCTTCCGTGGCCTCCAAATGCTTTTAAATGCTAGTAAAACTAAGTGCATGCTCTTCAACCGATTGCTGCCCTCATCCTCCCACCCGACTAGCATCATTACTCTGGACTGTTCTGACTTAGAATATGCGGATAACTACAAATACCTAGGTGTCTGGTTAGACTGTAAATTCTCCTTCCAGACTCACATTAAGCATCTCCAATCGAAAATTAAATCTAGACTCGGCTTTCCAATTCGCAACAAAACCTCCTTCAGTCATGCCGCCAAACTTAACCTCGTAAAACTGACTATCCTACCGAACCTTGACATTGGCGATGTCATTTACAAAATTGCCCCAACACTCTACTCAGCACCATCCGTTTTGTCACCAAAGCCCCATATACTACCTACCACTGCGACCTGTATGCTCTCATTGGCTGGCCCTCACTACATATTCGTCGCCAACCCCACTAGCTCCAGGTCATCTATAAGTCTTTGCTAGGTAAAGCCCCGTATTATCTCAGTTCACTGCTCACTATAGCAACACCCACCTGTAGCATGCGCTCCTCCAGGTATATTGCACTGGTCATCACCAAAGCCAACACTTCCTTTGGCTGCTTTCCCTTCCAGTTCTCTGCTGCCAATGACTGGAACAAACTGCAAAATCTCTGAAGCTTGAGTCTTATATCTCCCTCTTTAACTTTAAGCATCAGCTATCTGAGCAGCTTCCCGATCACTGTACCTGTACACAGCCAATCTGTAAATAACACACCCAACTACCTCATACCCATATTATTACTTACCCTCTTGCTCTTTTGCACCCAAGTATCTCTACTTGCGCATCATCATCTGCACATCTATCACTCCAGTATTAATGCTAAATTGTAATTATTTTTATCCTCTAGGGCCTATTTATTGCCTACATCCCTACTCTTCTACATTTGCACACACTGTACATAGATTTTTCTATTTTTATTTTGTTTTGTATTATTGACTGTATGTTTGTGTATTTGTAACTCTTTGTTGTTGTTTTTGTCACACTGCTTTGCTTTATCTTGGCCAGGTCGCAGTTGTAAATGAAAACTTGTTCTCAACTGGCCTACCTGGTTAAATAAAGGTGAAAAAAAAAAACTGTAGTCTAGACAGCGTGTAGATTCATCCATATTCAAATGTCACTGCAATGTTTATACAACACACAATACAAATCTGGGGTGTTACTGAACAGATGAGGCAGGTTATGAATGCTTCCATTTGATGAGATTATGTTTGAGAATACTGTGTATAATTTTAATTTGTCAGGAGATGTGATCATTATTTAATTCTCCCAAACAAATATTCCACTGACTGACAGTCACCCAAATAATAATCTCATTCTGTCATTTCTGTCAATGCGCAATATTAGGTCGTGTCTATGCAGTCAACGAAATGTCAGAGAGACACTGGGCGTGAGGATGACACTTTAAATAATACAAATATGTAGTGCGCAATGCCTACACAAGCCCATTAACCACTTATCTCAAACTCTATCCAATTGAATTTAAAAAAACAAAGCAAGCAATTAAGTGTATCATAAGAGGAACTTGTTGTAATAGGTTAATATATCCCTAAAAACAAATATACATATTCCATCGCATTATTTCTGCGCAGTTCAACGTGGATTTATGTTTGATGGATGGGTATGGCACGCCAAAGCTTTGTGCATTTGAAATATCTGTCCATTATTCACGGTTTTGCAGGCGAGATCCCTTTAACTGTTTAAATGCCTGGTGTTTGAATTCATCCCTTCCCTTGTATTCTCTTTTTATTTTATGCGGACGACCAATGTTTAATTATTTATCTATTCTCTCTCCCTATTCTCTGTTGTCGTTTCTCGCTAGAATTTACCGCATATGTCTATTTTCCATCCCGAGGCCATCCTCACTTATCCCGACGGATCCTCGTCGTCGTTTCATCATTGTAGGATGGGCTATGTTTACATGTTCTCACCTTACTTTCATGGCTTATTATAGATCCGCATATGCAGCAATAAAAACTACTGTTATGTGGAATACAATTCGTATTTGTGTATTCAACTCGTGACATTCACCATCCTCTTTCCAAGGACATATCATGGACTCATGTATTTCTGTCTTCCATATTAGAATAATGATAATTGCCGCAATGGAAAATATGAATACAATCACAATTTGATAGGTAAAACAATCTATAATTGACTCAAGAACGAAGCAAGATTAGACAACACATTTGACGAGGCGTAACCTACGCGCACTGATGAGGTGCGGTGTCTCATGTGGTGTCTTGTGGACCCGGCTGTGTGGATGAATGGTAATAAAAAAAAGATCAGAAGGTGACTTTCCACTCCTTACCTAAAATCGCTATAGGGGTGAATGATCCAGTATCCCGCAGTTTTGACCCTTTCTTGCTCTTTCTCAACGGCTTTCTGACTGCCGAACATTCGCAGGGAGAACTTATTGACGCCAGGCTGCATCATCGCTCCAAATTGCCTCTGCATAAAGCCGTGTCGGTTCCCGGACCCGTCTAGATCGTCGAACCCGACCAAGGCTTCCTCCTGGTCACCCTTGAAGCCCACCGAGTTCGGGTGGTCCCCTGATTTCATGCTCTGGCTCCCCATATTCTTCTTCTGTATCGAGTCTTGACTCTGAAATATATTATTCCCATCTGCTTTTTCCACTTCTTTTTTGCTGGAAAACGAATTCGATTTTTCTTCCATGATTTTCAATAAAACGTACTGTCTCCTGGCTGGGAAGACAAGCTACGCGCAAAACTCAAAAGGACTCGCTGTAAACTCCCGTGTTTCATTTGATGTCATTCAACTGCTCGGCTCCACTGCCTCCTTTGGGAATGATGCAAACTGAGACAGACTTCTGTTGAACCTGACAGATCAGGTTTCCTGGATTACCGCCATCTACTGACTGAACCGATTTAGAGTTCAACTCTCTCTTGCTCGCGTAGCATTGCGGTTTAACGGGGACATTGTTGGCGCTTGACCACTTCATTTCCATAATGTGACTGATCATGGGCATTTCTAGGATTTGAAGACATTCAGGGCTTAACCCAAAGACAGTAGGGGGGTCCTGGGGGCATTTTCCTTCGGAAGGAATTTCAGCAGCTAAATGCATGAATTTGGTGCACTTTGATATAAACAGTGGGAGATTAGAATTTTTCAGTTAACTTGCACCTTCCCACCTGCCACAGCAGACACCACCAGTACTCAATTACAGTTGCTAGCATGGGTCTCTACTCTGGAACACATACAGTACCAGTCAAAAGTTTGGACACACCTTCTCATTCAAGGGGTTTTCTTTATTTTTACTAAGTTCTACAATGTAGAATAATAGAGAAGACATCAAATCTATGTAATAACACATATGGAATCATGTAGTAACCAAAAAAGTATTAAACAAAGACAAATATATTTTATATTTGAGATTCTTCAATGTAGCCACCGTTTGCATTTTCTTATCGGCAGACTCAATAGCCTTGGCTTCCTCACCTGATTCACCAACTACTTCTCAGAATGAGTTCAGTATGTCAAATCTGAGGGCCTGTTGTCCGGACCTCTGGCAGTCTCTATGGTGATGCCACAGGGTTCAATTCTCGGGCAGACTCTTTTCTCTGTATATATCAATGATTTCGATCTCTTGCTGTTGGTGATTCTCTGATCCACCTCTATGCAGACGACACCATTCGGTATACATCTGGCCCTTCTTTGGACACTGTGCTAACAAACCTCCAAACGAGCTTCGCCATACAACACTCCCTCAGTGGCCTCCAAATGCTTTTAAATGCTAATAAAACTAAGTGCATGCTCTTCAACCGATTGCTGCCCACATCCTCCCACCCGACTAGCATCATTACTCTGGACTGTTCTGACTTAGAATATGTGGACAACTACAAATACCTAGGTGTCTGGTTAGACTGTAAACTCTCCATCCAGACTCACATTAAGCATCTCCAATCCAAAATTAAATCTAGAATCGGCCTCCTTCAGTCATGCCGCCAAACTTAACCTCGTAAAATTGACTATCCTACCGATCCTTGACATCGGCGATGTCATTTACAAAATTGCCCCAACACTCTACTCAGCGCCATCCGTTTTGTCACCCCATATACTACCCACCACTGCGACCTGTAGGCTCTCATTGGCTGGCCCTCAATACATATTCGTCGCCAAACCCACTGGCTCCAGGTGATCTATAAGTCTTTGCTAGGTAAAGCTCAGTTAAGTTGCACCTTCCCACCTGCCACAGCAGACACCGCCAGTACTCAATTACAGTTGCTAGCATGGGTCTCTACTCTGGAACACATACAGTACCAGTCAAAAGTTTGGACACACCTTCTCATTCAAGGGGTTTTCTTTATTTTTACTAGGTTCTACAATGTAGAATAATAGAGAAGACATCAAAGCTATGTAATAACACATATGGAATAACGTAGTAACCAAAAAAGTGTTAAACAAATACAAATATACTTTATATTTGAGATTCTTCAATGTAGCCACCGTTCGCATTTTCTCAACAAGCTTCATGAGGTGGTCAGCAGGAATGCTTTTCGAACCGTCATGAAGGAGTTCCCACATATGCTGAGCACTTGTTGGCTGCTTTTCCTTCACTCTTTGGTCCAACTCATTCCAAATCCTCTAAATTGGGTGGAGGTCGGGTGATTGTGGAGGTCAAGTCATCTGATGCAGCACTCCATCACTGTCCTTCTTGGTCAAATAGCCCTTATCCTGTTGCGACGAGCAATCCCGTATCCGGGAGCGTAATTATAGCCTCAAGCTCATTACAATAACGCAACGTTAAATATTCATGATAATCGCAAATGAAATGAAATAAATATATTGGCTCTCAAGCTTAGCCTTTTGTTAACAACACTGTCATCTCAGATTTTCAAAATATGCTTTTCAACCATATCAAAACAAGCATTTGTGTAAGAGTATTGATAGCTAGCATAGCATTAAGCCTAGCATTCAGCACGCAACATTTTCACAAAAACAAGAAAAGCATTCAAAGAAAATCATTTACCTTTGAAGAACTTCGGATGTTTTCAATGAGGAGACTCTCAGTTAGATAGCAAATGTTCAGTTTTTCCAAAAATATTATTTATCTAGGAGAAATCGCTCCGTTTTGTTCATCACGTTTGGCTAAGAAAAAAAAAAAAGAAAATTCAGTCATTATAACGCCAAACTTTTTTCCAAATTAACTCCATAATATCGACAGAAACATGGCAAACGTTGTTTAGAATCAATCCTCAAGGTGTTTTTCACATATCCATTCGATGATATATCATTCGTGGAAGTTTGGTTTCTCCTCTGAACGACATGGAAAAACGCATGCAGCTGGAGATTGCGCACCAATTTCGACGGAGGACACCAGGCGGACACCTGGTAAACGTAGTCTCTTATGGTCAATTTTCCAATGATATGCCTACAAATACGTCACAATGCTGCAAACACCTTGGGGAAACGACAGAAAGTGTAGGCTCATTCGTTGCGCATTCATAGCCATATAAGGAGACATTGGAACACAGCGCCTCCAAAATCTGGGGCATTTCCTGTTTGAAATTTCATCTTGGTTTTGCCTGTAGCATCAGTTCTGTGGCACTCACAGATAATATCTTTGCAGATTTGGAAACGTCAGAGTGTTTTCTTTCCAAAGCTGTCAATTATATGCATAGTCAAGCATCTTTTCGTGACAAAATATCTTGTTTAAAACGGGAATGTTTTTCATCCAAAAATGAAATACTGCCCCCAGAGTTTCAAGAGGTTACACAGCCTGGAGGTGTGTTTTAGGTCATTGTCCTGTTGACAAACAAATGGTAGTCCCACTAAGCGCAAACCAGATGGGATGGCGTATAGCTGTAGAATGCTGTGGTAGCCATGCTGGTTAAGTGTGCCTTGAATTCTAAATAAATCAATGACAGTGTGACCAGTAAAGAACCACCACACCATCACATCCCCTAATCCATACTTCATGTTTGGAAGCACACATTTTTTAACATTTTACCTTTATTTAACTAGGCAAGTCAGTTAAGAACAATTTCTTATTTTCAATGACGGCCTAGGAACAGTGGGTTAACTGCCTGTTCAGGGGCAGAACGACACCTTGTCCACTCGGGGATTTGAACTTGCAACCTTCCGGTTACTAGTCCAACGCTCTAACCGCTAGGCTACCCTGCAGAGATCATCCATTTACCTACTCTGCGTCTCTCAAAGACACAGCGGTTGGAACCGGCTGGTCTAATGTCCATTGCTCATGTTTCTTGGCCCAAGAAAGTTTCTCTTATTATTTGTGTCCTTTAGTAGAGGTTTCTTTGCGGCAATTTGACAATGAAGGCCTGGTTCACACAGTCTCTGAACAGTTGATGTTAAGATGTGTGTCACACCCTGACCATAGTTTGCTTTGTATGTTTCTATGTTTTGGTTGGTCAGGGTGTGATCTGAGTGGGCATTCTATGTTGGATGTCTTGTTTGTCTATTTCTATGTCTGGCCTGATATGGTTCTCAATCAGAGGCAGGTGTTAGTCATTGTCTCTGATTGGGAACCATATTTAGGTAGCCTGGGTTTCACTGTTTGTTTGTGGGTGATTGTTCCTGTCTCTGTGTTTTGCACCAGATAGGGCTGTTTTTGGTTTTCCACGTTTATTGTTTTGTAGTGTTCGTGTTTATCTTTTTTTATTAAACATCAATCAATATAACCACGCTGCGTTTTGGTCCGCCTCTACTTCACCTAAAGAAAACCGTTACAATGTGTTTGTTACTTGAACTTTGTGAGGTGCAATCTGAGGTGCAGTTAATTACCAATTTCTGAGCCTGGTAATGCAAATGATCTTATCCATATCCAAGATGGTGTAGCAGTCAGGCATATTTGTCTTGTCGTGTCCCGTATCTTTTTTCTTTGCATTTTCTTTGCATATATTTAGTGTGTGTGTGTGTGTGTGTGTGTGTGTGTGTGTGTGTGTATATATATATATATACTTAAAATATTTTTTTATCCTCAACTCCAGCATTCTCTCCTGCAACCCGCCTCACCCAATGTGGTATGGATCAGCTATTTTCTTTCATTTAGAACCGGAACAAGATAGTAGTGAGCTAGTTACTGCAAGCGGTCATCAGCTAACCTTTAGCCCAGACAACTACTGCCAATCTGCACAGCAAGATTCAACCTAGCACATACTGAACTCTTTTCCCCACCGTAAACTCTGCACCTTTTCACCTGGATTATCGCAGCTAGCTCGCTGCTATCCGAGTGGCTACTCCTGGCTAACATCTCTGTACCAAAGCAAGCACCATTTAGCCTGAAGCTAGCCTATGCAAGGCCCATCTCCCAGCTAGCTGAAGAGGGCCATCAGCCACTCCTTGGGCTACAATACCTATTTTGCCAATTGGCCTGGACCCCTTTTACTGCCAATACGGAGCCCCACCGATCCTTCATGACTGGTCTGCCGACGTAACCGCCCGAGGGGGCTACGACGGACTCTTCCGTCATGACGTCCCATCTGCTAGTCTGCTATTCCCGGCCTGCTAGCTGTCTGAATCGCTGTGTCTCCAGTCGGCCTAGCTTCTCACTAGACCCCATGATGACTCAGCTATGCATGCCTCTCCCTAATGTCAATATGCCTTTTCCATTGCTGTTTTGGTTAGTGATTATTGTCTTATTTCACTGTAGAGCCTCCAGCCCTGCTCAATATGCCTTAGCTATCCCTTTTGTTCCACCTCCCACATATGCGGTGACCTCACTTGGTTTAAATGGTGTCTCTAGAGACAATACCTCTCTCATCGTCACTCAATGCCTAGATTTACTTCCACTGTAATCACATCCTACCATACCCTTGTCTGTACATTAAGCCTTGAATCCATTCTTCCGTGCCCAGAAACCTTCTCCTTTTACACTCTGTTCCGAACGTACTAGAAAACCAGTTCTTATAGCCTTTAGCCATACCCTTATCCTACTTCTCCTCTGTTCCTCTGGTGATGTAGAGGTTAATCCAGGCCCTGCAGTGCCTAGCTCCACTCCCATTCCCCAGACGCTCTCATTCGTTGACTTCTGTAACCGTAAAGCCTTGGTTTCATGCATGTTAACATTAGAAGCCTCCTCCCTAAGTTTGTTTTATTCACTGTTTTAGCACACTCTGCAATCCTGGATCTCCTAGCCGTGTCTGAATCCTGGCTAAGGAAGGCCACCAAAACCCCTGAAATTTCCATTCCTAACTATAAACAATTTCCGACAAGATAGATCTGCCAAAGGGGGTGGAGTTGTTCTGTCATACTATCCAGGTCTGTACCCCCAAAATTTGAGCTTCTACTTTTAAAAATCCACCTTTCCAGAAACAAGTCTCTCACCATTGCTGCATGCTATAGACCACCTTCTGGCTTCCTATATCGCACAATGCATCCTTCACTCATGCTGCCAAACATACCCTCGTAAAACCGACTATCCTACCGATCCTTGACTTTGCCGATGTCATTTACAAAATAGCCTCTAACACTCGACTCAGCAAATTGGATGCAGTCTATCACAGTGTCATCCGTTTTGTCACCAAAGCCCCATATACTACCCACCACTGCGACCTGTATGCTCTTGTTGGTTGGCCCTCCCTTCAAATTCATCACCAAACCCGCGGGGTCCAGGTCATCTTTAAGTCTTTGCTAGGTAAAACCCTGCCTTATCTCAGCTCACTGGTCACCATAGCAGCACCCACCCATAGCACGTGCTCCAGCAGGTATATTTCACTGGTCACCCCCAAAGTCAATTCCTCCTTTGGCCTCCTTTCCTTATAGTTCTCTGCTGCCAATGACTGGAACGAATTGCAAGAATGACTGCAGCTGGAGACTCATATCTCCCTCTATAACTTTATACACCAGCTGTCAGAGCAGGTCTCAGATCACTGCACCTGTACATAGCCCATCCGTAAATAGCCCATCCAATCTACCTCATCTCCATACTGTTATTTATTTATTTGCTCCTTTGCACCCCAGTATCTCTACTTGCACATTCATCTTCTGCACATCTATCACTGCAGTGTATAATTGCTAAATTGTAACTAATTTGCCGCTATGGCCTATTTATTGCCTTTACCTCCCTTATCTTACCTCATTTGCACATACTGTAGAGCATATATACTTTTCTATTTTGTTATTGACTGTATGTTTGTTTATTCCATGTGTAACTCTGTGTTGTTGTTTGTGTCGCACTGCTTTGCTTTATCTTGGCCAGGTCGCAGTTGTAAATGAAAACTTGTTCTCAACTGGCCAACCTGGTTATATAAAGGTGAAATGAAAACATTTAAAAAAAAGACTCTGCAGCAGAGGTAACTCTGGGTCTTCTTTTCCTATGGCGGTCCTCATGAGAGCCAGTTTCATCATAACGCTGGATGGTTTTCGCGACTGCACTTGAAGAAACTTTTAAAGTTCTTGAAATGTTCCAGATTGACTGATCTTAATGTCTTAAAGTAATGATGGACTGTCATTTCTCCGTGCTTTTTTTAGCTGTTCTTCTAAAAATATGGTATTGGTCTTTTACCAAATAGGGCTGGCTATCTTCTCTATACTACCTCTACCTTGCCACAACACAACTGATTGGCTCAAACACATTAAGATGAAAGAAATTCAACAAATTAACAAGATTTAACAAGGCACACTTGTTAATTGAAAAGCATTCCAGGTGACTACATCATGAAGCTGGTTGAGAGAATGCCAAGAGTCTGCAAAGCTGCCAACAAGGCAACGGGTGGCTACTTTGAAGAATCGAAAATCTAAAATATATTTTGATTTGTTCAACCCCTTTTTGGTTACTACATGATTCCATGTATGTATTTTCCTTAGTTTTGATGTCTTCACTATTATTCTACAATGTAGACAATGGTTAATATAAAGAAAAACCCCTGAATGAGTAGGTCTGTCCAAACTCTTTGTACTGTACACCAGGCCTAACTGTCTCCTTCTCATATAATGATCACAAGGGCTATGCTCATATTTAGATCAAAACAGAATGGTCCATAATGGTTGGTTGCTGTTGTTTACCCTGATGAAGACAACTTGTCTGTCGAAATGTTGGACATAAACATTTTTGCATCTGTGCTCCTAAAGTGTTCGGCTCTCCTTTATTTTTTTTAAGTGTTCCACTCCGCTGGCCAGCACCTCGCCTAAATAGGAATGCGTTTCTTTCGCCTCTAGATGGTTGTTGTTGTTTATCATGTAGACATATTTATAATTTCCACAACTCATCAATACCAACAGTGTGTGTCAGGGATGCATTGATAATAATAAAGTGTTAATAATAGGATAACATCTCTGTCATTAGTGTACACTGCTTCACGTGCAGGGAGTCAGAGTTGGCATCCCGAATGGTGCCCTATTTCCTACAGTGCACTACTTTTGTCCTGAGGCCCCTTGTCAAAAGTAGTGCAGTATATAGAGAATAGATTGCCAATTGGGACACAGAGAGTTCACCTTGTCAGTGACAGTGGTACCCCCCCACTCTCTGATTTGCGGCCCAAAATTGGCACCCTAGTCCCTATATAGTGTACTACTTTTGACCAGAACCCATATGGGCCCCGCAATTTAGGATGCACTCAGCTACACCCTTCACCCCCTCCGACTCTCCCATCCGAGTGGTGTTTGGGATGACACCTGCCTTCTCCTCTGCTGTCCCCAGCAGAACATGCACAGAGGTTAAGGCATAGATTCAATCAGATCAAGCATTAGCTATGCCGACACCCGCTTAGCTGATGCTATGCCAATGTTGGAGGTGTAACTACATTGTTTCAGAACGAGAAAGTGTAGTCTATATAGAAATAATGAAGCTGTCACGCCTGCTACCGCTCCCGCTCTCTGGCGCTCGAGGGTGCCAGGCTGCCCTTCATTACGCACACCTATCACCATCTTTATGCGCATCAGCGCTCAGTGGACTCACCTGGACTCCTTCACCTTGTTGATTGCCCCATCTATATCTGTCTGTTCCTCCGTGTGTTACCCATGTCAGCATTATTGTCGTTTACGTTTCCCCTTGTCCAGGTGCTGTCCGTGTTCTGTTTCATGTCCGTGTTTCATTAAATGTTCACTCCATGTACTTGCTTCTCGTCTCCAGCATCTGTCCTCACAGAACACCAATATGTGAAGCATCAGGGAGGTTTTGTTTTTTGTTTTTGTTGGTGAAGTCAGGTCCGGGTGCCATCGGCGATGGAACCGGGGATTGCCTCAGCTGGCTCGTTGGGCTTCCACGCCTTAGCTGGCTCGAGAGGTTTTCTTGCCTCGGTTGGCTCCTCAGGCACCCATCCAACGTCATGCCTCAGCCGACTGATCAGGCTCCCACGCCTCAGCCGGCTCATCAAGCTCCCACGCCTAAGCGGAATCGTCAGGCTTTCACACCTCTGCCGGCCTATTCAGCGTCCATGCCTCGGCTGGTCCGTCAGTTACGCCCAGGTGGGACGCCGGGTGGCGCCCCTAGAGGAGGGTTACTGTCACACCTGCTCTCCCTCTCTGGCGCTCGAGGGTGCCAGGCTGCCCTTCATTACGCACAACTGTCACCATCATTATGCCCTTCAGCACTCATTGAACTCACCTGGACTCCTTCACCTTGTTGATTGCCCCATCTATATCTGTCTGTTCCCCCGTTGGTTCCCCATGTCAGCATTATTGTCGTTTACGTTTCCCCTTTTCAGACGCTGACTGTATTCTGTTTCATGTCCATGTTTCATTAAATGTTCACTCCCTGTACTTGCTTCTCCTCTCCAGCGTCTGTCCCCACAGAAGCTCAAATTGAAAATCATTGAACAAAATAATGAGGATTTCTATCAGCCTAATCGAGGTGTAGATTACATCTCACATTCCAGTGTTCAAACTTGTAAACATGGTTGGATGGGATTTCTATTAAAGCTGGATTCCGCATGGAGTTGGCGACCATATGCCTCCCCATTTCTTGTGTAGTGTTTTCACTTTGAACAAAAACAAAGGGGTTTAGCCCTGAGACTCCTTGGGCTGGCCTTCTGTGTGTCTTTGCAAGAATCCCGCCTACTCAAATGACCCTGCTGCCCTGGAGCTGGAGAGAAAGTGAAAGTCACTTGCAACCTAGTATTACAGACACAAGAAAAACTAAAAGAGCATACAGATGAAGCCAACAAGCATAATTTTCTGTTGTTGGATCTGAATCAACTCGACCCCAAAAGAGAAGACTGCTCATGACCAATCCATAAACTGGATAAACATTGGAATTACACTGAACTAAAAATAAATGCAACATGCTACAATTTCAAATATTTTACTGAGTTACAGTTCATATAAGGAAATCTGTCAATTTAAATAAATTAATTTAGGTCCCAATCTATGAATTTCACGACTTGGAATACAGATCTGTTGGTCACAGTACCTTAAAAAATGGTAGGGTCATAGATCAGAAAACCAGGCAGTATCTGGTGTGATCACCATTTGCCTCCTGCAGCGCAACACATCTCCTTCGCATAGAGTTGATCAGGCTGTTGATTGTGGCCTGTGGAATGTTGTCACACTCCTCTTCAATGGCTGTGTGATTTTGCTGGATATTGGCTGGAACTGGAACAAGCTGTCGTTCATGTCGATCCAGAGCATCTCAAACATTCCTCAATGGGTGACATGTCTGTTGAGTATGCAGGCCATAGAATAACATACATTTTCAGCTTCCAGGAATTGTGTACAGATCCTTTTATCATGCTGAAACATGAGGTGATGGCGGTGGAAGAATGACATGACAATGCGCCTCAGTATCTCATCACGCTAACGCTCATTCCCAATGTAGATTTTAAAACAGTTACAGTTTAGTGGCTGTGATAGGCGATAACTGACGATGGATCAACAATATTGTAGTTACTCCACATTACTAACAAATGACAGAGGGAAAAGAAGAACAAATATTGCAAAACATGCATTCTGTTTGCAATAAGGCAGTAAAGTAACACTGCAAAAAAATAGCAAAGAAATACAATTTTTGTACTGAATACAAAGCGTTACGTTTGGGGTAAATCCAAAACAAGTCACCACTGAGTACTACTCCTCATATTTTCAAGCATGGGGGTGGCTGCATCTTGTTATGGGTAAGCTTGTCATCGCCAAGGACTAGGAAGTTTTTGGGGATAAAAATAAACAGAATAGTGCTAAGCACAGTCAAACTCCTAGAGGAAAACTTGGTTTCAATCTGCTTACCAACAGACAGTGGAAGACAAATTCTCCTTTCAACAGGATGATTACCCAAAACACAAGACCAAATATCCACTGAAGTTGCTTACCAATATGACATTGAATGTTCTTGAGTGGCCTAGTTCCAGTTTTGACTTAAATTGACTTGAAAATATTTGGCAAGACATGAAAATGGCTGACTAGCAATGATTAACAGCCAATTTATTGTATAATCCAGGTCTGCAAAGTTTGTATAGACTTACCCAGACAGACTCACAGCTGTAATTGCTGCCAAAGGGGATTCTAACATGTATTGACTCAGAGGGTTGATTACTTATCTAATCAAGACATAGTGATTTATTTTCCATTAATTTTTTAATATTTTTTTCCACTTTGGTATTACAGAGTATTTCGTTGACAAAAAAATGATAATTACATTCATTTTAATTTTAAACAAAATGTGGAAAAAGTCAAGGGGAGTGAATACTTTCTGAATACATTATTTATTTAACCAGGTAAATTGACTGAGAACACATCATTTACTGCACCGACCTGGGGAATAGTTACAGGGGAAAGAATGAACCAATTGGAAGTTGGATTAGGTGGCCATAATGGTATGGGAATTTATTTAGGACACCAGGGTTAACACCCCTACTCTTACAATAAGCACCTTGGGAGCTTTAATGACCAGAGAGAGTCAGGACACTCGTTTAACGTCCCTCCGGAAGACAACACCCTACATAGGGCAATGTCCTCAATCACTGTCCTGAGACATTGGGATATTTTGTTTAGATCAGAGGAAAGAATGCATCCTATTGGCCTTCCAACACCACCTCTAGTAGCTTCTGGTCTCCCATCCAGGGACCAATGAGGACCAACCCTGCTAAGCTTCAGAGGCAAGCGAGCAGTGGGATGCAGGGTGGTATGCAGAGTGGTATGCTGCTGGCCCAAAAGATAGTATGAATTTGAAACATGGAGTTCATAACATTCTTTGGCTAGAATATTTATATTTTTGGAGTCAGAGAGCATTTTTTCAAAGGGTAATGATTCCCCCATGTACCATATACCACCATATATACAGCAAAAATGTATTGTACACTGTACAGCAAAAATATACCATGTATAAACATATCCCAAACAACTGTCTGATGTGTCACCAGGAAGGGAATTAGCTCCGATAGTAGCTATCTGGGTGTGGTGGGGAATTCTTATGCAAGCTTCCCAGTGTTATCATAATTTAAACATCCCTTGATTTTCTCAGTTTTTATTTTCATTCCTGTCAGCTGGGGTTGTTTGATGTGCGCACGCATGCGCACAGAAACACACAGCAATTGTTTCCTCAATAGTGGATGCTTTTTAGCTAATGAGGAGAGAGAGAGAGGAGTGTTGCGTATAGCTGGGCAAACCCCAGTCTGGCCTTTTGTTTTAACACAAAGACCCCATTATTAGCCAAATAATGATCCTTTCGCACAGAAAAACTATCACATTTTAGATAGGCCCACTGGGCTAAAGATGGCCCAGCCCATCTGGTATTTGCCAGAATTACCCTATGACCAGTCCATCCCTGCTTTACCATTTAGATAGAACTGCAGCAAGCGGGTATCTGAAGCTTTGAAGTCAAATGTCATTTCAGGTTTTAAGAAGGCACATTCGTGCCAAGCTATGTAAATTGTCTGCTGCTGCCTTCCAGTGTCTGGCTGCTTGCAAGTGATTGTGGGCTAATTAAATAATGAGGATATATAAAGGCAGTACAATCTTCAATGGAGACTGATCTGTTCTGTAACAAACAGTGAACAGCCCATTAGATGTTTTCAAATGTTTAAGCATAACCGAGAATTTTAACGATAACATTTTGGGGATAGTGCCCTGGCTTGGTTGTTTCTCAGTGAAAATAATTAAATAAAGAATTATGATAGGAATAGGTATTGATACAGTATAGAATATAGGCCGACAGAATGGTTCCCCAAATATTCAGCTTCCTGTGAGGTAAGAATGTCTTCCTTCTTCTCTCCCCTGTGCTTCTCACCAGTCCATAGGGATTACAGTATCTCTTCAGTTACATTCAGAGTGCTATGTTTTACAGTCAATACTTAATCTAGACCTGAAACATTACATTACTCACAATGCCAGCTATCGTCCATGCCACAAATAGACCTCAGCTACAAAATGGCCCCCGTTTTCTCATTCTGCAAGTCATTCAAAATACGGCTAGTTGCTTTAGCATCTATTCAGGTAGAGGAGCCAATCTGTTCCATATCCCACAACATAGGAGGTCTCAAGTATGGAGACCAGTGATTATGGCTGAGAATCCAGATTCCATAACGTTGCCTGGTTCCAGACCGATGATTGATGGCTGTGATTCTAGATTCTATGCAACATTCTAGGGCTATCCCTGGTTCCAGACCAGTGATTGAACAATCCCTGGTTGGTTCCATGCCTGCCATTGTCTAAGTTCCACGCTGGCCCTGGGATAGAAGGTATCTAGGCTAGCGACTAAAGTCACCAATCCAGTTACAATATTACCAACCTCCCTGCTTCCTTCATCCCCAATCTTGTTGTAATTAAGGTGTTTTGTCATCACAAGCCAAGCACAGGTGGTCTGGTCTGAAACGAAGGCACGGGATTTATTGTATGTTCATATTCCAGCAATTACTGTAGCTGGATTGTTTTTACATCTGTGGGAAGGAAAATAATAGTTTTTCAATTATATAAAAAAATGAAACACAAGCTCATCATGACTGGACACTTTAATAAATAAAATAACTCACTTAAATAACTAATAATGTTTACATATTTTGCATTACTCATCTCAATATGTATATAATGTATTCTATTCAATTCTAATGTATCTTAGTCTATGCCGCTCTGATATTACTCGTCCATATATTTATACATTCTTAATTCCATTCCTTTACTTAGATTTGTGTGTATTGGGTATATGTTGTGAAATTGTTAAATATTACTTGTTAGATATTACTGCACTGTCGGAGCGAGAAACACAAGCATTTTGCTACACCTGCAATAACATCTGATAATAACGTGTATGTGACCAATAACATTTTATTTTTGACAAGCTTAGGACCAGCTAGGCTTTGGGAAGATGGTGAGGATCATGATTGATTGGCAGGAGGTTTCAGGTCAGGTTGAGAACTCCAGTATCTAAGTGCCAGGTTGGCATTAACCCTGCAGGATCTAAGTGTGCCTCTGAAATGGCACCCTATTCCCTTTTGATCAGGGCCACTTGGCAGCCCTGCCAGACAGCTAGACCAGGGGCAGGGCCAGATGTGGGCTTGATACACCATTGACAGCCTTGCGCTGTCTAATTTGAGTTTTGGCTAGCATGCTAGGCGTAGTAATCTCTGCGGATCGGCAATTATTTTTAGTAATTGATTTCATGGCCTTGTCATTACAGGCAGGCATTGCTCCCTTGAAAGGTTGTGTACTTAAAGGAGGAGTATCCCAGACACTGCTGAACCAAGTGTTTGTCATTTTCCTCCTCCTCCTCCTCTTCTAGCCTCACTGCCAGTCTGTTTGTGATATCATGTCAACTCAATGTCACTCACATGCCAAACAAACTCCTCCACCTCTTCCTCCTCCTTCTCCTTCTCGTCCTCCTCCTCATTATCTTCTTTCTCCCCCACCTTTTCCTTTCCACCTTCTCCACCTCTTCCAACTACCTTCTTCTTCTTCTTCAATGACAGCTAGCCTAATCCATATCCATTGTTGTCACTTTTCCTAGTTATGGCACAATAGGGAATGGAGGAGCAGCAGCTTTCTGTCTTGGCCAAAGACTGATTGATAGCCTACAGAATATTTAAAAAACTGTTGGTACTGCTTTTGCAATGGTTTTCTCAGAGCAGTTGTCTCAGACCAGTTGTGAGTGATGCTTACAGTTTGACAATGTTTGAAATGAAAATCTAAATGTCCACCTTCACAGTAGATGGATCTCTTTAGAGTGAATGGCCAGTAGATTTTATGCTTAGAACATTTAAGCACTACTACTGTATGTACAGGACGAGAAGTTACAATCTTTTGTTCTATAGTTCCAATAAACTATAGGGGTAGAGGTATGTGTCTGTGTCACGTTCTGACCTTAGTTCCTTTGTGCTGTCTTTGTTTTAGTATGGTCAGGGCGTGAGTTGGGGTGGGAAGTCTATGTTCTTTTTTCTATGATTTGGGATTTCTGTGTTTGGCCTGGTATGGTTCTCAATCAGAGGCAGCTGTCAATCGTTGTCCCTGATTGAGAACCATACATAGGTAGCCTGTTTTCACCCTTGAGTTGTGGGTGATTATTTTCTGTTCTGTGTTTTGCTTCACTCGTCAGGACTGTTCGTTTTTGTTGTTTTTGTTCAAGTGTTCAGTATTCATATTAAATACAATATGGACACCTACCACGCTGCGCATTGGTTTGACATTTCTTACTCCCCATCAGAGGAGGACGAAGACAAGCGTTACAGTCTGTCTCGCTTGTGTGTGTTGTGTTCTTGCGTGCTTATTGTGTTGCAGACTGATCATCAGATATACAGTAAATAAATCCTGAACCTACACTCAGTGATGAGCTTTGTTCTGTCTGGTTAGAATGGACTTGAGCTCAAATCTGAGTAAATAGTCATTACTAATTCATATCCTCTTTTTTGTAGTTGTCTGAATCATTTTTAGCATGTGGGATGCTACATGCGATTTGAACATCTCTAACAAATGTTGTGACTTAACTTTCATTAATCTGATGACTGTTATTTATTTAATCCACTAACTATGTTTAATTGTTACCCAATTAAATTAATCATGTAACAATTGACTGAATAGGAATTTGGGGCACCACGTAAGACGTTGTTTAACCTCTTGAAACTAGAGGGCACTATTTTTATTTTTGGAAAAATAACGTTCCCAAAGTAAACCGCCTATTTCTCAGGACCAGATGCTAGAATATGCATATAATTGACAGCTTAGGATAGAAAAAACTCTAAACTTTCCAAAACTGTAAATATATTGTCTGTGAGTATAACATAACTGATATTGCATGCGAAAACCTGAGGAAAATCAAACCAGGAAGTGGCTTCTATTTTGAAAGCTCCATGTTCCATAGCCTGCCTTCACTCCATTTAAAGGGATATCAACCAGTTTTCTTTTCCTATGGCTTCCTCAAGGTGTCAACAGTCTTTAGACATAGTTTCAGGCTTTTATTTCTAAAAATGAGCGAGAAATATAACATCGCGTCAGTGGATAGCTGGGTGTTCGCAGAGTTTTGCTTGCGCAACAGAGTGGGCAGCCATTGTCTCTCCCTCTCCTATTGAAAAAGCGACGGTCCCGGTTGATATATTATCGATTATATATTTTAAAAACAACGTGAGGATTGATTATAGAAAACATTTGACATGTTTCTGTGGACATTACGGATACTATTTGGAATTTTTGTGACCGCTCGAGCCTGTGGATTTCTGAACATAATGCACCAAACAAATGGAGGTCTTTTGGATATAAAAATAATCTTTATGGAAGAAAAGGAACATCTATTGTGTAACTGGGAGTCTCGTGAGTGCAAACATCCGAAGATCATCAAAGGTAAGCGATTTAACCAGTTGCGATGAGCAAACCCGGATCCGGGATCCTATTTATAGCCTCAAGCTCATTACCATAACGCAACGTTAATTATTCATGAAAATCGCAAATGAAATAAAATAAATATACTAGCTCTCAAGCTTAGCCTTTTGTTAACAACACTGTCATCTCAGATTTTCAAAATATGCTTTTGAACCATAGCTAAATAAGCATTTGTGTAAGGGTATTGATAGCTAGCATAGCATTAAGCCTGTCATTCAGCATGCAACATTTTCACAAAAACAAGAAAAGCATTCAAATAAAATCATTTACCTTTGAAGAACTTCAGATGTTTTCAATGAGGAGACTCTCAGTTAGATAGCAAATTTTCAGTTTTTCCAAAAAGATGATTTGTGTAGGACAAATCGCTCTGTTTTGTTCGTCACGTTTGGCTACGAAAAAAACCTGTATCCAGGAGTGTAATTATCCCCGCAAGCTCATTAGCATAACGCAACGTTAGCTATTCATGAAAATCGCAAATGAAATGAAATAAATATATTAGCTCTCAAGCTTAGCCTTTTGTTAACAACACTGTCATCTCAGATTTTCAAAATATGCTTTTGAACCATAGCTAAACAATCATTTGTGTAAGGGTATTGATAGCTAGTATACCATTAAGCCTGTCATTCAGCATGCAACATTTTCACAAAAACAAGAAAAGCATTCAAATAAAATAATTTACCTTTGAAGAACTTTAGATGTTTCCAATGAGGAGACTCTCAGTTAGATAGCAAATGTTCAGTTTTTCCAAAAATATTATTTGTGTAGGAGAAATCGGTCCATTTTGTTCTTCACGTTTGGCTGAGAAAAAACCCTGAAAATTCAGTAATAACAACGCAAACTTTTTTCCAAATTAACTCCATAATATCGACAGAAACATGGCAAACGTTGTTTAGAATCAATCCTCAAGGTGTTTTTCAAATATCTATTCGATGATAAGTCACTCCTGGCAGTTTGGTTTCTCCTCTCTTCAAAATGGAAAAAATGTGCGCACCTGGAGATTGCGTAATAGTTTCGACGGAGGACACCCAGCGGACACCTGGTAAATGTAGTCTCTTATGGTCAATTTTCCAATGATATGCCTACAAATACGTCACAATGCTGCAAACACCTTGGGGAAACAACAGAAAGTGTAGGCTCTCTCCTTGAGCATTCACAGCCATATAGGAGACATTGGTACACAGCGCCTCAAAAATCTGGCTCAGTTCCTGTATGAAATTTCATCTTGGTTTCGCCTGTAGCATTAGTTCTGTGGCACTCACAGACAATATCTTTGCACTTTTGGAAACGTCAGGGTGTTTTCTTTCCAAAGCTGTCAATTATATGCATAGTCGAGCATCTTTTCGTGACAAAATATCTTGTTTAAAACGGGAACGTTTTTCATCCAAAAATGAAATACTACCCCCAGAGTTTCATGAGGTTAATCTATTGCTTTTCTGACTTTCGTGACCAATCTACTTGGCTGCTAGGTGTTTGTAATATTTTGTCTACGGAGAGAGATGGTCTTACATAAACGCTTGTTATGCTTTCACCGAAAAGCTGTATTGAAATCTGACACGCAAGGTGGATTAAAAACAAGCTAAACTGTGTTTTGCTATATTGCACTTGCGATTTCATGAAAATTTAATATTTTTAGTAATCTAATTTGACTTTGGCCAGCGGCCAAAAGCCAGGGAAAATGCAGAGCGCCAAATTCAAATAAATTACTATAAAATCAAATTTTCATTAAATCACACATGCAAGATAGCAAATTAAAGCTACACTTGGTGTGATTCCAGACAACATGTCAGCTTTCAAAAAGGCTTTTCGTCGAAAGCAAACGATGCTATTATCTGAGGATAACACCTCCGTAAACAAAGACAGAAAGCATATTTCAACCCTGCAGGCGCGACACAAAACGCAGAAATAAAAATATAATTCATGCCTTTGACGAGCTTCTTTTTTTGACACTCCAATATGTCCCATAAACATCACAAATGGTCCTTTTTGTTCCATTATTTCCGTCGATATATATCCAAAGTGTCAATTTATTTGGCGCGTTTGATCCAGAAAAACCAAGAGTTTTTGAGTAACGTTACTTGAGTAACGTGACTACAAAAAATCTCAAAAGTTACCTGTAAACTTTGCCTAAACATTTCAAACTACTTTTGTAATACAACCTTAGGTATTTTTTAAATGTAAATAATCAATAACAATGAAGACGGGATGATCTGTGTTCAATACAGGAGTAAAACAAATGTAGCATGCTTTCTGGTCTCGCGCCTCTATCTAACAGTACACTTCAAGTGACCCTCTTTCAAGTTGGCCGTACTTCTTCATTACACAAAGGAAAAACCTCAACCAATTTCTAAAGACTGTTAACATCCAGTGGAAGCGACAGGAACTGCAAGAAGGTCTCTTAGAAATCTGGATTCCCAATGAAAACCCATTGAAAAGAGAGTGACCTCAAATAAAGAAAATCTGAATGGTTTGTTCTGTTATACTCACAGACATGATTCAAACAGTTTTATCATTATCATGGATTTATCGGTGGTGACAGTGTTTCTTAGCCTCAGTGCAGTGGTCAGTTGTGAAGAGGTGCTCTTCTTCACCATGGACTTTACAGTGTCCCAGAACTTTTTGGAGTTTGAGCTGAAGGATGCAAATTTATGTTTGAAAAAGGGGACTATTCAATGCTAGTGCAGTACACCACAGGATGTTTTTATGCTTGTTGAGGGCAGTCAGGTCGGGAGTGAACCAATCTGACTATATCTGTTCTTAGTTCCTCATTTTTGGAATGGGGCATGCTTATTTAAGATGGTGAGGAAATTACTTTTAACGAACAACCAGGCATCCTCTACTGACGGAATGAGGTCAATATCCTTCCAGGATACCCGGACCAGGTCGATTAGAAAGGCCTGTTTGCAGAAGTGATTTAGGGAGCGTTTGACAGTGATGAGGGGTGGTCATTTGACCGCGGACCCATTACGGATGCAGGCAATGAGCCAGTGATCGCTGAGATCCTTATTGAAAACAGCAGAGGTGTATTTGGAGGGTAAGTTGGTCAAGATAATATCTATGAAGGTGCCCATGTTTACGTTAGAGAGAGAGAGAAACAGAGATAGATCAGAGATAGATCATGAACAATGGCATTCAAACACGTAAATACATACATTTCTTACTCCCAATGGGCGGTGGTTAGTGTGCAAAGTAAATGGTTACTGTGAGCGTAGTTTCTAAATGTACGATAAGTGTTTCTTTCCCTTTGTCTCTCTCTCTTTCAGGTTAATTCAAGTTTAATTTCCTGAAAGCCTATACAGGTATGATTAATTATTAACATTGATTAATCAATGACATTTGCTTTTGCCAGCTCATTGAAGCCCAACTCCTACAGTACTGATCCAGTATTGACGGAAGTCGCGCCTTTGCAGGAATTCCGTGTGGTTTCAGCTTTCAGGGGTAAGTGACCCCTTGTGGTGAAGAATCGCCAGAAATGTTTAATAATGAAAAAAAAATCCACTGTGACGCCCAACGTCTTCTCACATTTGTAACAACTGGTTACACTTGAATAATATCCAACCAATCTCAACTGATTGGATATTTTTGTCTCATTAGATGGAACAAGGAAGTTAAATTGCCAGGTTGTTCATTTGGATAGAGAACAAATTAATTTGTTTCAACCCATGAGACATGTCAATCTTAACCTAAACACAGCAACACTTTCAGGTTAATTAAAGTTTAATTCCCAGATAGCCTATAAAGGTATAAAGGTATTAATCATTAGCATTGATTAATCAAGTCAATTTGCTTTTGCAAATTCATTGACGTTCAACCCCCACATTACTGATCCAGTATTGATTATTCATTCATGTCTATAAATAGATTAAATCGTTTTTGCAGCTTCCAGCGACTCAAAACCCAAACTTTTAATTTAAAAACAATTTCTATTTTTTCAGGGGGGGAGGTGGTCCCCATTCCCCCGCTAATTAGTGAACCCTCACCCATAGAAGACTTGATCACTGACCTCAGCAGAGATATAAAACCAAACTATGCCATAAGCAAGAAAACAGCAGAAATTGTGAGACGTCCTACAAAATAAACCACCAGGCACAGGCCTTGTAAAGGTTCTCTCCAGTTCAGCCCTGATGTATGGCCGCCAGCAGAGATTGACATCGTTCCAGTACAGCAGAAGCACAAGCAAGAAATGGTTGGCGTGAAGGGACAGGTGGAGAGAACCGGGAAACTAACGACAAAAGCAGAAAAGGGAAAAATACTGCTTGCCATGGAACTGCGTTTAAAAACGGAACAATTTAAAGTCATGATAAAAACTTATGATGACAAACGAGCACAAACTCATCTTCCACCGGAACAACACGTTTTAGCCAAATCTAAACACAATGAAGTCCACGCAAAACTAGATAAATCGGACGGGTTATCTACAAACGGGCACGCAACTTGATAACATGCAAGCAGTTTTGATGAACGTTATTCAAAACAGTAATGTTCTAGTCCAAATGCTGCAGACTAAAGATGATCAATTAATGAACACAATGACCAAGTTGGATGAAAAAACAGCGGAACTCAATGAAGTCGCTGATCAAGTTATTGATGAGAGAACCCGGGTGAGAAAGATGTAAAAATCTCCAAGCAATCAGAGGAAATCTCGTAACTCTCTCGCTCTGCAATCAAGACCTCTACCTGCAAACAATGACAGATAAGTATGAGGCCGAACGGAGCCAGTGTGACACTCATGTGTCTACAATAAGTACTCCAAATGCCAAAGTGGACTCTGCAATGTAGCAGAATATCACCCTTAGGTACCATGTGGAAGAATTCCAGAACAGTCACGTGGTACATTGTGACTGCCTAACCAAGCATCCAAGCTCGCACCTGGAGCTTGGTACACAAAGGAGTGAAGACAACAAAAGTTTTCGGATTTTGCCTCTCTTAGGTGTCCCTCAGTCTTCTCCTCTTGGACATTCGGCACAGAGTAGTATGGTGCCTCCTCGCCAACAAAGCCAAAGCCACTTGGCAAGGAACGCCTTGACAAAATCGTCAAAAACCTCTGCACATTTGACCCCGTTCCAGGGAAGCCAAGCAAGACGTTAACAGACATAGAAGACGCCTTGGATGGCTACCCGAACGCTTCCTATACTGACAGGCTTTACCTGTTGAATGCAATGTCGAATAGACACATGACAAGGTTCATCCGTCTACAAGAGCAACACGTGCAAAACGACTGTGCAAAACTTGCCACGGCTTTGAAAATAGAATTCAGTGGTTCATCAACTTGCAAACAGGACAGCTAACACTGTCAAACAAGCTTGGAATGAACACCCACAAGCAAACTATCATTGGCTTCATTCACCTCATTTTGGCCTACTCACTGAAACAGGAATGGAAGAGCTATTGCCATTCAAATAAATGTTTCTGTTGAACATGTATCCCCGATTCATTAACTACTTGGGCCCTACAGCCCATGTTGGTTTGCCAATTTCAGTACTCAGAGAGTTTCCGAGCACAGCTTTAGAGGCATCAAAAGTGAGCCGCGCTATTAGCCCTGACATCTCAGGTTTTAAAGATTGAACAGGAGAAGTCACTCCAGTTACAGGGTGCGTTAACAGAGATAGGAGCGTTGAGTGATGACGCACAACAAAAGGTATCTATCACGAAACCACGATACCAGTAACCACCGTGGTCAAAATAGCTGTAAAGTATGTCGTCAGCAAAATGACTACCACTACAATCAACCTGACCTCTACGTTCCTGCACCCCACCATCACGAAGTGTCAAGGCAAAATGGTAAAAAAGGTTCAATGGCGACCGAAACATAGACCAATACTCTCTAGAAGCTCTGCTAATACCAGTACAAAAGCGCCAACATTTTTTGAAAATGGCAAAAGGTAAGTCACCATTTACTAGGTGTGGATTTGCTGGACAACAGGTCCGCAAAAATGAACTCCATTAGCAAGCACGTAAACAATCAAATGACTTCCGCTCTCACTTGAGACCCTATGCAGGGCCCGCTCGATCAAGAAACAAGCCCACATGCTTTGACTATTGACTCGGATACAAATATTGCGAAGCACAAGGTTAACATCGCAATAGCCAATTCCACTCTTTTAAACATGAACACAATTGACACATCACGTCGATACCAACATTCACTCCACTTTGTGGGGAATATGACAACAAAACCCAACTCAAAGAGGCCATACCTGGAAACAGTCCTGGAGGACTGCTTAACCTGTGACTGCTTTGAACCCAATGTGTCGGAACGATGCGACACTGAACTTCGAGGTTCCACTCAGACTACCTCGCCTCTCACGATGCGACTCATGCTGAAACTACACTTCCAAGAAATATCGCTTGTTCACACTGTGTATGTTACCAGCCTCGAAACTGAACATCTGCTACTCGGAGCAGACTTGATGGATCGTTTGGTCCCACTGATGGATTAGAAACGCAACCAATTGTGGACACAGGTAACTATGCTGTCTCCACTGACCACACTGTCCTCTCCTAACACTGACTGTGACACAGTCACCCACAAGGAGTATCTGTCGACAGAACCCCTTGGGAAAAAATACATTTTGATACCTCTTGGTGCAGAATCGGACTCAAGCAGATATTAACATATCTCGTCACATTCAATCAGCAAACCTGATTGACTCTTATTTTCATGATTTTGAGCCAGCAGTCACTGTGAGTGAGCAACTTCCCTCCTTCTTGGAGTCATGCGATGCTGTCATTAGATTAACTTCTCTTGTCCTCCAGACACTTTCGCAAGCACTGCGACCATCTCAGGAATAAAAGCATCAACGTGCAGAGTGAACTCTGCATTCGATTATACACTTTCCACTTTGAAAGGGAATCTAACCCCTTTCTATGACATCTGATGACGTCAGTCTTGCCACTGACCCGATGACTCTGCCATATCGCAGAAAAACATCCTTGTCTCAGTTCGCAGGTGATGGAACAGTTGCCACATGCAACTGGTGACTGGCAGGCCAAGACAGTCTCTGAGCGTTTTGAGGCACAAACACCAGGAGATTTGGTTGAAAGATTACAGACAGTCTAGTAACAACGTGGCTGCTGACAATTCGTACTCGTAAATCTTGTTGTAAACTTCCCCACGAGAACATAGAGGAGCAGACAAGACCCTCGACGGGGTTAACCTAAGAATATATCTGATATATCACTGAGGTATACCACACTGGTCATAAAAGTGGACTTTCCACCTCCAAAAACAAAATGGTGACAATAATCATTCCGTTCTATGTGTAGTCTCAACTACAATGCAACTAGTAAAATGCTCTTATCATTTGTTCTGGTAGGATAACATTTCTGAATGAATTGGTAGGTAAGCTGGTTCCTTTGGGTACCAGTACCAATGCCAGCAACAGTCAGTCCAACCACAATCAGTAAGAAGGTTAGAGACCTATCAATTCAAATTGCCATTGATAACAGCAACAGAGGAGGTAGTAGTCACTCAGATTGCAACACGTGGAAGGGAGTCTCCAAAACACTCTTCTGATGGATAACACACATGCCGCTAACAAATGAACAATGACCACAACGACTGGTTCAGTGCTTATAGAGTACTTCCTTCACGAGGTTAGCCCCTCCGTGGATAACATAGCTATTAGATAGACTCCTTCATACCTATCGCCACTACAATGGTGTAAGACACATTGACTTGCAGTAAAACCACTAGAGGTCCCCTTGGCATATGACTTGAGGTCGGCACCAATTCTTACAGAGACACAGTTAATGACACTGAAATTATCTGATGAAGTCAGACTCATTCTGAACAGGTTGCAGCCTGCTATGATACTTTGGTTTTCTTTCCCTTGGCATGTGCAAGCATAAACGCACATGAACAATGGAACATTTAAAGAGGAATTATAATAGGATCACTTAAGGGTTCGAGCAAAATACCAGCCTTGGTAAAGTTACAAATTTACTCTGAAGCCCATTCACTCTACAGCTACATTAATCACCCGTTTCTCCCCACGGGTCCATAGTTCATCCCTGTAGACTGTCCAAAGCTGGTGCCTTACAGCTGTAGGCTTATCATGTAGTTATCAACTTAGGATGGTGCCATAAGCAACACACCCCTAAGTAGTTTCGTCCTAGATGTGACATTAGACAAAATGTCATGATAGAGTAATTTAGCCAAGACCGTGGACGTATAAATCAAATCAAATCAAATTTTATTTGTCACATACACATGGTTAGCAGATGTTAATGCGAGTGTAGCGAAATGCTTGTGCTTCTAGTTCCGACAATGCAGTAATCACCAACAAGTAATCTAACTAACAATTCCAAAACTACTGTCTTGTACACAGTGTAAGGGGATAAAGAATATGTACATAAGGATATATGAATGAGTGATGGTACAGAGCAGCATAGGCAAGATACAGTAGATGGTATCGAGTACAGTATATACATATGAGATGAGTATGTAAACAAAGTGGCATAGTTAAAGTGGCTAGTGATACATGTATTACATAAGGATACAGTCGATGATATAGAGTACAGTACATACGTATGCATTTGAGATGAATAATGTAGGGTAAGTAACATTATATAAGGTAGCATTGTTTAAAGTGGCTAGTGATATATTTACATCATTTCCCATCAATTCCCATTATTAAAGTGGCTGGAGTTGAGTCAGTGTCAGTGTGTTGGCAGCAGCCACTCAATGTTAGTGGTGGCTGTTTAACAGTCTGATGGCCTTGAGATAGAAGCTGTTTTTCAGTCTCTCGGTCCCAGCTTTGATGCACCTGTACTGACCTCGCCTTCTGGATGATAGCGGGGTGAACAGGCAGTGGCTCGGGTGGTTGATGTCCTTGATGATCTTTATGGCCTTCCTGTGACATCGGGTGGTGTAGGTGTCCTGGAGGGCAGGTAGTTTGCCCCCGGTGATGCGTTGAGCAGACCTCACCACCCTCTGGAGAGCCTTACGGTTGAGGGCGCAGCAGTTGCCGTACCAGGCGGTGATACAGCCCGCCAGGATGCTCTCGATTGTGCATCTGTAGAAGTTTGTGAGTAGTTTTGGTGACAAGCCAAATTTCTTCAGCCTCCTGAGGTTGAAGAGGCGCTGCTGCGCCTTCTTCACAATGCTGTCTGTGTGAGTGGACCAATTCAGTTTGTCTGTGATGTGTATGCCGAGGAACTTAAAACTTGCTACCCTCTCCACTACTGTTCCATCGATGTGGATAGGGGGGTGTTCCCTCTGCTGTTTCCTGAAGTCCACAATCATCTCCTTAGTTTTGTTGACGTTGAGTGTGAGGTTATTTTCCTGACACCACACTCCGAGGGCCCTCACCTCCTCCCTGTAGGCCGTCTCGTCGTTGTTGGTAATCAAGCCTACCACTGTTGTGTCGTCCGCAAACTTGATGATTGAGTTGGAGACGTGCGTGGCCACGCAGTCGTGGGTGAACAGGGAGTACAGGAGAGGGCTCAGAACGCACCCTTGTGGGGCCCCAGTGTTGAGGATCAGCGGGGAGGAGATGTTGTTGCCTACCCTCACCACCTGGGGGCGGCCCGTCAGGAAGTCCAGTACCCAGTTGCACAGGGCGGGGTCGAGACCCAGGGTCTCGAGCTTGATGACGAGCTTGGAGGGTACTATGGTGTTGAATGCCGAGCTGTAGTCAATGAACAGCATTCTCACATAGGTATTCCTCTTGTCCAGATGGGTTAGGGTGGTGTGCAGTGTGGTTGAGATTGCATCGTCTGTGGACCTATTTGGGCGGTAAGCAAATTGGAGTGGGTCTAGGGTGTCAGGTAGGGTGGAGGTGATATGGTCCTTGACTAGTCTCTCAAAGCACTTCATGATGACGGAAGTGAGTGCTACGGGGTGGTAGTCGTTTAGCTCAGTTACCTTAGCTTTCTTGGGAACAGGAACAATGGTGGCCCTCTTGAAGCATGTGGGAACAGCAGACTGGTATAGGGATTGATTGAATATGTCCGTAAACACACCGGCCAGCTGGTCTGCGCATGCTCTGAGGGCGCGGCTGGGGATGCCGTCTGGGCCTGCAGCCTTGCGAGGGTTAACACGTTTAAATGTCTTACTCACCTCGGCTGCAGTGAAGGAGAGACCGCATGTTTTCGTTGCAGGCCGTGTCAGTGGCACTGTATTGTCCTCAAAGCGGGCAAAAAAGTTATTTAGTCTGCCTGGGAGCAGGACATCCTGGTCCGTGACTGGGCTGGATTTCTTCCTGTAGTCCGTGATTGACTGTAGACCCTGCCACATGCCTCTTGTGTCTGAGCCGTTGAATTGAGATTCTACTTTGTCTCTGTACTGACGCTTAGCTTGTTTGATAGCCTTGCGGAGGGAATAGCTGCACTGTTTGTATTCGGTCATGTTACCAGACGCCTTGCCCTGATTAAAAGCAGTGGTTCGCGCTTTCAGTTTCACGCGAATGCTGCCATCAATCCACGGTTTCTGGTTAGGGAATGTTTTAATCGTTGCTATGGGAACGACATCTTCAACGCACGTTCTAATGAACTCACACACCGAATCAGCGTATTCGTCAATGTTGTTGTCTGACGCAAAACGAAACATGTCCCAGTCCACGTGGTGGAAGCAGTCTTGGAGTGTGGAGTCAGCTTGGTCGGACCAGCGTTGGACAGACCTCAGCGTGGGAGCCTCTTGTTTTAGTTTCTGTCTGTAGGCAGGGATCAACAAAATGGAGTCGTGGTCAGCTTTTCCGAAAGAGGGGCGGGGCAGGGCCTTATATGCGTCGCGGAAGTTAGAGTAACAATGATCCAAGGTCTTTCCACCCCTGGTTGCGCAATCGATATGCTGATAAAATTTAGGGAGTCTTGTTTTCAGATTAGCCTTGTTAAAATCCCCAGCTACAATGAATGCAGCCTCCGGATGAATGGTTTCCAGTTTGCAAAGAGTTAAATAAAGTTTGTTCAGAGCCATCGATGTGTCTGCTTGGGGGGGGATATATACGGCTGTGATTATAATCGAAGAGAATTCTCTTGGTAGATAATGCGGTCTACATTTGATTGTGAGGAATTCTAAAATCAGGTGAACAGAAGGATTTGAGTTCCTGTATGTTTCTTTCATCACACCATGTCACGTTAGTCATAAGGCATACGCCCCCGCCCCTCTTCTTACCAGAAAGATGTTTGTTTCTGTCTGCGCGATGCGTGGAGAAACCCGTTGGCTGCACCGCTTCGGATAGAGTCTCTCCAGTGAGCCACGTTTCCGTGAAGCAAAGAACGTTACAGTCTCTGATGTCCCTCTGGAATGCTACCCTTGCTCGGATTTCATCAACCTTGTTGTCAAGAGACTGGACATTGGCAAGAAGAATGCTAGGGAGTGGTGCACGGTGTGCCCGTCTCCGGAGTCTGACCAGAAGACCGCCTCGTTTCCCTCTTTTTCGGAGTTGTTTTTTTTTTTTTGGTCGCTGCATGGAATCCACTCCGTTGTCCTGTTTGTAAGGCAGAACACAGGATCCGCGTCGCGAAAAACATATTCTTGGTAGTACTGATGGTGAGTTGATGCTGATCTTATATTCAGTAGTTCTTCTCGACTGTATGTAATGAAACCTAAGATGACCTGGGGTACTAATGTAAGAAATAACACGGAAAAAAACACGGAAAAAAAAACACGTAAAAAAACAAAAAACTGCATAGTTTCCTAGGAAGGCGAAGCGAGGCGGCCATCTCTGTCGGCGCCGGAAGTCGTAGAATATATTCCCATTAGATGATTAAGGTGTGGTAACTATATTTTTTAAATATTTAGTTTATGCTTTTATTCATTTTTGTTTCATTTTCTTTGACACTTAGAAAGTGATAGAGCCACATACAAGTTCCCCATATGACCACCAGTTAGTGCCACAACGCCGCTCATTTGGGGAAGAAATGTAATGATGTATTTGGTGATTGTTGTTAGTGAGTGTGTTGGTGAGTGCGTTGTTAACGTCTGTCTAAGTTACATCCTAGATCCACAAGCCTGGACAACCGGACGGAACGGAGCTCCTCAAAAAGGACATCCCCTGGCCATTCTTGACGTGGTCTGCAGCTTGCAGAAATCCTACCAGGGTAAACCAGCAGAAGGGGACTGCTACTATGATCCACAAACCAGGACAACTTGTGGTCATTTTTATGGTGGGTTGTAACTTGCATAAGGTTGAACCCTTCAGAGGAGGACTGTCATGGCTACATGTGAGGGTCCAGTGGCTCAGATCAGCTTGGCAGTGGTTGACAAATAACCAGGCCCTCACTCACCCATAGAACAGGGAAGGGGTGGGGGGTGGGGGGGGGGGGGGGCTGATGCATGTGTAAAGTGAGTTTGGAACTTTGACCATCTACCCGAGGAAGAAAGGATAAAAATCCTCTCAGACAATCACAAGTACAGCTAAGTAGCTACTCTGAGGAAATGGGACCGGACAACTAAGAAGAAGGACATTGTGACCTCTGGTGGACAATCAGAGCGTGTACAAGTGGCCCACAGGAAAGGCCAACAAAAACCCTTTCCAGAAGGTTAGGTTTCAACAGAGATAGATGATGAACGGCATTCAAACACATAAATACATTAATTTCTTACTACCAACGAGCAGTGGTTCGTGTGCAAAGTAAATGGTTACTGTGAGCGTAGTTTCCAAATGTACGATAAGTGTCTCTTTCCCTTAATCTCTCTCTGCCTCTCTCCCCTCTAACATTATGTTGTAACAAGCCTTCATATCTTGTCAGTCCACCAGGGAATTTGGTCTCATGTAAGTGTGTATGTGTATTCTGTGTAATTATTAAGTTAGTTAGTAAATAAATGATTAAATCAATTTGTGTAGTACTGAATAATCAGCAAGGCTGGGGTTCTTGCGAATCAAATCAAATCAAAAAAATGTTTGTCACGTGCGCCGAATACAACAGGTGTAAACCTTACAGTGAAATGCTTACTTACAGGCTCTAACCAATGGTGCCAAAAAAAAGGTATGTGTGTGTGTAGGTAAGTAAAGAAATAAAACAACAGTAGAAAGACATTTGAAAAAAAGAGTAGCAAGGCTCTATACAGACACCTGTTAGTCAGGCTTATTGAGGTAGTATGTACATGTAGGTATCGTTAAAGTGACTGTGCACATATGATGAACAGAGTGTAGCAGAAGCGTAAAAAGAGGGGTTGGCGGGTGGTGGGACACAATGCAGATAGCCCGGTTAGCCAATGTGCAGGAGCACTGGTTGGTCGGGCCATTTTAGGTAGTATGTACATGAATGTATAGTTAAAGTGACTGTGCATATAAGATAAACAGAGAGTAGCAGCAGCGTAAAAGAGGGGTTGGGGGGGCACACAATGCAAATAGTCCGGGTAACCATTCAGGAGTCTTATAGTTTGGGGGTAAAAACTGTTGAGAAGCCTTTTTCTCCTAGACTTGGCACCTTTTTCTCCTAGACTTTTTCTCCTAGAATTGGCGGTAGTAGAGAGAACAGTCTATGACTGGGGTGGCTGGGGTCTTTGACAATTTTTAGGGCCTTCCTCTGACATCGCCTGGTGTAGAGGTCCTGGATGGCAGGCAGCAAGAAGGTTACAACTGTTCAGAATGAGACTGATATGAGGTAACATTAATAAGTGACAGTTATCAATCTATAACTTATATATCTTCTAGAGATAAATTCAGGAGATGGTAACTCGTTAAACAACTTTTTCTGTGGTGCCCCAAATTCCTATTGAGTTAATTGTCACATGATTAATTTAATCAGGTAACAATAAACATATTTAGTGGATTAAATAAATAACAGTCATCAGATTAATGAAATTCAAGTCACAAGACACCAGTACCAGAAGTCTGTCTCACTGTGTTTGTTACTAATAAAAATAAACATAGCATTTTTTAACCAGTCTTAATAGGGGTTTATTGAACTTTAACTACGGTTATTAATTGATGACAAATCATCCACTCTCATAAAGATAACACTATTTTGTGCTTAGACTTGTTTAGTTGTAGTGCTAGCCTCATACAAACTTTACATTGTCTTGAATAATGGCTAAACGCTGTGGGCAACGAGTCAGTCATAGAAAATGTACTGAATGTTCAGCGTTTGTATTTCTTGATAAGATCAACAAAATCATTCAGTGATTTCACACTTTTTTGAATCCAACCAAACAAAGACCATTATTAATTCAGACATAGGGATGCTCAAATACAGGTGGAAACCAAAGCTTAAAATGAGCATGACATTTAAATATCATCTTGTTCAGGAACTAAGTATTTAAGTATAAAACCAGACAAAACAACTTTTACACCATGAGGACACGACCAGAGTGGTAGAGACATACATGAAAGGTACAGTATCTAACAGTTGACTTGATTTTGTGGATCAAAAAGTAAAATCTCCTATGGCAAGCCAGATATATGAGGGACAGTTGGGAAAATCCATGTTAATCCTGTATGATCTGAATTGCTTATGCCAGACAGACAGACCAGACAGTAGCCAGCCTAGAGAGAGTTTTGGAAGTGAAGGGTGAAGGGTGAAGTGGAGCTTAGTTATTTTTCAGGGAAAATGATGTTCATGTGGTGTTTCTATGGGTTGAAAGAGAGTGGTGTGTGTGTGTGTGCATGTGTGTGTAAGCATTTGTCTGTGTCTGTGTCTGTGTCTGTGTGTGAGGAATGGCGTGGAGAGGGTCAGCTGGCCAGCCGATGGGGGCTTTTGCATAACTGTGCCATTGGTTAAGGACAAGACCTGTCCTGCTGTCTCCCCCCCCCCCCCCCCCCAAAAAAAAAATCATAGCCCCCCCATTGGCTGGTCCTGTCCTCCTCTCCCGGTAAACCCCAGCCTCCGCTTCACAGAATGAGCCTAGCTATTGGTTAAGGACACACTCCCCCCAGCTTCCCCCATCTCCCCCAGCCTGATTGGTTAAGGACAGGACCGGTACTCTTCTGTGCTGTTTCAGCAGTGCTGCAAGGTTGAATATCCCAAAAGCATGGTGTGCGTTCCAAATTGCACCCTATTCCCTATATAGCACAATATAGGGAATAGGGTGCCATTTGGGATGCACAGGGATCTTTCCTGCAGCTTCCTCTCATTACCACACACAGTGCCCATCATAGCCCCTCTCAGTTCAGACTTGATTATACATTTCAGGCAAAAATGATAAACAAGACACTCACCTACAGCAATGTCCTGGCACTGAATACAGAACTCCACTTAATACAGAAAAATAGGAATTTCTAAGAATAGGAATTTCTAACCCCATTTCTGTGAAAATTTCTGTTAAGAAAATAATTGTATTACCTTGTCATTGTCAGGTTGATTTGATTCAAAGTATGTTTTTCTAGATGTCACATACGTTAACATGAAACAAACGGCATAGAATGTCAATGGCCATTTAATATTCACAATATTTTGGGCCTCAATACGTAAGATCAATAAGTTTAATTGTATTCATCATATTTTAATCCTTATACACCAATGTAAGAATGTTCGTATTCAAAGATTTAGAAAGCCACAGTCATCATATCAGTCTCTTTTTGTTCTTCCCGTGTTTTCTCTTCAAAAACAACACTTCCAAAGACACAATGTTCTTGTGGTATTCATTCGCACTCTGTTGTTCATAAATGTAGCTCACTTAGTACTAGTCCACTGTTGTTGTCTCCCTGCAACCCATATGTGCAGTCTAATTGGTAGTCTGTCTGCCTAACAAAACTAGGAGCATATTGATACAACACTTAGTGATGAGGCAGCACTCCATGCTGCTTTGAGAAACACTACAGGTAGGTCTCAACTGGCATCCTATTCCCTTTATAGTGCATTGATTTTGACCAGGGCCCATAGGGACCAGGGCCATGGGGTATAGGGGGCTATTTTGGACATGAGACCAGCCTAAGACACTATTGATCAGTTAGCCTGGTCTCATGTGGGCTATATGTCTCTCACTTATCTAACACTAAATCACGTATTATTATGCTTCCTAGGACCAAGACCGCCCATCATATTGATCCACATTGAACCAGACCAGTATCTACTTATCGAGAATAGACCAGAGTAGACAATGCATAGACTACACTGTACTCCCAGAAAACCAAAATTGGTCTGAACATTCCCAGAACATTCATTAGCTTGCCCCAAAAGTTATTGTAAGACAGATACTGTCCAGTTGTGCTAAGGATTATACAATGTTTGTATACAACATGTGCCTGATGTTGCAAGAAGGTTCCCAGAACAAATGTTGTTTTTACATTACCTGGAAACTTAAAGAACCTTAGGGGAATGTTATGTGGTGTTGCACATTTGAGTTAATGTTAGAACATTCCAAGGATAGATATGTTTTTATTATGGGAAAAACATTATTTGACTCTGTTTAGGATGTTATCATCCTAATGTTAGATAAAACCCTAACTAGAACTTAATGGGAATGTCCCTGGGAATGTTTCCTGTTTTCTCTCTCTCACACTCACACACACACACACACATACATACATACATACATACATACATATACAAACAAATTGGTCCCAAGGATGAACCAGACCTCTGGAGGTCAACAATTTTCTTTCAGAGGTCTTGGGTGATTTCTTTTGATTTTCCCATGATGTCAAGCAAAGAGGCACTGCGTTTGAAGGTAGGCCTTGAAATACATCCACAGGTACACCTTCAATTGACTCAAATTATGTCAAATTGCCTGTCACAAGCTTCTAAAACCTGGAATTTTCCAAGCTGTTTAAAGGCACAGTCAACTTAGTGTATGTAAACGTCTGGCACACTGGAACAGTGAATTATAAGTAATTATCTGTCTGTAGATAATTGTTGGAAAAATTACTTTTGTAATTGCCAAAACTATAGTTTGTTAACAAGAAATGTGTGGAGTGGTTCTAAAATGGGTTTTAATGACTCCAACCTAAGTGGATGTAAACTTCCGACTTCAACTATCTATCCATCCTGCCCTGCCTTTCTAAAGTCTTCGAAAGCCAAGTTAATAAACAGATCACTGACCAATTCGAATCCCACCGTACCTTCTCCGCTATGCAATCTGGTTTCCGATCTGGTCATGGTTGCACCTCAGCCACGCTCAAGGTCCTAAGCGTTATCATAACCGCCATCGATAAAAGACATTACTGTGCAGCCGTCTTCATCGACCTGGCCAAGGCTTTCGACTCTGTCAATCACCGCATTTATATTGGCAGACTCAACAGCCTTGGTTTCTCAATTGACTGCTTTGCCTGGTTCACCAACTACTTCTCAGATAGAGTTCAGTGTGTCAAATCGGAGGACCTGTTGTCCGGACCTCTGGCAGTCTCTATGGGGGTGCCACAGGGTTCAATTCTTGGACAGACTGTCTTCTCTGTACATATCAATAATGTCGCTCTTGCTGTTGGTGATTCTCTGATCCACCTCTACGCAGACGACACATTTCTGTCTACTTCTGGCCCCTTCTTTGGACACTGTGTTAACAAACCTCCAGACTTGCTTCAATGACATACAATTCCCCTTCTGTGGCCTCCAACTGCTCATAAATGCTAGTAAAACTAAAGGCATGCTTTTCAACCGATTGCTTTCAGCACCCGTCCACCCGACTAGCATCACTACTGTGGACGGTTCTGACTTAGAATATGTGGACAACTTCAAACACCCATGTGTCTGGTTAGACTGTAAACCCTCATTCCAGACTCACATTAAGCATCTCCAATCCAAAATTAAATCTAGAATCGGCTTCCTATTTCACAACAGCCTTCACTCATCCTGCTAAGCTTACCCTCGTAAAGCTGACTATCCTCCCGATCCTTGACTTTGGAGATGTCATTTACAAAATAGCCTCCAACACTCTACTCAGACTACGTCCTGTAAGCTCTCGTTGGCTGTCCCTCGCTTCATATTCGTTGCCAAACCCACTGGCTCCAGGTCATCTATAAGTCTTTGCTAGGTAAAGCCCCTCCTTATTTCAGCTTACTGGTCACCATAGCAACACCCACCCGTAGCACGCGCTCCAGCAGTGTCACGAACATGAGGAGAGACAGACCAAGGAGCAGCAGATGTTGAGTTCCACATATTTATTATAAAGTGAAACTTAGCAAAACAATAAATCAAATAAACTAACAAAAAAAATGTGACTATGTGGTGCACATGCACAAAACACAAAATAATATCCCACAAATGCAGGTGGGGAAAAAGCCTACCTATATATTATCCCCAATCAGAGGCAACGATAAACAGCTGCTTCTAATTGGGAACTATATTAGCACCAACATAGAAAATCTATACTAGATCACCCCCTAGTCACACCCTGACCTACTACACTATAGAGAACTAAGGGCTCTCTATGGTCAGAGCGTGAAGAGCAGGTATATTTCACTGGTCATCCCCAAAGCCAACTCCTACTTTGGCCACCTTTCCTTCCTGTTCTCTGCTGCCAATGACTGGAACGAATTGCAAAAATCACTGAAGCTGGAGTCTTTTCTCCCTCACTGACTTTAAGCATCACCTGTCAGAGCAGCTTCCCGATCACTGCATCTGTCCACAGCCCATCTGTAAATTGTCACCCAACTACCTCATTCCCCAAATTATTATTATTATTAAATTTATCACGAAATTTTCTCCCCAATTTCGTGGTATCCAATTGTTTTTAGTAGCTACTATCTTGTCTCATCGCTACAACTCCCGTACAACTCTCCGCTCGAGAGAGACGAAGGTTGAAAGTCATGCGTCCTCCGATACACAACCCAACTAAGCCGCACTGCTTCTTAACACAGCGCATCCAACCCGGAAGCCAGCCGCACCAATGTGTCGGAGGAAACACCGTGCACCTGGCAACCTTGGTTAGCGCGCACTGCGCCCGGCCCGCCACAGGAGTCGCTGACTCGCCCGGGTGATCGCCCGGGTGATTATTTGCACCCCCAGTATCTCTACTTGCACATCATCATCTGCGCATCTATCACTCCAGTTTTAGTGCTAAATTGTAATTATTTCTCTGCTATTGCCTATTTATTGCCTTGTCTCCCTTATCTTACTACATTTGCACATGCTGTATATAGATTTTTCAATTTTTTCTATTGTGTCATTGACTTTACATTTGTTTATCCCATGTGTAACTCTGTTGTTTTTGTCGCACTGCTTTACTTTATCTTGGCCAGGTCACAGCAGTTTGTAGGAGGGAGATTCCTAGGTGTGAAGTGTGCAGAAGGGCATGAGACAAAGGAATGTGTAGCATTGGGGAAAGTAGTAGTATGTGTTAATTGTGTGCCTATGGGGCTGGGGATCAGAAATGTCCCATGCGAGAGAGGCAGGTTGAGGTTTCCAGGGTTAGATTAGTGCAGAAGTTGTCATGTGCTGAGGCAGTGAAGAAAGTAGAGGAACATGGGTCAAGGTGGAGAGTGGTGTGAGTGGTGTGAGTAGTAGTGGTGTGAGTAGTAGATCTGTAACCAGTACAGATGGATAGGCCAATAAGTGATATGTTTCTGTAAGATTGGATTTTTAGCATTTATTGCAATGGTTATCAACTGTACTGTAGGGGTGTAACAGACGTTGCAGAAAATGTAGGTTGTGGTGGCAGCTGCAGAGAGGTATTTGGGTATGCGAGACTTGACATCAGAAGAGTTACAGGGTGTGTTAATTACGGCTCTGATCCCGCTACCGGTGAAATTGCTGAGCGCGAAATTCAAATGACAAAAATCATAATATTAAACATTCATGAAAATACAAGTGCCATACATTATTTAAAAACTTCTAGTTAATCCAGCCACCTTGTCAGATTTCAAAAAGGCTTTATGGCGAAAGCACACCATGCGATTATCTGAGGACAGCGCCCCATGCAAAAGCATTACATACATTTCCAACCAAGCAGAGGTGTCACGGATGTCAGAAATAGCGATCAAATAAATCATTTACCTTTGAACATCTTCTGGTTGCAATCACAAGGGTCCCAGCTACATAACAAATTGTCCTTTTGTTTGATAAAGTCCTTCTTTATATCCCAAAAAAGTCAGCTTAGTTGGCGCGCTTGACTCAGTAATCCACCGGTTTCCCTCGTTCAAAATGCATACAAATGAATCCCGTAAGTTGCCAATAAACTTCCTTCAAACAAGTAAAACAACGTTTCTAACCAATCCTCAGGTACCATAATATGTAAATAAGCTATAAAATCTAAGACGGAGAATAGTATTGTAATTTCCCGGAGATAAATAACGAGATAACGAGATAAATAACAAAGTGCGCACCCTCACCCTCACGCGCTACAAACACTACAGCAAAAATGGGAGCCACTTACAAAAACTACAAATTCTAGCTCATTTTTCAAAAAACAGTGGAAGCCCTAGGAACTGCAATCTGGGATTACTCACAGACTCACAGCCATTATTTTAACAGTTTTGGAAACTTTAGAGTTTTCTATCCAATACTACCAATTTATATGCATATCCCAGCTTCTGGGCCTGAGAAAACAGGCAGTTTACTTTGGGCACCTCATTCATCCAAACGTCCGAATACTGCCCCCTATCCCGAAGAAGTTAAGTGGTGATGTTCCATCCTTTCAGGTTGTTGGCATGAGGTAGGACTAAATAGATTTAAAGTGGAGTAAGGTGGTGTTATTTTGATTTTTTGTGAGTAGTGTTAGATTTTTTTCAATCAAAGTATAAGGGATTTGTACTCCAGTCTAGTAGATGGCGGTAATTCAACATTGGATACCAACCGCCGTTAAACCTCATTGAAGAAGTCTTGAGAGATGTGGAGGGTCAACACCTTTAGTTGGCACTTCCATTGATTTCGAGAGTGTAACGGTTTTCTAGGTGAGAAGGAGAGTCGGACCAAAATGCGGCGTGTCTATTGCAATCCATGTTTAATGAAGTAACACACTAAACACAAACACTACCAAAACAATAAACTTAACAAAAACCGAAACAGCCTATACTTGTGTAACCTAACACAGAACAATGACATCAGGACACTAAGGACAGGAACAATCACCCACAAACACACAGTGAAACCCAGGCTACCTAAATATGGTTCCCAATCAGAGACAATGACGAACACCTGCCTCTGATTGAGAACCATATCAGGCCGAACATAGAACTAGACAAACTAGACATGTAACATAGAATGCCCACTCAGATCACACCCTGACCAACCACAACATATAAATATACAAAGTAAACTATGGTCAGGGTGTGACAGTACCCCCCCCCCCAAGGTGCGGACTCCGGCCGCAAAACCTGAACCTATAGGGGAGGGTCTGGGTGGGCATCTGTCCGCGGTGGCGGCTCTGGCGCTGGACGTGGACCCCACTCCATAATCGTTTTAGTCCACCTCCTTAGCGTCCCTAGATAGGTTACCCTCCTTAATGACCGCTCGGGACAGAGGGACAGCTCGGGACAGAGGTAGCTCGGGACTGATGGGTAGCTCAGCACTGAGAGGACGCTCAGCACTGAGAGGAAGCTCAGCACTGAGAGGAAGCTCAGGCAGGTAGTAGGATCTAGCAGATCCTGGCTGACTGGAGAATCTGGAAGAGTCTGGTCGACTGGCAGATCTGGAAGAGTCTGGTCGACTGGCAGATCTGGAAGAGTCTGGTCGACTGGCAGATCTGGAAGAGTCTGGTCGACTGGCAGATCTGGAAGAGTCTGGTCGACTGGCAGATCTGGAAGAGTCTGGTCGACTGGCAGATCTGGGAGAGTCTGGTCGACTGGCAGCTCTGGCTGCTCCATGATGACTGGCAGCTCTGGCTGCTCCATGCTGACTGGCTGCTCCATGCTGACTGGCAGCTCTGGCTGCTCCATGCTGACTGACTGCTCCATGCTGACTGGCAGCTCTGGCTGCTCCATGCTGACTGACTGCTCCATGCTGACTGGCAGCTCTGGCTGCTCCATGCTGACTGGCTGCTCCATGCTGACTGGCGGCCCTGGCTGCTCCATGCTGACTGGCGGCCCTGGCTGCTCCATGCTGACTGGCGGCCCTGGCTGCTCCATACTGACTGGCGGCCCTGGCTGCTCCATACTGACTGGCGGCCCTGGCTGCTCCATACTGACTGGCGGCCCTGGCTGCTCCATGCAGACTGGCAGCTCTGGCGGCTCCTTGCAGACTGGCAGCTCTGGCGGCTCCTTGCAGACTGGCAGCTTTGGCGGCATCCTGCAGACAGGCAGCTCTGGCGGCTCCTTGCAGACTGGCAGCTCCTTGCAGACTGGCAGCTCCTTGCAGACTGGCAGCTCCTTGCAGACTGGCAGCTCCTTGCAGACTGGCAGCTCCTTGCAGACTGGCAGCTCCATGCAGACTGGCAGCTCTATGCTAACTGGCAGCTCTATGCTAACTGGCAGCTCTATGCTAACTGGCAGCTCTATGCTAACTGGCAGCTCTATGCTAACTGGCAGCTCTATGCTAACTGGCAGTTCTGAACAGGCGGGAGACTCCGGCAGCGCTGTAGAGAAGGAAGGCTCTAACAGCGCTAAACAGGCGGGAGACTCCGACAGCGCTGGAGAGTAGGAAGGCTCTGGCAGCGCTGGACAGGCGAGGCGCACTGTAGGCCTGATGCGTGGTGCTGGCACTGGTGGTACTGGGCCGAGGACACGCACAGGAAGCCTGGTGCGGGGAGCTGCTACCGGAGGGCTGGGGTGTGGAGGTGGTACTGGAAAAACCGGACCGTGCAGGCGCACTGGAGCTCTTGAGCACCGAGCCTGCCCAACCTTACCTGGTTGAATGCTCACGGTCGCCCTGCCAGTGCGGCGAGGTGGAATAGCCCGCACTGGGCTATGCAGGCGAACCGGAGACACCGAGCGCAAGGCTGGTGCCATGTAAGCCGGCCCAAGGAGACGCACTGGGGACCAGCTGCGTAGAGCCGGCTTCATGGCATTAGGCTCGACGCTCAATCTAGCACGTGCGCACCACTGCATAACACGGTGCCTGTCCGGTCTCTCTAACCCCCGGTAAGCACAGGGAGTCTGCCCAGGTCTCCTACCTGGCATAGCCATACTCCCTGTTAGCCCCCCCCCCAATACATTTTTGGGGCTGCCTCTCGGGCTTCCTTGCCAGCCGTGTTCCCTCATATCGCCGGCTCCTCTCTCCGGCTGCCTCTGCTCTCCTAAGTGCCTCCACCTGTTCCCATGGGAGGCGATCTCTTCCAGCCAGTATCTCCTCCCAAGTGTAACAGCCCTTGCCATCTAAAACGTCCTCCCATGTCCATTCCTCTTTACGCTGCTGTTGCTGCCTGTTGACACGCTGCTTGGTCCGTTGGTGGTGGGTGATTCTGTAACGGTTTTCTAGGTGAGAAGGAGAGTCGGACCAAAATGCGGCGTGTCTATTGCAATCCATGTTTAATGAAGTAACACACTAAACACAAACACTACCAAAACAATAAACTTAACAAAAACCGAAACAGCCTATACTTGTGTAACCTAACACAGAACAATGACATCAGAACACTAAGGACAGGAACAATCACCCACAAACACACAGTGAAACCCAGGCTACCTAAATATGGTTCCCAATCAGAGACAATGACGAACACCTGCCTCTGATTGAGAACCATATCAGGCCGAACATAGAACTAGACAAACTAGACATGTAACATAGAATGCCCACTCAGATCACACCCTGACCAACCACAACATAGAAATATACAAAGTAAACTATGGTCAGGGTGTGACAGTACCCCCCCCCCCCCAAGGTGCGGACTCCGGCCGCAAAACCTGAACCTATAGGGGAGGGTCTCGGTGGGCATCTGTCCGCGGTGGCGGCTCTGGCGCTGGACGTGGACCCCACTCCATAATCGTTTTAGTCCACCTCCTTAGCGTCCCTAGATAGGTTACCCTCCTTAATGACCGCTCGGGACAGAGGGACAGCTCGGGACAGAGGTAGCTCGGGACTGATGGGTAGCTCAGCACTGAGAGGACGCTCAGCACTGAGAGGAAGCTCAGCACTGAGAGGAAGCTCAGGCAGGTAGTAGGATCTAGCAGATCCTGGCTGACTGGAGAATCTGGAAGAGTCTGGTCGACTGGCAGATCTGGAAGAGTCTGGTCGACTGGCAGATCTGGAAGAGTCTGGTCGACTGGCAGATCTGGAAGAGTCTGGTCGACTGGCAGATCTGGAAGAGTCTGGTCGACTGGCAGATCTGGAAGAGTCTGGTCGACTGGCAGATCTGGAAGAGTCTGGTCGACTGGCAGATCTGGAAGAGTCTGGACGACTGGCAGATCTGGGAGAGTCTGGTCGACTGGCAGATCTGGGAGAGTCTGGTCGACTGGCAGATCTGGGAGAGTCTGGTCGACTGGCAGATCTGGGAGAGTCTGGTCGACTGGCAGATCTGGAAGAGTCTGGTCGACTGGCAGATCTGGAAGAGTCTGGTCGACTGGCAGATCTGGAAGAGTCTGGCCGACTGGCAGATCTGGAAGAGTCTGGTCGACTGGCAGATCTGGAAGAGTCTGGTCGACTGGCAGATCTGGAAGAGTCTGGTCGACTGGCAGATCTGGAAGAGTCTGGTCGACTGGCAGATCTGGAAGAGTCTGGTCGACTGGCAGATCTGGAAGAGTCTGGTCGACTGGCAGATCTGGAAGAGTCTGGTCGACTGGCAGATCTGGAAGAGTCTGGTCGACTGGCAGATCTGGAAGAGTCTGGTCGACTGGCAGATCTGGGAGAGTCTGGTCGACTGGCAGATCTGGGAGAGTCTGGTCGACTGGCAGCTCTGGCTGCTCCATGATGACTGGCAGCTCTGGCTGCTCCATGATGACTGGCAGCTCTGGCTGCTCCATGCTGACTGGCTGCTCCATGCTGACTGGCAGCTCTGGCTGCTCCATGCTGACTGACTGCTCCATGCTGACTGGCAGCTCTGGCTGCTCCATGCTGACTGACTGCTCCATGCTGACTGGCAGCTCTGGCTGCTCCATGCTGACTGGCTGCTCCATGCTGACTGGCGGCCCTGGCTGCTCCATGCTGACTGGCGGCCCTGGCTGCTCCATGCTGACTGGCGGCCCTGGCTGCTCCATGCTGACTGGCGGCCCTGGCTGCTCCATACTGACTGGCGGCCCTGGCTGCTCCATACTGACTGGCGGCCCTGGCTGCTCCATGCTAACTGGCAGCTCTGGCGGCTCCTTGCAGACTGGCAGCTCTGGCGGCTCCTTGCAGACTGGCAGCTTTGGCGGCATCCTGCAGACAGTCAGCTCTGGCGGCTCCTTGCAGACTGGCAGCTCCTTGCAGACTGGCAGCTCTATGCAGACTGGCAGCTCCTTGCAGACTGGCAGCTCCTTGCAGACTGGCAGCTCCTTGCAGACTGGCAGCTCCTTGCAGACTGGCAGCTCCATGCAGACTGGCAGCTCTATGCTAACTGGCAGCTCTATGCTAACTGGCAGCTCTATGCTAACTGGCAGTTCTGAACAGGCGGGAGACTCCGGCAGCGCTGTAGAGAAGGAAGGCTCTAACAGCGCTAAACAGGCGGGAGACTCCGACAGCGCTGGAGAGGAGGAAGGCTCTGGCAGCGCTGGACAGGCGAGGCGCACTGTAGGCCTGATGCGTGGTGCTGGCACTGGTGGTACTGGGCCGAGGACACGCACAGGAAGCCTGGTGCGGGGAGCTGCTACCGGAGGGCTGGGGTGTGGAGGTGGTACTGGAAAAACCGGACCGTGCAGGCGCACTGGAGCTCTTGAGCACCGAGCCTGCCCAACCTTACCTGGTTGAATGCTCACGGTCGCCCTGCCAGTGCGGCGAGGTGGAATAGCCCGCACTGGGCTATGCAGGCGAACCGGAGACACCGAGCGCAAGGCTGGTGCCATGTAAGCCGGCCCAAGGAGACGCACTGGGGACCAGCTGCGTAGAGCCGGCTTCATGGCATTAGGCTCGACGCTCAATCTAGCCCGGCCGACACGCGGAGCTGGAATATACCGCACCGGGCTATGCACCCCCACTGGAGACACCGTGCGCACCACTGCATAACACGGTGCCTGTCCGGTCTCTCTAACCCCCGGTAAGCACAGGGAGTCTGCCCAGGTCTCCTACCTGGCATAGCCATACTCCCTGTTAGCCCCCCCCCCAATAAATTTTTGGGGCTGCCTCTCGGGCTTCCTTGCCAGCCGTGTTCCCTCATATCGCCGGCTCCTCTCTCCGGCTGCCTCTGCTCTCCTAAGTGCCTCCACCTGTTCCCATGGGAGGCGATCTCTTCCAGCCAGTATCTCCTCCCAAGTGTAACAGCCCTTGCCATCTAAAACGTCCTCCCATGTCCATTCCTCTTTACGCTGCTGTTGCTGCCTGTTGACACGCTGCATGGTCCATTGGTGGTGGGTGATTCTGTAACGGTTTTCTAGGTGAGAAGGAGAGTCGGACCAAAATGCGGCGTGTCTATTGCAATCCATGTTTAATGAAGTAACACACTAAACACAAACACTACCAAAACAATAAACTTAACAAAAACCGAAACAGCCTATACTTGTGTAACCTAACACAGAACAATGACATCAGGACACTAAGGACAGGAACAATCACCCACAAACACACAGTGAAACCCAGGCTACCTAAATATGGTTCCCAATCAGAGACAATGACGAACACCTGCCTCTGATTGAGAACCATATCAGGCCGAACATAGAACTAGACAAACTAGACATGTAACATAGAATGCCCACTCAGATCACACCCTGACCAACCACAACATAGAAATATACAAAGTAAACTATGGTCAGGGTGTGACAGAGAGACACATTATTTTGTCTGATTTCGTTTTGCTCCACCATTTTGGTTTGCTTCCTATCTTTTAAGTTGTTTTTTTGCCTCTTCTTGGGCAAATTTAGTGGGCACTCATGGTGGGTGTCTTTTAAGGTTCCAGATGTTGCTAGTTAACTTTCAGTGGACACCCCCATGAGTGTCTTTCATAACCCCTCCTAAAACCCCACCTGTTTCATTTTAGTTGAGTGACATTATTTGGTTTTCTAGCTGGGGAACGTAACAGTAGTGCATTTTTAGTGTTACGGAGCAGACGTCATTCCCTGTATATACGTAGAACAAGCAGGGGTCTAGAGAGAGCAGCCAAGGAAGTGAGAGAAGAGCAGAAGTCCATTGGAGCAACAGCAAGGGATGGAAAAATAGACAATGACATTGAAGAGCTTCAGTACATTGACAAAAAATAAACATGTACCTGTGCAAAGGAGGCTGTGATATAGAGTAGCAGATGGCGCAGAATACTGTATATAAAAGCCCTTTTTACCAAATTCAGTTCGGACATTTGGACTGAGCCTATGAGTGACTAGAGAAGGCCAGCCAACCCTGGTAAATAAAGTGCAGCGGTGCGTAAGGGTATTGCAGTTTAAAATACATTTCAATGCTCCATGGTAAAGAGTGTCAATTGATCAAAATATCCCCATAGTCTAGTATAGGCATACGTGTAGCTGATACTGGCCTCATGGGTTCAAAAGAAAAATAGGCCTTATTACTAAAGTAAAATCCCATTTTTTTGTAAGTTGTTGAATATGCAATTTAGGAGGACGTCATCAATTAAAATTCCAATATATTATGAGGTTACTGCCTCAATCTCATTGCCCTGACAGGTTTTGATAGGTGAAAGGTTCAGAGGTCAATTTCTTGCTTTTGAAAAAAACATTTAGTTTCATTTCGTCAGCATTGAGGATGAGCTTCAATTGACACAAGGTATGTTAAAGAGTATAAAAATCAGTTTTACAAGTCCTGGAAAGCTTTTGTGAGAGATGAGGCACAACAAATAATAGTATCATCAGCATAAAAGTGAAGTTGCGCATTTTTCACATTTGTCTAAATTATTTATATAAATAGTGAATAAGAGGGGAGCAAGTACAGAGCACTGGGGCACACCATTACAGATAATTGTAGCAGACATGAGCCCTTCAAAATGAGTGCACTGAGTTATATCAGATAGTTAGCAAACCAGATAGTTGACAAAAAACTAGCAAACCATGCAACTGCACGCTCCGGGTTGGCGCCCCCCTTGGGTTCGTGACGTGTAAGAGATCTTTGTGGGCTATACTCAGCCTTGTCTCAGGGTAGTAAGTTGGTGATTTGAAGATATTCCTCTAGTGGTGTGGGGGCTGTGCTTTGGCAAAGTGGGTGGGGTTATATCCTGCTTGGTTGGCCCTGTCTGGGGGTATCGTCGGACGGGGCCACAGTGTCTCCCAACCCCTCCCGTCTCAGCCTCCAGTATTTATGCTGCAATAGTTTGTGTTGGGGGTTAGGCTCAGTCTGTTATTTCTGGAGTATTTCTCCTGTCTTATCTGGTGTCCCCAGTCTACGTGGTTGTGCTGCTGCTCCAGTTTCAACTGTTATGCCTGTGGCTATGGAACTCTGATCTGTTCACCGGAGGTGCTACCTTGTCCCGGACCTGCTGTTTTTCAACTCTCTCTCTCTCTCTACCACACCTTCTGTCTCTAACTCTGAATGCTCGGCTCTGAAAAGCCACCTGACATTTACTCCTGAGGTGCTGACCTGTTGCACCCTCTACAACTACTGTGATCATTATTATTTGACCCTGCTGGTCATCTATGAACATTTGAACATCTTGGCCATGTACTGTTATAATCTCCACCCGGCACAATCAGAAGAGGACTGGCCACCCCTCAGAGCCTGGTTCCTCTCTAGGTTTCTTCCTAGGTTCTTGCCTTTCTAGGGAGTTTTTCCTAGATACCGTGTTTCTACATCTGCATTGCTTGCTGTTTGGGGTTTTAGGCTGGGTTTCTGCATAGCACTTTGTGACATCTGCTGATGTTAAAGGGCTTCATAAATACATTTGATAAAACTGCATAAGTGTTGCTCTCCACTTTCTGGAGGACCGAGTTTTGAAATCATTGGAATTCGAGTACGATAGCTAAGAAGATGGAGAAAACACCTGTCTCCGGATTACATCTTCAAACTAAGGACAACCATGACATCTGTGACAGGAGATGCGTCCATCTATGATGTATACGGACGGGTAAGATAGTCTAGCTAGCTACATTTTCAGATATTACACATATCTAATTTAGAGTCTTTTCATTTCAAGTTAGCATACTGTTATGCGATCTGATTATTCGTATCTCAGAGCCATTTGCTTGGCTAGTTATAGCCTAATGTTAGCTAGCTAACATTGAAACTGGTTGGTTAGCTACCTGCAGATTCATGCAGGGTAGTAAAGTCATTAGTTGGGACTATGCTTCATTGTTTAGCTAGCTAGCTACTTGTCTTAACAAAAGACTCCACTATGTAAGTAACTATTTTGGGTGCGTTCATAAATTCAGTCTGGCCATCTCCTCAGATTTCAAAGCACTCTTGTCTGAGTGTGCCAGAGCGCAGAATAACTGATGAATTTACAAATGCTTAACACCCATTGACTATGGCCGGTGTCAGTAAATGTCGGCAACAAAGTGTAATTAAATTGTTGCCAGCAGCACAGTTAGTCACCAACGCTTTGGATAACATAAACAGCCTAACCAGCTCTGCTAGAATGAGTAAAAGGGTCAGAGTTTGGGTGGGGCTAATGCTTAAGAGGGTGTGAACAATGCTTAATGGGTGTAGACAAAGAAAAGCTCTCCAGTAGGTACCAAAACATTCAAAGGCCATTTTCTCAGAAATGAGGTTACAAGTTTATCAACTTTCAAAGCAGAATTACTTTCCCATTGTTCCTCATGCAGTGTATGATATACCATTTTGTAGCTCTGTGTCTCTGCTTTCATCCAATGTAAAAAACAGAGTTTCAAATGTTGCTACATAAGAACGAATCAAGGCTGTCGGTCACATTTATAGAAATATCCTTCTCAAGAACAGACCTGCTTAGCCAGGTTTCAGAACATCAGTTGATTTAGCCCAAATCCTAACTCCATCCATTTTTGACAACAGGCTGCGTACATTTAAATGAAAAATACCAAGAACAGATCTAGATTTAAAATCAGAGGGGGTTTGGAGACATTGCATATCAGGACCAGGGTTAGGTTGCACATGATCTGATATCAACAAAATAATAATAACTAGGTACCTCTGTTTAATAACCATGCACCGCAAGCAAATTCTACTTGTGGGTTTCCAGACAATACAAAACAGTCAGTGAATTCTGAGAGTGTCAACATAATGGCAACTGAGATATTTTTAACAAAGATCCACCCCCTAGTCGACATGACAAACCACAGATCTTAGGAACTGTTCACAAAGAAATACTTTTACTTGAGAGAGGAGTATCCCATAGCCAGACAGCATTAGCTATAAATTATCATTCAGTTTGCTCTCTAAGACAAGGGTCTACTTCTCGTTCTTGGTACTTCATATTTCCAAAACATTACCTCATCCAATGGCATATATCAATTGTCAATTCTAGATACTCCCATCTCAAATACCCTCCTCCTTGACAAACTCCCGGAGAGTAGTGAGCCTCTAGGTCATATACTATCCCAAGACAAGTGCAACATCAGAGGGGAACATACAATGGTTCCAGACACTGCCATACTCCTACCCCCAATTGGAAAAGGAGGGAGTGACTGAAGTATAGACATAGTAGAGCCCTTCACATGGTTTCACAGATATATTCATTATGAAGATAATGTTCAAACCTGACTTCTCCCTTTCTTATATTCTGCCTATTACCAGACACGTGAAAGTCAAGTCTGACTTCTCCCCTCTCTCTGGGCCCCAAGTGACTTTTTCCACATAAGCATATTATGAAAGAAAATAAAACATCTTATTTATCAATGTTACCTAACTAATTCTGATTCAGCTATGACAATTGGCACTTGGACGAGTAGACAGAGTGAAAAAGAGCAAGTTCCCGCAGACACAATGTCTAATGGAGGGGAAAGCACATTACATCTGACAGTCACCCAGTGACAATGTTTTGAGTTCTCCAGAGTTCAGTAAAGTCAGTGCGCAACGCAATACCACCAACATTGTCATTTTCTCAGAGAGATGTAAGTAATCGAGGCCAGGGAGAGAGGGATTGTATGTATGTGTGTGAGTAGATTGGGGGTCGACTGAGGAACGGGAGCTGCCTCTGACAGCCAGGTGGAGAGCAAAGAGGAGCAGCTTGGACAAGACAATCCGGAGGGAAAGCAAAGGATAAAACCTAGGCCAGCCAGAGAGCGGGTTACTTTGGTAAACTTTGAGCAGGGAAGTGCAACTAATGATGAAAAATTATCCAAGTTGAAGGAGACCCATGATCTTTACACCAGCTAAGGTAAATATTTTGCACTACAAAACAAGGTATAGATTTGCCCCACCATAAATGAATAGGTAAACTACTAGTCACAGACGAACGACTTGACATGCTGCCTTCTTGGATTTGATATCTGTTCACAATTTGTACACAATGGATGTGTAAGGCTGTGTTTACATGGGCAAGTTTTTTTTCTCAACTAATTGGTCTTTTCAGACCGGATTGATCAAAACACCAATTAGTGAAAGAAATATCAGAATTGGGCTGCCTGTCATGTGTCATGACTTCCGCCGAAGTCGGTCCCTCTCCTTATTCAGGCGGCGTTCGGCGGTCGACGTCACCGGTCTTCTAGCCATCGCGGATCCACTTTTCATTTTCCATTTGTTTTGTCTTTGCTTTCTAAACACCTGGTTTCATTCCCCACATGTTAATGTATTTAACCCTCTGTTTCCCCCATGTTTTGTGCATGATTGTTTCTATGTTAATTCGGTACGTTATGGCTGGTTTTCGACGGGTGCACCCATGTGTAATTGATTACCGTTTATTGTTGGTCAAGTGTATTGTTACCTTTATTTTGAGTAAAGTACGTTTCTCACTCACTCTGCTTTCCTGCGCCTGACTTCATGCACCACCTACACCCACCTTCTGACAACGTAGCCTTAATACATTGCATAAGACCATGTGTAAATACATTTCTGAAAATTTGGATACAATCAGAATTTGGACAAGACACAGGATGCATGTTAGCGCCAGGTATAAACAGGGCTTCTGTCTGCATAAGCCTTAAACATCATAAAAGCCAAGCTAACAATTTAGCTTACAGTGCCTTCAGAATGTATTCACATATCTTGACTTTTTCAAAATGTTGTTACAGACTGAGTTTACAATAGATTAAATATACATTTTATAATAATGTCAAAGTGAAAGGATATTTTTCCAAATTTGTACAAATTAATATAAATGAAAGCTGAAATGTCTTTGTTAGGGCAAACTAAATAAGTGAAGGAACTTTTCTTAAGTCACATACAATTATCTGTAAGGTCCCTCAATCAAGTAATGAATTTCAAACACAGATTCCACAACAAAGACCATGGAGGTTAACCAATGCCTTGCAAATGGGTAAAAAGAAGCAGACATGGAATATCCCTTTTGAGCATGATGATGTTATTAATTAATTACACTTTGGATGGTGTATCAATACACCCAGTCATTACAGAGATACAGACGTCCTTCCTAACTCAGCTACCCGGAGAGGAAGGAAACTGCTGACATTTAACCATGAGGCCAATGGTGACTTTAAAACAGTTACAGAGTGTAATGGCTCTGATAGGAGAACTGAGGCTAATCAACAACATTGTAGTTACTCCACAATGCTAGCCTAATTGATAGTCAAAAGAAGGAAGCTTGTACAGAATACAAATATTCCAAAACATGCATCCAGTTTGCGACAGGGCACTAAAGTAACACTGCAAGAAAATGTGGTAAAGCAATTCATTTTTAGTCCTGAATACAAAGCATTTTGTTTGGGGCAAATCCAATACAACACATTACTGAGTACCACTCTCCATATTTTCAAGCATAGTGGTGGCTGCATCATGTTATGGGTATGATTGTAATAAGTTAAGGACTGGGGAATTCTTCAGGATGAAAAGAAAACAGAATGGAGTTAAGCACATGCAATATCCTAGAGGAAAACCTGGTTGTCTGCTTTCCATCAGACACTGGGTCACGCCCTGGCCTTAGTTATCTTGGTTTTCTTTATTATTTTGGTTAGGTCAGGGTGTGACATGGGGGATTTATGTGTTTTGTCTGGTCTAGGGGTTTTGTTGTTAATGGAGCTGTTTCCTTTCTAGGTAGTTTTGTATGCCTATGGTTGCCTAGATTGGTTCTCAATTAGAGGCAGCTGTCTGTCGTTGTCTCTGATTGGGAACCATATTTAGGCAGCCATATTCTGTGGGTACTTTGTGGGTGGTTGTCTTCTGTCTTTGTGTCATTGCACCAGATAGGACTGTTTCGGTTTTCACATTTTGTCGTTTTGTATTTTGTAGTGTTCTCGTTTATCATCAATATTAATCATGTTGAACACTAACCACGCTGCATTTCGGTCCTCCTGTCCTTCAACGGAAGAAAACCGTTACAGAACCACCCACCAACCAAGGACCAAGCGGCGTGGTAACCAGCAGCAGCAGGAGAGGCAGCACTATTTAGAGACATGGACTTGGGAGGAGATCCTAGACGGGGAAGGACCCTGGGCACAGCCAGGAGAATATCGCCGCCCAAAAGTAGAGCTGGAGGCAGCGAAGGTAGAGAGGCACTGGTATGAGGAGGCTGCATGGCGGCGCGGATGGAAGCCCGAGAGTCAGCCCCAAAAATGTATTGGGGAGAGCACACAGGGAGTGTGGCGAAGCCAGGTAGGAGACCTGCGCCAACTTCCTGTGCTTACCGGAGGGCAAGAGAGACCGGGCAGGCACAGTGTTATGCTGTGGAGCGCACGGTGACCCCAGTGCGGTTGCATAGCCCGGTGCGGTACATACCAGCTCCTCGTATCGGCCGGGCTAGAGTGGCCATTAAGCCAGGTGCCATGAAGCCGGCTCTACGCATCTGGTCTCTAGTGCGTCTCCTTGGGCCGGCGTACATGGCACCAGCCTTACGCATGGTGTCCCCGGTTCGTCCGCACAGCCCAGTGCGGGCGACCGGTAGCATTCAACCAGGTAAGGTTGGGCAGGCTCGGTGCTCAAGAGCTCCAGTGCTCCTGCATGGTTCGGTCTATCCAGTACCACCTCCACGCACCAGCCCTCCGGTGGCAGCCCCCTGCACCAGGCTGTTTCTCCGTCTCAGCCCTACAGGTGCTCCCGCCTGTCCAGCGCTGCCAGACCCTTCCTCCTCTCCAGTGCTGCCAGAGTCTCCCGTCTGTCCAGAGCTGCTAGAGTCTCCCGTCTGTCCAGAGCTGCTAGAGTCTCCCGTCTGTCCAGAGCGTCTGTCCAGAGCTGCTAGAGTCTCCCGTCTATCCAGAGCTGCGAGAGTCTCCCGTCTGTCAAGAGCTGCTAGAGTCTCCCGTCTGTCCAGAGCTGCTAGAGTCTCCCGTCTGTCCAGAGCTGCTAGAGTCTCCCGTCTGTCCAGAGCTGCTAGAGTCTCCCGTCTGTCCAGAGCTGCTAGAGTCTCCCGTCTGTCCAGAGCTGCTAGTCTCCCATCTGTCCAGAGCTGCTAGAGTCTCCCGTCTGTCCAGAGCTGCTAGAGTCTCCCGTCTGTCCAGAGCTGCTAGTCTCCCATCTGTCCAGAGCGGCTAGAGTCTCCCGTCTGTCCAGAGCTGTTAGAGCCTCCCGCCTGTCCAGAGCTGCTAGAGTCGCCAGTCTGCCTGGAGCCGCCAGTTTGCCTGGAGCCGCCAGAGTCGCCAGTTTGCCGGGAACCGCCAGAGCCGGCAGTCAGCCGGGAGCCGCCAGAGCCGCCAGTCAGCCGGGAGCCGCCAGTCAGCCGGGAGCCGCCAGTCAGCCGGGAGCCGCCAGATTCGCCAGTCAGCCGGGAGCCGCCAGTCAGCCGGGAGCCGCCAGTCGGCCGGCATCCGCCAGAGCCGCCAGTCGGCCGGGATCCGCCAGAGCCGCCAGTCAGCCAGGATCTGCCAGAGCCGTCAACCATCCTGAGCTACCTCTCGGACCTGAGCTGCCCCTCGGACCTGAGCTGCCCCTCGGACCTGAGCTGCCCCTCGGTCCTGAGCTGCCCCTCGGTCCTGAGCTGCCCCTCGGTCCTGAGCTGCCCCTCGGTCCTGAGCTACCCCTCAGTCCGGAGGAGTTTGTTTAGTCCAGTAGGGCCCTTTAGTAGGGTTGCCAATTCTAGGTCGGTGGCGAGGGTCGCCGTTCCTAGGAGGAGACTAAAGTGGACAAAGACTATGGTGGAGTGGGGTCCACGTCCCGCGCCGCCACCGTGGACAGACGCCCACCCAGACCCTCCCCTATGGATTTAGGTTTGCGGCCGGGACGCCGCACATTTGGGGGGGTACTGTCACGCCCTGGCCTTAGTTATCTTTGTTTTCTTTACTATTTTGGTTAGGTCAGGGTGTGACATGGGGGATTTATGTGTTTTGCCTGGTCTAGGGGTTTTGTTGTTTATGGGGCTGTCTCCTTTCTAGGTAGTTTTGTATGTCTATGGTTGCCTAGATTGGTTCTCAATTAGAGGCAGCTGTCTATCGTTGTCTCTGATTGGGAACCATATTTAGGTAGCCATATTCTGTGCTGGTACTTTGTGGTTCTTCTGTCTTTGTGTCATTGCACCAGATAGGACTGTTTCGGTTTTCACATTTGTTGTTTTGTATTTTGTAGTGTTCTCGCTGATCGTCTATATTAAACATGTTGAACACTAAACACGCTGCATTTTGGTCCTCCTCTCCTTCAACGGAAGAAAACCGTTACACACTGGGAGATGAATTCACCTTTTAGTAGGACAATGACCTAAAACAGAAGGCCACATCTACACTGGAGTTGCTTACCAAGAAGACAGTGAATATCTCTGAGTCGTCGAATTAAAGTTTTGACTTAAATCTACTTAGCTAGCTAGGTCTTTTTATTTTGTCTAAATTTTGCACTAATAATGGCATAATCAAGTTACTGAAGTCACTGTACTGAGTCACAACACAAAAGTCACAACACAAAATGGTTGTCTAGCAATGACCTACAACATCTGAACTTAAAGAATTTTGAAAATAATAATCCGCAGAGACAATTACTCGATGTCGACACATCTTTTTAGCTGATTTATACACTGAAGCTATGTTGTGCTTGGTGACCTCTGACTGTGTCATCCCAACATCGTTGGTGCCGACGTGGATAACAATATCCCTATACTCTCTACACCAGTTTTAGCTTTAGTCAGCACCATCTTCAGATTAGCCTTAACGTCGGTAGCCCTACCCCCTGGTAAACAGTGTATGACTGCTGGATGATTCGTTTTAAGTCTAATACTGCGGGTAATGGAGTCGCCAATGACTAGGGTATTTAATTTGTCAGAGCTAATGGTGGGAAGCTTCGGCATCTCAGACCCAGTAACGGGAGGAGGAGAGACAAGAGAAGGCTCGGCCTCTGACTCCGACCCGTTGCTTAATGGGGAGAACCGGTTGAAAGTTTGTCGGCTGAATGAGCGACACCGGTTGAGCATTCCTACAGCATTTCCTTCCAGAAGGAATGAGAATTTTTTCCGGATGCGGGGACTGTGCTAGGGGATTTATACTACTATCTGTATTTATTGGTGGCACAGACGCTGTTTCATCCTTTCCTACACTTAAATTACCCTTGCCCAAAGATTGCATCTGAAGCTGGGCTTGCAGCACAGCTATCCTCGCCATAAGGCAATCATTCTCCTGTATATTATCAGTACAGTGACTGCAATTAGATACTGATGAACCACGTCCAGATAAAGCATCCGGGGTGAAAAAGTTGAGAGAGGGAAAAATTTAAATATGAAACGTAATTAAACAGTAGAAACCGTAAAGTTGTCAGGTAGCAAAGTAAGGTTAGCAACAAACTGAACAGCAGCACGTAAACAAGTCGCCAGTAAGTACTTTTTTAAATTTGTCAGAGCAAATGGAGGGAGGATTCGGCGGCTCAGACCCCGTAAAGGGTAGAGGAGAGGGCGGAGGAGAGACCTAAGAAGGCTTGGGCTCTGACTCCAGCTAGTAGGACAGTCAATATGTTGATAGAACCTCGGCAGCCTAGTCCTCAGATTGCTTTGTCAAAATCCCCAGCTACAATAAATGCACCCTCAGGATCTGTGGTTTCCAGTTTGCACTAGGCTACCTGCCACCCCATAATATGGTCGGCATTTAATTGTGAGGTATTCTGGGTCGGGTGAACAAAATGACTTGAGTTCCTGTATGTTCCTAGAATTACACCATGAGTCGATAATCATGAAACACACCCATCCGTCCTTCTGCTTCCCTGAGAGAGATGTATTCCTGTATGCGCGATGTACTGAGGATCCTGCTGGCTTTACTGACTCCGACAGAGTATCCCGAGAGAGCCATGTTTCCGTTTTTTCTCTCTGGAAAAAAATCCTTGCTCTGAGCTCATCAACTTTGTAATCCAAAGACTGAACATTAGCGAGTAATATACTCGGAAGCGGTGGGTGGTGTGCGCGCCTCTTAAGCCGAACAAGCAAGCCACCTCGAGTGCCTCTCCTCTTCCGACGATATTTTAGGTCGACCTCTGGAATAAGTTCAATTGCTCTGGGGAGAGTGAACAAAGGATCTGCTCCCTGGTCGTAATGCTGGTAGTTCTGGTGAGTTACCGCCGCTCTAATATCCAATAGTTCTTCCCGGTTGTATGTAAGGACACAAAACATTGCCTGAGCTAATAATGTAAAAAAAAATAGTACATAAAAAACAATATTGCAAAGTTTTCTAACAGTGATGCTGCCATCTCTGTCGGCGCCATCTTCTTCTTACGTAACAACATTGCTGAGCTATAAAGCAACGTGTTTGGGAGACACATCTCCTGGGGGAGAGCAGCCTCCTGTGGGAGTCCCAGATATGTGGAGGGACAACCAGTCGCCTGGGAGGGAGGTCCCCATGGTTGGGCTAGAGAGCTGGAGAGACAACCAATCACCTGAGAGCTGGAGGGAAGACCAGGACGTACTGTTGGACATGGGCTCTAGAGAGGTCTACAAACTAAAGGACTACAAGCCATGGAATGTTGTCATGGGCAACTCTAGAGAGGACTACAAACCATGCAGGAAGGAAGAGGACAGGAACCGGAAGAGAAAGAGGAAAGGAAATGAAAGACAAGTTCAAAGCCGGTAGATTCATTTGTCTATTTTTATTACATTTTAAGTTCAGAAAGCTGGACAGTGCGTTGATATGATTAGGCCTACCAGGTAGAGGCCAGCCGACTCAGTTTGTGTCCCAAATCATTGCCCATTCCCTACATAGTGCACTACGTTTGACCAGAGCTCTATGTGTTCACTGCATAGGGAATAGGGTGCCATTTGGGATGAAGATTCAGACTTGTTATACCATACCATTCCACAGTGAATTATAAGGATCCCATATATGCAATACATTACAAATAGTTATCTTTTCCAGTAAACCCTGGAATATATATAAATGTAACACTATTTATTCTAAACTCTGTCACATTAGGTGAGTCTCCCCAGCACTTCATAGATCCTACATAGGATCTAGGCATGTAATATTACATACATCACTGGTGGAACAGATACCAAGTAAGTAGGAGGTGTGTGTGTGTGTCCATTAGTAGAAGAAGGCCGTTTAATGATCTGAAGATCATCATAAATCAACTCTAACTACCGTAACCCCACTCACAATTCTTCAGCCTGAGTAGACAGAGGTTAAAAAATAAGCAGAATTCTTCTAACATATGGGTTAGCTAGGACAAGGGTTAAAGCCACATTCTGGGATTCGAAATATAACAAAACAGAAGCCCTGCCATTTGAGGGATTGGCTAGGGATATGTAATCCTAAATTGTAGCTATAATCTTACACAATTTAGCTTTTATTATTTTTTCGCCTGTTTCTGTATTTTTATATTTTACGCTGAGATTATAGTTAGTCCTGAGGGATTAAACATTAATGATGCGTTCAGACAGAGAACCCCTCTAGAGCTGCCAACAATAACTAGCTGTTAACCCTAAACATTCTGAAAAAAACTCGACATACATATTATCTCAAACAGAATATCTTGTTCTGACAAAATTGTGTGTAAATGTGTGTTATTTCATCAATTCCGCTGTGGTATGAAATATGTGCTATATTTTCAGGGCTATGTCAAGATGGTAAATCTACACCTTTTTTGTCAAGACACCATATTATTTAGTCTATGTTGTTCCTTTTGAATGCAATTAACATTTGGTTAGTTTGACAGCTTTAAAATATAATACTTTTTGTTTTGAGAGCATTGCTGTCACCCCACAAAAATGTATGTAGTTCTGTCCTTGAGCTATTCTTGTCTATTAATGTTCTGTATTATGTCATGTTTCATGTTGTGTGGACCCCAGGAAGAGTAGCTGCTGCTTTTGCAACAGCTAATGGGGATCCTAATAAAATACCAAAATACCAATCAAAACATATTTGGTAATGCTGCACATAGAAGTTCCCTGTCTTCACCTATTTACCTAAGTACACTTAATTTGTGGAGATGGAGATTGTGTGTCTGATGTATGTTATATGCACAGACCAGACCACAGACTTCTAGGCAGAGCATAGACTCCTCATATGATGCTACTAATGTATAGAATGAGCCAGATACCACATCTTTCTGCTATCGTATCACTTAAAGACCAGTAGATGTCATGCTTGGCTGGAGAGTGTTTCTGATTAAATCCACTAGATGGAAGTGATGATCCATACTCGGGCTCCTGCTGATGCTGTTTCTTCTGTAAAGCGATCCAAAAAGTTACAGGAAAGTTCCAGAAGGCTCAATATAATAATATCAGTAGCAAAGTGAATATCTACATTTATAGGTGATTATCTTCAGGCATCCCTGTCTGATTAGCTGCTTGTGATCTGATAATTATTATCTACATGACACAATATACAGTATTTACATTTTTTAATTTGTTTTGTTTATCCTTTATTTAACTAGGCAAGTCAGTTAAGAACAAATTATTATTTATAATGATGGCCTACCCTGGCCAAACCTGGAAGACACTGGGCCAGCTGTGTGCCGCCCTATAGAACCCTCAACCACGGCCGGATGTGATACAGCCTGGATTCAAACCAGGGACTGTAGTGATGCCTCTTGCACTGAGATGCAGTGCCTTACACCGCTGCACCAAGTATATACTGTATATATATATATATAATATATACCAGTAAGCAGATGCTTTTATCCAAAGCGACTTTGTCATGCGTACATACATTCTCCATTTGAAAAGGTGTAGCGCTCGCTCACCATTTTAAACATATGCCCCACTATAAATTAGGCTAGGGAGGTAAGTGGGTGACACAATCCCCCTGCCATTCACTTTCCATGCTCTTGGAGGTCTGGATATTGAGGGATGCTCTGCTGCACAGCCCCCTCTAGCGAGAGCAGGTCAATGTGTCATTGATCTGGGAATGCTGTGTGTTCTGAACTCTTAAGTCTGTAGGCTAGATAATATAACATTTTTGGGAATGCTGTGTATTCCAGCAATAGGTAATTAGGAATTTTAGGGAATGCTGTGTGCTCTAGCAATAGGTTATTAGCAACATTTTGAGAATGCTCCCAGTGGGCTGTGTGTTCTAGCTATAAGCTATTAGGATTTTGGGAACAATTGACTCTTTTTACAAATTACTTGCTGCTAAACAGTACATTTCTATGAACACATTCTCTCAAAATGATTCAAAATGATACTTTTCTACTATTGCACACAATAATTTGCTTCATCATTGGGTTTCTTGACATAACTCCCCCATGTTATTTTTCTCTGAGACTGTGATATACAACAATATTATGACTGTTGACTGTTATCCTGTTGAAATAATCACATAAGATATCTACAGAGCTTGAGTACCTTAACACGTTAACACACTGCTGCCTAATTCAACCTAACCTGTAATTAACTAGGACTCTTCTTGTATCTCTTCATGATTATATTTTCCTGAATGACCAGAGGGTCTTAGTTTATCGATGTCATTGGCTGGACCCTCATGGGGGTGAAAATGTAGTTGGTAATTGAGGTCCTTCCTTTGTCCGGGTTCATTTCATTAGAAAGTTAATTTTCTCTCAATGGAGGAAATGCAGCATTTTCATGACAATAGAGATGCAAATAGCTCCTTTAGATGTTAGACAATAAAGACATGTATGAAGCTATTGGATCATTTAGACTCTGAATACCATTACTAATTAGTCCTCACAAATATTTGGTCTGCCAATTACACCAAGGATTACACCAAGGGATCAGGAATTGGAAATGGGTACTTTGAGCATAATTCATTTCTGGATATAAGTCGATCTAAAAAACAGTATACTCTCAGTTTATCAGTATTCTCAGTATACCAGAGTAAGCTAGATTGATCACTAGTGCATAAGTAGTATCTATACTAATAAGTTAGATAGCGATTGGGTCTGTATAGAGTCAGAGTTTTTAGGTCTCCGAGTTTGTCGGCGTGTTGTGGAGCAGATACCTAAACCACATGGGGATATAGAGAGAGACAAAAAGAGAGAGAGGCTTTAACGTCTTAGTGAGTCCAATGCTTTGCTCAATGAGGTTGCCAAATTATTTACCAACTAAACAGCAGCTAGAACAACTTACTGGTTAGAACCACTGGCTATATAAACTCAAACTGGCTTCTTTTTGCTGAAAATTGCCTCATATCCCCAAAATGTCAAGTCCCAGGACCTGCAAAGAAGATTCAGCCACCAAAACAACTCCAATGGTCTTGACATGATTGCAGCAAATCTCTATGAATAATATCTGGAATAACCATTTGTTTTAGCTCATGGTTATTTAATTATGTGCTTAATGTTTAGCAAGTAAGTATATAACAGATAGTGTATTTTGACTATGTATCAAAACTTTTTAAATGAGTCAATCTTTGGCTCCACTTGTCCCATGCTATCCTCATACATTTGTAATACATTTGTTGGACAAGGTCTGTTAGCCTGAACATACTGTATGTTCTTCCACTTAACCAGGTAGTGTGTGGGCCCATAAGGCCGACATGATTTATGTTATTATTCTCTAGGCCAGTGGGACTAAAACATTTACCACAAAGTGGTTCAACACAGTCCAGTGTGCCTCAGTGAAGAGCTGCCTGTCATTGTCTGTGTAGACTAAAGCACATTCATTATGAGGAGCAGTCCTCTCTCATTATTTATAGACACACTAAACCAAGGGCCCCCAAACAATATAGAATAGATTCCTTTATGAAGACAAGTACCTCAAACTTCTATGACCACCATGTGTCCCTCCGTCCCCCCTCTTCTTTTCAGATGCCTACACATAATGTAATGAAATATGTGGAGAGAAAACAAAGAATATCCTCAACTTTCCCTTTTCTCCCTTGTGTGAAAACAGACCCATTTTGAAGCCTTTATTTGTGCAAAGCCTCTCATTAACTCTGCTCATGCTGTCTTCCCCAGCTTGCCATTGGTTTAAGTACCACGTTCCACAGCTTGCCATTGGCTTAAGTACACAGTTGTGTAAAAAATATACCAATTAGTCCCTCATCAGGTCCAATCAGAGGAGACAAAGCCTGTGTAAAGATAACTTGAGGAGAGAGTGGAGGCACAGCCCAGTGTAATCACTTAAAAACCATAAGGCATATTCAGAGCAGCTCGCTGCTGCGGGTCCATTCACCAACCCTCCTACTCCTTACCGGACCCCTTTGGACCTCGATCTCAGGGCTAGGTTTTGTTGTGCTGGGAAGATGGGACCACCAGGAGTCTCAGAAGGGGAGCTATTCACCACTTACTTGTTTACAGCACACAAAGCACTCAGGAGGACCCAGACAATCCCTTATTGTCCCCTACCTCAATGCTTCCTTAAACTTAGGCCCCAACAAGCCCCAAGAGCTAGCTTCACGTGTTTCTGGTAGACTAATTTTACGTTTAAAGGGGGTGGTTTTCACCTCATTAGAAACGAAATATGCACTGTCCTGTAATTATGTGGGGCGGCAATGTCTTTTTTGTTATCGTCCATCAATGCAGCAAGTTTTTTGGGGCATTTAATTTAGAGCTCACTGCTGGCCACAAAATATCTTAAATGCATTAATTAGTGGCTAAGCAGAGAAACCCCTTTTCCTTCATGGCTTCGCCTCTATCTCTCTGCACCCACTGTTTGGAACAAGGTTGGACAGATTGCAGTGCTAATAAAATTACCTCAGTAATGTCTTTAAACCAGCACAGTAATTCATTCTCTGCCATTAGCTCCCGACTGGTGCAGCAGTCTAAGGCACTGCATTGCAATGCAAGAGATGTCACTAGTTTGAATCCAGGCTGTATCACATCCGGCCGTGATTGGGAGTCCCATCGGGCAGTGCACAATTAGCCCAGCATCATCCGGGTTTGGCCCAAGTAGGCCGTCATTGTAAATAAGAATGTGTTCTTAACTGACTTGCCTAGTTAAATGAAGGTTAAATAAAATAAATAAATTAGGCATTAATTTAATTATGTAGGATAATGGGGGAGAGGCGCGGGGTAGGAGGAAGGGAGGCACTGATTCACATTCACATTTTTGTTAGTGGGCAGTTGATAGAGACTGGAGGAGAGTTATAATTAGGAACAAGGGGCACTTCAGTAAATATGTGAAATATTTTAAGGCTGGCCCTTGTACCCGCTTCGATTTATTACTTCCAGATGGGATTTGTTAGAAATATTCCTGCCAAGTTTTTGCACTTCTCTTCATCTAAGCTTGTTACAAAGATGTGCTCATGCCCTTTTATTTTGGTCTTCCTTTAATAATGTTTACATATCTTACATTACTCATCTCATATGTGTATACTGTATTTTATAACATCTATTGCATCTTGCCTATGCCACTCGGCCATCGCTCATCCATATATTTATATGTACATATTCCTATTTCAGCCCTATACATTTGTGTGAATAAGGTAGTTGTTGTGGGACTGTTAGATATTACTGCACTGTCAGAACTAGAAGCACAAGCATTTTGCTAAGCTCGCATTAACATCTGCTAAACATGTGTATGTGAACGATAACATTTTTTTTTAACAAGAACATTTCCCAGGACATAGACATGTATTGTATTGGCTGAAAGCTCACATTCGTGTTAAGCTAAATGCACTGTCCAATTTACAGTAGAAATTACAGTGAACACATACCATGCTATTGTTTGAGGAGAGTGCACAGTTATGTATTTGAAAATGTATATATTGACCAATTAGGCACATTTGGGCAGACTTGATACAACATTTTGAACAGAAATGCCATGGTTCACTAGATCAGTCTAAAACTTTGCACATACACTGCTGCCATTTAGTGGCCAAATTGAGCCTAACCTGGAATAATACATTGTGACCTTTCTCTTGCATTTCAAAGATGGAACAAAACAAATGTATATGTATCTTTTACCAGATCTAATGTGTTATATTCTACTACATTTTTTTCACATTTCAAAAAACTTCAAAGTGTTTCCTTTCAAATGGGATCAAGAATATGCATATCCTTGCTACAGGCAGCTAGATTTGGGTATGTAATTTTAGGCAAAAATAAATAAAAAAGGGTCCATCCTTAAGTTACATGGAAACAGTTTGGAACCACCAAGACTCTGCCTAGAGCTGGCCGCCCTGCCAAACTGAGCTATCGGGGGAGGAGGGCATTGGTCAGGGAGGTGACCAAGAACCCAATGGTCACTCTGACAGAGCTCAAGATTTCCTCTGTGGACATAGTTATCTTTCTGCAAGGTTCTCCTACATCTCTACAGCACTCCACCAGACTCTACCTTTATGGTAGAGTGGCCAGACGGAAGCAACTCCTCTGTACAAGGCACATGACAGCCCGCTTGGAGTTGGCCAAAAGGCACCGAAAGACTCTCAAACCATGAGAAACAACATTATCTGGTCTGTTGAAAGATTTAACTCTGGTCCTGAATGCCAAGCGTCACGTCTGGAGGAAACTTTCCAAATGCACTGTGTCTACCTTTATCACACCAGTATCCCTGCACATTGTAAATATTGCATTGGAATTGACCCTGTATATACTTTAGGTTACTTATTTGTTGTGTGTTTTTGTTCCACCTTGTTATTTTTAGTACTACATTGATATTGGTAAATGCATTGGTGGCTTAGAGCTTGCACGGAAGGCATTTGACTATACTTGTGGTGTCAGCATCATGCTGTGGGGATGTTTTTCAGCGGCAGGGACTAGGAGAATAGTCAGGATCGAGGGAAAGATGAACGGAACAAAGTACAGAGATATCCTTGATGAAAACCTGCTCGAGAGCACTCAGGACCTCAGACTGGGGCTAATGTTCACCTTCCAAAAGAACAACAACCCTAAGCACACAGAGGAGGAGGAGGATGTCTTCTCTGTAACACACAGCGTTGAGATTGCCTGCAATGACAACAAGCTCAGTCCGATGATAGTGTGACACACCGCCTCAGACCATGATGGACCCTCCACCTCCAAATCAATCCCTCTCCAGAGCACAGGCCTCAGTGTAATGCTCATTCCTTCCACGATAAATCACCCCTACTGAGACAAAACCGCGACTCGTCAGTGAAGAGCACTTTTTGCCAGTCCTGTCTGGTCCAGCAACGGTGGGTTTTTGCCCATAGGCAACGATGTTGCCGTGATGTCTGGTGAGGACCTGCCTTACAGCAGGCCTACAAGCCCTAAAAGCCCTCAGTCCAGCCTCTTTTAGCCTATTGCAGACAGTCTGAGCACTGATGGAGGGATTGTGCATTCCTGGTGTAACTCCGGCAGTTGTTGTTGCCATCCTGTACCTGTCCCGCAGGTGTGATGTTCGGATGTACCGATCCTGTGCAAGTGTTGTTACACGTGGTCTGCCACTGTGAGGACGATCAGCTGTCTGTCCTGTCTCCCTGTAGCGCTGTCTTAGGTGTCTCACAGTACGTACATTGCAATGTATTGCCCTTGCCACATCTGCAGTCCTCATGCCTCCATGCAGCATGCCCAAGGCATGTTCACACAGATGAGCAGGGACCCTGGGCAAGGATCCTTTGGTGTTTTTCAGAGTCTGTAGAATGGCGTCTTTAGTGTCCTAAGTTTTCATAACTGTGTCCTTAATCGCCTGCCGTCTGTAAGCTGTTAGTGTCTTAACGACTGTTCCACAGGTGCATGTTCATTCATTGTTTATGGTTCTTTGAGCAAGCATGGGTGTTTAAACCCTTTACAATGAAGATCTGTGAAGTTATTTGGATTTTTACGTTTTACGTTTTTTTTCTTGCCAAGTTTATGTAGAGGATGAGAGCTGCAGTAGATATCTCAGATAGGGGGGAGTGAGGATAAAGAGGGTTTTATAAAAACACATCAACCAGCGGGTCTTACGACGCGAATACAGAGAAGACCAGTTTACAGAGGAGTACAGAGTGCAACGATGTGTCTTGTAAGGAGCATTGGTTGCAATTCTGATATCCAAATTTTAAATAACATCTAGCCGCTCGAGAGCACCCTTACCTGCCAATCTATAAATTATGTCTCCATAATCTAGCATGGGTAGTTTACACATTATAAACCATTCCATTGGTCTTTAAATGAAATCTACACCCACACGGTGCACCAGGCGATGCAAAACTAACTCGCCCTATGTCATAATTCATCAAAACTCCTGTCACTCCGTAAGATTCTACAATATAGCACAGAGTATGCATCTTCGGAACTTCTTCCGAAAGAGCGGCAGTTTGTCATGACATGCGGCACTTGGGGTGGACACTCACCTGTCTCTATCAATGAGAGAAGACTTAAATAGATAGGATGGTAGCGGACACTATTGGATTGGAGCAATCCATTTTTTAATAATGGAGCATTTTCTTAATTCAAACAGACCCCCTGCAACTGGACACGGACATTTTAAAACTCCTGTTACCACAAATCAAGGACGTGTCGCCAAGCTACGATTGGTCGAATATTATCTGTGCTACACCAAACAGCACCTATCCTGTAACTCATTAAATATTGTACACTCCCCTGTTATTTAGATTTTGACAAAATAAACATTATTTGGATATGTCGGAATGTCTAACATCTGTTTGATGCCCTGTACAGCTTACATAATATCTTCTGTGAATCCATGAAGGCAGATAAATTTCGAGGATTGATCTTAAATATCTATATTTATTTCATGGTCCTTTATCTGGCAATGGTGTTTGGCATGGTGGGCTGTGGATGCAGAGTGCTTGTGGCGCATGGTCTTGACCTGTCTGCGGTGGGCTGCCAGAAAGTGGGGACTGCTCATCCCTGCTCTGTCTATTGGGTTTTACTTCCTTCAGGAGATTGGTGGGTGGAGTAGCAGAGGTGAGTGGAGCTGGGAGGGTCGTCAGTGCTGATGGCGCACACCTGTGAAAGCTCAGCTGTGGCATAAAGCCACTGTTTCCCCATTCAGCAAGAGATTAATCTCTCCATGCATACAGTGGTTCCTCCTTTAAAAGTTGCGAGTTGATGCAGCGGGACTTCGAGGTACCTAGAGTATTTGGGTCCCAAGGTTTTTATATCACAAATCATATTGAGTGGTTCCAGTGATGAATTTGACACGAGCCACCGCTCCCTGGTGACTTTCTTCAACAAACATGGCTGACAAAACATTACGGGAAGCAAATGTAAGTAGTTGTAATGTCATAACGAGTCAAGCAAAAAAAATTACAATCGAGAGGAACGTTCGTTAATGTAGAGACAAACGATTTTGTTGTCGTAAAGTTAATTTACAAAAATCGCTATTTAGCAAGTTTTTTTCCCCCTGTCATATCCAATACCAGTTGTATTAAAATCCATTCTGTGAATGATGCTGTGTCTGCATGTATGTATCACAATTATACACGTCAGTGTATACTGCTCCTGGGACATCAATGATTACACATTGTAACTATGCAATAGACTAGAAACATGATTTTGTAAATCATATGTACAGAATAAAAAACAGTACATCCTGCCAGCAAGCCCACAAGCGTGCTGATTGACGCATGGAAGAGAGCGAGGAACCAGATGGGAGTAACAATCCAGGCTATTTGCTCTGACACCTGCATAATAATGTAATGAAACAAGCAGGGAGCAGGTTTCGAACCCACAACATTCTAGCCCGAAAACCAGCACGATATCGACTGCGCCCAAATGTACAGTTGAAGTCGGAAGTTTACATATACCTTAGCCAACTACATTTAAACTCAGTTTTTCACAATTCCTGACATTTAATCCAAGTAAAAAATCCATGTTTTAGGTCAGTTAGGATCACCACTTTATTTTTATCAAGAATGTGAAATGTCAGAATAATAGTAGAGGGAATGATTTATTTCAGCTTTTATTTCTTTCAGTGGGTCAGACGTTTACATACTCTCAATTAGTATTTGGTAGCATTGATTTTAAATTGTTTAACTTGGGTCAAACGTTTCAGGTAGCCTTCCACAAGCTTCCCACAATAAGTTGGGTGAATTTTGGCCCATTCCTCCTGGCAGAGCTGGTGTAACTGAATCAGGTTTGTAGGCCTCCTTGCTCACACATGCTTTTTCAGTTCTGCCCACACGTTTTTCTGTAGGTATTGAGGTCAGGGCTTTGTGATGGCCACTCCAATACCTTAACTTTGTTGTCCTTAAGCCATTTTCCACAACTTTGGAATTATGCTTGGGGTCATTGTCAATTTGGAAGACCCATTTGCGATCAAGCGTTCACTTCCTGCCTGATGTCTTGAGATGTTGCTTCAATATATCCACATAATTTCCTTTCTCGTGATGACCTCTATTTTGTGAAGTGCACCAGTCCCTCCTGCAGCAAAGCCCCCCCCACAACATGATGCTGCCACCCCCGTGCTTCACAGTTGGGATGGTGTTCTTCAGCTTGCAAGACTCCCCCTTTTTCCTCCAAACATAATGATGGTCATTATGGCAAAACGGTTCTATTTGTATTTCTTCAGAGCAGAGGACTTTTCTCCAAAATGTACAATCTTTGTCCCCATGTGCAGTTGCAAACCGTAGTCTTTTTTTATGGTGGTTTTGGAGCAGTGGCTTCTTCCTTGCTGAGCGGCCTTTCAGGTTACGTCGATATAGGACTTGTTTTACTGTGGATATAGATACTTTTGCGCCTGTTTCCTCCAGCATCTTCACAGGGTCCTTTGCTGTTGTTCTGGGATTGATTTGCACTTTTCGCACCAAAGTATGTTCTGTCTCCTAGAGATGAATGTGTCTCCTTCCTGAGCGGTATGACGTCTGCGTGGTCCCATGGGGTTTATACTTGCATACTATTTTTTTGTACAGATGAATGTGGTACCTTCAAGCATTTGGAAATTGCTCCCTAGGATTTTTAGAGGTCTTCAATTTTTTTTCTGAGGTCTTGGCTGATTTCTTTTGATTTTCCCATGATGTCAAGCAAAGAGGCACTGAGTTTGAAGGTAGCCCTTGAAATACAACCACAGGTACACCTCCAATTGACTAATTATGTCAAATAGCCTATCGTAAGCTTCTAAAGCCATGACATTATTTTCTGAAAATTTCCAAGCTGTTTGAAGGCACAGTCAACTTAGCGTATGTAAACCTCTGACCCACTGGAATTGCGATACTTACTCAGTTACTGACTTTATTGTCCCCATGGGGAAATGTTGTTGCAGTGTTGTAAAGTGGCATTTAAATACAAACAAAATTTACAATGCACCTTTCATAAGAGTCACATACCAATCAAACATCTAAAAAATAAAAATAATAAAGACTGGCCTGCTGGCCTTACTGAGTCGATAAAAACATTAGCCCAAGCTATTTTGGAGGGATATCACACCTGGCACATTTGATTGTCTGGTTCTGTTTTTCCAACTGAGGGGTACCCTATACCTTTGCCCAGAGGGGAGTATTTCAAAGTCCGGGTACAGGGGGTGGCTTGGGTCTGAAATGATTTTGTGAGCCTTGCGGAGGGCCCTGACCTTAAAGATCCCAGCTTTTTGAGAAAGTACAGTCTCTGTTGGCTCTTTTTTTAGATCAGGACTTGTACATTTACTCCACTGAAGCTTATTGTCCAAGAGGACACCCAGGTATTTGTATTCCTCTACAATCTCTATATTCTGACCTCTGATAGTTGTTGCTGAGGTAGGTGTTGTACACTTCCTGAAGTCTTTGCAGATCTCTTTGGTCTTGTTGGTATTGAGGACCAAGTGTGATTCCTCACACCACTCTACAAAGTCATCTAGGACCGGGCCATGATGGTCCTCGTCTTCATGCAACAGGCTGATCAAGGCTGTGTCATCAGCGAACTTAACGAGGTGTTTGTCAGAATGGGAACTAGTACAACTATTAGTGTACAGGAGAGGGGACAAAGCACATCCCTGTGGAGAGCCTGTGTTGGTATTGCGTATTTCTGACACGTGGGGACCTATTTTGACTCGCTGTGACGTTTGCTCAGGAAGTCCAACAGCCACAAAACCAGCCTCTCTTCTAAGGAGAAGTCCCAAATTAGTATCTGTGCCAGATTGTAGGGCTGGATTGTGTTGAAGGCAGAAAAGTCAACAAACAGAACCCTAACATGGGATTTGGCACCCTCTAGATGTCTGTAGACCATGTTAAGGAGGGTAAGAATGGCATCATTAACTCCTCTGCTAGGCTGATAGGCAAACTGAAATGGGTCGAGAAGCTTCTGGGTGACGCTGAGAATATGGCTTTTCACTTGTTGTAGGCATTTCATTACTAAGGATGTCAAGGCGACAGGGTGGTAGTCATTCAGCACAGAGGGATTAGATGCTTTAGGAATTGGTATAATTTTTGAGTTTCTCCACAATACTGGCACGTCTTGCTGGTCGAGTGAGGATTGGAAAATGTCTGTAAAAACACCAATTGTTCAGCACAGTGCTTTAACACATGTCCACTTATTCTGTCTGGGCCTGGGCTTTTGTATGTGTTACATCCCCTGAACAACTTTAAAACATCAGACTGTTTAGCAACAACTCTCTCAAACATTTGTAATGATGCTTCCATTTGTTTTACCCCTGACAAAGTTGTCTGATTTCAAATCTAGAGAAGAAAACATTCAGTTCATTAGCCATGTTCCGGCCCTCATATCTCCCAAGGTTAGCACTGGTTTTTCCCCTGCCTATCCCTTGTCAGGCCACCCTTGCGTTTCCTGAGGAGAGGGTCCTCTCCACCCTTTGCTTGTATTCCTCCTTGTCCACCAGTATCTGTCTTTTGATCTCACGTTGTACATCTCTTAACCTTTTGTGACTAGGGGGCAGTATTTTCATTTTTGGAAAAAAAACGTTCCCGTAGTAAACGGGATATTTTGTCAGGACAAGATGCTAGAATATGCAATTGACAGCTCAGGATAGAAAACACTCTAAAGTTTCCAAAACTGCAAAAATATTGTCTGTGAGTATAACAGAACTGATGTTGCAGACGAAAGCCTGAGAAAAATCTAATCCGGAAGTGCCTCGTGTTTTGAAAGCGCTGCGTTCCAATGTGTCCCTATTGAGCAGTGAATGGGCTATCAACCAGATTACTCTTTCTCCATATTCCCGAAGGTGTCTACAGCATTGTGACGTAGTTATACGCATTTATGTTGAAGAATACCCGTAGGCGGATACATTGCGCAAGTGGTCACCTGATGCTCCCAGAGAGATTCTCGCGTAAAATACAGAGGTAGCCATTACTCCAATCGGTCCTACTGAAAAACGAATTGTCCCGATGGATATATTATCGAATAGATATTTGAAAAACACCTATAGGATTGATTCTAAACAACGTTTGCCATGTTTCTGTCGATATTATGGAGCTAATTTTGAATATTTTTTGGCCGTTTTCGTGACTGCAATTTCCGGGCGATTTATCAGCCAAACGTGAAGAACAAACGGAGCTATTTCGCCTACAAAAATAATATTTTTGGAAAAAAGGAACATTGGCTATCTAACTGGGAGTCTCGTGAGAGAAAACATCCGAAGCTCATCAAAGGTAAACGATTTAATTTGATTGCTTTTCTGATTTCCGTGACCAAGTTACCTGCTGCTAGCTGGACAAAATGCTATGCTAGGCTATCGATAAACTTACACACATGCTTGTCTAGCTTTGGCTGTAAAGCATATTTTGAAAATCTGAGATGACAGGATGATTAACAAAAGGCTAAGCTGGGTCTCAATACATTTCACTTGTGATTTTCATGAATAGGATTATTTTCTAGTAATATTTATGTCCGTTGCGTTATGCTAATTAGTTTCAGATGAGGACAACGGTCCCGTTCACGGGATGGGGTGTAACTAGAGGTTACAGTGCCTTGCGAAAGTATTCGGCCCCCTTGAACTTTGCGACCTTTTGCCACATTTCAGGCTTCAAACATAAAGATATAAAACTGTATTTTTTTGTGAAGAATCAACAACAAGTGGGACACAATCATGAAGTGGAACAACATTTATTGAATATTTCAAACTTTTTTAACAAATCAAAAACTGAAAAATTGGGCGTGCAAAATTATTCAGCCCCCTTAAATTAATACTTTGTAGCGCCACCTTTTGCTGCGATTACAGCTGTAAGTCGCTTGGGGTATGTCTCTATCAGTTTTGCACATCGAGAGACTGACATTTTTTCCCATTCCTCCTTGCAAAACAGCTCGAGCTCAGTGAGGTTGGATGGAGAGCATTTGTGAACAGCAGTTTTCAGTTTTGAAGCTATACAGTGTTTGTTTAGCTTATTTTTGGTTCTGATGGAGTTAAACAGTTGAACCACAAATGCGCCAGATATTTCACCGGATGTATGAATGTGAAGCATTCAGTTGGCTTTTCCACTCACTACCAAATATGGTGATGAGAAGAAGCCCAGTGGCCGGCAGTGGGAGAAGATGGAACGATATGGATTTTGGCCAACATTCTGCAACTTTTCTCAATGAAACATTTTCATACAATTTTCTGTTTTCAAAACTAGAATCTATAACATGGTGGACTGCGTTTTGTAGACTTTGCCAAAGTAAAAAAATATAGGTATTAGTAGGTATTCCCTAACAGAAATATGCAAATAAATGCTAAAATGCACCAATAGGATCTCACTAACTCATTCTTTGATTAATTTGCTCCCATTGGAAACCAGAGGCTCTGGTCTAGGGTTGTCCCCAACTAAAATAAATAAATCAAATTATTGGTCAAATGAAAATAGTCTGTTCTTCGACCAATCGATTGCTCAAAATTTTTAATGTGTATTTTTCCATATAGACACAGTTGGAAGATCCCAGACAGGAAGATCACATCATTGACTCAACCCACTTAAGTGACGCACCCCTCCCAGGGACGGTATGAAAGAGCCCCAGAAAGCCAGTGACTCAGCCTCTGGAATAGGGTTAGAGGCAGAGAATCCCAGTGGAAAGAGGGGAACCGATCAGGCAGAGACAGCAAGGGCGGTTCGTTGCTCCAGAGTCTTTCCGTTCACCTTCCCACTCCTGGGCCAGACTACACTCAATCATATGACCCACTGAAGAGCAAACAGCTGGAGGCAGTGCTTTCACCTATAGAGCTCCATTTTTATGGAATGCTCTGCCTACCCATGTAAGAGACGCAAACTCGGTCTCAACCTTTAAGTCTTTACTGAAGACTTCAGTAAAGACTTAAAGGTTGAGACCAAGTTTGCGTCTCTTACATGGGTAGGCAGAGCATTCCATAGAAATGGAGCTCTATAGGTGAAAGCACTGCCTCCAGCTGTTTGCTTAGAAATTCTAGGGACAATTAGGAGGCCTGCGTCTTGTGACCGTAGCGTACGTGTAGGTATGTACGGCAGGACCAAATCAGAGAGATAGGTAGGAGCAAGCCCATGTAATGCTTTGTAGGTTAGCAGTAAAACCTTGAAATCAGCCCTTGCTTTGACAGGAAGCCAGTGTAGGGAGGCTAGCACTGGAGTAATATAATAATTTTTTGGGGTTCTAGTCAGGATTCTAGCAGCCGTATTTAGCACTAACTGAAGTATATTTAGTGCTTTATCCGGGTAGCAGGAAAGTAGAGCATTGCAGTAATCTAACCTAGAAGTGACAAAAGCATGGATTCATTTTTCTGCATCATTTTTGGACAGAAAGTTTCTGATTTTTGCAATGTTAGGTAGATGGAAAAAAGCTGTCCTTGAAATGGTCTTGATATGTTCTTCAAAAGAGAGATCGGGGTTCAGAGTAACACCGAGGTCCTTCACAGTTTTATTTGAGACGACTGTATAACCATTAAGATTAATTGTCAGATTCAACAGAAGATCTCTTTGTTTCTTGGGACCTAGAACAAGCATCTCTGTTTTGTCCGAGTTTAAAAGTAGAAAGTTTGCAGCTATCCACATCCTTATGTCTGAAACACATGCTTCTAGCGAGGGCAATTTTGGGGTGTCACCATGTTTCATTGAAATGTACAGCTGTGTGTCATCCGCATAGCAGTGAAAGTTAACAATGTGTTTTCGAATGACATCCCCAAGAGGTAAAATATATAGTGAAAACAATAGTGGTCCTAAACGGAACCTTGAGGAACACCGAAATTTACAGTTGATTTGTCAGAGGACAAACCATTCACAGAGACAAACTGATATCTTTCCGACAGATAATATCTAAACCAGGCCAGAACTTGTCCGTGTAGACCAATTTGGGTTTCCAATCTCTCCAAAAGAATGTGGTGATCGATGGTATCAAAAGCAGCACAAAGGTCTAGGAGCACGAGGACAGATGCAGAGCCTCGGTCTGATGCCATGAAAAGGTAATTTACCACCTTCACAAGTGCAGTCTCAGTGCTATTGATGGGGTCTAAAACCAGACTGAAGCATTTCGTATACATTGTTTGTCTTCAGGAAGGCAGTGAGTTGCTGTGCAACAGCCTTTTCTAAAAATGTTGAGAGGAATGGAAGATGCGATATAGGCCAATAGTTTTTATATTTTCTGGGTCCAGGTTTGGCTTTTTCAAGAGAGGCTTTATTACTGCCACTTTTAGTGAGTTTGGTACACATCCGGTAGATAGAGAGCCGTTTATTATGTTCAACATAGGAGGGCCAAGCACAGGAAGCAGCTCTTTCAGTAGTTTAGTTGGAATCGGGCCAGTATGCAGCTTGAAGGTTTAGAGGCCATGATTATTTTCATCATTGTGTCAAGAGATATAGTACTAAAACACTTGCGCGTCTCTCTTGATCCTAGGTCCTGGCAGAGTTGTGCAGACTCAGGATAACTGAGCTTTGAAGGAATATGCAGATTTAAAGAGGAGTCCGTAATTTGCTTTCTAATAATTATGATCTTTTCCTCAAAGAAGTGCTCAAGTGAAAGCCATCCTCTCTTGGGTAATGCTGCTTTTTAGTTAGCTTTGCGACAGTATCAAAAAGGATTTTCGGATTGTTCTTATTTTCCTCAATTATATTGGAAAAATAGGATGATCGAGCAGCAGTAAGGGCTCTTCGGTACTGTCTTTCCAAGCTAGTCGGAAGACTTCCAGTTTGGTGTGGTGCCATTTCCGTTCCAATTTTCTGGAAGCTTGCTTCAGAGCTCGGGTATTTTCTGTGTACCAGGGAGCTAGTTTCTTATGAGAAATGTTTTTAGTTTACAGCTTCAAGTCTTCTTGGGTCTGACGCTACAAGCTTGGCACACGTATATTTGGGGAGTTTTTCCCCATTCTTCTCTGCAGATCCTTTCAAGCTCTGTCAGGTTGGATGGGTTGCGTTGCTGCACAGCTATTTTCAGTTCTCTCCAGAGATGTTCGATCAGGTTCAAGTTCGGGCTCTGGCTTGGCCACTCAAGGACATTCAGAGACTTGTCCAGAAGCCACTCCTGCGTTGCCTTGGCTGTGTGCTTAGGGTTGATGTCCTGTTGGAATGTGACGTTCTGACCTTAGTTCCTTTTTTATGATTTTATTTTAGTTGGTCAGGGCGTGAGTTGGGGTGGGCATTCTATGTTGTTTTCTATGTTTTGTTCTGTTGTTATATTTCTATGTGTTTGGCCTAGTATGGTTCTCAATCAGAGGCAGGTGTCAGTCGTTGTCTCTGATTGGGAGCCATATTTAGATTATATTGTGTTTTGTGGGTGGTTGTATCCTGTGTTAGTGTTTTCACCATATGGGACTGTTTCGGTTGTTTGTTTGTACTTTTGTTTTTTTGTTCAGTCTTCTGTTGATTTATTAAATATATCATTATGGACACTTACCACGCTGCACATTGGTCTGATCCTTGCTACTCCTCCTCTGAAGAAGAGGAATTCCGTTACATGGAAGGTGAACCTTAGCCCCAGTCTTCGGTCCTGAGGACTCTGGAGCAGGTTTTCATCAAGGATCTCTCTGTACTTTGCTCTGTTCATCTTCCCCTTGATCCTGACTAGTCTCCCATCCCCACAACATGATGCTGCCACCACCATGCCTAACCATAGGAATGTTATTGGCCAGGTGATGAGCAGTGCCTGGTTTCCTCCAGATGATGTCTTATTCTTATCCATATTTTTTGAAACTGCACTGTCGGTTAGGGGCTCGTAAGTAAGCATTTCACTGTAAGGTCTACTACACCTGTTGTATTCGGTGCATGTAACTGATCCAATTGTATTAATGTGACGCTTGGCATTCAGGCCATAGAGTTCAATCTTGTTTTCATTAGACCAGAGAATCTTCTTTCTCATAGTCTGAGAGTCCCTAAGGTACCGTTTGGCAAACTCCAAGCGGCCTGTCATGCCATTTACTGAGGAGTCGCTTCCATCTGGCCACTCTACAATAAAAGCCTAATTGGTGGAGCGCTGCAGAGATGGTTGTTCTTCTGGAAGGTTCTCCCATCTCCACAGAGGAACTCTGGAGCTCTGTCAGAGTGACCTTCGGTTTCTCTTCCCCGATTTGCTCAGTTTGGTCGGGCTGCCAGCTCTTGGTGGTTCAAACCTCTTCCATTTAAAGGGCAATGGAAACAATATGATTCAGTGTAAACTGCCTGCTAGTCAGTCCCAGAAGTTTAGATATGCATAATTTGGATAGAAAACACTCTGAAGTTACTAAAACTGTTTGAATGATGTCTGTGAGTATAACATAACTCATATGGCAGGCAAAAACGTGAGAAAGAATCCAAACAGGAAGTGGGAAATCTGAAGTTTGAGGTTTTTCAACTCAGCCTCTATTGAAGATAGTGGGATATTGGTCATCTTGAACTTCATAATGCTTCCACTAGATGTCAACAGTCTTTAGAACCTTGTTTGATGCTTCTACTGGGAAGGGGAGCTGAATGAGAGGGGAATGAGTCAGAGGTCTGCCAGAGAGCCACGAGCTGACCATGCGCGGTCACGTGAAAGTTAGCTTGCGTTCCATTGCATTTCTACAGACAAAGGAATTCTCCGGGCTGAACGCGTTAACAACAAGAGGTATTTGGACATAAATGATGAACTTTATCGAACAAATCAAACATTTATTGATGAACTGGGATACCTGGTTGTCACGTCCGTTATACAAAGGAGACCAAGGCGCAGGGTGGTATGCATACATTCTTTATTAATATAAGAATGAACACTGAACAAAATAACAAAGCAACACATGAAGCTATACAAAAGCGTGCTGACAGGCAACTACACATAGACAAGAATCCACGAACACAAAAGGAAAAATGGCTACCTAAATATGATCCCCAATCAGAGACAACGATAAACAGCTGCCTCTCATTGGGAACCATATCAGGCCACCATAGACATACAAATTAGCTAGACCTACAAAACCCTAGACATACAAAATCCTAGACAATACAAAACTAGCATACCCACCCTCGTCACACCCTGACCTAACCAAAATATAAAGAAAACAGTGATATCTAAGATCTGAACATGGCACTGGGAGTGCATTCTGATGAAGATCATCAAAGTGAAAATTTATAACGCTATTTCTGACTAATGTTGACTCCACAACATGGCGGATATCTGTTTGGCTGTTTTGGTCTCTGAGCGCTGTACTCAGATTATTGCATGGTATGCTTTTTCTGTAAAGTTTTTTTGAAATCTGACACAGTGGTTGCACTAAGGAGAAGTTTATCTAAAGTTCCATGTATAATAGTTGTATCTTTCATAAATTTTTATTATGAGTATTTTTGTAAATTGATGTGTCTCTCTGCAAAATCACTGCATGTTTTGGAACTACTGAACATAACACGCCAATGTAAAATGAGATGTTTGTATATAAATCTGAACTTTATCAAACAAAACATACATGTATTGTTTAACATGAAGTCCTATGAGTGTCATCTGATGAAGATCAAAGGTCAGTGATTTATTTTCTCTCTATTTGTGCTTTTTGTGACTCCTATCTTTGGCTGGAAAAAGTGATCTAACATAATAATTTGTGGTACTTTCGCTGTAAATCCTTTTTGAAAATCAGACACTGTGGCTGGATTAAAAATAATGTTATCTTTAAAATGGTGTAAAAGACTAGTATGCTATAGGATTTTTAATTATGAGATTTTTGTTGTTTCGAATTTGGCGCACTGCACCTTCACTGGCTGTTGTCATATCGATCCCGTTAACGGGAGCCCTAAGAAGTATTAAGGTCACAGTTAGGAAAAATTAGGACACTAATGTTGCCTTTCTACTGACTCTGAAAAAACACAAAAAGAAAGATGCCTAGGGTATTATATGCATATCCTAGCTTCTGGGCCTGAGTAACAGGGAGTTTACTTTGGGCACACTTTTCATCAGGATGTGAAAATACTGCCCCCTTTCCCAAAAAGGTTTTAAACAGCTTGGAAAATTCCATAAAATGATGTCATGGCTTTAGAAGTTTGATAGGCTAATTGACATCATTTGAGTCAATTTAAGGTGTACGTGGATGTATTTCAAGGCCTACCTTCAAACTCAGTGGCTTGACAATATGGGAAAATCTAAAGAAATCAGCCAAGACCTCAGAAAAAAATTGTAGACCTCCACAAGTCTGGTTCATCCTTTGGGAGCAATTTCCAAGCGCCTGAAGGTACTACGTTCATCTGTACAAACAACAGTACGCAAGTCTAAACACCATGGGACCACGCAGCCGAACGTACTTTGGTGCGAAAAGTGCAAATCAATCCCAGAACAACAGCAAGGGACCTTGTGAAGATGCTGGAGGAAACAGGTACAAAAGTATCTATATCCACAGTAAAACAACTCCTATATCAACATAACCTGAAAGCCTGTTCAGCAAGGAAGAAGCCACTGCTCCAAAACTGCCATAAAAAGCCAGACTACAGTTTGCAACTGCATATGAGGACAAATATCGTACTTTGTGGCTTACTTACAAGCCCCTAATGTCATATACATATATATGTAAACATTCATACACATAGCTCATATATTATACAGTGCCAAGCCAAACCGCCTGACTCAAGTCATCTTATTTACCCCTGCTAAAACAGGAACCAGCTCACTCACCCAGCAATAAAACTACCCCCCTCAGCTCTGTTGTCTTACCACCCCAGGAAACAAAGACATTCCATCGCAAGAACACATACACCCAGCCATAAAACTGACCCCCTCTGTTCTCTTCTTTCAGGACCCCCTCTGCTCTCCTGTATCCGATTTCCAGATACACAAATATCTCCTTGTATAAATACACATCTCATCCCCCTTTACTGGTCGGGTGCTCAGAACAAGACTCTGCTGTGCACCAATGAGGCTCCTGCTCTGGCTGGAGCAGGCCCGCCTCCAACTCTTCAGGACCAGTCAGAAGACCACCACGACAAGACTCCACCTACATCATTCTATGTATAAAATCTGCTGTGACCAATGTCTAGGTCTCTTTTCACCTGACTCACTTAATGAGTTATATGAACTAGGTCCGTGCACGTAAAACTGCAGGACAAGATATCTTTTGACTCATTAAAACTGCCTTTTGTTACAACTGAAATCCACTCTGTCCAGCGTCCGTGATTTGGTCTCAACTCTCCTGTAATTCAATCATCAACACTAACCAACAATGCAGTTAAAAAAAAACCTAGTCACCTTAAATAACACCACTTTAATAATGTTTACAAATCCTACATTACTCATCTCATATGTATATATTGTTCTACACCATCAACTACATTCTGGCTATGCCTATCATTAATAAGTCAAGTTAAATAATGCCACATTAATAATGTTTACATGTCCTACATTACTCATCTCATGTATATACTGTTCTATACCATCTACTGCACCTTTCCTATGCCGCACGGCCATCGCTCATCCTTATATTTATATGTACAGTGGGGCAAAAAAGTATTTAGTCAGCCACTAATTGTGCAAGTTCTCCAACTTAAAAAGATGAGAGAGGCCTGTAATTTTCATCATATGTACACTTCAACTATCATAGACAAAATGAGTAAAAACAATCCAGAAAATCACATTGTAGGATTTTGAATGAATTTATTAACAAATTATGGTGGAAAATAAGTATTTGGTCAATAACAAAAGTTTATCTCAAAACTTTGTTATATACCCTTTGTTGGCAATGACAGAGGTCAAGCGTTTTCTGTAAGTCTTCACAAGGTTTTCACACACAGTTGCTGGTATTTTGGCCCATTCTTCCATTCAGATCTCCTCATGAGCAGTGATGTTTTGGGGCTGTTGCTGGGCAACACAGACTTCCAACACCCATTCCAAAGATTTTCTATGGGGTTGAGATCTGGAGACTGGCTAGGCCACTCCAGGATCTTGAAATGCTTCTTACGAAGCCACTCCTTCGTTGCCCGGGCGGTGTGTTTGGGATCATTGTCATGCTGAAAGACCCAGCCATGTTTCATCTTCAATGCCCTTGCTGATGGAAGGAGGTCTTCACTTAAAATCTCACGATACATGGCCCCATTCATTCTTTCCTTTACATGGATCAGTCGTCCTGGTCCCTTTGCAGAAAAACAGCCCCAAAGCATGATGTTTCCACCCCTATGCTTCACAGTAGGTATGGTGTTCTTTGGATGCAACTCAGCAAATATGGGGGTAGATTGATCCGAGGGCCTTCCGTATTGGAGCTGCACATCTCTTCCTGAGACAGTTTTCTTTATGGCACTATTATTAGATGACCACTTCTCTTCACTCACAAACTACTCTAAAGGTAAGTCACTATATTATAACGTGTGGACTAGAATAGCCTAGTTATTTATAAACAAACATAGAACTCATTTGATTTAAGTGGTCTGGAAGAAGCGTTTGGTGTGGTTAGGTCAAGTGGTTCCAGTACCTGTGTATTTCAATGTACATTTGGCCAGAGTTACCAGAGTTACCTAATCATTATCTTGCAGTTCTTGGTCATTACTCAACACTTGAGAAACATGTAAAATGTGGTTTGGAACAGTGTCTCTACTCTCTTAATTTTTTGTTTGTAGGATAGTCCAATAAAATGTGGATTGTGGCTTTATCTAGCTATGAAGCTGTGCTTTGAAAGACAGCTTCATAGATAAAGCCAGGCACAATCCACATTCAGGTACTCTGCTGGATAAACCAGTAACACCCGCTTCAGGATGCGTGTTTCAATAATATTATTGGCTGCCAAAGGAGCATCGCAAGAAACTTGTTTAGGTACAAAATAACTATTAGCTAGCTAGCTAACTAATGACAGTATGCATCAAGCTAACAAGCAATTAAACTACCTCAGATCGTCCTCTTCGTCTGGGTGCAGCTGAAGTCCTTTTAGGTGAAGGTCTTTTACAGCCAATGGGGCAAGTTGGGGTTCAGTCAGTGGAATTTGTACATTAGGGTAGGGCAGGCTGTGTCTTCTTCGGTGGGGTTTATCGACAGTTGGTATCCAACTTTTATGGTGCATTCCCAACACCTACTGTACTGGAGTGTGTGCCAGAGACAATCTAAATCCTACCTGCCAGACCCGTCTCTTAAAAATATAAAAAATGTTCTACTCAATATACTCTAACCTAATTTCCTGTATACCCTTCTCCCTCATACTAGATCTCAGTTTCTCTCTTTCCCTCTGTCGTGTCTTTGGCTATGCCGGATTATGTGATATGACATGCTATTCTATAAAATAATTTATCCGTAATTAATATCACCTGTTTGAGCTAATCATGTAAATATAATTAACTAGAGAGTCGGGCACCACAATAATATTTATAGAGCTGTTATCTTCCGAATAAACTCGTAAAGAACTAGTAATATTTTACATCAATAGCAGTCAACATTAATCTTCATTTTACTTCAGTCTCATAATCTGAAGCGTTGTAAATTATTTTATCTGCAAGAACCCTGGCTAACAATTTGAATCAGCAATACAAAATTGGGTTTAATTATTTATTTCCTAAATACCTAACTAATCACACAGAATTCACATACACACAATTAATCATAACTTGATTACAAATTACGTCATAAAGGAAAACGTCCCTAGTGGGCGGGACAGATATGGGGGCTTGCTACAAAAAGGAAAAGAGGCTGGGTTGAGTGAAAGAGCGGGAAGACAGGAACAAAGGTGAAGCTGTGCTATCGTAAATCTTATGCATTGTTACCGCCAATTTGGAAAATTACCGCCAATTTGGAAAAGGAAAACGCAATATATATTTACTCTGAGCTGCGCTTCAATAGGTTGGTGGTAGATGGAAGGCCGTGTTGCCAAACCGAGTCCTCTGTCCTTTGAAGAATGTCTCTGGTTGTCAATTGAATACGTTGTAGTAACGTCATTGTGTGGTAGATGGGATAATCTGTCTGTTCCTTCCTAACCTCCGTTTGCAGCTGCGGTCGCTAACGCAACGGCTAGGAGGTATCACTTCTGTAGTGAATAAGAGTTCAAAATTCATACCATTCACAACCAAAGCTCATGCTGATGCTGGCTTCGTTTTGAACCATTCTGACATAGGACCGTCACCCTCATATCCTCGGAACAGGAAGTTCTATTGTCGTCAAGGGCTTATATAGGAAGGGAGAAAAGGGATGTGTGTCATAGTTTACAACCTCTGTCTCTTCACGTGGGCGGGCCACTGAGTGAGCAGCAATATCTTATGAAAACCCACATCTCACATTTTAGAAGCTAAAATCACATTTCATCTATCACAAATAATTTAATGTTCAAACATTTAAATTGAACAACAATTCCATGAGAATCCGATAACTCTGATGTGTAGACTTTCCACTGTAGAGTTTGTCATCTTATCATTGATGAGAATGTCTCAGATGACAACCGAACTGACATCATATTCATTAAGTACCACTGCATATGTTCAATTGTTCGGATTACCAGAATATAGTTCATTTCCTCCCACATTCTAACGTTCCCAGAATCTCTATGTTATAACCAAGGGTTTTGCAAATGTAACCTTAGTAGGGTAGAGAGAGGAAAAAGGGGGGAAAGAGGTATTTATGACTGTCATAAACCAACCCCCCAGGCCAACGTCATGACACCTCTCATACTGCCCACACTATATCAATACATGGTCTACTGTCTCGGTTTCCTGGCAATAATCACCTGCATTTATCACAATAATAGCTTGCCCTTCGTATCTCTATTCCACTGCTCCTGCCATCTCTGCACCATCACTGTCCATATTAGGCTTTTTGCCTCTGCTTTGCTCATTGAAACTACAACATTAACATCCCCACTACTAAGTGCTTGTTTAGCCAGTACATCAACTGCCTTTTTCCCCTCCACCCCCACATGAGCTAGGACACAAGTAAATCTTATCTGTATACCCTTCAGGTCTCTGCTACATGAGTTAAAGAACTGGAGACTCAACACCACATATGAATGTGAGCAAATAACTACTCTGTCTTGCGTGACTTTCTCTACCCACTGCAAGGCTAACAGTATGGCCATCAGCTTCGCCATATGGTATATAGAGCCAGATGATCTGTAATACGGTTCCTGACTGCCACCCCACATTCCTGCACTACAAATGCTGACCAGTACGTCCTGTCCTTGGATCTTTTGAACTATCTGTGTAAATGTCCACAAAATCCTGATACACAGTATCCAGAAGTCTCTTAAACAAATCAGATGGATCAACACCCCCCCTATCTTTACGTGGTCTCTCCAACACTTCCAAATCATCTTCTGGAGGAGGAAGTAGCCATGGTGGGTTTACAGGAAAGACTCCCTTCCATACAGTCCCATCTCCCTCACCTGGGTATTACACACCCACCCAAAGCTTGTGTTCTTTCCTCGCTCATGTTCCCAGCATGCATGTAAAATCCCTTTCACAGGATGAGACACCCCATGGTTGACCAAATAATTAATTGCCAGCTGCTATCTCCTAATCTGCAATTGCATATCCCCCATCTTCACCTGTAGTGCTGACACTGGGGAGGTCTGAAATGCCCCACTACATATTCTGAGTCCTTGCCCCTGTATGACAGCTAGCCTTTCCAATAAGGTCTCTTAGCTGCCGAACCATACGCTGTACTGCCATAGTCTAGTCCATCAGATCAATGCAACATACATGGTCCTAAATGAGGAACGCCCAGCCCCCCACTCCTTCCCCGTCAGACAGCGCATCACATTTAGCACCTTCTTACACTTTCCTACCACTCTTAATGTGTTTTGCCCAGGTCAGCCTAGTGTCAAAGTACACTCCAAGGAACCTGAAGGCCCCCACCATGTCTGTCCCCTATAACCTCAAGCGTACCTCTTCTCCCACCTTCCTCCTGGTAAAGAACACTGTCTGAGTTCTCTACAGAGAACCTGAATCCCCACATTAATGCTCTACCTCAATTGCTTCCTGTACCTTCCTGACTATGTATGGCACATTTATGCCCCATCATATGCAAACAGATTTATACCCCCCCCCCCCCCCGACCTCTGCTTCTAAGCAGAGCACTGGGTCCATAGTTCCCATCCCCTTCCTGAACCCACTCTGTGGCAATAGTAGCCCTCTGCTCTCCAGGAAGTATGTTAGCCTCTCCATAATCATACCGTTCCATAATCTTACATGTGATGTTAAAGCTATTGTCCGATAGCTTGTTGGCTCCTTCCCTGGCTTCCGGATTGGTACCACTGCTGCCTCCTTCCAGCTGCCTGTTAATTTCCCCTCCTACCACACTCTGTTGTACAACACCAATACCTTATCTTAGTGCCTCATCACTAAGATGGGCCAGCATCCTCCCACCTATCCAGCACTCCAGGATGCTCCACTCTCGTTCTCTCTCTCTCACTCTGCCCTGCTGACAAATTTGCAGAGCTGCATGTAGCGTGATTTGTTCTGCGTTGTATAACTTAATGAGGACACTGCCACAACTGGAGGTTTCCTTGTTGGATTTTTATTTGCCCTGCGCACGAAGAGACAGCGCACGAAGAGACAACGCACAATATGTTAGCCCTTGGCGCAGCCACAGCTCTCAGGCACCTTGCTAGCTAAAGGTCAGGCAAGAGAGCGATCAAAAATAAATAACAGGTGCTGCGTGCACACATTCAGTGCACAACAGCACACAATACAAGTAAAATGATATACCACATAATTCTGACAAAATAAAAGACATACCTGCGCAGGAAGAGACAACGCACGAAGAGACAACGCACAATATGTTAGCCCTTGGCGCAGCCACAGCTCTCAGGCACCTTGCTAGCTAAAGGTCAGGCAAGAGAGCGATCAAAAATAAATAACAGGTGCTGCGTGCACACATTCAGTGCACAACAGCACACAATACAAGTAAAATGATATACCACATAATTCTGACAAAATAAAAGACATACCTGCGCAGGAAGAGACAACGCACAATATGTTAGCCTAGCTCTCAGGCACCTGCGCAAGCACATGGACACTCACTCAAACACTGTCCCAAGTACCCACAAGTTACTAGCGGGCTCGGTAAAACTTGGTTACATAAATATTGTAACAAAACGCATGGTTGCTTAACATCACATTGTGTAACAATACCACGGGTTTATATTGGAAAAATAGCGGAGCCATGGACAACATACCTTGCTAGCTAAAGGTCAGGCAAGAGAGAACAATAGGAGGGTACAGTAACACAGATACCTCACGATGGACCAAACCAAAATATACAAAACTTTTACAATCAAGTGTATTTACTATATAGATATGAAAAAGTGTTTGCACACAAAAATAACATTCGCTATGCAGCTGTAATTACATTTTTAAAAAACACTGAATTATTATAAAATTATTAGCATCCCCTCGACCTGGCCTATTTGAACTGGTCCAGGTGTGCAACTTGGTGCATAATCTAGGGGAACATCATCACATATGCACTTGGTCAAATGCTTTGGCCCACATCTCTGCTTTCTCATCTGTTACTGCCATATCCTCCCCACTCACACTTCTCCCAAAGTTATCACCCTTACAATGGTGTCACAGAAACAATGCTACGTGACCGCTTTGCCTGATGGATAGTTCTCACCAGGGCCTGGGCCTGCTTGTACTGAAACAGAAGTTAGAAGTTGTGCATCCTTTTCAGTACTCTAAATGTCCTGTTCCTACTCACCATTGCCCCACTCCTCTGTCCACCATGGGACTGCTTTCCTCCTCCTTCCTGAACTCTTAGGTATAGCCACAATAGCTGCCTCCACTAAAGCTGTTCTCACCCAGTTATTCATACTATCCACATCCCCTCTCATATCCACCCGAGCCATCACCTGCTCACTCAGCTCCTGAAACTGATCCCACTTTGTCCTTTCAAACATCCACCTACCTACTCCATCCACTGACACCTCCCTCCGGCCTACTGTGCATACGATGGGGTAATGATCACACCCTACTGATGACTCCTCCCATACATCCACACACAGATTCCTGCCATTGCACTAGATACAGTGCCTTGCGAAAGTATTCGGCCCCCTTGAACTTTGCGACCTTTTGACACATTTCAGGCTTCAAACATAAAGATATAACATTTTATTTTTTTGTGAAGAATCAACAACAAGTGGGACACAATCATGAAGTGGAACAACATTTATTGGATATTTCAAACTTTTTTAACAAATCAAAAACTGAAAAATTGGGCGTGCAAAATTATTCAGCCCCTTTACTTTCAGTGCAGCAAACTCTCTCCAAAAGTTCAGTGAGGATCTCTGAATGATCCAATGTTGACCTAAATGACTAATGATGATAAATACAATCCACCTGTGTGTAATCAAGTCTCCGTATAAATGCACCTGCACTGTGATAGTCTCAGAGGTCCGTTAAAAGCGCAGAGAGCATCATGAAGAACAAGGAACACACCAGGCAGGTCCGAGATACTGTTGTGAAAAAGTTTAAAGCCGGATTTGGATACAAAAAGATTTCCCAAGCTTTAAACATCCCAAGGAGCACTGTGCAAGCGATAATATTGAAATGGAAGGAGTATCAGACCACTGCAAATCTACCAAGACCTGGCCGTCCCTCTAAACTTTCAGCTCATACAAGGAGAAGACTGATCAGAGATGCAGCCAAGAGGCCCATGATCACTCTGGATGAACTGCAGAGATCTACAGCTGAGGTGGGAGACTCTGTCCATAGGACAAAAATCGTTGTATATTGCACAAATCTGGCCTTTATGGAAGAGTGGCAAGAAGAAAGCCATTTCTTAAAGATATCCATAAAAAGTGTTGTTTAAAGTTTGCCACAAGCCACCTGGGAGACACACCAAACATGTGGAAGAAGGTGCTCTGGTCAGATGAAACCAAAATTGAACTTTCTGGCAACAATGCAAAACGTTATGTTTGGCGTAAAAGCAACACAGCTGAACACACCATCCCCACTGTCAAACATGGTGGTGGCAGCATTATGGTTTGGGCCTGCTTTTCTTCAGCAGGGACAGGGAAGATGGTTAAAATTGATGGGAAGATGGATGGAGCCAAATACAGGACCATTCTGTAAGAAAACCTGATGGAGTCTGCAAAAGACCTGAGACTGGGACGGAGATTTGTCTTCCAACAAGACAATGATCCAAAACATAAAGCAAAATCTACAATGGAATGGTTCAAAAATAAACATATCCAGGTGTTAGAATGGCCAAGTCAAAGTCCAGACCTGAATCCAATCGAGAATCTGTGGAAAGAACTGAAAACTGCTGTTCACAAATGCTCTCCATCCAACCTCACTGAGCTCAAGCTGTGTTGCAAGGAGGAATGGGAAAAAATTTCAGTCTCTCGATGTGCAAAACTGATAGAGACATACCCCAAGCGACTTACAGCTGTAATCGCAGCAAAAGGTGGCGCTACAAAGTATTAACTTAAGGGGGCTGAATAATTTTGCACGCCCAATCTTTCAGTTTTTGATTTGTTAAAAAAGTTTGAAATATCCAATAAATGTCGTTCCACTTCATGATTGTGTCCCACTTGTTTTTGATTCTTCACAAAAAAATACAGTTTTATATCTTTATGTTTGAAGCCTGAAATGTGTCAAAAGGTTGCAAAGTTCAAGGGGGCCGAATACTTTCGCAAGGCACTGTACTTATCCCATTCCTTTACTAGATTGGGTGTATTAAGTGTGAGGTCCAAGGCAGACTCTTTCCTTGTGGCTACATCAAACCTGGGCCCTCATCCATCATTCAGGCACACCATATCATTTATTATTATTATTTATTATTTATTATTTATTTATTTCTAACAGATTTTCCATTACTTGCCCATTTCCATCGACGCTGGGCCGCTGGGCCAATTGTGCGCCCAGCCTATGGGACTCCCAATCAGAGCTGGTTATGATACAGACTGGAATTGAACCAGGGTCAGTAGTGACGCCTCTAGCACTGAGAAGCAGTGCCTTAGATCACTGCGCCACTCCAGGTCCAATATCTGACAAGGATTATATGAGTTCACTAACACTAGCACCCCTCCTCTCAACCGCACCTCCACTGCTTCCCTGCTTGATCAGTCCAGTTGCTTGGCACCACCTTACACTTCCTTATTTGCTACACTCAGATTTTTCCCTCTGCGCCACTTCCTTATATAATCCCAACAAGGTCCCATCTTTTAACACTTTAGCATTGACAACTTCTCCAATCAACTCTTTTATCACAGCTGTCAACCTTATCGGACTCATCGCCACAACTCCCCCTTTCTCCCCAAACTTCAGAATCACTTTATGCTCCTCCTAACCTCCATGCTCCCCTTGCGACTTATCTTGCCCTTCATTGGCACTCTACCTACGAACTGCCACTGGCGTTGGAAACTGTTGCTCTTCTTCATCTCTGCCTCTATAGACCTCTCACACCCCTTCAAACCCCTATGCCCTTTCTCTCCAACTTTCTTTTTGTGTTTCCTACCCTCCCCTTTATTTGTACTGTTACACTCCATACTTGCTTCACTTTCTTTTCCATCACTATCTTCTATCATCTCTGAACGAGTCACAGCCGTGACGAACAACTTGAGTGCCGATGAAGTTCTGCATTTTCCCTCTACCTTAGCTAGCTAACTGTCTAGCTCAGATCAGGTTGTGTGTTTTGATTATGTCAGGCCATTCTTTGGACCAGGGAAATATTGTTGGTGTATTCTGGTCGAATGTCCTGGCACCCACCTCAAAATACAGGCTAAAAACAGATCTCCATTTACTACTTTTAAGTCTGTTGTTATGAATTAAGGTGTTCCAAATTGCTTGTTGTTTTTCATGTTGTCTGTCAAATTTGTTTGTAATGACTTGGTGCTGCCTATCTTGGCCAGGGCGCTCTTGAAAAATAGATTGTAATCTCAATGAGCCCTTCCTGGTTAAATAAAAGTTAAATAAAATAAATAAATAAATTCAGCGATATGCCATCCCATCTGGTTTGCGCTTACTGGGACTATCAAGTTTTTCAACAGGACAATGACCGAAAACAGACCTCCAGGCTGCATAAGGGCTATTTGACCAAGAAGGAAAGTGGAGTGCTGCATCAAATGACCTGCCCTCCACAATCACCCGACCTCAAACCCAATTGAGATGGTTTGGGATGAGTTGGATCGCAGAGTGAAGGAAAAGCAGCCAACAAGTGCTCAGCATATGTGGGAACTCTTTCAAGACTGTTGGAGAAGAATTCCACGGGAAGCTGGTTGAGAGAATACCAAGAGTGTGCAAAGCTGTGTCGTAACATTTTTTTTATTATTTTTTTTTATTTCACCTTTATTTAACCAGGTAGGCAAGTTGAGAACAAGTTCTCATTTACAATTGCGACCTGGCCAAGATAAAGCAAAGCAGTTCGACACATACAACGACACAGATGGAGTAAAACAAACATACAGTCAATAATACAGTATAAACAAGTCTAAATACAATGTGAGCAAATGAGGTGAGATAAGGGAGGTAAAGGCAAACAGGCCATGGTGGCAAAGTAAATACAATATAGCAAATAAAACACTGGAATGGTAGATTTGCAATGGGAGAATGTGCAAAGTAGAAATAAAAATAATGGGGTGCAAAGGAGCAAAATAAATAAATAAATAAAATACAGTAGGGAAAGAGGTAGTTGTATGGGCTAAATTATAGGTGGGCTATGTACAGGTGCAGTAATCTGTGAGCTGCTCTGACAGTTGGTGCTTAAAGCTAGTGAGGGAGATAAGTGTTTCCAGTTTCAGAGATTTTTGTAGTTCGTTCCAGTCATTGGCAGCAGAGAACTGGATGGAGAGGCGGCCAAAGAAAGAATTGGTTTTGGGGGTGACTAGAGAGATATACCTGCTGGAGCGTGTGCTACAGGTGGGAGATGCAATGGTGACCAGCGAGCTGAGATAAGGGGGGACTTTACCTAGCAGGGTCTTGTAGATGACATGGAGCCAGTGGGTTTGGCGACGAGTATGAAGCGAGGGCCAGCCAACGAGAGCGTACAGGTCGCAACGGTGGGTAGTATATGGGGCTTTGGTGACAAAACGGATTGCACTGTGATAGACTGCATCCAATTTGTTGAGTAGGGTATTGGAGGCTATTTTGTAAAAGACATCGCCAAAGTCGAGGATTGGTAGGATGGTCAGTTTTACAAGGGTATGTTTGGCAGCATGAGTGAAGGATGCTTTGTTGCGAAATAGGAAGCCAATTCTAGATTTAACTTTGGATTGGAGATGTTTGATATGGGTCTGGAAGGAGAGTTTACAGTCTAACCAGACACCTAAGTATTTGTAGTTGTCCACGTATTCTAAGTCAGAGCCGTCCAGAGTAGTAATGTTGGACAGGCGGGTAGGTACAGGTAGTGATCAGTTGAAGAGCATGCATTTAGTTTTACTTGTATTTAAGAGCAATTGGAGGCCACGGAAGGAGAGTTGTATGGCATTGAAGCTTGCCTGGAGGGTTGTTAACACAGTGTCCAAAGAAGGGCCAGAAGTATACAGAATGGTGTCGTCTGCGTAGAGGTGGATCAGAGACTCACCAGCAGCAAGAGCGACCTCATTGATGTATACAGAGAAGAGAGTCGGTCCAAGAATTGAACCCTGTGGCACCCCCATAGAGACTGCCAGAGGTCCGGACAGCAGACCCTCCGATTTGACACACTGAACTCTATCAGAGAAGTAGTTGGTGAACCAGGCGAGGCAGTCATTTGAGAAACCAAGGCTGTCGAGTCTGCCGCTGAGGATGTGGTGATTGACAGAGTCGAAAGCCTTGGCCAGATCAATGAATACGGCTGCACAGTAATGTTTCTTATCGATGGCGGTTAAGATATCATTTAGGACCTTGAGCGTGGCTGAGGTGCACCCATGACCAGCTCTGGAACCAGATTGCATAGCAGAGAAGGTATGGTGAGATTCGAAATGGTAGGTAATCTGTTTGTTGACTTGGCTTTCGAAGACCTTAGAAAGGCATGGTAGGATAGATATAGGTCTGTAGCAGTTTGGGTCAAGAGTGTCACCCCCTTTGAAGAGGGGGATGACCGCAGCTGCTTTCCAATCTTTGGGAATCTCAGACGACACGAAAGAGAGGTTGAACAGGCTAGTAATAGGGGTGGCAACAATTTTGGCAGATCATTTTAGAAAGAAAGGGTCCAGATTGTCTAGCCCGGCTGATTTGTAGGGGTCCAGATTTTGCAGCTCATTCAGAACATCAGCTGAGCAGATTTGGGAGAAGGAGAAATGGGGAAGGCTTGGGCGAGTTGTTGTGGGGGGTGCAGTGCTGTTGACCGGGGTAGGAGTAGCCAGGTGGAATGCATGGCCAGCCGTAGAAAAATGCTTATTGAAATTCTCAATTATGGTGGATTTATCAGTGGTGACAGTGTTTCCTATCTTCAGTGCAGTGGGCAGCTGGGAGGAGGTGTTCTTATTCTCCATGGACTTTACAGTGTCCCAGAACTTTTTGAGTTAGTGTTGCAGGAAGCAAATTTCTGCTTGAAAAAGCTAGCCTTGGCTTTTCTAACTGCCTGTGTATAATGGTTTCTAGCTTCCCTGAACAGCTGCATATCACGGGGGCTGTTCGATGCTAATGCAGAACGCCATAGAATGTTTTTGTGTTGGTTAAGGGCAGTCAGGTCTGGGGAGAACCAAGGGCTATATCTGTTCCTGGTTCTAAATTTCTTGAATGGGGCATGTTTATTTAAGATGGTTAGGAAGGCATTTTTTTAAAATATCCAGGCATCCTCTACTGACGAGATGAGATCAATATCCTTCCAGGATACCCCGGCCAGGTCGATTAGAAAGGCCTGCTCGCTGAAGTGTTTCAGGGAGCGTTTTACAGTGATGAGTGGAGGTCGTTAGACCGCTGACCCATTACGGATGCAGGCAATGAGGCAGTGATCGCTGAGATCTTGGTTGAAAACAGCAGAGGTGTATTTAGAGGGCAAGTTGGTTAGGATGATATCTATGAGGGTGCCCGTGTTTAAGGCTTTGGGGAGGTACCTGGTAGGTTCATTGATAATTTGTGTGAGGTTGAGGGCATCAAGTTTAGATTGTAGGATGGCTGGGGTGTTAAGCATGTTCCAGTTTAGGTCGCCTAGCAGCACAAGCTCTGAAGATAGATGGGGGGCAATCAGTTCACATATGGTGTCCAGAGCACAGCTGGGGGCAGAGGGTGGTCTATAGCAGGCGGCAACGATGAGAGACTTGTTTTTAGAGAGGTGGATTTTTAAAAGTAGAAGTTCAAATTGTTTGGGTACAGACCTGGATAGTAGGACAGAACTCTGCAGGCTATCTTTGCAGTAGATTGCAACACCGCCCCCTTTGGCAGTTCTATCTTGTCTGAAAATGTTGTAGTTTGGAATTAAAATGTCTGAATTTTTGATGGTCTTCCTAAGCCAGGATTCAGACACAGCTAGAACATCCGGGTTGGCAGAGTGTGCTAAAGCAGTGAATAGAACAAACTTAGGGAGGAGGCTTCTAATGTTAACATGCATGAAACCAAGGCTATTACGGTTACAGAAGTCGTCAAAATAGAGCGCCTGGGGAATAGGAGTGGAGCTAGGCACTGCAGGGCCTGGATTCACCTCTACATCGCCAGAGGAACAGAGTAGGAGTAGAATAAGGGTGCGGCTAAAAGCAATAAGAATTGGTCGTTTAGAACGTCTGGAACAGAGTAAAAGGAGGTTTCTGGGGGTGATAAAATAGCATCAAGGTATAATGTACAGACAAAGGTAAGGTAGAATGTGAATACAGTGGGGGTAAACCTAGGTATTGAGTGATGAAGAGAGAGATATTGTCTCTAGAAACATCATTGAAACCAGGAGATGTCATTGCATGTGTGGGTGGTGGAACTAATAGGTTGGATAAGGTATAATGAGCAGGACTAGAGGCTCTACAGTGAAATAAGCCAATAAACACTAACCAGAACAGCAATGGACAAGGCACATTGACATTAAGGAGAGGCATGCTCAGTCGAGTGATCAAAAGGGTCCAGTGAGTGGAGAGGTTGGTTGGGGGTCACGGCGATTTAGACAGCTAAATCGGTAGCAAGCTAGCATAGGAGCAAGCTAGCATAGAATGGAGGTCTGTTATTAGCCAACTCTTGCGTTCCGTCAGTAGATTAGTGGGTTTCCGTGTGGTAGAGGGGATTAATCCAAATCACACAACAACAACAAAAATAAAAACAATAGATATAGTTATAGAGGCCCAAGAAGGGGCTCCGCGTAGGCAGCAAAACAGGTCCGGATAGGTGACTGCAGCCCAGGAGTGATTGATGGAACTCTTCAGCTGGCTAGCTCCGGAACAATTGATGTTAGCTCCGGAATCGACGAAAGCCGATAGTCACACGGATAGCAGCTAGCTAGCTGTGAGATCCAGGTATGGATGTCCAGAGCCAGCGGCCGGAATCCGGTATGTTCCGTTCCGAGCCGCGCTGCACCGCGCCGTACAAAACTGGCGATAGATTCTCGAGCGAAAGGACAGCCGATGACCACAAACCTTGGTTAGCTGAGTACTAACGATTAGCCAGTAAATAAGCTAACTAGCTTCTGAACCAGCTTTAGAGTAGCTTCTGGACCAGCTTCTGGCTAGCTCCCGGCTAGCTTCTGGCTAATTTCTGGCTAGCCTCTCGGAGGATTAGAGATCTGAGGTAAATAAAACTTTTTTATATAAATATAAATTGGTGAAGCGGATTGCAGGAGAGTATTCTGAAGATGAGTTTTTGGAAAATTAAAAATGTATGTGAAAAAAAAGTTGTAAATATATCTATATATTTATATACACGACAGGACGAGGACAAAAATACGTCTGAACTGCTATGCCATCTTGGGATATTTGCTGTTTATTAATGTGAAGACTGTTACAAACAAATCAATTCTCTGTGTAATTATCATTACGTGATTAAACTAATCATGTAAACATGAATTAACTAGGAAGTTTGGGCACCACGGGAAAATGTTGTTTAAAGAGTTACAATTTCCTGAATTTAACTCTTCAGATATTTTCTTACCTTATCGATTACAGTCACTTAATGTATTATTACCTCATCAGTTGTATTCTTAATGTCGCAAACCCTTGGATATCTGTACAAACCCTAGCATAAATTATGAATAAGCGATATACAAATTGGGTTAATTATTCAGCTGTGCACTGTGGTATCAAACCGATGCCAATCTTCGATAGCAGGTTTGTCAAGTTTACTATTTTTCCTCTAATGGCACAGTTAGGGTTGGTATTGCTGCCGAGGTCTGCAAAATCAATCCTTTTACGGGTGAGGGTTCACTAATTAGCGGGGGAGTGTGCACCACCCTCTCTGATAGCTTGCACATTATTAGAACATTTGAGAGAAAATGTAGCTTTTTTTTAAAGTTTTGGTTTGGATTCGTTGGAAGCTGCAAAAATTATTTTAATCTATTTACAGACGTTAATGAACCATCAATATTGTATCAGTAATGTGGGAGTTGGACATGAATGAATTTGCATAAGAAAGTGTAATTGATTAATCAATGATAATGATTAACCTGGAAATGCAAATGCGCTACGCTAAATGCTAAATGTACTCGTTAAAACTCAAACGTTCATTAAAACACACATACATGGTATTGAATTAAAGCTACACTCGTTGTGAATCTAGCCAATAAGTCAGATTTTTAAAATGCTTTTCGGCGAAAGCAAGAGAAGCTATTATCTGATAGCATGCAACACCCCAAAATGCCTGAAGGCGACGTAAACAAAATAATTAGCGTAGCCGGCGCTACACAAAGAAGCAGAAATAAAATATAAAACATTCATTACCTTTGACGAGCTTCTTTCTTGGCACTCCTATATGCCCCATAAACATCACTATTGGGTATTTTTTTCGATTAAATCGGTCCATATATACCCAAAATAGCCATCTATGGAAACTGTGTAATTCAGAAAAAACATTGTTTCAAAACGCTGCGTCATTTTTTTAAATTAAAAAAGTCGACGATAAACTTTCACAAAACACTTCGAAATACTTTTGTAATCCAACTTTAGGTATTAGTAAAAATTTATAATCTATCAATAGATGTGTATTCAATAGCTCCACGTCTTCAAATCATGGTCGAAAATCTCGACTTCAAAACATCCTGTCGGAGACCGGAAGAAATGGAATGTCTTTCCTTTCTTTGACTAAGAAATAACTCTCAGGAAAATGACGACAATGGCGACATCGTGTGGAATCTGTAGGAATTGCATCCGAGGCCCTATTTAATTTGGTGTCCTTTAAACAATACATGCAAGTGGCGCATGGATATTATTTTCAGCTTTCAGTGACCAGTTTTTCTTGCGCTTTTCGATGAAACACATGCTCTGTTATAGTCACAGCCGTGATTTAACCAGTTTTAGAAACTTCAGAGTGTTTTCTATCCACACATACTAATCATATGCATATACTATATTCCTGGCATGAGTAGCAGGACGCTGAAATGTTGCGCGATTTTTAACAGAATGTTTGAAAAAGGAGGGGGTACTTGGATAAGCTATTTGGGAATTTAACTTTAATTAACCAGAGGTTGGTTCATCTAGGTTAATATTGAAAAGTTTAAAATGTCTAATTGAATTGTAAGAACCTGAAAAGGTGCGTTCAACAATTTAACTTATTAAATTGAATGAGACGATGTCCAATCAATTGGTATTGGTATACACTACTAGTGTAACCAGTAGTTTAACTGTGACTGTGAGGGTAGATTCACCACCACTTATCCCTAACGCTGAAGCAACGTGGGTGTCCCCTGTCAGTACTGGGTAGAGGTTGTACTCAATGTGCTTTGCAAAAGCAAGTTTTATTGATTAATCAAGTTAATGATAAATCAAACCTGTATAGGCCATTTGGTAATTAAGCTTTAATTAACTTGAAAGTGTTGCTGTAGCAAGGTTAGTGTGGAAAAGTGAATTGTCATTTGTGGAAATCAATTTGGATAGTATTCAAAATGTCCATTTGAGAAAGGTAGGCAATTTTACCTCTTAGTTAAATTGAATGAGACAACGATATCGAATCAGGTTGGATATTATACAAGTAAACACTTGTTATAAACGTGATACACGATGGGTGTCAGACATAATTCTTTAAAAAAAAGTTTTACTGCCAATTCTACACACAGGGGTCACTGATAACAGAAAGCTGAAATCAAACAGAAGTACAGAGGGGCGGGACTTCCGTCGCCCAAGACGGAGGAATTTCAACATGACACAGGAAAAAAAGAAAATGGCTGCTCTCCCTTTGTTGGCTTTAGCATCTCGTTCACAGCTAGCAGTTCCTATCTTGTTCCAAGCACACAACAGGATAATTTATACTACGGGAAGGGGGTTTAATAGTGACGTCTCCCCTTCGGCATTCTTCTTTGCTAGTACGATCTTACCGGAACTCGCGGTAATTGTAGAATTGGATACGTCTGTAGCCTACCCAGCGTCAGACCAATAATCCCCCGGCCCGGTCAACTAATAGTTCTATTGTCAAATTTCTAACATAGCTGGATCTATAGCCCTCGGTCTAGAAATGAATACTGACCAACCTACTCGCTCTTAAGACATGAGTAACAGAACTAGCATGTTTGGCCCAACGCTCTATTCTCCAAATTTAACAACTCATACTACTGACTGTCAGGGAAACCACACAGAAACCTCCATGTATTGTTCAAATGGCAACATGCACACGTCAACAAGTCCAGTCTATGGCTCCCATGTTGTATAACAATCTGGGTGCATAATGTAATCTGCTTTTCAATTTTATATAGAATGAGGCATTTATTTTTGATTTCAGCCTATCATAGATTCCTCACAAGGGGCACCGTTATGTCAATGTTTGCTGTTTATTAATGTGAAGACGGTTATATTAGCGAATCAAATCTCTGTGTAATTATCATACCTCAAGGTACAGGTCCCCCCCCCCCCCCCCCCCCCCCCCCCCCCCCCCCCCCCCCCCCCCGTTCAGCTGAAACGGTGGCGCAGGCATTGCAAAAATGTTAATAGAAATATTTAACCTCCACACATTAACAAGTCCAATACCTCAAATGAAAGATAAACACCTTGTTCATCTACCCAGCATGTCAGATTTTTTAAATGTTTTACGGCAAAAACACAGCACAAATTTATATTAGACCACCACCGAAACAAAGACAAGAGGCAGCCATTTTGTCCCAGAAAATATAAAATTATAAAAGCAGGATTAAAAAATAAATCATTCACTAACCTTTTGAAAATCTTCATCAGATGACAGTCATATGACATGTTACACAGTACATTTATGTTTTGTTCAATAATATGCATTTTATATCCATAAATCACGGTTTACATTGACGCCATGTTCATAAAATTATCAAAAATGTCCGGAGAAATTATGGAAAGCTACGCCAGATAACAGAAATACTCATCATGAACTTTGACTAAAGATACATGTTTTACATGTAGTTAGAAAGATACACTGGTTCTGAATGCAACCGCTGTCTCAGATTTTGTTTTTAACGTTACAAAGTCGAAGTCAAGGAGCCTCCGGTGTCAATAAAAAAAGAACCAGCCATCTATTGTCATTTAAGAGAAATCGTACAATGTCAAATTGGTGATGTTCAAAAATAGTATATATTTTTTTTAAACAGTTACAGATCCAGTTGCAGGGTGTTCATACGAATCTTTTTAAAGTGTGCTGCGGAGCTCTGTGAGATTTCTGTGATTTTCTGTGTTTTCTGAAATAACACACACTCCCTAAACCCTCCGTAAATAAGTCAGTTCTTAACATAAAGACTTAAAACTCAAAATTCTATAATTGCCTGCCCCAAGGAGGATATGTGTTCACTTTCAGCTTGTTACTTGTGAGTTACTTGGCTCTAGAAGGTTCTCAGACCGAGAAACAGCCTTGTACATTTGCAATGACTTCAATTCATTTTGACCATTACGAAAATGACGACATTTAGAAAAGTCTCAGAGACGCAAGACTAGGTGCATTGAAACCGGCTCGGCCCATAGAGACGGACCCCAATGTTTCTGTCCGATAACTCAGTCAAGGACCCCGTAGAAAGGCATGGAAAAAAGTGGATTTTCAGCACCAATTAGGGTCTTGCTCGGGCACCGAATGACCTATCAAGCCGAAACTCGGGATTTGGGGTCGCCTCACATAGGCCTGCACATAATGTCTGAACTGGACCCGCAGCTAGAACGTAACTATGTGTTTTATGTTTTTATTATGTTTTAAACTGAAGGCTTTGTGAATTATGGGTCTGCTCTGAAATATGTGATAGTTGGCTTCTAAATTAGTTGGAAAAAGTGGGTTTGGTGTCAATTGGTATCAGTTTGGTGTCAGACTGACATCTAATTGACTGATGGACACTGACTTGCTAGTTGACTTTTGTACATTTGCAATATGTTTAAACGGAGAGGGACCATCACCAAAATGGCATTCTGAAATCAACACTAAAAATGGCATCACCATAGTCTCCAGACTGTGCTGAGTTCAACGAGACGCCCCGCTTGACCGTAGCTCGTTCTGAGTGCAGCGACCTTGAAAAAGAGAAGGCCCCAAAATGAAGCCTGGCCCTAAATGTCATTTGCTTTTGGGTGACAGTGAGAGAACCGTTAGGATGAGAAGCACAATTCGACCTCAGGTACGTTCCGTGCAAGCCTAAGCTTGACCGTGTGGCATTAACCCTTAATAGTTAAAAGAAGGTGTTTACATCAAACAGTTTGCATTGACTTCTCTCCCCATAGGAATACATTGCCTGCACCCCTAAATTCAACCTGAAGCCTATGTGGGTTATGAATGCCGTATGAACCTGTCTTCGATGACAGTCCATCAGGCCACTATGAGGTCTACCTGTGTCGATTCTAAGCTTCCTGGTCCAACCGGAAGTGGTTAAAATCACCCTAAAAGTGTATATCCATACCCAACCTGCAGTTTGATATAAATAGTGCATTCAACCCTGTGTAAATCAGTCAGTTCTTAATGTAAAGACTTAACTCAGGATTCTGTAAAAGCATACCCCAATGAGGATATGTGTTTATTTATAGCTTCCTGTGCCACCCGGAAGTGCCATAATTGGTGTCTCAGGGGCTGTTTCGAAGAGTTAAAAAAGTCAGATCTGTCCAAAACTTCATATGTGTGATTAGGCAACCCCCATGAACTGTAAATCAATCATTTTTTCCATAAAATTTCAAAGAAAAACTAAATCACACAAACACAGCTTGGAAGGAGGGACACATTGGGGTGCGTAGAGACATACACTGCCTGCATTAGTTAACCTTGTTGGAACTTTTAAAGAACCGTCAGACCTAGAGTTCCGAAACTTTAGAAACCTGTTCTACACCTCAGGTCGATAGTACGTGGTGAGTTACGTGGCTCTAGAAGGTTCTCGGACCGAGAAACAGCCTCGTACATTTGCAATAACTTCAATTCATTTTTGCATCACGAAAATGATGACATTTAGAAATGTCCCAGAGTCGCAAGACTAGGTGCATTGCGACCGCCTCGGCCCATATAGACGGACCCCATCGTTTCTGTCCGATTGGACCCCGTAGCAAGGCATGGAAAAAGTGGATTTTCAGCACCAATTAGGGTCTTGCTCGGGCACCAAATGACCTATTGAGCCGAGACTTGGGATTCGGGGTCACCTCACATAGGCCTACACATAATGTCAGGACTGGACCTGCAGCTAGAACGTAACTATGTGTTTTACGTTTTTATTATGGTTTGAACAGAAGGCGTTGTGAATTTTGGGCCAGCTCTGAAGTATGTGATAGTTGGCTACTAAGCGAGTTGGAAAAAGTGGGTTGGGTGTCAGTTTGTATCAGTTTGGTGTCAGAATAAAATCTAATTGACTGATGGACGGTGACTTGCTGGTGACTCTTGTCCATTTGCAATATGTTTAAACAGTGAGGTACCATCACCAAAGTGACATTCTGAAATCAACCATAACGAGCGATGGAGAGGAACCAGAATCACTGCCCAGCCATCCCGAGTTCATCAATTTCGCATTCCTGCAGGATTTTTATAGCATGACAAATTCATGATGGTAAATGCCCATTGAAACATTTTGCAAATGCACGTGCATTTTCAATATGATTCAATAGTAAAAAAAAACATCACCAAATGGACATGATGAAATCAACACAACGAGTGATGGAAAGGAACAACTATCACTGCCCGGCCATCCCGAGTTCATCAGGCCAGTCAATTTTGCATTTCTGCAGGATTTTTGAGCATGTCAAATTTCTTATGGCATTTGGCCCCCAAAAAAGTCACTTTTGACTTTGACTTTTGACTTCCTATGAAATCATATTGAAATTGGACAAATCATATACCTTATGCACAAGTAAAAAAAAAAATATATATATATATATATATATATATATATATATGATAATACAATTTTACAAAAGTATATTCATACAGTTCTTATTCATGATTAATTGACATAAAATCGAAACAATTTCGAAAAACGGTCCAGAATGCACTTTTTTACGAGGATGATAGGTTTTTGAAAATAAGTTCACATTTTCGACTTTTAAATTCCTATGAAATCATATTGCAAATGGGAAAAGTATATGCCTTATGCAAAAGTAAAAAATAAATTTAAAAATGATGATAATAAATTAGGACTAAAGTATGTTGATACAGTTCTTATACATGTTTAATTGACACAAAAAGCGAAATAATTTAGAAAAACGGTCCAGAAAGCACTTTTTTAAGGGTGTGTGAAGTTTTCAAAATTTCTGCTATATTTTTGACTTTTGACTTCCTATGAAATCATATTGCAAATGGACAAAACATATGCCTTATGCGCAAGTAAAAAATTGTTTTTAAAATTATCATAATAAAATTGGGCAAAAGTATATTCATACAGTTCTTACACATGTGTAATTGGCAACAAAAAAAAAATAGAAAGAATTTCGAAAAATGGTCCAGAAAGCACTTTTTTTATGGGGTGATAAGTTTTAGAATTTTTTAGAATTTTTCAAAATTTTGCTTTTGGATGTTGACTTGAGTTGCATTTGCAATATGAAAAACCACGGTGGAGCGCACTCGCCACCTGTTGGATTTTTAAAGTGTTTACAACTGGCATTTGTCATATGGCATTTGCAATCAACTTTCAATGAAACAACGCTGAATTGAGTGGTATTGGACACCGTGTATATCGTTTGTCCAGTGCCAATGACTTCCCATTCATTTTTGCCCATTTCAGGGGGGTGTTCCCTTACATTAATTAGTGATTATACTAATCCCGGAAATCCCCGAAGTCTACATTTCCGAGAGAATCCGGTGTCACCCGAGTTCCCTCGGAAATCACTGAGGGCTGTGGACTCGCCTCCTCCGGAGCCCATTCAACTGGCAGGGCTCGATTGCCTCCTAGGGGGTTACTGAACACCAAGAGCTGTCAGTATTGTGGAGCTATTTCTTATCTACCTGCCCATGAAAAGACCAGGCTTATCAGTAGGAATGAGTACACTGGTGAGCCGTACGGGGAGCTTCCAATCTCTCTCTACTCGTAACCCCCTCTATGCTACCCTGTTGTGGGGAGAACAGTGCAAATCCATCCGGGTGCTCATTGACTCTGGGGTCGATGAGAGCTTTATGGACACTACCCTGGTGTCTGAGCTGGGTATCTCCACTCAACCCCTTTCCATCCTGATGGATGTCAGAGCACTGGATGGGCGCTCTATTGGCAGAATCACCCACAATACAGTTCCTATCAAGCTGCGAGTGTCAGGCAATCACAGTGAGTCTATGCAGTTTCTGCTCCTGGAGTTTCCTCATGTACCCATAGTTTTGGAGTTCATTGCTCCAGTGGCACAACCCCTAATCGACTGGGCTAAAGGTTCCATCATGGGTTGGAGTCCGTTTTGCCATGCACACTGTCTGAAGATAGTGCAGCCTGCCCCGGGATGTCTCCTTGCAGGCTTGGGTGAAGCCTTGGATCTCTCCGCTGTTCCCGCGGAGTACCAGGACGTACGGGAGGTTTTCAACTCTGCCCGTGCCACATCTCTCGGACTGACCAATGCTCCAGCAGTGTTCCAGGCCTTGGTCAATGATGTGCTCTGTGACATGTTGAACCAATTTGTGACATCCTAATTTATTGCCGGTCAGCTCAAGAGCACGTTTTCCATGTCCGACAGGTCCTCCAGCATCTCCTGGATAACTAGCTTTTCGTGAAGGCTGAGAAATGTGAGTTCCATCGCTCCACTATCTCCTTCCTAGGTTACGTCATCGCTGCAGGGAATATTCAGATGAACCCTGACAAGGTGAGAGCGGTGGTGGATTGGCCTCAACCCACATCCAGGGTGCAGCTACAACTTTTCCTGGGGTTTGCTAATTTCTATCATTGTTTCCTCTGGAGTTACAGCACCCTTGCTTCCCCCCTCTCTGCACTCATCTCTCCCAAGGTTCCGTTCATATAGTCTCCAGCAGCTGACCGGATGTTCTCAGAATTCAAGCATCGATTCACTACAGCTCCCATCTTAATCCACCCGAACACGTCTCGTCAGTTCATGGTAGAGTTCGACGCCTCGGACGTCGGAGTGGGGGCTGTTCTGTACCAGCGCTCTTCCCAGGGCCAGAAGCTGCATCCCAGCGCCTTTCTTTTCCATCGTCTTAACCCCACTGAGTGGAACTATGAAATGGGAAATTGAGAATTAATCGCAGTAAAGATGGCGTTGGAGGAGTGGAGGCACTGGTTAAAAAGGACGGGAAATCCATTTTTGGTGTGGACGGACCGTAAGAACCTGGAATTTCTCTGCACTGCCAAGTGCCTCAACTCCAGACAGGGGAGATGGGCCCTGTGATTCACTCGTTTCCATTTCACTATCTCCTACCACCCAGGGTCCAATAATGTGAAGCCTGATGCACTCTCACATCTGCACAGCCCCGCTAATACAACCATCGGAGCCAGAGACCATCCTCCCTACTTTCTGTCTAGCGGCTGCTATCATCTGGGGAATAGAAAGTCTGGTCCGCAAGGCGATGTGCTCCGGGGGGGGGGGGGGCGGCTAACTGGATGTTTGTCACCCTAACCCTCCAGTCCTGGAATGGGCACATTCCTTGAGACTCACTTGTCATCCTGGCTCCCATCGGAACATGGCTTTCGTCCGAAAATGGTTTTGGTGGCCCACCATGGTTCCAAGATGGCGTAGCAGTAAGTCGTCCTGTCCTGTCGTGTCCCTTGTATATATCGTTTCTTTTTCGTTTTTTAAAGTTTTTTCTAAGCATATCTCTTTAAAAACATTTTGCTAAACCTAAGCTTCCAATACTCTCCTGCAACCCGCCTCACCCAACGTAGCTATTTTTCTTAAAGTATTTATATTTACTTCGGAACCGGAACCCCTCAACTGAAGCTAGCCAGCTAACCACCAGCTGTGCTAGCGGTCTTCAGCTAACCGGTCATCAGCTAACCTTTAGCTCGGAAAGCTCTCGCCAGTTCGAACAACGCGACTCTAACCAGAGCACAACGGACCTTTTTTTTTTTTTTTTTTCATCCCCGGATTCCCACCGCAAACGGAACATTTCTCAGCTGGATCTTCACAACTAGCTATCTAGCTAAACCGCAACCCCGGATGATTGCTCCTGGCTAGCGTTTCCACCCACTTAGCTTGAAGCTAGCCCGGCCAGCGCACCTGTGCTACCACCGTAGCATACTCCTGGGCTACAATACCCGGGCCCATGAGCGGTCTATCGATGTCACCGCATGAAGAGGAATAAACAGACTCACCCCATCGCGAAGTCCCCCAAAAGGCTAACTCTCTAGCCCTCGCTATCTCCCTGCTTGCTAATTAGGCCTGCTAACTGCTAGCTTGTCCAGCTCCGGTCCGCTAACTGCTACCTTGTTTACCCCGGGCCTACAAACTGTTAGCTTGTTAGCACAGGCCTGCTAACCGTCTGAATCGCCGCGTCCCAAACACTCACTGGATCCATATTTACTTTCTATCTCTTTTTGATTTTTAACTTGTTTATACCTTCCGGAAACCTGCCTCACCCAATGTGATACGGAATCGCTATTATTTTTAATTTTTAGTACACACTCAAGAACCCCCAGAAGCTAACCAGCTAACTAGCTACAAGCTATTTAGTCATTGTTAGTTTTTTTAACCTGGATAACACTCGCCAGTCCAGCTTCCCTGCCCCATCCACCGCTGCCCCCTGGACACTGATCTCTTGGCTACATAGCTGATGCACGCTGGACTGTCCATAAATCACGGTACTCCATTCTGCTTGTTTGTTTTATCTGTTGGCCCCGTTGCCTAGTCAACGCCATTTTACCTGCGCCATTTTACCTGCTGTTGTTGTGCTAGCTGATTAGCCTTGTATACTGTTGTTCAGGTTAGTTATCATTGTTTTAGTTCACAATGGAGCCCCTAGTTCCACTCTTCATACCCCTGATAACTCCTTTGTCCCACCTCCCACACATGCGGTGACCTCACCCATTACAACCAGCATGTCCAGAGATACAACCTCTCTCATCATCACCCAGTGCCTGGGCTTACCTCCGCTGTACCCGCACCCCACCATACCCCTGTCTGCGCATTATGCCCTGAATATATTCTACCATGCCCAGAAACCTGCTCCTCTTATTCTCTGTCCCCACCGCTCTAGGCGACCAGTTTTGATAGCCTTTAGCCGCACTCTCATACTACTCCTTCTCTGTTCCGCGGGTGATGTGGAGGTAAACCCAGGCCCTGCATGTCCCCAGGCACCCTCATTTGTTGACTTCTGTCATCGAAAAAGCCTTGGTTTCATGCATGTCAACATCAGAAGCCTCCTCCCTAAGTTTGTTTTACTGACTGCTTTAGCACACTCTGCTAACCCTGATGTACTTGCTGTGTCTGAATCCTGGCTCAGGAAGGCCACCAAAAATTCAGAGATTTCCATACCCAACTATAACATCTTCCGTCAAGATAGAACTGCCAAAGGGGGAGGAGTTGCAGTCTACTGCAGAGATAGCCTGCAAAGTAATGTCATACTTTCCAGGTCCATACCCAAACAGTTCGAACTACTAATTTTGAAAATTACTCTCTCCAGAAATAAGTCTCTCACTGTTGCCGCCTGCTACCGACCTCCCTCAGCTCCCAGCTGTGCTCTGGACACCATTTGTGAATTGATCGCCCCCCATCTAGCTTCAGAGTTTGTTCTGTTAGGTGACCTAAACTGGGATATGCTTAACAACCCGGCAGTCCTACAATCTAAGCTAGATGCCCTCAATCTCACACAAATCATCAAGGAACCCACCAGGTACAACCCTAACTCTGTAAACAAGGGCACCCTCATTGACGTCATCCTGACCAACTGGCCCTCCAAATACACCTCCGCTGTCTTCAACCAGGATCTCAGCGATCACTGCCTCATTGCCTGTATCCGCTACGGAGCCGCAGTCAAACGACCACCCCTCATCACTGTCAAACGCTCCCTAAAACACTTCTGTGAGCAGGCCTTCCTAATCGACCTGGCCCGGGTATCCTGGAAGGACATTGACCTCATCCCGTCAGTAGAGGATGCCTGGTCATTCTTTAAAAGTAACTTCCTCACCATTTTAGATAAGCATGCTCCGTTCAAAAAATGCAGAACTAAGAACAGATACAGCCCTTGGTTCACCCCAGACCTGACTGCCCTCGACCAGCACAAAAACATCCTGTGGCGGACTGCAATAGCATCGAATAGTCCCCGTGATATGCAACTGTTCAGGGAAGTCCGGAACCAATACACGCAGTCAGTCAGGAAAGCTAAGGCCAGCTTCTTCAGGCAGAAGTTTGCATCCTGTAGCTCCAACTCCAAAAAGTCCTGGGACACTGTGAAGTCAATGGAGAACAAGAGCACCTCCCCCCAGCTGCCCACTGCACTGAGGCTAGGTAACACGGTCACCACCGATAAATCCATGATTATCGAAAACTTCAATGAGCATTTCTCAACGGCTGGCCATGCCTTCCGCCTGGCTACTTCAACCTCGGCCAACAGCCCCGCCCCCCCCGCTGCTCCTCGCCCAAGCCTCTCCAGGTTCTCCTTTACCCAAATCCAGATAGCAGATGTTCTGAAAGAGCTGCAAAACCTGGACCCGTACAAATCAGCTGGGCTTGACAATCTGGACCCTCTATTTCTGAAACTATCCGCCACCATTGTCGCAACCCCTATTACCAGCCTGTTCAACCTCTCTTTCATATCGTCTGAGATCCCCAAGGATTGGAAAGCTGCCGCAGTTATCCCTTCAAAGGGGGAGACACCCTGGACCCAAACTGTTACAGACCTATATCCATCCTGCCCTGCCTATCTAAGGTCTTCGAAAGCCAAGTCAACAAACAGGTCACTGACCATCTCGAATCCCACTGTACCTTCTCCGCTGTGCAATCTGGTTTCCGAGCCGGTCACGGGTGCACCTCAGCCACACTCAAGGTACTAAACGATATCATAACCGCCATTGATAAAAGACAGTACTGTGCAGCCGTCTTCATCGACCTTGCCAAGGCTTTCGACTCTGTCAATCACCATATTCTTATCGGCAGACTCAGTAGCCTCGGTTTTTCGGATGACTGCCTTGCCTGGTTCACTTTGCAGACAGAGTTCAGTGTGTCAAATCGGAGGGCATGCTGTCCGGTCCTCTGGCAGTCTCTATGGGGGTGCCACAGGGTTCAATTCTCGGGCCGACTCTTTTCTCTGTATACATCAATGATGTTGCTCTTGCTGCGGGCGATTCCCTGATCCACCTCTACGCAGACGACACCATTCTATATACTTTCGGCCCGTCATTGGACACTGTGCTATCTAACCTCCAAACAAGCTTCAATGCCATACAACACTCCTTCCGTGGCCTCCGACTGCTCTTAAACGCTAGTAAAACCAAATGCATGCTTTTCAACCGATCGCTGCCTGCACCCGCATCCCCGCCTAGCATCACCACCCTGGATGGTTCCGACCTAGAATATGTGGACATCTATAACTACCTAGGTGTCTGGCTAGACTGCAAACTCTCCTTCCAGACTCATATCAAACATCTCCAATCGAAAATCAAATCAAGAGTCGGCTTTCTATTCCGCAACAAAGCCTCCTTCACTCACGCCGCCAAGCTTACCCTAGTAAAACTGACTATCCTACCGATCCTCGACTTCGGCGATGTCATCTACAAAATGGCATCCAACACTCTACTCAGCAAACTGGATGCAGTCTATCACAGTGCCATCCGTTTTGTCACTAAAGCACCTTATACCACCCACCACTGCGACTTGTATGCTCTAGTCGGCTGGCCCTCGCTACATATTCGTCGCCAGACCCACTGGCTCCAGGTCATCTACAAGTCCATGCTAGGTAAAGCTCCGCCTTATCTCAGCTCACTGGTCACGATGGCAACACCCATCCGTAGCACGCGCTCCAGCAGGTGTATCTCACTGATCATCCCTTAAGCCAACACCTCATTTGGCCGCCTTTCGTTCCAGTACTCTGCTGCCTGTGACTGGAACGAATTGCAAAAATCGCTGAAGTTGGAGACTTTTATCTCCCTCACCAACTTCAAACATCAGCTATCTGAGCAGCTAACCGATCGCTGCAGCTGTACAGTCTATTGGTAAATAGCCCACCCATTTTCACCTACCTCATCCCCATACTGTTTTTATTTATTTATTTTTCTGCTCTTTTGCACACCAATATCTCTACCTGTACATGACCATCTGATCATTTATCACTCCAGTGTTAATCTGCAAAATTGTAATTATTCGCCTACCTCATGCCTTTTGCACACATTGTATATAGACTCCCCCCTTTGTTTTTCTACTGTGTTATTGACTTTAATTGTTTACTCCATGTGTAACTCTGTGTTGTCTGTTCACACTGCTATGCCTTATCTTGGCCAGGTCGCAGTTGCAAATGAGAACTTGTTCTCAACTAGCCTACCTGGTTAAATAAAGGTGAAATAAAAAAAAATAAAAAAATGGTTCCTGAGGTTTCCGCGTTCGTTGCCGCCTGCACTGTGTGTGCGTAGAACAAGACTCCGTAGCAAGTTCCGGCTGGCCTCCAACCACTCCCTGTTCCTTATCACCCTTGGTCCCATATCCTTGGACGTCGTCACGGAACTCCCCCCGTCAAATGGCAACAGCATCATCCTTACAGTGGTGGATAGGTTTTCCAAAGTCACCAATTTTATCCCCCTTCTTAAGTTGCCCTCAGCTAAGGACACAGCCCAGTTCATTGTGCAGCACGGCTTCCAGATCCATGGACTTCCGGTTGACATGGTCTCCAATTGCGGTCCTCAGTTCTCATCACAGTTCTGGAAGGTGTTCTGCACCCTAATTGTGTCGTCGGCTAGCCTGTTCTCTGATTTTCAGCCCCAGTCTAACGGCCAGTCAGAATTAGCCAATCAGGACCTGGAGACGACTCTTCGTTGCCTCGTCTCCACCAATCCCACCATCTGGAGCCAGCAACTCGTGTGGGTGGAATATGCCTGTACTGTAAAAAAAAACACTCTGGGACTCTTAGTATCCGCCTCCTGTGTCTGCATCTGAGTCTTAGCCTGAGCCATGATATGGTTATGATAAATTGCAAATTTTTTCCTTGCCCTTGTGTGGGGAAAAAAAATCCCCCCATTCCGAGTACTTGAGTACACAAACAGTATCTTTTTTATGACCATCCCTAATACTAATGCTGCTCTGACAGCTGATGCTTAAAGTTAGTACGGGAGATATGTCTCCAGCTTCAGTGATTTTTGCAATTCGTTCCAATCATTGGCAGGAAGGAAAGGCGGCCAAAGTAAGTGTTGGTTTTGGGGATGACCAGTGAAATATACATGCTGGAGCATGGGTGGGTGTTGCTATGGTGACCAGTGAGCTGAGATAAGGCAGAGCTTTACCTAGCAAAGACTTAGAGGACCTGGAGCCAGTGGCTTTGGCGACAAATATGTAGCAAGGACCAGCCAACGAGAGCATACAGGTCGCAGTGGTGGGTAGTATATGGGGCTTTGGTGACAAAACAGATGGCACTCTGATAGACTGCATCCAATTTGCTGAGTAGAGTGTTGGAGGCTATTTTGTAAATGACATCGCCGAAGTCGAGGATTGGTAGGATAGTCAGTTTTACAAGGTTATGTTTGGCAGCATGAGTGAAGGATGCTTTGTTTGCGAAATAGGAAGGTGATTCTAGATTTAATTTTGGATTGGAGATGCTTAACCTTTCTGATCTCCCCATCCCGGATCCGGGATCGTGAATACAGACTCAAGCTCATTACCATAACGCAACGTTAACTATTCATGAAAATCGCAAATGAAATGAAATAAATATGCTAGCTCTCAAGCTTAGCCTTTTGTTAACAACACTGTCATCTCAGATTTTCAAAATATGCTTCTCAACCATTGCAAAACAAGCATTTGTGTAACAGTATTGATGGCTAACGTAGCATTTAGCGTAGCATTTAGCATTAGCATTCAGCTGGCAACATTTACACAAAAAAACAGAAAAGCATTCAAATAAAATCATTTACCTTTGAAGAACTTCAGATGTTTTCAATGAGGAGACTCTCAGATATCAAATGTTTAGTTTTTCCTGAAAGATTATTTGTTTAGGACAAATCGCTCCGTTTTCTGCGTCACGTTTAGCTATGAAAAAACCCCTGTATCCAGGATTGTGTAAATCTATCAGCAAGCTCATTAGCATAACACAACGTTAACTATTCATGAAAATCGCAAATGAAATGAAATAAATATGCCATCTCTCAAGCTTAGCCTTTTGTAAACAACACTGTCATCTCAGATTTTCAAAATATGCTTCTCAACCATAGGAAAACAATCATTTGTGTAAAAGTAGCTAGCTAGCGTTAGCATTTAGCGTTAGCATTTAGCGTTAGCATTAGCGTTAGCATCCAGCACGCAACATTTCAACAAAAACATAAAAGCCTTCAAATAAAATCATTTACCTTTGAAGAACTTCAGATGTTTTCAATGAGGAGACTCTCAGTTAGATAGCAGATGCTCAGTTTTTCCAAAAAGATTCTGTGTATTAGAAATAGCTCAGTTTTGTACATCACATTTGGCTACCAAAAAAAACAGAAAATTCAGTCCTCAAAACGCGAACTTTTTTCCAAATTAACTCCATAATATCGACTGAAAACATGGCAAACGTTGTTTAGAATCAATCCTCAAGGTGTTTTTCACATATCTCTTCGATGATATATCGTTCGTGGAAGTGTGCTTTCTCTCCTGAATCCCAGGAGAAAATGCCCGCACCTGAAGATCACGCACAAATTTAGACAAAGGACACCGGGCGGACCCCTGGAAAATGTAGTCTCTTATGGCCAATCTTCCAATGATATGCCTACAAATACGTCACAATGCTGCCGACATCTTGGGGAAACGGCAGAAGGTCTAAGCTTATTCCTGTCGCATTCACAGCCATATAAGGAGACATTAGAAAACAGAGCTTCAGAAATTCTGCTCATTTCCTGTTTGACGTATCATCTTGGTTTCACCTGTAGAATGAGTTCTGGGGCACTTACAGACAAAATCTTTGCAGATTCTGAAACTTCAGAGTTTCATAGTCGAGCATCTTTTCGTGACAAAATATCGCGCTTAAAACGGGAACGTTTTTTATCCAAAAATGAAATAGCGCCCCTAGAGATGCAACTGGTTAATGTGAGTCTGGAAGGTGAGTTTACAGTCGTTACTTCGAATGACCATAACAGTCATCTCAGAACTTCTCTAGGCATTTTTTTTCCCACTAATGTTGCCCGTGTGGTGGTCTGTCTGGCTGTGCTAAAAACAAACAAATGAGTTATTTTACCGTTCTACCTACCAGAGATTTACCCTGATGTTGCCAGTGGTTTGCGGCTATCAAGATCGATGCTTACGATGAACGGATTATCAAAGGGAATTTCAGGTTGAACAGATTGGTAATCCATTTAGATGACAGCTGAGAAGTGATGCAATACCATCTTCTTCTCCCTTTACAACATAACTGAAGATTATCGATTAGAGGTAACGTTAGCTGAACGTTACAGTCCTGTGTTGAACTCAGCTAAACCATATAGCTAGCCATCTTTTGCAGACAGTCAATACATTTCCCTTATGCCATGGTAGTCAGAGTAAACATGTTTGTCTGTTGATTCTATCTTTGACTAACATAAGCAAATAAGTAACTCAATCTGGTTGCCATCTATTCCACCCTTGTCGGGAAAACACTCTGTTACTACAATTAGAATTGTTGATATAGCTAACTCTTGGTGTGCTGGTAGTAATGATGAATGTGTATAAATTGTCTATGGTTGGTGAGTTGTTTCTCAGCTGGCTAGCAATCTTGCTGCCAATTTAGTGACGCTAACTAGCTAACAGCAATCTGACAATATTGAAATGTCCTTGTTAGGTGTGTTAAGCTAGCCTGTCTGATAGAGATCAATACAATTAGTGGGATGGTTAAATTATGTGTTTTTTTTATAGGTGGTGCATAATCTGATTCCACAGATTCTATCCAACCCCTAGCTCTGCACGAGGTGAAGGTAAGTTGTCAAACATATTTACAAGCTAACGGCTAAGATAGCTCAATTTACAGTAAGAATGGCATAATCATGAACCGGGTAGTGCTTGTATGGGTTTGTGTTGTGGGGTTACAGGTGGTTAGATGTAGCCTGAGGACCACAGAGTACCTTCGAGTATGTAATCAATTTACTCTAACCCTGGTCACCTCTTCTCTTTGTAAAACTCAGGTTATTTGGAGTCCTTCCACATGCCTAGTGAAAACTACACCAAAGAAGCATTTTGGGTACACAAGCATGAGGGAGAAGGGGACACCTTGCGGTTACGGAGCGCAATAAGATTGTGGGACAAAAGCAATAAAGGGACACTGAAAGGTATAAAATCCAGACTACAACAGTAATGACACAACCACTCATTCTCTCTGCATATTCTCAAAACACAATACAAAGACACATCTACAAAAATCCCCTGCTACTATTGACAATGATCTGGTAAAGTCCATGGGCTGGGGGAGATTTACAGATAGGTCTTTGAAATTAAGTTTTTTTGGATTTGCTTCGACAAAGTAAATGTATTGTTGTGTATGAGAACGATTGAAAGGTGCCATTTCTCCTCAATCTCCCATACACAACAATACATACCCCATAATAAGTGCCCTCCTAAGATTTTTCACACCTTCTGCAGCCTCCCACCCCAGCCCATTCACTTTGTCGATTGATCTTTCCTCTCAAAGGCAGCTCCCAATGTGCCTAAACAATACACTAGTCCGTCTCAACACTTATGTCCCAATCGGTTGACACCTTTACCAACAAAGCCGTGCTGCATTATGTCATTTCCACAAAAAGTGTAAATTGGTAACACCACAACCATGTCCTTCCAGGAGACCTGCAGTACCATCAAATCTTCTACAATAGGTCCAAACAGTTGGTGGTTAAGGTCTTTGTTAGAACTTCGCTCAAGATTGTAACAAACAATGGGAACCACGCACTGAGTAAAGGAATAACAAATGTATTTATTCCATAAATAAAGTAAACACTCACAATAATCAGATGAGACATGAAGGTCAGAAAATTAGGTGCCAACTGCCAAAGCCACAACCAAAGGTAAGCATGGAGAGTGGAATCTCTTGCTGAATGGGGAAACAGTGGCTTTATGCCACAGCTGAGCTTTCACAAGTGTGCACCATCAGCACTGATGACCCTCCCAACTCCACCCACCTCTCCTACTCCACCTACCAATCTCCTGCAGGAAGTAAGCACAGCAAAACCCAGTAGACGGAGCAGGGAGGGGCTGTCACACCCCACCCATTAAAAACGGGGACCTCCCAAAACCCCAAAATGCTTTAATAAACACAAGCAATAAAAAATACAAATGTACTTGTGCTCCCTGGACATCCAACCACCCAGGTTCACCACTTACCTCCAGCTTCAGCAACCATGGTGCCTGGATGCAAAATTAGAAAAGAAGAGGAAGAGAGGGGAGACCAAATTGTCGGAGAACAGACAACACAGTATTAAACAGGATGGCTAAGGAAAGGGCACACGTGACAACATAGCCGCCAAAACATTGTCCACACCCTGGGGCGGCAGATTGCCTAGAGCGTTGGGTCAGTAACCAAAAGGTTGCTAGATTGAATCCCTGAGCTAACAAGGTACCCCCTGAACAGGGCAGTTAACCCACTGTTCCTAGGCTGACATTGTAAATAGGAATTTGTTCTTAACTGACTTGCCTAGTTAAAAAGGATCAAATAAAAACATGATGAATGTTGAGGGGAAAAGATAAAAGGTAGGCTACACTGCATCAATCAATCAACCAACCCACCCACGGATGAACTACAACCTGCCCTCACCACAATTGAGTACACAGAAACAGTGTCAACCACAGAAGAGAAAATTAAACAAATGGAGCTTCCTCAAGACCTACTAATAGCTCAACCCTAGTCTTCATGCAGTTACTGGTGGTGAGTATTTATGCACTTTAGCCTGCTGTCACAGAAACATCTCCCAGCAAGCTGGTTACCCCTCTGAGCCACGGATGTGTTCCCGAGACAACTGCTCCAGCCATGGTCACCACACAAAAATAACGAAGAGCGAACACTGCTCAACGTGTGTCGTAAGGGACACACGTCACTAAACCTACCTACCAGGGGAGAAGACAAGTGTCCAGGTAGCCAATCCATGCTACCCCAACAATCTCTCACTGCTAACGCCGCACAAACACTAACCTGATGTCCCAACAACAAGCAAGGCATGATCTCCAACCCCGGACAGGGGATGAGATAAACTGTTGTCCTTTCAAACCAACACTTCCACACCAACCACAGGCGTGTAACCAAAGAAAGTAGCAACAGGCAGTATCCAAATGTCACAAATACTTTGTACATGTAATCAAAATAGTGCCCACAACATAACCCCATAGACAGAGGGTTAGTCAAACAATAATCACAAAGCAATTTACTTTGAAATACCACATTAACCAGTTAGCAAATGCTACTAAACAAATACAAATTCCAGGGAGTAACTCCACAGAGATACCGGACGAGCTCCCACTTGTTACTACCTGGCTCAAGATTTTAAGAATGGGAAACCACACTGAGTAGTGGAATAAGAAAATGTATTTAATCCATAAATAAAGTAAACACAGAACAATAATCAGATGAGGCATGAAGGTCAGTAATTAGGCATCAACTGCCAAAGCCACAACAACATAACCAAAGGTAAAATGGTTCCTCCGTTAAAATTTGCTTCAAACTGCGGCACACCTTGCGTGGTGCAGCAGCATTCTGCGGCGCGTCTTTAAAATTGTCAGACATTTTTTCTGTTACTGCAAGTTATTGCCATTTTCAGCCTCAGAGGGCATCTTTGAGAAGCATTTGATAATATTCTGTATTGGCATTACCAGAGAATTTAAAATCTTTGTTGTAATAACATAGTGTATGGGATTGAGTTTAAGAAATGTATCTTAATTAATTTGATTAATATTATGGTGTTTCTATTCAGAGAAATGAAAAACTAAACCATCAGGGTTTCGTTAGGATGGAAAGGAAAATATTGCGCTGTACAACGTGACAGTTGGGAGTAGGCTACAAGATTGGAGGATTCTAAATTGTTTTCCTTCATTAGACAACTTTGTTCCAATATTTCTGTAAATCTGTGATATTTATTCCCATAGTAGGAGCCATAACTAAATTAACATCTGCATTTTGAAAGACAATTTTTTAAATCATTATTTTATTAATGAAATGTGTTTATTTGTTTATTAGACTATTGTGCAGTCTACAGTACATACTGTAGTAAACATGGGAAAGTGCCTAATTCCTTACATAAGGGAGAGCAGGCCAAGTCTGTACTACAGAATGCAGGGCATGCAGGACACCAGTGTTATTTCATAGTTGTGATGTCTTGACTATTATTCTACAATGTAGAAAATAGTAAAAATAAAGAAATCCTGAAATTAGTAGGTATCCAACATAGACTGGGACTTGATTAATTAATTTGATTAATATTATGATGTTTCTATTCCATGAAAATTGAATAACCCTCTTGGTTTCTGTTAGAACGGAAAATATGGCGCTGTACTGCAATATTTAGCTAAAGAATCCCTGTGTTGTGCAGACAGGAGACCGGGGTTCAATCCCCCGATGGGGAGGAAGGAAGTAGGCTCTTTTTTCTTAAGGTGTGATAACTACATTTTGTTTATGCTTTCATTCCTTTTTGTTTCCTTTCCTTTGACACTTATGAAGTATTAGAGCCATAAACAAGTTCCCCATACAACCATCACAGCCATTCCCCATAGAACCATCACAACACTGCTCATTTGGAAATAAATGTAATTATGTATTTTGTGAGTGTGTGTGCATTGTTAAGTACTTTATTCTGCTAAACCCAACCGATCGAATGGTACTCTGAAAGATCCATTCTCAAGAACATTTCCCTATGCAAAGCCCATTCGTAAGACTGATGTATCCATTACAACAGAGCTACAAAGGACACAGTGACCAAACAACCAGAGACTCTGATGAACTATTCTCCACAGACTGATCAAGTGTTTTCAACGGAGAGACAGCAACGACATACAAGCTTAAATATGTACATTGCATCTCTAAAATCCAAAGCAGCGGTTGTTAGGGTGCTAAATAGCCATATTTACGATGAATGTATTCAACTGTGTGTATGTAGTTGGTCCATTTTGTTCTCCCAATCTTTATTATGTCCCCTTTCCTTTGTCTACCAAGCCATCATATCGGTTTTGCCCACTAGCGTATTTTCTGTGTATCATTATGTAATTCTGTGTGAATATTTCGTTATTAATAAATAAATCAATAATTAAGCCAATTTGTATATTGCTGTTTCAAAATTTATGCTAGGGTTCGTGCAGATATCCAAGGGTTTACAACATTCAGAATACAACTGATGAGGTAATAATACATTAAGTGACTGTAATCGATAGGATGAGAAAATATTGAAGAGCGTTACATTCAGGAAATTGTAACTCTTTAACCTCTCTCCAGGGTAGGGCAGCATTCAGAATTGTGGATGAAAAGCATGCCCAAATTAAACGGCCTGCTACTCGGGCCCGGAAAATATGATATGCATATAACTGGTAAATTTGGATAGAAAACACTCTAAAGTTTCCAAAATTGTTAAAATAGTGTCTGTGAGAATAACAGAACTGATTTAGCAGGTGAAAACCTGAGAAAAATCCATTCAGGAAGTAGTTTTTTTTTTGTTTGTTTGTTTTCTATTCAATGCCATTACAGTATCCATTGACTTAGGACTACATTTGCAGTTCCTATGCCTTCCACAGTCTTTAGAAATAATTTCAGGCTTGTATTCTTATAAATGAGAGCGTAAGACCAGTCTGAACGAGTGGACGCTAACGTGTCGCAGAGTTTTTTCAGACGCATGTGCATTTCTTGTTTACCTTTTAAACTGACGACGTTATTGTCTGGTTGAAATATTATAGATAATTTAGGCTAAAAAACAACCTGAGGATTGAATATAAACATCGTATGACATGTTTCTATGAACTCTACGGATACAATTTGGATTTTTGTCTGATTGTTTTGACTGAGTTTGAGCCTGTGGAATACTGAAGGTTTTGGGATATAAAGAGACTTCATCGAACAAAAGGAACATTTATTGAGTAAATGAATGTCTTCTGATTGCCACCATATGAAGATCATCAAAGGCAAGGGATTAATTTGATCTCTATTTCTGAGTTTTGTAACGCTTCTGCTTGGCTGGTTACTGTTTGTAATAATTTGTCTGCTGGGCTATGTTCTGGGCTAGGTATGTTCTGGGCTAGGTATGCTTTCGCCGAAAAGCATTATATAAATATGACACTGGTTGGTTTAACAAGAAGTTCATCTTTAAACCTATGTAAAATTGAAAAGCAGATTACATTATGCACCCAGATTGTTATACAACATGGGAGCCATAGACTGGACTTGTTGACGTGTGCGTGTTGCCATTTGAACAATACATGGAGGTTTCCGTGTGGTTTCCCTGACAGTCAGTAGTATGAGTTGTTAAATTTGGAGAATAGAGCGTTGGGCCAAACATGCTAGTTCTGTCACTAGTATCTTAAGAGCGAGTGAGTCGGTCAGTATTCATTTCTAGACCGAGGGCTATAGATCCAGCAATGTTAGAAATTTGACAATAGATCTGTTAGTTGACCGGGCCCGGGGGATTATCGGTCTGACGTGCTTAGATAGCATGGGTAGGCCACAGGCGTATCCAATTCTACAATTACCGTGAGTTCCGGTAAGATCGTACTAGCAAAGAAGAATGCCGAATGGGTTGAAGAGCAGAAGTCACTATTAAACCCCCTCCCCGTAGTATAAATGATCCTGTTGCGTGCTTGGAACAAGATAAGAACTGCTAGCTGTGCACGAGATGCTAAAGCTAACAAAGGGAGAGCAGCCATTTTCTTTCCTGTGTCATGTTGAAATTCCTCCGTCTGGGTGACGCAAGTCCCGCCCCTCTGTACTTCTGTTTGATTTCAGCTTTCTGCTATCAGTGACCCCTGTTTGTAGAATCGGCAGTAAAACATTTTTTTTTAAGAATTATGTCTGACACATCGTGTATCATGTTTAAAACAAGTGTTTACTGGTATCATATCCAACCTGAATCGATATCGTCGTCTAATTCAATTTAACTTGATTAATCAATAAACTTTGCTTTTGCAAAGCACATTGAGTACAACCCCCGGTACTACCCAGTCCTGACAGAAGTCCCGCTTTCACAGGACTCCCACGTGGCTTCAGCGTTAGGGATAAGTGGTGGTGAATGTACCCTCACAGTCACAGTTAAACTACTGGTAACACTTATGATAATCCAGCCAATACCAATTGATTGGACATCGTCTCATTCAATTTAATAAGTTCAATTGTCGAACGCACCTTTTCAGGTTTTTACAATTCAATTAGACATTTTAAACTTTTCAATATTAACCTAGATGAACCAACCTTTGGTTAATTAAAGTTTAATTCCCAAATAGCTTATCTCAGTATGATTAATCATTATCATTGATTTATCACTTACCAAAAACCAAGCAACTGGAACTCGGTACTCAAAGGAGTTTAGACGGTAGAAGGTTTCAGACTATACAGCCCTCATGTCCCTCAGTCTTCTCCTCTTGGCCATTCGACACTGAGTAATGTGGCGCCACTTAGCTTCTGCTCTAGCCCTTTCGGCCCCAATTTCCCACAGGATGAAGCCAACCCTCTTTGCCCGCTTGGCACGTGAACGCCTTGACAAACTTGTAAAGAATATTCCCCACATTTGATCCCATTCCAGGTCAGCCAGACGACACTGAGCTGTTCCTAGCTGACAGAGCACGCATTGGATGGCTACCCAAACACTAAGGGTTCTGACAGTCTTTACCTGTTGAAGTGAACGTCGAATAGACATGTGACAAGTTTAATTAGTCTACAACAGCAAGACGTGCTAAACGACTACGCTAAACTTGCCACAGCTTTGAAATTAGAATTCAGTGGTTCTGAAATTCGCAAACACGACAGCTCACTGGCTAACACCATCAAACAAGCTCGGAATGAACACCCTCAAGCTTGCTATCATAGGCTTCGTTCAGCTTACTCACAGGAATGGAAGAGCTGTTACCATTCAAACAAATGTTTCTGTCGAACATGTATCCCACCTTAATTACCTACTTGGGCCCCTACAGCCCACGTTGGTTTGCCTATCTTACAACTCAGTCATCAAAAGCACGCAACGCTAAGAGCCCTGAAATTTCAGTTTTGAAGTTTGACCAGGAACACTCACTCCAGTTAGATGCAGTTAGGTGCATTATCAGGTATTGGAGTATTGAGAGATGATGCACAACAACGATTTCTACCACGAAACCATGACTCCAATAACCACTGTGGTCAAAATAACTGTAAAGTACATCGCCATCGACCTGTTCGCTACATTCCTGCACCCAACCCACAGTTTCAGAGCACAAGGGTAGCAAAGGGTTAACTTCTTATGGCTGCAGTCCCGTTAACGGGATGAGATGACAACAGCCAGTGAAAGTGCAGGGCGCCAAATTCAAAACATCAAATATCTCATAATTAAAACTCCTCAAACATACATGTATCTTACACCGTTTTAAAGGTAGTCTTGTTGTTAATCCCACCACAGTGTCTGATTTCAAATAGGCTTTACGGAGAAAGCACCACAAACGATTATGTTAGGTGACCCCCAAACCACAATAAAAACAGCCATTTTCCCAGCCAAAGAGGAGTCCCAAAAGCACAAATAGAGAAAAAATGAATCACTAACCTTTGATGATCTTCATCAGATGACACTCATATTTTTTTTTTTATTTTTTTATTTTACCTTTATTTAACCAGGCAAGTCAGTTAAGAACAAATTCTTATTTTCAATGACGGCCTGGGAACAGTGGGTTAACTGCCTGTTCAGGGGCAGAACGACAGATTTGTACCTTGTCAGCTCGGGGGTTTGAACTCGCAACCTTCCGGTTACTAGTCCAACGCTCTAACCACTAGGCTACCCTGCCGCCCCATATGACTTCATGTTACACAATACATGTATGTTTTATTTGATAAAGTTCATATTTATCAAAATATGAGTTTACATTGGCGCGTTACATTCACTAGTTCCAAAAACAACCAGTGATTTTGCATAGCCACATCATTCAACAGAAATACTCATCATAAATGTTGATGATAATACAAGTTATACACATGGAACTATAGATATACCTCTCCTTAATGCAACCCCTGTGTCTGATTTCAAAAAAACTTTACGGAGTAAGCAAACCATGCAATAATAATAATAATAATCTGAGACGCGCTCAGAAGAAATAGTCACAATAGCAGCCTTGTTGGCGTCAACATAAACAAGAAATGACATGATAAATATTCCCTTACCTTTGAGGATCTTCATCAGAAAGCACTCCAGGAATCCCAGGTCCACAATAAATGTTTGTTTTGTTCGATAATGTCCGTTACTTATGTCCAAATACCTCCGTTTGATAGCGCGTTTGGTATACATATCCAAACGCTCATTCTGGACAAAAACTTTAACTTTATATATAAAAAGTTATATTACAGGTCGAAGAAACATATCAAACGATGGATAGAATCAAACGATGGATAGAATCAATCTTTAGGATGTTATCATAAATGATCAATAATGTTCCAAACTGAGAATTCCATTGTCTGTAGAAAAGCAATGGAACGGGAGCAACCTCTCATGTAAATGCGCGTGACTGAGCTCGTGACTGCTGGCAGACCTCTGACTCATTCCCCTCTCATTCAGCCCCCCTTCATAGTAGAAACATCAAACAACGTTCTAGAGACGGTTGACATCTAGTGGAAGCCTTAGGAAGTGTAACATAACCAATATGCCAATGTATCTTCAATGGGGGCTGAGTTGAAAAACTACAAACCTCAGATTTCCCACTTCCTGTTTGGATTTTTTCTCAGGTTTTTGTCTGCCGTATGAGTTCTTTTACACTCACAGACATCATTCAAACAGTATTAGAAATGTCTGAGTGTTTCCTATCCAATACTACTAATAATATGCATATATTAGCATCTGGGACTGAGTAGGAGGCAGTTTACTCTGGGCACGCTTTTCATCCAAAAGTGAAAATGCTGCCCTCTAGCCCAAACCGGTTTTAACTAGCTGGCTAGATGTCTTTTGATCTTTTCCCTGGCATTAGCTTAAATTGCAATTTTATTTGACCAACCTTATGATCTGCTTCAGACCGCTTGTGTTTTGCCTAAGCAGCGTAGCTACAATGCTTGAGCTGGTCCCATAGTTGATTGAGAGCGGTAGACCCTCTGCATTATTGTGACTCCATTGTCTTAACCTTCCCATCTTAATCCTAAGCATGGGTACACTCAAAGTGTCTGACAGTTATTGGCGGCTCCTCACAGGATTTGTTGCAGGTTGGGGGAGGAGGGGAGGCTATTAAACAATTATTTCGTAAACGTTGAAAAGTCTATTGTTCAGCTAATAGCCCATCCTGCTAGTTTGTGAAAAACAAATAATAATTATTTTTCCCCTTTCCACATGTTAAATATTCCAATTGATAGTGTTTTTAGCCACAATCGGCCCCAACCCAAATTAATACAGTTGAAGTCGGAAGTTTACATACACTTAGGTTGGAGTCATTAAAACTCGTTTTCAACCACTACACTACACACATTTCTTGTTATACTATAGTTTTGGCAAGTTGGTTAGGACATCTACTTTGTGCATGTCACAAGTAATTCTTCCAACAATTGTTTACATTATTTCACTTGTAATTCACTGTACATTGCACAAAGTCCTGCGCACATACCACCCGTATGTGAAATGTCACACTAGGAAAAATAGGACTCTTGACTTGTGCTATGGGACAATACCAAATGCGTTTTCTGCCACCACCAGACCTCCCCCGGGGACATCAGACCACAATGTGGTCTACCTCAGGCCAACCTACTGTTGGATCCTAGAGAGAGAGAAACCCACAGTTAAATCTGTCCAGATCTGGAATGACAACAGTAACACTTGTCTCCAGGGGTGTTTTGACTGTACTATGTGGGAGGTATTTGGTCTCCAGGGGTGTTTTGACTATACTATGTGGGAGGTATTTGAGGACAGCAGCTCTGATCTTGATGAACTCACAGATGTTTCAGACTATGTAAACTTCTGTGTTGAGTCAGTCGTGCCTACTAAAACCTGTAAAATCTTCAATAAGCCTTGGGCATCAAAACATCTAAAATCACTACTTGATAGGAAGAAGGCAGTTTATGCTGAGGGTGATAGACAGGCTTTAAAAAAATCTAAATATATTTGAGATTCGTCAAATAACCACCCTTTGCCTTGATGGCAGCTTTGCACACTCTTGGCATTCTCTCAAACAGCTTCATGAGGTAGTCACCTGGAATAAACTTCAATTAACAGATGAGCCTAAAAAGTTAATTGGTGGAGTTTCTTTCCTTAATGCGTTTCAGCCAATCAGTTGTGTTGTGACAGGGTAGAGGGGTATACAGAAGAAAGCCCTATTTGGTAAAATACAATGTCAATATTATGGCAAGAACAGCTCAAATAAGGAAAGGGAAACGACAATCAATCATTACTTTAAGACATGAAGGTCAGTCAATACTGAAAATTTCAAGAAATGTTAAAGTTTCTGCAGTCGCAAAAACCATCAAGTGCTTTAATGAAATTGGCTCTCATGAGGACTGCCACAGGAATGGAAGACCCAGAGTTACCTCTGCTGCTGAGCACAAGTTCATTCGAGTTTTTAGCCTCAGAAATTTCAGCCCAAATTAATGCTTCATAGAGTTCAAGTAACAGACACATCTCAACATTAACTGTTCAGAGGAGAATCAGGCCTTCATGATCGAATTGCTGCAAACAAACCACTACTAAATAACACCAATAAAAAGAGACTTGCTTCGTTGACTTGCTTAGTTGTCTCTGATTGAGAATCATTCTTAGGTAGTCTGGGTTTCACTGTTGGTGTGTGGGTGTTTGTGGGTGTTTGATTCCGTGTCTGTGTTTGTCGCCACACGGTACTGTTTCGGTTTGTTCACGTTTATTGTTTTTGTATTTTAATGTTCAGTTTATGTCTTTAAAATAAACATCATGAACACTTACCCCGCCGCATCTTGGTCCGATCCTTACTCCTCTTTAGACGAAGAGGAGGAAATCTGCTGTTACAGAAACACCCACCGACAGAGGACCAAGCGGTGTGGTAATGGGCAGCAGCAACAGCGGCCGAAGACACAGGACTCATGGACTTGGGACGAAATCCTAGACGGGAGAGGACCCTGGGCACAGCCAGGGGAATATTGCTGCCCCAAAGCAGAGCTGGAGGCAGCTACTTAGGTAGCCTGGGTTTATCTAAATTCTCCAAAGTTCTTTAGCCAATCACTTTAATAATTCAATGTTTTATTTAGGCCTATCCAAATAACAAAATAGGTGTTCAACTTGTAGGCTTTGCAAAATTAGGATATCATTTTGGATACTGGTGTCTTGCGGAACAATTTTAGAACTCTATTTGTGTTTTATAACTGTTTTTATTGTAGGCCTCCCATTAAAAAGAGACTCTAGCTCACAGGCCTCTAAATATAGCCTCTAAATATATTTTAAACCAAATAGTTAAAGAAGCGCATTCAGTGGCTGATAGGCAAAACAGATCTGGCAATAAGAATAGGGTATAGATAGTCTTGACCGTTTGGGACCCTTTGGCTATTTTGCTCAGGACAGGTTGTAGCCAAGACTTGATCAATATGTTGTTTTGTCTCATTTGTTGATATGGATATAGCTTCTGCGTGATGGGGTTGTGCAACGCAAGTTGCTATAACGACACCTGCCTTTGATTGAGAACCATACTAGGCCGAACACAGAAATAGAAAAACATAGAAACACAAAACATAGACTGCCCAACCCAACTCACGCCCTGACCATACTAAAGGAAGATAAAGGTCATAACGTGACAATTCTCTTTGATTTAGTCCCTATTGCAACTCAGACACATGACAGAATGGATGACATGTTCAAATATGTTGGAATGAGTTGCACGCATCATGGGCTAGTAGGCAAATAGTCCTATATTAGGGTATAATGACTCTATGGCTGCATGCCTCCAGAAGGGCGTCTTCTGGAGGGGGTGGAAGGGTGGAGGGGTGCTTTTCCTAAGGCGCATGGTGCTGCATGGAGATCACAAGCTTTTCAACTGGGCACCAGTGTCGTGATGGAGGGAATAGCCTAGACTACCTAAAACCTAAGTGTGGGAATAAGCTTATGCCAGACGTAGCCCAAAACCTCTCCTTTGTTCATTTCAAAGTCCATATGTTCATGGCCGATTTATATAAATCATGTCAAATAATTTTTAATTCATATTAACCACTCCTACAAAATATGCTTGGCAAAATTTTGAGTGATGAAATATATTTCTGTCACGGTTTTCTTCTGTGGACGAAGGATCGGACCAAAGCGCAGCGTGGTTAGAGTTCAACATGTTTAATGAAGACCATAAACGTGAACACTACAAAATACCAAAACAACAAATGTGAAAAACCGAAACAGTCTTATCTGGTGCAAAGACACAAAGACAGAAGACAGGAAACAACCACCCACAAAACCCAACACAAAACAGGCTACCTAAATATGGTTCCCAATCAGAGACAATGACTAACACCTGCCTCTGATTGAGAACCATATCAGGCCAAACATAGAAATAGACAAACTAGACATACAACATAGAAAGCCCACTCAGATCACACCCTGACCAGATAAAACATACAAAGCAAACTATGGTCAGGGCGTGACAGTAACCCCCCCCAAGGTGCGGACTCAGGCCGCAAAACCTGAACCTATAGGGGAGGGTCTGGGTGGGCATCTTTCCGCGGTGGCGGCAGGGCGCAGGACGTGGACCCCACTCCACCATAGTCTTTGTCCGCTTTAGTCTCCTCCTAGGAACGGCGACCCTCGCTGCCAACCTAGGACTGGCAACTCTACTAAAGGTCCCCACTGGACTAAAACTCCTCCGGACTGAGGGGTAGCTCAGGACTGAGGGGTAGCTCAGGCTGGTTGACGGCTCTGGCGGATCCTGGCGGGCGGGCGGGAGACTCTGGCGGCTCCGGACGGGCGGGAGACTCTGGCGGCTCCGGACGGGCGGGAGACTCTGGCGGCTCCGGACGGGCGGGAGACTCTGGCGGCTCCGGACGGGCGGGAGACTCTGGCGGCTCCGGACGGGCGGGAGACTCTGGCGGCTCCGGACGGGCGGGAGACTCTGGCGGCTCCGGACGGGCGGGAGACTCTGGCGGCTCCGGACGGGCGGGAGACTCTGGCGGCTCCGGACGGGCGGGAGACTCTGGCGGCTCCGGACGGGTGGAGGAAGGCTATAGCAGTGCTGGATAGGCGGGAGCACCTGTAGACAAAGGACGGAGAGACAGCCTGGTGCGGGGGGCTTCCACCGGAGGGCTGGTGCCTGGAGGTGGTATTGGATAGACCGGACCGTGCAGGTGCACTGGAGCTCTTGAGCACCGAGCCTGCCCAACCTTACCTGGCTCGATGCCCACTCTAGCCCGGCCGATACAAGGAGCTGGAATGTACCGCACCGGGCTATGCACCCGCACTGGAGACACCGTGCGCTCCACAGCATAACACGGTGCCTGCCCGGTCCCTCTCGCTCTCCGGTAAGCACAGAAAGTTGCCACAGGTCTCCTACCTGGCTTACCCACACTCCCTGTGTGCCCCCCAATACATTTTTGGGGCTGACTCTCGGGCTTCCATCCGCGCCGCAGTGCTGCCTCCTCATACCAGCGCCTCCACCTTCGCTGCCTCCAGCTCTGCCTTGTGGTGGCGATATTCCCCTGGCTGTGCCTAGGGTCCTCTCCCGTCTAGGATTTCCTCCCAAGTCAATTTCTCTAAATATTGCTGCCTCTCCTGCTGCCTCTACTGCTGCTGCCTGTTACCACGCTGCTTGGTCTTGTTGTGGTGGGTGGTTCTGTCACGGAGTTTCTGTGGATGAAGGATCGGACCAAAGCGCAGCGTGGTTAATGTTCAACATGTTTAATAAAGACCATAAACGTGAACACTACATAATACCAAAACATCAAATGTGAAAAACCGAAACAGTCCTATCTGGTGCATAGACACAAAGACAGAAGACAGGAAACAACCACCCACAAAACCCAACACAAAACAGGCTACCTAAATGTGGTTCCCAATCAGAGACAATGGGTAACACCTGCCTCTGATTGAGAACCATATCAGGCCAAACATAGAAATAGACAAACTAGACATACAACATAGAATGCCCACTCAGATCACACCCTGACCAAACAAAATATATAAACATACAAAGCAAACTCTGGTCAGGGCGTGACAATTTCAAAATATTCTACAAAGAATCCAGTGGTCATACATAATTCATAGATTCACCAAACATCTATTATTAGTGTGTTTCATTATTCCTGGAATATACTACTGGTTATGATTGCAGACAAGAGCCCAGATAATGGGATGGTGTAATATTGTATTAGTCATATTTGGAAAAGTTGCATGCATGGGGATGTCCACGTCACCCAGAGATATGCCCATGCTGTAGTGGAAAAAGTGTGATTCATTGGGTTACATGATCACCACAGTAGCCCCACGCGGCTATAAAAATAAACTATGCAATTATATGGCCACTAAATAACACACAACAGCATGGCATATTTAGATAGTGGAATAGGCCTAAATCATATTTACTTTCTATTTTACAGCTCAGGCAATTATTCTAGACAAGATTATTCTGTGTCTTAATAATATCATTCTCACACAAGTCATTTCCTGAAGGCCCAAGCCTATACTACGCCATCTAATGGTATAACCTCGTTATCGAATACCGTTGGAAATCAAGCTCAAGACTTTTATTTTGGAAATGAAACCAGAAGTTGCAAAGCAACTGTAATGTCTGGGCTAGATATGATTGACTAGCTGACTTCAACTAGCTACCTTTGGTTCATGTCCTTTACAGATGCCACATTCCTGACAAAATATCTCTAACTGAGTAAAGGGTGGTGAAAAGTAAGAATTAAACGTGTAAATGTTAATTCATACTCGTAGTAACATAGTGTTTATACGTTTACAGATTTCATGCATGGCTTTTCTTACGATCCTAACAATTTACATATGGATTTTCTTAAGATCCTAACAATGCATACAGTACATTCAACCTTTTTGCAGCCATTTGGCTCTATATATTATCATTTTTTAACTGAAGGAGGAATAGATGTGGACAGAGAGAAGCAGGTGAGTGAGGGCTGGTAGGAGATGAGGCTAGCTGATTACAGCTGCCACATGTGATATGATATGTACATGAAAGTGAAATGGATATTATTGGACCTTCACATACAATAGATTAGTGGCTGTTGCTTAAATTCAACTGAATTTATAAACAAAACAGACTTTATAAACATTTTATAACAGGCGTCTGCAGGTTCTTTAGAACGGTAGGGCTGAAAAAGTTGGTAGTATCATATGAAATGGTACTACGGTATTCTAAAATGTTGATATAAGTATCATTAGGTTTTGGTACTGTGATATTACCTTGGTACAGGTATACCATGTGAAAATAATTAGCAGTTTATCTCTTGTTATGTCAGTCAGTCAGTTAGCCCATGTCGGCAAAAATGTTTAGATTGCTAAATTAGTTTAGCGGCCAGCCATCTAAACTTGTATTCATGGTTGAATTACCGGCCAGCCCTGATTTAGTTTGTTAGTCAGATATCATATTAAAAACTGAAAACATTTCTCTCCTGCCTATCGCAAAATTTTTTGAATTGTAGGAAATTTGCTGTGAAACAGTTATCTTTTCTTGGGCGGAGAGGACAATTAAGTAGAACTGCACAAAATGACCTCTAAAACTTAAAACTTAAAAAATGTATCTCGCTGTCAAGAGGGGGGTCACTAAAATGTTTTGCTACACATTCATGAAGTCATGCCATGTATTGCACCTCAAAAAAGCATTCTAGCAAATGTGACTTTCATGAGTTTGGGTGTGTTGATGTGCAGGTATCAGGTTTCACCCCATGTTGGGGCAAGGATGAGATTATCAAATCAAATTATGTTAGTCACATTGCGCCAAATACAACAGGTGACCTGACAGTGAAATGCTTACTTACAAGCCCCTAACTAACAAGGCAGTTTAAAAAAAATATGGTTAAGAATAAGAGAGCAGCAGTAAAATAACAATAGCGAGACAATATATGGGTGGGTACCGAGTCAATGTGTGGGGGTACCGGTTAGTTGAGGTAGATTGTACATGTAGGTGGAGTTATTAAATGACTATGCATAGATGACAACAGAGAATAGCAGTGGTATAAAGAAGGGGTTTGGGGGGGGGACAGTGCAAATAGTCTGGGTAGCCATTTGACTAGAAGTTCAGGAGTCTTATGGCTTGGGGGTAGAATCTGTTTAGAAGCCTTTTGGACCTAGACTTGGTGCTCCAATAACGCTTGCCGGGCAGTAGCAGAGAACAGTCTATGACTAGGGTGGCTGGAGTCTTTGAAATGTTTAGGGCCTTCCTCTGACACCGCCTGGTATAGAGGTCCTGGATGGCGGGAAGCTTGGCCCCAGTGATTTACTGGGCCGTTCACATTGCCCTCTGTAGTGACTTTCGGTCGGAGGCCAAGCAGTTGCCATACCAGGCAGTGATGCAACCAGTCAGAATGCTCTCGAGGGTGCAGCTGTAGAACCTTTTGAGGATCTGAGGACCCATGCCAAATCTCTCCAGTCTCCTGGGGGGGAATAGGTTGTGTTGTGCCCTCTTCACAACTGTCTTGGTGTGCTTGGACCATGTTAGTTTATTGGTGATGTGAACTCCAAGGAACTTGAAGCTCTCTACCTGCTCAACCTGCTCCACTGCAGCCCTGTCGATGAGAATGGGGGCGTGCTCGCTCCTCTTTTTTCTGTAGTCCACAATCATCTCCTTTGTCTTGATCGCGTTGAGAGAGAGGTTGTTGTCCTGGCACCACACAGCCAGGTCTCTAGCCTCCTCCCTATAGGCTGTCTCGTCGTTACCGGTGATCAATTTAATGATGGTGTTGGAGTCGTGTCTGGCCATGCTGTCATGAGTGAACAGGGAGTACAGGAAGGGACTGAGCACGCACCCCTGAGGGACCCCTGTGTTGAGGATCAGCTTGGCGGATGTGTTGTTACCAACCCTTACCACCTGGGGGCGGCCCATCAAGAAGTCCAGGATCCAGTTGCAGAGGAAGGTGTTTAGTCCCAGGGTCCTTAGCTTGTTGATGAGCTCTGAGGGCACTATGGTGTTGAATGCTGAGCTGTAGTCAATGAATAGCATTCTCACATAGGTGTTCCTTTTGTCCAGGTGGGAAACGGCAGTGTGGAGTGCAATAAAGATTGTATCATCTGTGGATCTGTTTTGGCGGTATGCAAATTGGAGTGGGTCTAGTGTTTCTGGGATGATGGTGTTGATGTGAGCCATTACCAGCCTTTCAAAGCACTACATGGCTACAGATGTGAGTGCCATGGGGCGGTAGTCATTTAGGCAGGTTACCTTTGTGTTCTTGGGCACAGGGACTATGGTGGTCTGCTTGAAACATGTTGGTATTACAGACTCGGACAGGGAGAGGTTGAAAATGTCAGTGAAGACTCTTGCCAGTTGGTCAGAGCATGCTCGCAGTACAAGTCCTGGTAATCCGTCTGGCCCTGCGAATGTTGACCTGTTTAAAAGGTCTTTCTCACATAGGCTGCGGCGAGCGTGATCACACAGTCTTGCAGAACAGCTGGTGCTCTCATGCATGTTTCAGTGTTACTTACCTCGAAGCAAGCATAGAAGTTGTTTAGCTCGTCTGGTAGGCTTGTGTCACCGGGCAGCTCTCGGCTGTGCTTCCCTTTGTAGTCTGTAATGCTGTCCTTGGCATTGGGGTAGCTTGTCTCCTTATCTGGATCAATAATGCAGAGGGACAGGCCACTTATGAAGATCCCTCACTCTGAAATACCACAAACAGAACACTTAGCGAGGCTATTTGTGTTTGTTCTGAAAGTTTATAACATTGTACCTGTGTATAAGACAGAATTACATAATGTTCAATTTGCAAATTTGTGTTGGACAACTGGTAGGTTGAGTGAGAAGACAACCGTTCATTGGTAAAGTTAGCTAGTAAGCTGTCAATAGTGAAATCAGTTAGATAACTTCAGCTAGCTATGGTACCAGTATAATTAACTAGCTAACCTTGTCACTAAACATTTCTTAGACTCGCTTTTTGACGCTAAAAACCCTCTACACTGTAACCAACGTACGAGATACTTGTCATCATTACCTTCTATAACTGGTGTTGGAAGGGTGGCTCACGTCATGTCTTTTTCTCGCAGTCTTAGCACAGACATGTCAGCTACCTATTGAATTGCTCTGTTTACCTTCTGAATTTGATGGAATTTACCCCCCTATTGAGCCCAGAGAGCAACACATTGTTTATATTATGATGTAAAAGTGAAAAAAGGCCTTTAAGTATAACCACAAGTCCAAATCCCTATCTCCATCCATGGCAAATTTAGGAAAGGGGCCCTTTTAGCTAGCTAGCTAGCCACCTGAGGACAACAACACAACAATATGCAACAATTTAATGAAAATTACAGAGAGACGAAAGACACATTATTTTATTTTTCCTAGTATATTTTTTGGGGAAGCCTGGTGTTGTGTTTTTGGCTATGCCGGATTATGTGACATGACATGCTGTTCTATAAAACAATTTATCCGTAATTAATATTATCTGATTAAGCTAATCAAGTAAATGTAATTAACTAGAAAGTCGGGGCACCACGAAATAATGTTTATAGAGCTGTTATCTTCCGAATAAACTCTTAAATACCTGATAATCTTTTGCCTCAATAGCAGTCACCTTATTCAGTCTCATCTGAACGTTGTAAATTCTTGGTTATCTTCACATACCCTGGCTAACAAGTTGAATCAGCAATACAACATTTGGTTTAATTATTTATTAACTTAAATACCTAAAAATTACACAGAATTACATCTACACAGAATGGATCTTTAATTGATTACAAATGATGTCATAAAGGAAAACTTCCCTAGTGGATGGAACAGATATGACGGCTGGTTACACATAGTAAGGGGGTTAGATTTTGAATGAAAGAGCGGAAAGACTGAAGAACAAAGGCTATTGTAAATACAGAATCCTATGCATTCTAAATAACCGCCCATTTGGAAAAGGACAATGCAAGGAATATTTACTCTGAGCTGCTTTTCAATAGGTTGGTTGTAGATGCAAGGCGGGGTTGCCCAGCTGGGATCTCTTGTCCTCTGAAGAATGTCTCTGGTGGTAAACTGGTTACGTTGTAGTATCGTTGTGTGTTAGACTGGATACGTTGTCCGTCCTTTCCTAGCCCACGTTTACAGCGGCTGCTGCTAATTCAAAGGCTAGGAGGTATCACTTCTGGAGTGAATAAGAGTTCAAAGTTCATTCAAATTTGCCATACTTTTAAGCTTGTGCTATATTCTGGCTGGTATAGTTGAAATTCATCCTTTCGACGTGTCGATCGTCACCTTCTCATTGAACACAATGCTAATTTCGTTATTATCTGAGCCATTTTAACGTAGGACCGTCGTCCTCACGTCCTCGGAACACAAAGTTGGACTTTCGTCAACGGGCTTATATCGGGGGTGAAGAGAAGGGAATGTTTCATAGTTTACAACCAATGTCTGTTCACTTGGACGGGGCCTCTGAGTGAGCAGAGTTTCTCTATGACAAACCGTTCTCTCATTTAAGAAGCTAAAATTACATTTAATCTTTTCACAAATAGTTTCATATTTAAACATTTAAATTGCACAACAATTCCATGTGAATCTGATAACTAGAATGTGTCGACTTTCCAAGATACAGTTTGTCATCCTGTCATTAGTAGTAATGTCTCAGACAACAATTGATCTGAGATCATATTAAGCACCAACGCATATTCTCAACTGGTTGGATTACCGAAATATGGTTCCGTTTCCCACCTTTTGATGTTACCAGACTCTATGTTACAAAGGCTTTGCAAAAGTCAACTCTATGAAGTAGAGAGAGAAAAGGGGAAAGATATTTTGGGGGGTCATAAACCTCCCCCAACAGGCTTGGCTTCCTTTGGCATCCATGAATACACGCCACTGGTCACAAATGGCAACAGATGTAAACATTACATGACATGTTCTACTCTGATTTAGCCACTGTCTCCTGTATTCCTGACCCTTAGTTGGCTATAGAAAAAGTATCCTCCATATTATTCCTATGGCAAATAAACACACCGCTTTTAAACCATTCAGAGTCAAAGATAGATCAGACCCTTTGTTAACTTCAGAGTTATCTGACCTCATTCAGATGAGAAATCAGGCCTGGGCCAACGCAAGGAAAACTGACTCTGTAGTGGACTGGCAATCTTTCAGACAATTGAGAAACATATGTACTATCTCAATTCAGAAAGCTAAATCAAGCTCCTTTTCAAGCTCTATATCTGACTCTGCTGGGGATCCTTCTAAATTTTGGAAAACAGTAAATGCACTGAAGCTTACAAATTCCTCTTCTTCCCTGCCTGATATAACGTATATGCTGGGAGTCCGGAAGTATGTGCAGAATATACATTTAATGATAAGAAGAGGCAGATTAACAAAACAGAAGACGGATACTGAACGTGAACGGGTGGAGAGAGAGGTTCTTGGTGGAAAGACAGACACGATCACCAGGATGGAACACGGGAACCTCACTGCGGTGGTGGTCTGCCAGCTCCTTCTGGAAGTGGACCGCACGTTGGAGCCTCACCTGGGCAGCGTTCTTTGTACCGGAACAACTCGTCCACCGCAGGGGCTTCGGTCTGGCTCCGGGTCCATGGGGCCAGGGCCGGCTAGTATTCCAGGACGCACTGGAAGGGAGACACCCCGGTGGAGGAGTGGCGAAGTGAGTTCTGGGCTAACTCCGCCCAGGGAAGGAACCGGGCAAACTCCCCTTGCCGGTCCTAGCAGTGACTCCTAAGGAACCTCCCCAGCTCCTGGTTGGTCCTCTCCAGCTGCTCGTTGGAATGAGTGCGGTACCCGGATATGAGGCAGGCCGTGGCCCTCAGCTTCTCCATACCAGTGATTGTGAGCCATGGTGAGAGACGATGTCCTCCGGAAGGCCATAGCCTTCATTCCAAGATGGCATAGCAGTTCAGACGTCTTTTGTCCTTGTATTGTGTCCCATATATATATATATATATTTACAACTTTTTTCACATACCTTTTGATATGTATTTTTTTATTTTCCATAAACTCATCTTCAAAACACTCTCCTGCAACCCGCCTCACCAATTTATATTTATAAAAAAAGTATTATTCACCTCAAATCTGTAATCCAGAAACTAGCCAGAAGCTAGCCAGGAGCTAGCCAGAAGCTAATCCAGAAGCTAATCAGAAGCTAATCAGAAGCTAGTTAGCTTCTTTACTGGCTAATCGTTAGTATTCAGTATTCAGCTAACCACTCGCGAGTTTTGTACGGCGCAGCACGGCTCGGAACGGAACATACCGGACCAATTTTTCTCTCCATGTCCCTGGATTTCAACCGCTAACTCTGGACATTCATACCTGGATCTCACAGCTAGCTAGCTGCTATCCGTATGACTATCGGCTTTCGTCGATTCGGGAGCAAACATACATTTTTCCGGAGGTAGCCAGCTGAAGAGTTCCATCAATCACTCCTGGGCTACAATCACCTTTCCGGACCCGTTTTACTGCCTACACGGGCCCCACCGGGCCTTCACAACTGGACTGCCGACGTTATCTACCCGAAGGAGTTATCCGGCCCAAATCTGCGGCCCGCTAACCGTTAGCTGTCTTATCGGCTCTTATCTGAATAGACAATTGGACAATTTTTTATTATTTTTTATTGTTATTATTATTTTTCTTCTTGGGCCTCTATAACCATATCTATTGTTGTTGTTTTTTTGTGTGTGATTTGGATTAATCCCTTCTACCACACGGAACCCCACTAATCTACTCTACTGCAAGAGGTGGCTAATAACAGACCTCCATCCTATGCTAGCTTGCTACCGATGGCCTGGCTAGCTGTCTAAATCGCCGTGACCCCCAACCAACCTCTCTACTCACTGGACCCTTTTGATCACTCGACTAAGCATGCCTTTCCTTAATGTCAATATGCCTTGTCCATTGCTGTTCTGGTTAGTGTTTATTGGCTTATTTCACTGTAGAGCCTCTAGTCCTGCTCAGTATACCTTATCCAACCTATTAGTTCCACCACCCACACATGCAATGACATCTCCTGGTTTCAATTATGTTTCTGGAGACAATATCTCTCTCTTCATCACTCAGTACCTAGGTTTACCTCCACTGTATTCACATCCTACCATTCCTTTGTCTGTACATTATACCTTGATGCTATTTTATTGCCCCCAGAAACCTCCTTTTGCCTGAGGCTGATGCCGTGCAGGTGTTTGTACACATGCATATACACACACTCTCATTCAAATGCACACGTGTGCACATACACAGACACACACACAGGTAAATAGTGCTATACATGCACTCAAACATATTCAGTTGGCCTTGCTGTTATGATTTTTGTTGTCCTTGATGTCTTTGTTTGTTTTCTGCACTGTTGTTTACTGTTTTCCTTTGCCTTTGTCTTTCTGTCTTTTGTTCATTTTGTTGTTTGTTGGTGTGTTGGGGGGGACGGAATTAAATATTTTTTCTTGGGGGGGGGCTGTGGGGTGGTCTCGGATGGTTGAGGGGCAGCTCTTGGGGGAACTGTGGGGGTGATCTTGGAGGGTTGTCGGTTGGGAGCTTGGGCCGGTGGCTGATGGTTCACTGGTTCGGGTCCCCGTTTTTGAGATCTGTCGACGTGCCCTTGAGCAGGGCATTGACCCTGGTTGCTTCTGTGTGTCGCTCTGGAGGGGAGTCTGTTAGATGACTAATGTGATGTAGTTGTTGAGCGCCTTCACTGCAAGTATATTGTATGTTTTAAACATTCAATAAAAAAATAAGAAAATACACTGGCAACTTCGTATTTATAGTCAACTTCGTTGTGAAGTTATCGGTGGTCATGGAGAGACAGGTAATAATGATTTAATGTTTAGTGGAGATCTTCTGTGTATAAAGTGATGTTGGGAGAGCAAAAAAGCATCTAATGATGCACTTAGCTGTTCTACGAGTGGTCTGAGGCAGGAGTTAGATTACGAGCATTTTCAGGTGCAACGTTAATAACGATGGTTTTGGGAAACAGCTCAGAGATGTAACGATGCTCCGAAGGTTCTAACAATGAACACAGCCTTAAGATGCTTTTGGTAAACCGGGCCCTGGACTATACAGAGGAATGTAGCTAGTAGGATGTCTCACTAGCTAATCTAACACTTAGCAAGCATCTATTTTAAGCTTTATATTTGTTTCTTCCTCCACAGAGCGAGTGTAGCACATGAGGATCTGTGAAACTTACTTCTCAGCCTGAATTGTCCCCACTTGTGCCACTGAATAGCTAGCCTTTTCTGTCAAGTGAGTCCCTTTGGGAGGGTGGTAACGAGTGCTAATAAGGCAGAGGTCCTGGGTTCAAGCCTCGGTGAGACCCAAATAAGGAGAAAGCGGTACTTTCTAAGCAAGCAGCGTGACATCCGTTACACAAGCAGGACGAGAACATGATCTCTGTGTCTTACTTGCTAATATCCTGACTCATAATAATATTATAATTTATAAAATAATCGACTATATGAATTTGTCTGTACTCTTTCTAGAACGAGCAGGACGATAACATGCTCGCAATGGCCGGAGACGATGTGGACTTACCCAAGGAGCTGCTCAAGATGGTGGACGAGGATGCCACGGAGGAAGAAGACAAAGACTCCATCTTGGGTGGCATTCAAAACCTCCAGAACATGGACATGGACCAGCTCAATGAGAAGGCCTTAACTATGAAAACCAAGGCAGAGGAGAAATGCTTCTCTGTCATGTAAATCAAATAAAATGTAATATTTCAGTTCACTGATCAGGGGTGAAACTTATTAACTTCCACTTAAGTAATTATTTTTGTTATATAGACTTGGCTTATGTGGAAGTTAGGATTCGCTCCGAACAGTCCAAGAGTTTTGAGTCTTCACCATGCAGCAGACCTGGGTTTAAAATGAGTATCTGAGATCTTTCAAAGTCTCCTTTGAGTGTTTTGATTGAGCCTGTCTGGGTCCTTCTCTCATTCTCACCACCACCCAAGCTGTGAAAGATCCCTGGAGATGTATGTCCAATGGCAGAGGGTCTTGTTGGAAATTCACTTCCTAACAACCTCTTGTGTGAATGGTCTGTTTTGATGTGTTCCCTAAATTTGCTGGATAGGTCATTTGTTGTATGAATAAATTGTTTTAGATTGTTGCTCCCCCTCTGTCCTTCTCGTGTTATTCTTTTTATTTAATCTGGGATAATGACTTAATTAACTAATACATTTTCTCATTAATTAATGAAGAAATAATAGTGAACTTGGCCACTTTTCTTACACTCTATACAGACCAAATGCAACTGACAATGTGCATTCTGTTGCATATCCTCATCCACACACACGATTGTACAACTTTCAAAATCCCCTCCATCAATGTTAATCTAAAACAACAAGCCTGAAAGAGACAAATATTTGCAGTTTTGCACAAATCCTCGTTTGAAAAAAATATGTTGTCTTCATTCCATACTCAAACATTAACATTGGCTGACACTAACACTGAAGTGCTAATGTTGAGGATTCTGGATTATTATAGCATATATACAGTATACTAAATGTAAATGTATGTTGTACAGTTAGAATAATACATGTGGAAGCCATTGACTAATAAAACGACTGACTTGTAAAAAAACAACCAACCGACTATTACCATTATTGCTCAAAGTTTATATTTGTTTACAGATCCAAAGCCTTCTACAAATACTTGTATTCCTAATGTGTGATATTATAGACACAGTTGGATGAAAACTCCTTCTGGAACACAGTCAATCAAACACACAGATTATGGAACTCAGATTAGGTGTTAACCCTTGTGTTGTTTTCATGGTCTAAAATGACCCGCCACTATGTTTAACAGCAGAGAAAACCCCCTAAATTCTATTTTTCCTAGAGTGACCCCCAACATTAGAAAAGGTGAAACATCGCCATTGTTCATATTTCCATGAAAGCTGTACATCACCAGGGTACAAAGATTGTCTTATGGTCATTTTTAACACGACAGTTATAAAATAATTTACAAACCACAAAAACCACGAAGACACAAACACACAATGAGGAATTGAGATTGTGTGCTACTGATTGAACTCAGACAAAACTAAAACTGTATTGTGCATGTACAGCATCTCCCCTCCACGACCCCACACATGACTCAAGTTCACTGACAAAATAAACAACATTTCAGACAAAATAAACAACATTTCAGACAAAATTAACATTTCTTGAAAGCATTGTATACTAATTTGAAATGCAGTCGGGGGCTATAAAGGTGCTGCAGATGACAGCCCCCCATTTCTCTCTTTGCTGAAGCCATGAGTGCACGTTTCAGTGCCCAACAGGTCGTAGATCTGATCTTTTCAAATGTCCAGGACGAACAAGAGAACAAACATTTAGAAGAGAAGGTATCTGAAGAAGAAGATGGGGAAGAAAGCCCCCAAGATGAAAGACAGACATTTTTGTCAAAGAACAGAAAAATGACATGGTTCTTGTCACCATATGACAACCAGGGCAGGATGGCAGCACAAAATGTCAATAACTAACAGTGAATGAAGGTACAGTGGATGAGCAACTGGTTCCATTCAGAGGTGATTTTCACTGTTCTTCTTATGATGTATTGCTGTAATATCATTGATATATGTGATAGTTTTATGTGACACTAATGCTAATTACTGATAGTAATCTCTTTTGTCAAAAGGTTACTGCCCTTTCCGGCAGTATATGCCCAGCAAGCCAGCAAAGTATGGCATCAAGATATGGGTGGCCTGTGACGCACAATCCAGCTACGCTTGGAAGATGCAAGTCTACACAGGTGTCATGACGCTAGCCCTTTCAGTGAATTGGCTAGAAGAGATGTGAACAACTTCCCCCCTTCCTGTTAGGAGGTGAGAGGGGGGGGCAGTTTTACAACTTTACAACCACGTCGTAAATTCCTTGCGGAGACTCGTCTCCCTGACTATGCAGTATGGGAGAGAGAGACAGTAGAACAAAGGAACTCTTCCGCCAAATTCTACTACATCCCAGAATTTGAGAATTGAACAATATTCCTATTCTGGAGAATGTGGAAACAGTCGGTGGAGAAGCCCGCTACGACCTGGTCCGTTTTATTTATTGTTTGTGACATGACAGGGAAATTGCAAGATTATGTTATAATGCTTGTATTCATTATAATGGTTGTTTTATTCGACAACATAGAGCATTCTGTTAACTATTGTGTGTGTGTTCTACTGAGGATGGGCCTCTATGAGATAACACTGACAGAGGATGTCTTTGGGTGATAAAACCTAAAGAGACATTCCAGAGAACATGAGTTAAAGATGTAGTTTAAGTATAACTCTGACTTGTGTGATAAGTTTGTCTCTCCTAATTTGATAATAAGAAATAAACCACCACAGACCTCATGAAAGACAATACAGCCACATTACCCTAACTCTGTTTATACAGGTTCCTCAGTTATGAGGCTTGCATCTAATTATTGTATAAAATGAATGATTAACGATGAAACTACAAGAAAAATGATGTAATGTGATATTTAGTCTTCTAAATGAGAGAATTGTTTTCATAAGTAAATTGATGCGGCCATGCCCAAGTGAATAGACATTGGTTGGAAATGATGAACCAACCCCTTTTCTACATTTCTATGAAAGCCCCGATGACGAAAAGTCACCTCAGTTCCAAATAAAGGGATGGAATGGTCCTTCACGTTGAAAAGGGCTTTAGGTCAAGAAATGAGAGAGCTTGCTCCACACATGAAATGATTTGAACTCTGATCTATTGATCACCCAAAGAAGAAGTGCATACTAAAAGAGCATATATCAGACTGCAGCTGAACAAATGTGTAGATCTAGTACGAGAACACTGACTGACGTGGACGAATCTCCAGAGTGAGATGAACCTTTCAGACCACGTGAACCTCTCACATAACAACCTGGAACAACGGACGATGGGGACTTTGACTGGGCAAACCAGAGCCTCACATCCCCAGCTCAACTATTGAAGCCAGCTTCACGCAAATACAATCCATTACTTTTCCAAATGAGCGCTCGTTAGTGGCATATATATTTATGTGAGAATAGCTTCCCAGGTCCGATAGAGCCATGTTCCTTAGTCTTCCTTCCAAAACCCCTTTCTCTTCTCTCTGAATCTATCGTGTTAAAACCACACTGTTTTTGTTAAGTCCACTAGGGATGGTATTTTTTTTATAAGAAAGTGGAAGCTTTAACACAGAGTCAGATTGTTATTTGAATAAACATAGAGTTGAGGGAGCAGCAGCATCACAATCCCATTATTATGTATTGTATATTCTGTAATTGTTTAATTAGTTAGCAAATAAATAATTGAGCAATTGGTGTATGGATGATTCATAGTAAAGTCTGGGTTTGTGCAGATAGCCAAGAATTTTACGACGTTTAGAAAAAGAGCTGATGAGGTAATAGTTCATTAATAGAAGACTGTATTCGATAAGACAGGAACATTTCTTTCGAGTCGATTCGGGAAATAGACTCTATAAACATTTTCCCGTGTTGCCCCCCGACTTCCTAGTTAATTAAATTTGACATGATTAGTTTAATCACGCAATAATAATTACATATTGTTGTAACCTGGTATATTTATGTTTTCCAATAGATGGCAATATTGACTCAAGATAGGGGTTTGCTTTCCGCTATCTGTAGCCATTTCCTATGTCTGCCTATATAACCATGATTTAAGAAAGCTTCAGGTAGCTTAACTTCTTGATGACAGGGGTATTGAGTAGCATGGATGAATAAGGTGCCCAGAGTAAACTGTCTCCTACTCTGTCCCAGATGCTAATATATGCATATTATTAGTAGTATTGGGTAGAAAACACTATGAAGTTTCTAAACCTGTTTGAATGATGTATGTGAGTATAACATAACTCATATGGCTGGTGAAAACCTGAGACAAATCCAACCAGGAAGTGGGAAATCTGAGGTTTGTAGTTTCATGTAAGTGATTGCCTATTCCATATGCTGTGTCTATGGGGCCAGATTGCACTTCCCAAGGCTTCCAGCAGATGTCAACAGTCTTTAGAAAGTTGTTTGAGGCTTCTATTGTGGAAGAGGGTCGAATAAGAGCTGTTTCAACAAGTGGACCAGGCTGTGGCCAATCAGTTGTTTACTGCGCGGTCACGCGGGCGCGCCGTGCCTTCTTTTTCCTCTGTAATGAATACCCTATTGTCCGGTTGGAATATTATTGAAGATTTATTATAAAAAGACCCTAAGGATTTATTGTAAACATCGTTTGACATGTTTCTACAAACTGTAATAGAACTCTTGACTTTGTCTGGATTTTGCGCTCGCGTATTGTGTCTTTGGAATTGTGAACTAAAACACACAAACAAAACAGAGGTATTTGGACATAAATATGGAATGGGAAGTCATTGGCACTGGACAAACCATATACACGGTGTCCAATACCACTCAATTCGGCATTGTTTCATTCAAAGTTGATTGCAAATGCAATATGTCAAATGCCAAGTGTAACACTTTAAAATTCCAACAGATGGCGAGTGCGCTCCACTGTGGTTTTTCATATTGCAAATGTAACATTCAAGTCAACATCCAAAAGTAAAATTTTGAAAAAGTGAACATTTTTTCAAAAACTTATCACCCCCTTAAAAAAGCTCCTGTTGTCTCTAAGAGAGTTGAAAACAGCAGGTCTGGGACAGATAGCACATCCGGTGAACAGGTCAGGGTTCCATAGCCGAAGGCAGAACAGTTGAAACTGGAGCAGCAGTATGGCCAGGTGGGCTGGGGACAGCAAGGAGTCATCAGGCCAGGTAGTCCTGAGGCATGGTCCTAGGGCTCAGGTCCTAGGCAAGCGAGCGAGAGAGAAGAGAGAGGAGAGAGCATACTTCACACAGGACACAGGATAACACAGGAGAATTACCCCAGATTTAATTTCTTGGTGACAGGGGGGCAGTATTGTATTTGGACATAAATATGGACGTAATCGAACAAAACAAACATTTCTTGTGGAAGTGGGATACCTGGGAGTGCATTCTGATGAAGATCAGCAAAGGTAAGTGAAGATTTATAATGCTATTTATGACTTTTGTTGACTCCACAATTTGGCGGGTAACTATATGGCTTGCTTTTGTGGCTGAACGCTGTTCTCAGATTATTGAATATTGTGCTTTTGCCGTAAAGCTTTTTTGAAATCTGACACAGTGGTTGCATTAACCTCTCTAGGGTAGGTGACGTCCCACCAGGCCAACACTAACAGCCCACCAGGCGAAAATCTAACATTCTAAATACACCATTTGTTATAGTAAACATTCTTGGAAATACATGTATCTTACATCATTTAAAAGATGAACATCTTACTAATCCAGCCGCTGTGTCAGATTTCAAAAAGGCTTTATTGCGAAAGCAAACCATGCGATTTTCTGAGGACAGCTCCCCACACACACAAGTATTACTAGCATTTTCCAACCAAGCATTAGCGTCACGAAAGTCAGAAATAACAATGAAATACATCGCTTACCTTTGAAGATCTTCTTCTGGTGGCAATGCCAAGTGTCCTAACTACACAGTAAATGTTTGTTATGTTTGATAACATTTGTAAACAGCTTGTGTCGGGATTTCCGTCTCATTCGACTTTGGACGAAGCGTTCGTGGTAATTACACACACTAAACAAACGTTTATCCTGTCATGGTTGGTTTCATTGCAATCCTCTGGTTGTTGCTAACACAACCATACATGATGGTTCTTTTCCCAGGACCGATTGACCAAAACAAACCGATTTGAAGACACCAATCAATGACCTCATTGCGCACCAATGGTAGTACCGGTCTATTGTTGATTGACTGTATTTTGGCCCAATGACCACTGATTATCTTGACGTCTAGCTTGGAAGATAGCCAATGAGCTGAAGTAAACGGCAACATGTAATGGTTATACATTCGAAGACCAGTCGAAGAGTGGTCTTGCTCGCTCATTTTTGAAGTTATCTGTCTAAAACTTTGCTCACCTATTGTTGCCATCTTATGTTCTTCATTAAAATCACCCCCAGCATCCTATCTGTATGTTTGTCTGTTCTTGGTCATTTGAAAGATGATGCAGCAACAATAAAAAAACAGAAAACGTATATTTATTTCCTTGTATTTTCTTCTACCAGATCTATTGTGTTATATTCTCCTACATTCAATTCACATTTCCACAAAATACCAATGATACCAGGAATATGCATACCCTTGCTTCCGGGCCTGAGCTACAGGCAGTTAGATTAGGGTATGTCTTTAGCCGGAAATTGAGAAGAAGGGGGGGGGGGGGGGGGGGTACCCCAAAGAAGTTAAGAACAAGTTTATCTTTAATTCCATGTAAAACATGTATCTTTCATCAAAGTTTATGATGAGCATTTCTGTTATTTGATGTGGCTCTCTGCAATTTCTCTGGATGTTTTGGAGGAATTTCTAAACATGACGCCAATGTAAACTGAGGTTTATTGATATAATTATGAACTTGATCGAACAAAACATACATGTATTGTGTAACATTGAGTCCTGGGAGTGTAATCTGATGAAGTTCGTCAAAGGTTAGTGATTCATTTTATCTATATTTCTGCTTTTTGTGACACCTCTCTTTGGTTGGAAAATGTCTGAATGCTTTCTGTGACTAGTTGTTGACCTAACATATGTTCTGCTTTTGCCGAAAAGCCTTTTTGAAATCGGACACTACGGTTGGATTAACGAGAAGTGTATCTTTAAAATGTTGTAAAATGCTTGTATGGTTGAGGAATTTTAATTATGAGATTTCTGTTGTTTTGATTTTGGCGCCCTGCACTTTCACTGGCTGTTTTCGAGGTGGGACGCTAGCGTCCCGAACGATCCCCGAGAGGTTAAGCCAGGTGCATTAGAGAATGTTGTTCTAAGTTACAATTAAATACAAAACCGTACTTACATGTCATGAGTCATCAATCTAAGAAGCCTCTAAAGATATATAGAGCATTAAATTGATAAAATAACAGTCTTCACAAATAATGGAAAGTCAGAGACATGACACAGGGAAGCCGACCAGTGGAGGCCCGGAGAAGAACCAGATGATTCAGGTTGTGCTTGATGTGACAGATGGACTGAGGAGGCACAGTGTCACGTGTGACAATTTCTTCACCTCTTATGAACTCAGCCAGCAGCTCCTCAACCATGGTTGACACAGTTAGAAAGAACAAACCTGAGCTCCCCCTGCACTCCTCGCAACAAGGGGGAGAGGCCTTCTCATCAAAGTTTTCCTCACCCCCACCACCACTCTAGTTTCTTACCTCCCAAAGAGGAACAAGAATGTGGTCCACCTGAGCACACTGCACAAAACAATGATCGTGAGGACAGGAAGCCAGCCATCATCCTGGACTACAACCACAACAATGGAGGCGTGGACAGCCTGGACAAGGTGATTAGAACTTACAATTGCCGAAGAATGACTGCCCGCTGACTCCTGGTCATCTTTCATAACATCATTGATGTGTCCTCATACAATACCTTCATGATATGGAACAAGATCAATTCTACCTGGATGCCTGATAAGTGGAACCAGAGGAGGGTGTTCCTGGAGCAGCTGGGAAAGGCACTTGTAACCCCACACATTCAAAGAAGGGAGCGCCTCCCCCACACAGCAGCCTCTGCAGCGCTTGTGAAAGCTGTACAGGGAACTGAATCTTGTCCTGATCCACCTGAGGCTGCAACTGTGGCAGGCAAGAGGAGGTAATGCCAGTTCTGCCCCCCAAAGAAGGACTGTAAAACAAATACTATGTGCTGCACATGTGAGAAATACATCTGCAAAGTCCATGCACACACACTTGCATACTGTCCTACGTGTGCTAATTAGAGTTGATTGATTTATGTTCTTCACAATTTTGTTTTGTATCTATTATCTTATTTTATTCTTATTTATTGTTTATACTCCTTGTGTAGTACACCTTGTGTAGTATTTTGTAGTTGAATTCCTCAATGTACAGAATATATGAATATATCACTATGTTGCCAAAAAAGACGGTTATTGTTTCGCTTCAATAAAATGCATTCAAAACTACTTTCTGCACATTTCTGCTAATTTCTTAGGCTATACAAGTGCTATCTCTTGCTAAAAAAAACATGTTTACACCTATGCAGTACCTTTAGCAATAATAATAATAATAAACCTCTAGTTTAGTAAAGAAAACAATGACAGGTGTGTTGTGATAAAAATGAGTGGTGTCCACTGATTAAATGCACTCTTTCTGCATTGTGAAGAGGGAAAACCAAGATTGTCACAAAGTTTGTGATGAATGACAGGTTGTTTCTTCATATGAAATAAACTTGGGGTTTAACATTAAATTAATCTGCTTTATTTTAGGGGTTTAGTGAAGGCGCGTCATGTTTTACCCTTAGGACAAGGGGAGTATACAGAATGTTAAAACTAAATTACACTAACACACCACCTAATATTTGAATTACATTGTAATGATGGGCGGTGAGTTGGAAGCAGGTGCAGGTGAAACGTTTTAATAAAACAACAAAACCAAGAACACAACACTAACATAAGGCAGTAAGCCAATACACAAGAACAATACAAACTGGTGAGTGAACTTGGGAGAGTGACATATAAAGGGGAGGAAATTATGAAGGTAATGGAGTCTAGGTGTGAATCATAATGATTCACAGGTGCGTGTAATGATTAGTGCCAGGTGTGCGTAATGATAAATCCCAGGACCGGTGGTTAGTAATTTTGTGACGTCGTAAGCTGGAGGGCAGGAGCAGGAGCAGACGTGACATACATTAACATACCATAAGAGGCTGAATGAAGAAATGGGTCTACAATTATACTGAACAGAAATACTGAACAATGTTTTATGATCTGAAATAAAAGATCCCTGAAATGTTCCATATGCACAGAAAGTTTATTTCTCAAAAATGTGTTATGCACAAATGTGTTTACATCCCTGTTAGTGAGCATTTATCCTTTGCCAAGATAATCCATCCCCTGACAGGTGTGGTATATGAAGAGGCTGATTAACTTCTCTGGAATATGTGGGATGGTAGCGTCCCACCTTGCCAACAGCCAGTGAAATTGCAGGGGGCCAAATTCAAAACAACAGAATTCCCATAATTAAAATTCCTCAAACATACAAGTATTTTACACCATTTTAAAGATGAACTTGTTGTAAATCCAGCCACAGTGTGCAAAAGCACACCAAAGGATTATGTTAGGTCAGCACCTAGTCACAGAAAAACACAGCCATTTTTCCAGCCAAAGAGAGGAGTAAAAAAAAGCAGAAATAGAGATAAAATTAATCACTAACCTTTGATGATCTTCATCAGATGACACTCATAGGATTTCATGTTACACAACACATGTATGTTTTGTTCAATAAAGTTCATATTTATATCCAAAAATCTCTGTTTACATTGGCACATTATGTTCAGTAGTTCCAAAATATCCGGTGATTTTGCAGAGAGCCACATCAATTTACAGAAATACTCATAATAAACATTGATAAAATATACAAGTATTATGCATGGAATTTTAGATCAACTTCTCCTTAAAACCTCTTGAGGATAGGGAAACGCTAGCGTCTCAACTGGCCAATTGCCAGGGGAAATGCAGAGTGCCAGATTCAAATAAAATGCTATAAAATTCAAACTTTCATTAAATCACACATGTAAGATACTCAATTAAAGCTATACTCGTTGTGAATCCAGCCAACATGTCAGATTTTAAAATGCTTTTCGCCGAAAGCATTAGAAGCTATTTTCTGATAGCATGCACCCATCTGAACCAGTAGTAAACAAAAGAGCTAGCGTAGCAGGCTCTACACAAAACGCTGAAATAAAATATAAAATATGCATTACCTTTGACAAGCTTTTTTTTTTTGGCACTCCTATATGTCCCATAAACATCACAATTGGTCCTTTTGTACGATTACTCCGTCCATATATATCGAACATTTCCATTTATAAAGCCCGTTTGATCCATAAAAAACAGCTTCGAAAAACGCAAATTCACTACAAAATATTTTCAAAGATGCCTATAAACTTTGCCAAAATATTTCAAACTACTTTTGTAATACAACGTTAGCTATTTTTAAACGTTAATAATCGATCAAATTATGAATGAAAAGAAAAAAACTCTACACGTCTTGTGCAACTCACAAAAGAGTCCCCCGTTCCGAGTTGGCCTACTTCCTGCTAAGACAAAGAAATAACCTCAGCCATATTCCAAATACTGGCGACATCGTGTGGAAGATGTTGGAACTGAAAGTATATGTCTATTAAATTTCCAATGGCAAAGACAATATAGGGAAGAGAGATGGGGAAAAAAGAAATCTGAACAGTTAGTCCTCGGGGTTTTGCCTGCTACATACGTTCTGTTATACTCACAGACATGATTCAAACCGTTTTAGAAACTTCAGAGTGTTTTCTATCCAAATCTATGAATAATAACATATATTTTATTTCTTGGCATGAGTAGCAGGAAGTTATTTATCCAAAAGTGAAAATCCCCTAGCTTTAAGAGGTTTTTAAAGTCTGAGGCTCTACTGACTGAGCTATCCTAGCTCTGCATTTGCTTGTTTTCATACACCTAACCTGCCGGGCAGAGGCACGTGCTGACGAGTGGGCATTGTCAGATGGAACATTTCCCCAGAGAACCAGGCCTCCATTCCAAATGATAGAGTCATCGAAATCTGAGCTAAGCATCCCCTCCAAAGATGCAAATTAAACAAGACCTCGTGGCGCAATGGTAGCGCGTCCTACTCCAGATCAGAAGGTTGTGTGTTCAAATCATGTCATGGTCATTGTTTTTATGTGCGCAATCTCTGCCTTCTTTACACAGCGAAGTCAATGAATCAGCACAAGTACCAATGTGCCTTTAGAGTACCAAGCATGCACAAAAACGACCAAAACAATGCTGCTAAAGATGACAATTGTCTCTCACAAACGCCTGGCACACTGCAAATTTCTAAATCAGATGATGCTCTGTGATTGACAGACTTAAATCAGTCTTCGAACAGGGAGTTTAAACCTGGAGGTTCAGATCAAAAATCTTCAGACTAAGCTGTTTTGGCTCTGGGAGTGTATTGCCCACAGGTGAACATGTCATAGAAAATGCAAATATAGAAAGGCTGCCTACTGAAGGAAGGTGAACAGTAATGCAACACCCAAAAAGTGACTTGAACCCTGGAACCTCAGATTAAATGTCTGATGCTCCACCGACTGAGCTATCCTGGCTCTGCATTTGCTTATTTTCAAACACCTAACCTGCCGGGCAGAGGCACGTGCTGACGAGGGGGCATTTTCAGATGGAACATTTCCCCAGAGAACCAGGCCTCCATTCCAAATGATAGAGTCATCGAAATCTGAGCTAGGCATCCCCTCCAAAGTTGCAAACTTAACTAGACCTCGTGGCGCAATGGTAGCGTGTTCAAATCACGTCGTGGTCATGATATTTATGTGTGCAATCTTTGCCTTCTTCACACTGTCAATGAATCTGCACAAGTACTAATGTGGCTTTACACTACCAAAAAGGATCAAACCAATGCTGTTAAAGATGACAATTGTCTTTCACAAAAGCATGGCACACTGCAAGTTCCTAAATCAGATAATGCTGTGTGATTGACAGGACTTAAATCAATCTTTGAACAGGGAGTTTAACTTCTTATGGCTTGGAGGCAGTATTTCAACGTCTGGATGAGAAGCGTGCCCTGTTACTCAGGCCCACAAGCTAGGATATGCATATAATTGGTAGATGTGGATATAAAACACTCTAAAGTTTCCAAAACTGTTAAAATCATGTCTGTGAGTATAACAGAACTGATACGGCAGGCAAAAACCTGAGGAAAATCAATCCAGGAAGTGTGATTTTCTTTTATATGGGTAGTTTTCAATTGAATGCCTATTGAGTTTCTAATGGGTTAGGACCCATATTGCAGTTCCCATGGCTTCCACTAGATGTCAACAGTCTTTAGACATTGTTTCAGGCTTGTTTTCTGAAAAATGAAGAAGAACGAGACCTTTCTGTCAGTGGACTGAGGAAGCATGCAGTGCTGGTTTCAACGTGTGACCGAGTGTGCACCCTTCGTTGTTTTTCCTTTCTATTGAATACGCTATCGTCCGGTTGAAATAGTATCAATTATTAAGACAACTGACAACCTGAGGATTAACTATAAACATCATTTGACATTTTTCAACAAACTTTACCGGTACTATTAGGATGTATTCGCCTGCATGTTTTGACTGCCTTTGAGCCAGTGGATTACTGGACATGTGCCAACAAAACAGATTTTTGGGGATCTAAAAACTGACTTTATCGAACAAGACAAACATTTATTGTGGAGCTGGGAATCTTGTGACTGCAACCAGATCTTCAAAGGTAAGTGATTACTTTATCGCTATTTCTGACTTTCGTGACTCAACAGCTACTGGAGGTCATGTTTAACCATTGAGGTGTTCACCATGGAATAGGGTTGGTGTCAATTCCATTTAAATTCTGTCAAAATTTCAATTTACATACAATTTAAGACAACATAATCTCAATCCCAAGGCCTCTGCACCTGAGCATTTAACTGTCACTTGTTTGCTTTTTCACTAATTTCCTTTTCCTTATGTAAACACATAAAACAATGCAGAATTCGGGTTTACTTCCAGAACTGAATGGAAACAGAATTGACCCAAACTTATTCTGTTTAGACAGATAAGTTACCTCCCTCAATGTTCCTATGGTCTTACATGTCTGTAGAGGTTCTGGCGTCAGTTGGGACAGAGGGGACGAGTTGGAAATCGGATGTGCGTCACACATCCGACTTGTCTGTCTGAAGAGATTTGTCAGTCTGAAGAGAACCCTCCCTGGATTTTTTTGTTGTTGTTGTTACTTTTAACCTGTTAGAGCTCTAGGGGCGCTATTTCATTTTTGGATAAAAAACGTTCCAGTTTTAAGCGCGATATTTTGTCACGAAAAGATGCTCGACTATGCATATTCTTGACAGTTTTGGAAAGAAAACACTCTGAAGTTTCAGAATCTGCAAAGATTTTGTCTGTAAGTGCCCCAGAACTCATTCTACAGGCGAAACCAAGATGATGCATCAACCAGGAATTAGCAGAATTTCTGAAGCTCTGTTTTCCATTGTCTCCTTATATGGCTGTGATTGCGCAAGGAATGAGCCTACACTTTCTGTCGTTCGCCCAAGGTCTTAGCAGCATTGTGACGTATTTGTAGGCATATCATTGGAAGATTGACCATAAGAGACTACATTTTCCAAGTGTTCGCCTGGTGTCCTGCGTCGAATTCGGTGCGCAATTGCCAGCTGCTTCTACTTTACCATTTGATTCAGGGGAGAAAGCATGTGTCCAAGAACGATGTATCAATGAAGAGATATGTGAAAAACACCTTGATGATTGATTCTAAACAACGTTTGCCATGTTTTCAGTCGATATTATGGAGTTAATTTGGAAAAAAGTTCGCGTTTTGAGGACTGAATTTTCAGATTTTTTTTGGTAGCCAAATGTGATGTATAAAACGGAGCTATTTCTAATACACAAGGAATCTTTTTGGAAAAACTGAGCATCTGCTATCTAACTGAGAGTATCCTCATTGAAAACATCAGAAGTTCTTCAAAGGTAAATGATTTTATTTGAAGGCTTTTATGTTTTTGTTAATGTTGCGTGCTGGATGCTAACGCTAATGCTAACGCTAAATGCTAACGCTAAATGCTAACGCTAGCTAGCTACTTTTACACAAATTATTGTTTTCCTATGGTTGAGAAGCATATTTTGAAAATCTGAGATGACAGTGTTGTTTACAAAAGGCTAAGCTTGAGAGATGGCATATTTATTTCATTTCATTTGCGATTTTCATAAATAGTTAACGTTGTGTTATGCTAATGAGCTTGCTGATAGATTTACACAATCCTGGATACAGGGGTTTTTTCATAGCTAAACGTGACGCAGAAAACGGAGCGATTTGTCCTAAACAAATAATCTTTCAGGAAAAACTGAACATTTGCTATCTGAGAGTCTCCTCATTGAAAACATCTGAAGTTCTTCAAAGGTAAATGATTTTATTTGAATGCTTTTCTGTTTTTTTGTGTAAATGTTGCCAGCTGAATGCTAATGCTAAATGCTACGTTAGCCATCAATACTGTTACACAAATGCTTGTTTTGCAATGGTTGAGAAGCATATTTTGAAAATCTGAGATGACAGTGTTGTTAACAAAAGGCTAAGCTTGAGAGCTAGCATATTTATTTCATTTCATTTGCGATTTTCATGAATAGTTAACGTTGCGTTATGGTAATGAGCTTGAGTCTGTATTCACGATCCCGGATCCGGGATGGGGAGATCAGAAAGGTTAATGGTACACTGTGCAGAAATCACTCCGCCATTTCCTGTTTACTAAAATGTGAATACTTTGGTTAATTTCAGTTTATGTGACAAAACAAGCAAGTATAGTGCAGAGAATCATTGTTCCATCCAACCCCCTGTGAAATATATGACCAATAACCAAAAATATAGCATTTTCATTTGAAATTGGAGTACTTTAACAAACTGAAGGTAAAAGAAATAGCACACAGAGAACGGTTTTACAGCTTTCTAGACTTGTTTTCAATGAGAATGACAGATCAATAACTCCCATTTTTTGGTGAATTTGATCAGGTTGCCCCAAAAAAATTACATATTGCAGCTTTATGTCCAAGAGAATCCAACATCCTCCCCAGACCTTGCCATTTCCTAGCTTATGCTGCTCCAAGGTCTTGGATTTCTGAGACTCTACAGAGTGACCAAGGAGGTAACTACATAAGGTTGTATGGTGGCAGGGAATAGGCTCTCACCTTTGGGAGCCTGTACTTGTCTCTTAGGCACACCCTCAGAGTTGCCCGCTCAGCCTTCTTGTGTAAGAAGTCTGCTTCTCTCTCCATCCTGAAAAACAGAGAAAATTAATGAATGACTGATTGATTGATTAATTAATTGATATCTAGCATGATCAGGTCATGGATAACTGTATGTATGTACAGTATGCATGTATATACTACAGTTGAAGTCAGAAGTTAACATACACTTAGGTTGGAGGCATTAAAACTAGTTTTTCAACCACTCCGCAAAATAATTGTTAACAAACTATAGTTTTGGCAAGTCGGATAGGAAATATACTTTGCGCATGACACAAGTCATTTTTCCCAAAATTGTTTACAGACAAATTTAATTAAATTAAATTATTTAACTTATAATTCACGGTATGACAGTTCCAGTGGGTCAGAAGTTTACATACACTAAGTTGACTGTGCCTTTAAACTGTTTGGAAAATTCCCGAAAATTATGTCATAGCCTTAGAAGCTTCTGATAGGCTAATTGACATCAATTGAGTCAATTGGCGGTGTACCTGTGGATGTATTTCAAGGCCTACCTTCAAAACTCAGTGCCACTTTGCTTGACATCATGTGAAAATCAAAATAAATCAGCCAAGACCTCAGTAAAATAATTGTAGACCCCCACAAGTCTGGTTCATCCTTGGGAGCAATTTCCAAACGCCTGAAGGTACCAAGTTCATCTGTACAAACAATAGTATGCAAGTATAAACACCATGGGACCATGCAGCCTTCATACCACTCAGGAAGGAGACGCGTTCTCTCTTAAAGATGAACGTACTTCAGTGTGAAAAGTGCAAATCAATCCCAGAACAACAGCAAAGGACCTTGTGAAGACACTGGAGGAAACAGGGACAAAGTATCTATATCCACAGTAAAACGAGTCATATATCATCACACTCTGAAAGGCCGCTCAGCAAGGAAGAAGCCACTGCTCCAAAACCTCCATAAAAAAGCCAGACTACGGTTTGCAACTGCACATGGGGACAAAGATCGTCCTCTGGTCTGATGAAACAAAAATAGAACTGTTTGGCCATAATAACCATAGTTATGTCTGGAGGAAAAAGGGGGGGGGGGGGGGGGGGGGGGGGGGGAGTGCACTCAGTGGCACTGTAGTGTCCTCAAAGCGAGCAAATAAGTTCTTTAGTCTGTCTTGGTCCTGGTCTGCGATGGGGCTGGTTTTCCTTCTATAGTCTGTGATTGACTGTAGACCCTGCCACATACCTCTCATGTCTGAGCTGTCTCTATACTGATGCTTAGGTGTATGTAAACGTCCGACTTCAACTGTATGTTTGTTTACTGTGCATTCAAACACAATAATGGTTTGGACATTATCTTGTTTTAACCAAAGGTACATTATATTTGCGTGATCCACCAGCACTCGATCAGGATGGTGGAACATGGCTAACATTCTATAGCTATCATGCAAATACATTGTAATCCCATACTGTAGAACAACACCTAAAGTTCAGAGGATGCAGGGCTTATGGATGTTGACCCTTACAACAGTGTAAATGGCTAAATTGTAATTACTTTGCCACTATTGGCCTATTTATTGCCTTACCTCCTTACTTCATTTTGCACACACTGTATACAGATTTCTCTATTGTGTTATTGACTGTACATTTGTTTATCCCATGTATGTTGTTGTTTTTGTCTCACTGCTTTATTTTATCTTGGCCAGGTCGCAATTTTAAATGAGAACTTGTTCTCAACTGTCCTACCTGATTAAATAAAGGTGAAATACAAATAAAATAAAATGTTTCCTGACCTTTTGTGCCATGGGTTAACCATGAGATGGGTTTAGGTAAGAAGCTAATGAGGTGTCAGGCTACATAATCTCACTGTCAATCATATGCTGCTTCCATCATTTGAAATTAGAACATGGAGGATGACTGGCTGCTATCATAGATTTGTGTATGATTACTGTGTTATAGTACGGTTACTGCTGCTATCATAGATTTTTGTAGGGTTACTGTGTTATAGGCAAATGGCTGCTTGCTTTCTTCCTGTTTTTTTAAGGCGCACACTATGACTCCGATACAATAATTTATTAAACCAACATTTACACCACTTTCCTCTTGTTTCATTATTATGGCTTTACACAACCCAGACCATATCAATATGTGTTGAACAATGAGATACGGTGCATGGTCAATTCATTATTGTATTGACATTAGGCTAAGGGTCATGGGAATCCCTTTCTTGGCCAGTTTGTTCCAACCTCACTGGTCACTGTGGAAATGGAACTGTTTACCCTAGCCAATTAAAGAGGATTATTAGTTGGCCAGGTTGAGGGATAGGGCCAGATTGAGGACTAGGACAAACACCCCACAAAGCCACAGCATAACACTAACTCTTGCAATGCTACAACCGAGCAGGGCTCATATTACTCTCTTCAAACTTAACTCTAACTTCCTCAAGATGTTACTAAGACACACCTCAAACACTCTTGACATGTTAGTGAGTTATTACATTTAAATTACTCTTTTTTATCATCAATAACGTACCTGAAAACAGGCGAGAAATAATCACGAGAGTGATACGGTGTTGTTTTCTCAATTCAACTTTTAGTTGAAATGAGAAAAGGCCGCGATTTCCCCAGGAATATGGGTGGAGACCAGAGCAATCGATCTCAGGCTCATAGATTAAGAGCATTCCGTAGATCACAGATTAACACTTTTAGGCACCACAAAATAAAGTAATCAATATAACGTTTACACATTACTCACAATTCCTACCCTTTGTACGCTTGACGGATTTGAACTTTAACACAATTATATGAATGTTATCAATCTCTATCAACTAATACTGAATGCATCTTTTTAAGGTTAGATGTTTTAAGATCCTCACATACTATGAACTTACTAATACTTTTTAATGTATAACAGGCTATGAATATTTCCTTTAACCTGTCACACTAGAAGCACGTGTTTCAGACATAAGGAAGTGGATGGCTGCAAACTTTCTACTTTTAAACTCGGACAAAACAGAGATGCTTGTTCTAGGTCCCAAGAAACAAAGAGATCTTCTGTTGAATCTGACAATTCATCTTAATGGTTGTACAGTCGTCTCAAATAAAACTGTGAAGGACCTCGGCGTTACTCTGGACCCTGATCTCTCTTTTGAAGAACATATCAAGACTGTTTCAAGGACAGCTTTTTTCCATCTACGTAACATTGCAAAAATCAGAAACTTTCTGTCCAAAAATTATGCAGAAAAATTAATCCATGCTTTTGTCACTTCCAGATTAGACTACTGCAATGCTCTACTTTCCGGCTACCTGGATAAAGCACTAAATAAACTTCAGTTAGTGCTAAATACGGCTGCTAGAATCCTGACTAGAACCAAAACATTTGATCATATTACTCCAGTGCTAGCCTCCCTACACTGGCTTCCTGTCAAGGCAAGGGCTGATTTCAAGGTTTTACTGCTAACCTACAAAGCATTACATGGGCTTGCTCCTACCTATCTCTCTGATTTGGTCCTGCCGTACATACTTACACGTACGCTACGGCCTCCTAATTGTCCCTAGAATTTCTAAGCAAACAGCTGGAGGCAGGGCTTTCTCCTATAGAGCTCCATTTTTATGGAATGGTCTGCCTACCCATGTGAGAGACGCAAACTCGGTCTCAACCTTTAAGTCTTTACTGAAGACTCATCTCTTCAGTGGGTCATATGATTGAGTGTAGTCTGGAACAGGAGTGTGAAGGTGAACGGAAAGGCTCTGGAGCAACGAACCGCCTGGTTGGTTCCCCTCTTTCTACTGGGATTCTTTCCCTCTAACCCTATTACAGGGGCTGAGTCACTGGCTTACTAGGGCTCTTTCATACCGTCCCTAGGAGGGGTGCGTCACTTGAGTGGGATGAGTCACTGATGTGATCTTCCTGTCTGTCTGGTTTGGCGACCCCCTTTGGGTTGTGCCGTGGCGGAGAACTTTGTGGGCAATACTCGGCCTTGTCTCAGGATGGTAAGTTGGTGGTTGAAGATATCCCTCTAGTGGTGTGGGGCTGTGCTTTGGCATAGTGGGTGGGGTTATATCCTTCCTGTTTGGCCCTGGGGGAGTCCTCGGATGGAGCCACAGTGTCTCCTGACCCCTCCTGTCTCAGCCTCCATTATTTATGCTGCAGTAGTTTATGTGTCGGGGGGCTAGGGTCAGTTTGTTATATCTGGAGTACTTCTCATGTCCTATCCGGTGTCCTGTGTGAATTTAAGTATGCTCTCTAATTCTCTATTTCTTTCTCTCTCTCGGAGGACCTGAGCCATAGGACCATGCCTCAGGACTACCTGACATGATGACTCCTTGCTGTCCCCAGTCCACCTGGCCGTGCTGCTGCTCCAAATTCAACTGTTCTGCCTGTGATTATTATTATTTGACCATGCTGGTCATTTATGAACATTTGAACATCTTGGCCATGTTCTGTTACAATCTCCACCCGGCACAGCCAGAAAAGGACTGCCACTCCACATAGCCTGGATCCTCTCTAGGTTTGGCCTTTCTAGGTAGTTTTTCCTAGCCACCGTGCCTCTACACCTGCATTGCTTGCTGTTTGGGGTTTTAGGCTGGGTTTCTGTACAGCACTTTGAGATATCAGCTGATGTACGAAGGGCTATATAAATACATTTGATTTGATGTGATTTGATGTGTCTTTGAGCAAGGCACCTAATTGCTCCTGTAAATCGTTCTGGATAAGAGCGTCTGCTAAATGACTAAAATGTAAATGTGAATGAGAATTATTCCTGTCTGATACTGTGTTTATGGAGGAGTAAAGTTGACAGAGTCCTGAAATTATTTTAGATTGACCAAGCTTTAATAAGATGGCATTAGATCTATTATTTTTCACTTCAACATCAAAGTGCCTCCTACACCATCGCAGTTAAATCATCATGGGTCAAATTTGGCAGCCATTCTGAAAATTCCACCTATGGTCTTAGTAGTTCAGGAACTAAATAGGATAGTAGCCAAAGAAAATCTAATCTAAGACTATTTTGCAGATTTGTTTTACTTTATTTTAGTGCTGATCCATTTGTGTGTTAGACAGATTCAATGTTGGTTAGACAGTTGGGCGTCAACAACAATATTGTTGACAACACAGCAGAGGATCAATGATCAGAGATTAATTGTGTACTGGTGGTTGTGGTTGAAAGGGACTGGGGTGACTTGGAACACAAAAAACAAGCATGTATTTTTACAGAAAGAATATGCTAAAAAAAACTCCAGTTTGAGTTTGGGTCTCCATTCTAACCTTGAATGACTAAACCATCAAGAAATAAGTCAAATGAACCAAAATAACAATAAACTGTAACAACGGGAATACATGTAGATACATTAGAAAACTAGAATATTCAACAACAGAAGGTTGGACACACATACTCATTCAAGGGTTTATCTTTATTTTTACTATTTTTGACATTGTAGCATAATAGTGAAGACATCAAATCTATTAGATAACACATATGGAATCATGTAGTAAACAAAAAAGTGTTTAGCAAAGCTGTTATCAAGGCAAAGGGTGGCTACATTGAAGAATCTCAGATATATTTTGATTTGTCACTTTTTTGGTTACTACATGATTCCATATGTGTTATTTCACAGTTTTGATGTCGTCACTATTATTCTACAATGTCAGAAAATCGTTTAAAAAAAATAAAGTAAAAAACATGGAATGAGTAGGTGTGTCCAAACTTTTGACTGGTATGTAAAAAAATAGGAAGGTGCAGAATTCCTGCATGGTGCTAGCCAAGGTCAGATGGAATAGTGGTGGTGATGGTGTCATTATGTAGGATTATCCAGCCATGTTCTCTGCTTTCCATGATCCAACAACAACAGCAAAACAAAATGGAGTTTCGGCGACAGGGCAGTTTACTTACTTATCCTCCACCAACTGTTTTTGGTTCTCCTCATTCTCTTCGCGTGTCATCCCTGCTGCTTTGGCTGGGTCGGCAGGTGCCGCCTCCACATCCTCCTCTCCTCCACGCATAGGATTCAAACCAGCCAGTGGGTTAGGCATCATTGTCTTGATTAGGAACATCTTGCTGCCCTTGACTTGGATATACAGTGGGGCAAAAAAGTATTTAGTCAGCAACCAATTGTGCAAGTTCTCCCACTTAAAAAGATGAGAGAGGCCTGTAATTTTCATCATAGGTACACTTCAACTATGATAGACAAAATGAGAAAAAAAATCCAGAAAATCACATTATAGGATTTTTTATGAATTTATTTGCAAATAATGGTGGAAAATAAGTATTTGGTCAATAACAAAAGTTTATCTCAATACTTTGTTATATACCCTTTGTTGGCAATGACAGAGGTCAAACGTTTTCTGTAAGTCTTCACAAGGTTTTCACACACTGTTGCTGGTATTTTGGCCCATTCCTCCATGCAGATCTCCTCTAGAGCAGTGATGTTTTGGGGATGTTGCTGGGCAACGCAGACATTCAACTCCCTCCAAAGATTTTCTATGGGGTTGAGATCTGGAGACTGGCTAGGCCACTCCAGGACCTTGAAATGCTTCTTACAAAGCCACTCCTTCGTTGCCCGGGCGGTGTGTTTGGGATCATTGTCATGCTGAAAGACCCAGCCACTTTTCATCTTCAATGCCCTTCCTGATGGTAGGCTTTGTTACTTTGGTCCCAGCTCTCTGCAGGTCATTCACTAGGTCCCCCCGTGTGGTTCTGGGATTTTTGCTCACCGTTCTTGTGATCATTTTGACCCCATGGGGTGAGATCTTGCGTGGAATCCCAGATTGAGGGAGATTATCAGTGGTTTTGTATGTCTTCCATTTCCTAATAATTGCTCCCACAGTTGATTTCTTCAAACTAAGCTGCTTACCTATTGCAGATTCAGTCTTCCCAGCCTTTGTGCAGGTCTACAATTTTGTTTCTGGTGTCCTTTGACAGCTCTTTGGTCTTGGCCATAGTGGAGTTTGGAGTGTGACTGTTTGAGGTTGTGGACAGGTGTCTTTTATACTGATAACAAGTTCAAACAGGTGCCATTAATACAGGTAACGAGTGGAGGACAGAGGAGCCTCTTAAAGGAAAAGTTACAGATCTGTGAGAGCCAGAAATCTTGCTTGTTTGTAGGTGACCAAACATTTTCCACCATAATTTGCAAATAAATTCATAAAAAATCCTACAATGTGATTTTCTGGATTTTTTCCCTAATTTTGTCTGTCATAGTTGAAGTGTACCTATGATGACAATTGCAGGCCTCTCTCATCTTTTTAAGTGTGAGAACTTGCACAATTGGTGGCTGACTAAATACTTTTTTGCCCCACTGTAGATATTATATTATTGTAAATAATACTAGTTTCTTCCCTATGGTCACTACTGAAGGGTTGGGATTCTTAGCGGTTGGTTAATTCCAAAAGGATCCTGTATGTCTAGCTAACCTGTCCTGCTGCTTGGATTTGTAGTGAAGGACGCAATCACGGCTAGGGAGCAGACACCAACATTTTTTTTTTTACGCCCGGTCGTAATCTGGATTAAACCTCACCACAGCGACACCATGCTAAGAGGCAGGTGGCCTGGTTGTCCGCATTCTATTTTTATAACACACAGCTTTATGGATTCATATTGATTATGAGACATGTTCAATCAATGGCAGTATTGGTGTACAGCACCATGCAAAGGTCACGGTAATATTTTGGAATTTCAAGATCCCAAAACATTCTTGTTCTTCTGTCAGTTGGTTGGTGCAGACGTCACATACTGTATGTTGCTTCCACCCGCCCATTGCTAGTAATCCCATTACTTAAGAAAGGTTGGCCCCTCCCATGTGGCATATCTACTAGAGAGTTACATTTATACCCTGCCTGAGCTGAGGGCTGATGGCTGGAGGGGGACGAGGATGATCAGCTTGTTTATCTAGCAGACCTGGGACTCAAGTACTATTTAAAGAAAATGTAATACTCAGCTGTGCTTGATTGAGAAAGCCTGGCACGATGGAACCCAATTGAATAGTCCCAAAAGTGCAAACCCCGCTCATCTAGCACTACAGACATGCTCATTCAAACACTCAAAGTATTTGGAAGGCCGATTTGAAAGGCACCACATTCCTCAAGTCTTCTGCCTTAAGTGTGCACTTGTATACTTCCCATTCCTCAACCCTTCTGCCTTAAGTGTGCACTTGTTCACTTACCTTTATCTATTTAAAGGAAGTGAACTGGTGTAAAACCAATGCTTACACCAATCCAAGAGACACCAATCCCCCCTGCACGTTAAGACTATGCAATCACCAATGACCTTTGATAGATTCAGATTAACCCCATGCTTCTTAGATTGCCATTGGAGTGGCTGGAAAGAGATGATATGCAAACAGAAAAGAAAACATCCTTTATATGCAAACATGAAAAAAACTTTAGAGAACAGAAAATACATAACTGCATACAGATCATTAACATAACAAAATATTATATTTATAATTGGTAGGTAATTCTATAGGGATAAAGATAATTGTATAACATTTGCCTTTTTCTATAGCTCCGCTGTTGTGTTGGCCATTGATTGTGCTGTGGCAGGGGAGCCAGGGGAGGCAGCTAACTTAGCTTTCCTGGGTGTGAAAAAAATGTAATTGCCTTTTTTATGACGTGACAATATGGTCTGATGAGAGATCATTAGCTGTCCCAAATGGCAGTGCACTATACATGGAATAGGGTGCCATTTGAGACACAATGGAATTCATTGTGCTTTCACAATCCACATTTGGGCTAAGCACACACCCTTGTGGGGCCCCAGTGTTGAGGGTCAATGAAGTGGAGATGTTGTTTCCTACCTTCACCATCTGAGGGCGGCCCGTCAGAAAGTCCAGGACCCAGCTGCACAGGAAGGGGCTGAGACCCAGGGCCTCCAGCTTGATGATGAGCTTGGAGGGTACTGTGGTGTTGAATGCTGAGCTGTAATCAATGAACAGCATTCTTACATATTCATTTCGTCCAGGTGAGAAAGGGCAGTGTGGAGTGCAATAGAGATTGCATCATCTGTGGATCTGTTTGGGCGGTATGCAAATTGGAGTGGGTCTAGGGTTTCTGGGATAGTCTTGGTAATCCGTCTGGCCCTGCAGCCTTGTGTATGTTGACCTGTTTAAAGGTCTTACTCACGTCGGCTATGGAGAGCG